>NW_027182290.1:32085207-32695707 GCF_029961685.1 Aristolochia californica | reverse complement strand
GTGATTGTAAATTGATAGTGATATTTCATTTAATTTTATTGTGTTTGATTATTGTATGGAGTTTATTTATAATATTATGCAGTGTATGGAGTGTTTAGACTATTTTATAGAGTGTATAAAAAATTTCATGGAGTGTTTATGGAATGCATAGACAATTTTATGGAGTGTTTATGGAGTGTTTATGCAGGTATTATGTATATTGATTATGCCCAATTTTAAGTAGAGGTCATGCCGAATTTTATACAAGTATTATATATATATATATATTGATTATGCTCAATATTAAGTAGAAGTTATGCCCAATCTTATACACATATTATATATATAGGTTATGCCCAATTTTATATAGAGTTCATGTCCAATTTTATATAAGTATTATATATATATATATATATATATATATATATATATAGATTATACTCAATTTTAAGTAGAGGTTATACCCAATTTTATACACGTATTATATATGTAGGTTATGCCCAATTTTATATAGAGTTCATGTCCAATTTTATGTAAAATGTATGCATAGTTTTATATACATTTTATTCAATATATATATTTTTAAAAATTTTAAATATATATATTGTAAAATATATGCATAATTTTATATATATTTTATTCGATATATATTTTTTAAAAAGTTTTAAATATATGTTGAGGCTCGAGCTTGGCTCAAACTCGTTGGGTTCAAACTTGATAATAATTTTAGGTTTGAGACAAGACTCGGGGGCTCTTCGAAGCTTGACATGAAATATTTAAATCAAACTTGGCTAATCGGCCAGCCTGGTTCTAGAAAACGAATTTTGTTTATCGCGAGCCGACATTGTTGCCATCTTAAATCGTGTGAATGTCGAGAGGGAAATATTCGTTTCGCACGAATGCACGTGCATGTTCCAATTTACGAATTCCGACTTCAAAAGGCAAAAATGATGCTAGCTTGCTAAAATCTCTTTTGCCGTTTTGCGTCTTTTCCTTGTTTTCATTTTTCTGTCTTCGCTCGCAAGAGATCTCCCAGAAGCCCACCTCTATCTGCTGTCATGGATTTCTGGCAGAAAGCTCGGAGCTTCGCTGAAGAAGCAGCAAAGCGCTCGCAAGAAATAACCAAAGAGGCAGCAAAGAAATCACAAGAGTTAACCAAAGGTGCCGCCAAGTTCTCTCAGGAATTCGTTTCGGAGACGGCCAAAAAATCCAAGGAATTGGCCGTCGAAGCAACCAAGAAAGCCGATCTCATTAAGGTTGAGGCACTGAAACGTGCAGATCAGATTAAAACACTCGCAGAGGGGATCTCGCCGCAGATTCCTATACAGATCTCGACCTCAGACACTGCTGCAGGCCCTGAGCAGTTAGAGCTGGAGAAGTTCGCCGTAACTGATGAGTTGAGAGAGTTTGTGAGGGGAATTACGATCAGTACTTTTCAGGATTTCCCAATGGAAGGTACTGCCCTGTCTAGCGATAACTAAACTCTTTTTTTTGCTTTTCCCACATCTCAGAATTGGAACAGAGGGAACTTACGCGTTGAATGCATTTTAGGTTAATTTTATGGTTGAAATGGTGTACTTCGACTAGCCTTTTGAAAATATTTGCCAGGATCAGGGTGGTAGTATGGTTATCTGTTTGGATTTTATCTTGTATTCAGTGAACATTATTAGGTACGATGGAATCGAACTTCTATAGCTTGAATAGAGAACTCGTATACATCAGTTAGTCCTGTAAAACTGGACATATACAATTAACACTTTTCCTGGTGGTTTCCTTTATCGGGTATGAAACTCTTTTAACTGTTGTGAGCATCACCTTCTCATTGAAGGAATTGTTCTAAATTACCTCCATTTGGTACTGGTCCATGTAATGTATGCATAGATGTTAGTTGTGCTAGAAACAAATTGTTTGCTTATACCAGAGCATTATGCTGATGCATCATATTCATATGTATTGCAGATGAACCAGAAATGTCAGAGGTGCCCACAGTCTCAAATGTTCGCCAGGATC
This sequence comes from Aristolochia californica, assembly GCF_029961685.1. Classification (NCBI taxonomy): domain Eukaryota; kingdom Viridiplantae; phylum Streptophyta; class Magnoliopsida; order Piperales; family Aristolochiaceae; genus Aristolochia; species Aristolochia californica. The sequence continues at coordinate 32,693,718 of NW_027182290.1, read as the reverse complement.
TTACACAGTGGCAAGCTAGACATGCAACTCTAGTACTTTCAAGAGTGAAGGTATCTTCTTTGTTTTGGTTTTTTTTTTTTTTTTGGTTTTGGTTGCTGGTTCTAGATCCATTGGATGGTAGAAGTTTACCCAGTTTCAGTGTTGTTCCATTGTGTGTCAAATCATCAAATACGACTCAGAGGAACCTAATAGAGGTTGTGTTCTGGGCCTCATTCTTCAGATGAACACTGGAGCATCTATGATTGGTCTCTCAGAAGGCTAGAGGTAGTTGGCAAGTGCTCCAAAAATGAAGGCAACTTCTGGCTAATGCTTATCATTTGCTTTCTTCTTTTTACATTTTCTTGGGGTTTAGAGTAGTTTATGTTTGTTAGTCCAGATAGTGTACAACCATCAGAAGTAATTGATATCTGTCCTTGAAACTCAATGAATTCTGAGCCTAAACTCCTGCAGATATTGTTGTTACAGGAAATTTCCAGGTTAAGATATGAATTGTGCCCACGCCATATGAAGGAAACAAAGTTTTGGAGGATATATTTTATACTTGTAAATAGTCATGTTGCTCCGTAAGTAATCATATCTTTCTGCCTGAGGGTGATCAAAGCCTTTTTAATCATGTGAATTGGATAGTTGGATTCCATGGAGGAAAGTTGTGTAGCTGCTGCTTTAGTGCACTCTGAATGGTGAAGGGAAGTAGGATTGAAAGGAAATGTACTTTTAACATTATTAACTTTAAGAAACTATCAAGAACATCAAAAACAACATCATCATCATCATCATAATAATAATAATGCACTAAAGAATGGATTGAATAAAATGAATTTGACTAATATGTCGACTACACAAGCTCACAAAGTGAGCTATACAATACTTATCAAATATGACCATCCCAAACGCCATATTTCTAAATATAGCTGTATAATTAAAATCTGACCTTGATGTAAAAAGTAAAATGACATGTCTCTCTAATTATCAGAATGAAAAATTCAAAAGTTCAGATAGATAGATAGACAGCTAGAGAGAGAGAGAGACAGAGAGATCCATATTCTTGTCCTTCGTTGAGGAGCTCTGGACCTGATGGTATCCAGCATCCTTGATCAGCTTGATCAATGTTACATTTGCTGGAGATAACTCTTCTCCACAGTGAATCTTTTCTACAGCAAACTTCCAAAGGCACGGGTAGAAAAGATGTGTTTGTGTGTTGCATTCTCTTGATTCTCAGACCACTGTCCTTGCTTTGACAGATCTGTTCTCTTTTTACCAGTGGATAATTAAAACTGGTCTTTAGGTCCCCACACAAAAATCTCCTTTGTATTGCTTCAAGTTTATCAAGTTTACCTTCCTAATGTGCTCGCAGTGATCCAGCAACCATTTTCAATATGTTTTAATGTCTTGATTATATGAATTAGTAAAAAACTGAATTGTTGATTCTAAGGTGGATCTAGGTACAGATCTCAACTAGCTACTCTCTGTGTGTAATTTCTCTAGAGTTCTGACTCTTTTCACTCACCATAGAATGGTTGTGACAAAGTGGAATTGCTGTGAACTTGATCATAAGCCATACTTTCTTATTGAGTCTGGTTAAATGCTGCATTTGGAGGTTAACCTTGTAAATAGTTATTGAAGAAGCTGAACTTGATGTGGGTATCAACTGAGGTCTTTTTGTGACATCCTTGAGTTAGGTATGAAAAAAGGTATAATGAGGAGCCCAAGGTGAAGGCGGTAGAGCAAGATGAAAGTCAAGACAAGAAGGAAAATCCAACCATGGTGGTGGCTTCTAAACTGGAAAGCAAGGAAGTGAATCAACAAAATAATACTTCATCATCTGCTGACAACGACTTGGATGTATTTCTCTTGGGGGACCTTGGGAGCAGTGACGAGGGCCCAGGTACTGAACTTTCCTTTTCAGTGACTTCATTTATTGTATATCTTGTCCAATATTATTGAGTTCCTCCTGTTTTCCTATAATGCAAGCAATTCATGATTTAAATTGTTCTTTTGTTTGGCTTACAGGACATGTTTCTTACATCTTTTTTTTTTTTTTAACATGATTTCAGAGATATTCTTAGAACATAATTGTTAGTTATAAGTGTTCACATATCTATGTAAATAAGATTAATGGGTATTTGGAAGTTGACTCATGTTGAAGATATGGACTAGAGAAAAAAGTAACCGAACTATAGAGAAAGATTATTTCTATGTTTTCTCATTCCTGTCTATTGAGGGTCACTTTGACAGGATGGGTTAAACCACTGCAAGGTGTAAGTTGGCAATGAGGTAGAGTTTTCTATCCATGGAGTGGGGTTGCTGAAAAAAAATATTCCTGCACAGATATAGCAAATTGTTGAATTTTACAAAAGCTGCCCTTATGAAAATTATTTGTATAAAATTTAACTCTTTAGTTTCCTGAAGCCGAACTCTCTATAATGCCATTCATATTTTTTTTATAAAACATAAAATTACTATTTTATAATACGATGATGTGACTTAATAATAATTATTTAATATAAGTTATATTTTTTGCTAATTTGGGCAGTGTGGTGTGTTTCCCTGCATGCTGTGGTGATACGGTGGGTTTATGTCCAGTACCTACCAAATTGCCATCCTATTCCTCTCCTTGTATCTAATAAATAGATTAGGGAATGGGTTTTCCGAAAGCCCCAGAAAGAAAGGAAGTCAAAACATGATTCAATCACTGGTTGACTTTGTAATCTTATGGTACTTCTGTATTAATTGTTTTTGTGTGCCTCTTTTTGTCCATATGTAATTGTTTTCAATTCTTTACAATTTCATTTTAAAAAATTTGTGTGCCTCTTTTTGTCCATATGTAATTGTTTTCAATTCTTTACAATTTCATTTTAAAAAATATGATAGTGTTCAAACGAAGCCTAGTCTATGATGTATATTTTTCTTCATCAGTTTTTTTTGTCTTCCTGGAACTAGGTCTTTATTCCAGAATGCTCGAATTCATATCCATGACATTTCCAAAATAGAATGTAAAGAAAATACCTCAGAATTAAATATTCATCACTATGCTTTTATTTAACTTCATAACATGCTATCCTTTGTTATCATAGACTTGTCCCAACTATTTTGAGGTCCACTAAATGGACCTTTTCCCCATTCTAACTTTTTTGGGTTTTACCTGTCTACTAACATCCATGTTATGCTTAGGTCTTTCCTTCTCTCTTGTTGGCCCATTAACCGTCATTGACAAGAAGACGGATTAGATTTACATTATGGTTTTTTACTAGGTTTTACATTCTCTGTGAATTTGAAAGAACCTTCCTCTCTTATTTTTATCCCTCATTTCATGAGATTGATTATGCCTGTCCGATGTGTTGAGGAGCATTTGCAATTACTCTCAGTTTTACTTTTACCATTTAGTTCTAGATCAATTACTCTCAGTTTTACTTTTACCATTTAATTCTAGATCAATTACTTTTGCTTCCTTTTCTGGCCTTTATTCTATGGTTTTTTAATTGTTTTAATTTTTTTTAAGTGTATTTTCACCTATACTTTAACAAGATAGGTCTCTGTTTATACTTTTTTTTCCTCTTTATTCTATTTTTATTATTTCTTCCATATCATTTTCAGTTTTTACTTGAACCAGTCTAGTTAGGCTTTGAAACATCATTATGTCACATGTATATTGATAATATCCTTGTAACATCCTTGAATTGTCAGATGATGATGATGGCGAGTTTGATGATGACTTCGACAAGATTGTCACTAGCTCAGTAAGTTCGAAGTCTCATCCATCTTTTTGAACTCCTTATCTCTGTTGGACGCTTTATCTTTGATTTTGCTGGAGCCTTCAAGTACATTCTCATTAACTATTTTATATTAGTTGACTGCAGTTCCATATTTGCTAATCTACCTCTGTAGAGGTAATTCAAGAGATAACTATAGAATGTTTAACCTTTCTGACTCCGAGATATACCACCTCAGAAACCTTTGTAACCTTGATGCCTCTCTCAAGTAGTGCTTGAAAAAGTGTACTGATTGACAATGTGGATTGAGAGCAGTGCCTCTGTCTTTTGTTTATCCAAATTTCCAATAAGTTCGCACAGGTTGGATTTTTAATTTGAAGTCACCTGAATCTGGCTCCTTATGCAACTCGATTGAGGTTCTTCAATTTTATTTTGATTTTCGTAGTCCAATAACATATAGGAGTTCTATTCTTAGTTGGCTTCAACTAAAGTAACTATACTTTTTTGGTGGATTTAAGAGATAAACACTCTTACTGGTGTATCACCTTCACCAAGTCTCCCATATTTTCACGTCAATAGAAACTTAGGGTGGCGAAGTTTCTGGAGGAGTCAGGAAGTTTGTCTCTGGCCTTTCAGTTATGACATCTAGCTCTGTTTCAGACAAAAAAGATCCAGCTTCCTGCAATTGTAGTCAGTTAAGCTAAAAATACTTATTTACGTGCTTCTTTTTTCCTCGGATGTCATTTAGGAGGCCTGAGGGCAGAGGTATCTTTCAGGCCAAAAAAAAGAGAAAAAAAATAAAAAAATCAAGGAACCCTCATTCTGGTAAGTTATGTAGATTACTTGCTAGGATCCTGTGCATTTAGGATGCAATGGTCTATGGCGGTAAACAAAAGGATGTCATCTTTTACTATGTTTATGCATATAATCATTGCATGTTTGTGAATATTTTATGTCAACCAATTGCAGGCTTTAGACAGTGATGGAGAGGATGAAACAACAGCTAAGCACTGAAAGTAGAACTGATGGTTCTGGAGGGAGAAGATATAACCCTAAAACGGGGAGCAAAAAATTACAGTTCATCCCATGATGGATATTAGAAAGACTAAGGGATTAAATTTGCTTTCCAGTAAGGCAAGGATTGGTTACCTCGCCATTTTGGGGGTGATTGGAGATGGGTAGTCACCTGTGTCAGTTAAGACTTCCATTCAGACGTAGAGATAGGGAAGGAGACTGCAGAGAGTGACGAGGGTCTTGTGCGTTATTGTCTACATGGACCGGATTTGAAATGGTTTCTTATTGCTTCCTATAATACAAACTCGTCTTGTTTACTTCGAAAAATATGTATAAACAAGAACTGATCTTATTGTTGCGTCTTACTCCATGTTTGTGAGATTTCCATGCCCCTGTTTATGCTTATTAGAAGATTTGACTTAGCTTACAAGTATGCTCCACTCCCCACCATTTTCCATACAGGGAGCTTTCCTTGACGAATCTTTGTTGAACTCTACATCAAGGGGTATATATTAAAAAAGATCTAAACAGATACGAAGGCCATCAACGGCTAAATGAAATTCATGCCATGAAAGAGGAGAGGTACTTTCTGAAAGACACCAACACAACTTACGGTTATATATATGTATCTGTCTTGCATTTAGGCATCTCCAAACTCCTAGAGGTTTGCAACGTTTTGTACTTCATAAAAAAAAAACGCAAAATGAAGGACGTTACATGCCGTAGTGAGAAGAGAAATTTTTATCATATTAATAGCTTCACTAATTTCGCTCTTCATTTTTCACTTCAATGGCGACTGGGATGTGCCAATCTCGACTATAATCCAAAAGCTTACTGGCGCAAAGTTCTTACTAAACGGTTTGAGACTCCGAGTACCAGATGGGATCAACACAGAACCAGAAGCAAAGCCTAACAACCTATGTGACACAAGCAGAACAACTTCGATAAATTACATCACATACAACTTGTAGCGAGCTTGAAATTATTTCTTGAATTAGTTATTTCTTCCCTGCCTTGTTTCCAGTATCACCTCCCCCGCCAGCAGACTGACCAGCCTTTTTTGCAGTCTTTTCTTGAAGTGCTTTTGCGTCCCTGCACATAATGACAGAATGAGAGGATAGAAATAATAACAATTACCAGCTCCCACATACTTGACAATAAATTTCTGTAGGGTATCGAGTGCCTCTACATTCAGATATGCTATATACTTTCCAACCGCACTAGGAAAGAAAGAAACCCGGCAATAGAACGAAAGTAAAAATTCATTCCAAGGTTACCTACTTTCTTTATCTGCATTTTTTTTTCTGTTTGAGTGCATAAAAATGCAAAATAAAATATTCAATTAATTTGAATGGTTAGGGTTAATGCACAGGAAAAAAGTAGATAATCGCAAAAAAAAAAAGAGTTAAGATGAACTACTCTTCAGGAAAAAAGTACTTTTTGAGTTAGTATGGTAAATGGATACCTCAACTTAATTTTAAATCTAAGATAGAACAAGAAAAATCCAGGGTGGAATTGCATTATCTCATCCTAGAGAGGACAAACCACCCTCACCATGTAATACAGATTCCACTCAAGCATTCCATGCGATGTGGAATTTCATTATCTCATCCTACAAATGGAAAGGGTAAACCACCACCCCACCACCACCACCACCACCACCACCACCAAGTAATACAGATTCCACTCAAACGATCCATGCCCACAAAAACATTGTGGGTGAGGAATGACATAATTCCAATTACTTTTTTACTAAAACTTATCTTATACCTTTCTCACATTTAGGGCTTGTTTAGAACCCACAGAAAACAAAAAAAAGGGAAAAAAAAGTATTTTCTGTTGTTTGGCAGTAAAAAATTATTGAGAAAAAAGAAAATAAGAGAGAAATTAATAAATTTTCTCTCATAAAATGATGGAATTTGAGGAGAAAATAAAATAAATCAAAACTTGAGAGAAAATTTTAATCATCAAAATTTTAAAATATTACTAATTTTCTTTTCTTTCTTATTTTCCACATTTATCCAAACAAAATAAACTTCATTTCTCTTTTATTTTCTCTCTCATTTTCCATAAACATCCAAACAAAAAGAAATAAACCTTTGTTCTTTTCTTTTCTCTTTCTCTCTCTCTACTTTCTGTGTTCCAAACACAGCGTTATAGTTGAAAGGAGAGAACATGAATTCCCTTGGTCAAGAGAATCCCCCTCCCCCTTCACGCGTACCAACTTATTTTATCTAGTTCTCAAGCGAAAGTAAATTCTATAATTTTTCACTGAGCAATAAAATCTTACTCGACCAGAGCAAATTCTCAGTGTCCAAGGAGCTGCTTTCCGGCAACTATTGTTCCTAAACTAAAGTTTCAGTAGATAGAAATCTACAACTAGTAATCATCAATAAGATACCTCATTATACCTCTAGGATATTAGGATTATAGAGACTGGTATAAAGAATTGAGACCAAACACAAATAGACAAGTATAGGTTAATGAAATTTTTAAGATCTTATCTAATCAACAATTACACATAATAAGAAAAAAGAAGCAAAATAGATACCGATTTTATATTCATCTGCATGTTGAGCTTAAATTAAACAAAAGCCAAGAAAGCAGACCTTTCACGGCGTTGCTCAGGCGTCATTCCGTCGTCTTTGCCTTTCGAGTCCTTTTTCCTGGACTGTGCCCTTTCGCGGTCGCGATCTCTCTGACTACCACGTAATTTGGTGTAAGGAAATAACAAATCGAATCAACGAGAAGGGGAAAATCCAATTTAATTGCCATGAATTCTTATAAAACAAAAAACAAAGAAAATAACGTTTTCAAGGATATGAGTCATTCTCGGTCTCTCCAAATACCAAGGTATAAATTCAACCTGAAAGGAAATGTTATCAGTGAGATAACTGTAGCTAAAAACTTCAGAAAACACCCAGACTGAAAGACAGGTAAATTTTACCATAAGATGATAATCAAATACCAGAATATAACTACTATTCATAAGCCAGGACAAAAAACTTAAATTAGACGGTTTTTCAGCTTCTTAAAAACCGACCAGTAATGAAACCTCAATGTAGTTGCCGGTTTAAAGGGACAAAATAATCAAAAAATACTCGAACAAATTCTAATTACTTAAAAAAAAGCCCTAAAATCGTCTCTACTTTCGAACAAAAAAGAAATAAATAATTGAATTCCATCTCACCAAATAATCAGGAAGAATTAGCTTCTCCCGACGAACAGCTAGGGTTTGTATGAAGAGTATTGGAACGGTGTCGATCGCGTGGGTCTTCTCTCGCCCTCTTGGAAACGCGTTGAAAAAGGAGAAGAGAATTCTCTGGAAAGCCCAAAATTTAAATGACAAGTTTACCCTTGCAGTGATCACCGTGATCAAAAGTCAGCGGACTGGAACTGAAATAGCTTTGAAATTGATAGAAGCTCTAAATCCGCTACTTAATTAATTTTTACGTGGTCCTACCATGAATGGAGCCGTAGTGCACCGCACCACGTCCATTTCCACCGGTACCAAACCCTCCAATTAATTTATGTTAATTTTTAATATTGATTTTCAGGAAAAAAATTGTGAGAGATACCATTTGGGAGAAAACTGGAGGTTATGGACTTGATCCAGACCCTTTCCCATAAGGTATATTTATAATATCAAAATTACCAATATTATAAGTATATCTTTCACCCTAATAAAAGTAAAGAATAGACAGATAACGTAAATTAATTATATCATATATTTTAATATAGACAAAAGGAGAAATTAGAGGATAATAAAATAATTTTGAATATTATAAATAAATATTTATTAATTTATTAGTTTTATAATATCGTATGAATTTTATGTGAAGTCGTAGTTTAATTTCAAAATTTTAATTAATTTTATCTATTTATTATCATATTTACGTGGTTTTAAATAATATAAGTCAATAATAACATTTATTTAAGGAGGCAACCTGTTTGTTACATAAATCACAGAGAACCATGTGACACTAAAAGTCGCGTCGTCCCTACATGTTAATGTTCCAGCCTCCAGGGGAGCATCTCGGTCGGCGTCGTCGTATCGACATGTCTGTATCGGCCTCTTTCCGCTACCGCTTTTACTCTTTTCGGTGTGCACGGACCTGTTGCTTCCTCTGTCGAGTGCAAGTGCGAGTGTTTACGGTTTCACACAACCTCGCCGCCTATTGTGCGAGTTTGCAGGAATTCCAACCTTAGCTGATTCCGTACTTCAATGGCTTCTCCCGCTTAGGTATTCACTATCGCGTCATGCTCAGATTACGTCCTCTGTCCTCCATCTGTCTTCGTAATTTTTCATTTCGATGTCTCTTCTTCTCATCTTCCTGCAAAAGAAACGTCTTTCTGCCTTCCACAGAACCCCCTGCTCCTAAGAAGGTCCATTTTACGTTCTCTGTTCACGGGGAGACGTGGCAAGATGACTACCGTTGGATGTCCAATGTGAAAGACCCTGACTTGACTCGTTATCTCGACCAAGAGAACGCTTATGCGGAAGCTTTCATGGTCGACACTGTTAATCTCCAGAGGAAACTCGTCGCAGAAATGAGAAGCCGAATGCCCCCAGAAATCTCCACCCATCCCGAGCGTTGGGGTCTACGGTCAGCTCAAAACTTTACTTCAAATTTTAAATAATTCGTCCTTTTCTTCAAAATTTCCTCCTGTCTCTGTAAGCTGAGTTATACGAGACGATTTACGTAATCGAAGTTTCTTCATTTTTTGTTATATTAGCGGACAAAATGGAAAGCGAAATAGAATTTGAACGCTGAGGAGAACATTCTTAAATTTGACACATGATGTAATGTAAATCTTCTCGAGCAAAATTTGTTCATTGGAGGATGTTTTCTGTCGCGCAGGCTATATTATCAGTACGTTCCCGAAGGGAAGGAGTATCCAATTTTATGTCGGAGGCTGGACAACCGTGATGGTTGGGTTAATAAGGTTTTGCATTATGTCAAAGGCCGTACGGGAGAGGAGGTTTTACTTGATTGGAACGAAATTGCGCAACAGTTTGGCACGCTTCTAATCTCAATCTCTTGCATTTTCACTTATCGTGGAAAAAGTTTTTGGTTTCTATTACATGATGATATTCAATGTTGTTTAAATAGATCACGATTATCCTCATTTACTTGGTATACACCAGCTGTTTGCATGACCTGCATACTCACTTCATTTAGGTTACATTTTTTTAGCAGTTTGAGAATTTAAGCATTTGCGCCTGCCATGATGTACTTTATCACTTTCTGCCTGTAACTTGTCTCTGTCAATAACATTGTCAATAGTATAAGTACCCCATGCAAAATAATTGGTAAATCCATTCCTTGCCAGGGAAGATTTGTAATTAAGAAGTATCCTTGCTGTCTTTGCCATGCTTGGAGTACTTTCCTGCTTTAGTTTCTGTTCTTGGAGTTTCTTTCTATTTTAGAAGCGCCCTAATTTCTAGTAACGTTTGTATTTTATACTTGTTTGTGATCAGGAGGTTCCTCATTTAGAAAATGCGGTTCAGATTAGTTTATTTCACAATGTTGTCCTTTTAAGTTATGTAGTTTAATGTTTATCATTTTATGATAGTGGCTTTTTATTATAGTAATTTCTTTAGATAAAATACTGTCTGAAAGGAATTTGAGTTAATTTTGCTCGCTATTTGATGGGTCTAAATTTAGTTTAAGTGAAATTAGTAAAAAAGTGAAAGTCCTAATTTTAGTAATTTATATGTGGAAAATCTGTATGAGGAGGCTGTTGAAACACTTTCATATACTGGACTACATAGATGATCTTATTTAAGGTCGAAAAAGTTACTACTTGAGTTTTTACTGTTGTCTTTTTTGCAAGTTATATTGCTTGATTCTGAAAATCTTCTAAGATCAACTTCTATTCTCCCTAGTTCTCCCCATGGCCGTTCCACAGTTCTCATTAGCTTAGTAAGTTGTGGCTGCTACTTTTGGATGAACAGTGTTAGTTGTGACTCTGGCTTGAATTTTAGAGGATACCCCCTTCAGCTACTGTCTTTATAGTTAAAGGCTTCCACTTTTACAAATATGCTACTCCCGTTCCTAGTCTATTAGAGGATCCTTATCAATCAGTCTTAGCATCATGCAAGCTGAAGACTATCTTCCTGTTGGTAGAGGTAATTTTGCAAGAGGAGACTTTGAGCCTGATATCCTGGTTATGAAATATTTCTGTGGATGAACTGTCACAACTGTCTAGTATTTCCTGCTCGCTTGAAGTCTGACTCTGTTGTTGATTTCTTGAACAAATGACCTTGATCTATGAACTGTGTTTGTGGATAAAATGATCCACCGATCAAAAGTTGCACAAGTGCTTCATTTCTCAGGCTGTTGCCTGAGAATGAGAGTTGTTGTGTGTGGATGAATAGTCCCACATTAATATGAGTTTGAAAATATCCTATGTTTATTAATTGAAGAAACCTAATTTCGGCTAGTCATTTCAAGGAACCAGCCCAGTTTTGACATTGGATTAAAGCTAACAAGTTTGTGTTTATGTTTTATGTGACCTTTTTCTCTATGACCCATATGTGTATGTTCTGCACATCTTGACCCATATTATTTGTTAAAATATCAACTTGGGGGTATTTTGGTCATTTCACATAGTATGTTTTTATCTTATATGATGTCTGTTAGGTAGGCAATGTCTTCATATGCCTATGGTTCAATATTCATTTATTTTAGAGGTGTATTTTAGGAAATATGTAAGTTTATTGTCTTGAGGGCATTTTTGTTTTTTACGTAAAAATCACTTAAAACCCTGATTAAAAGAAAGGCGGCGGCCTTTTTGAGGCACACACTCCAAGGCAGCAGCTGCTGCTCATCTCCAAGCTTTTCTTGTCCTTATTTCTCTTCTTTTTTCACCCAAATCTCAGATTTTTCATTATTAGTTTAGAAATGGATGTGAAGAGGAGCTTTGGCTGGTAAAAAAAATCTAAGGCATGTGTTCTCCACGTCTCAGACTAGGTGTTAGCGAGAGAGAGTTTTTTTTTTTTTTTTTTTTTGTTGGATAATAGTCCAACAATTGGTTTGAGTTTGAAAAGATCCTATGCTTACTAGTTGGGAACAAGCCTCATAACTTCGGTTAGTAAATTTCGGAGGAATGGACTCAACTTTAACATGGTATCAGAGTCAATCAAGCGCATGTTTGTGTATGGCCTTTATGTTTTCCCTTTCTGGCCTATTTGTGTATGTTCTCCTTGTCATGAGCCAGCTTTGTCTAGATGTGAAGGAGAGTATTGGCTGGTACAAGAGTTACTAGTCTATAGTTTTCTAAGAGTGAGAGTTGCTATGTGTGGGATAATAGTCCGGTGTTGATTTGAGCTTGGAAAGTGCATATGCTTATTAGTTGGAACGAAACCTTCTAACTTTAGCTGGTCATTTTAGGAGGAAGCAAGGCCTGATCTATGAGCATGTGCTCCCATCTGTACTTGGTCAATGAACCTCCTGCACTTTTTGGAAAGCAGCATTTGATGTTGTTCCTTGCTCGATATGGGCAAAGTGGAATTGTAGAACTTTCAATGCTACCTCCAAAACAGTAGAGAAACTAGTTTAAAGCATTCTCCAATCAATTATCATCCGGGCGAAGACTTATAAAGGCTTTCCCTCTCTGGCCTCTTTGATGTAGCAGATCCTAATGTGGAGGACCTAACTATTGAATATCTTGTGAAATTGTGGAATAAGAGGGATTCAAAGAGGAAGAAGAGGAGAAGAGAGAAGAAGGGAGAGGGCGGCAGCAAAGAGTGATCTCTCTTGTGATTAGGGTTTTGGTCGACCCTTAATCACCTTATATAGCATAAAAGAGAGTGTAAGGACGATAATGCCTACCCATTTAAACTTAATTACTCCCTTATATCTCCTTCATCGCACCTCCTAATCACATGAAATTTAAACTTCATAAACTATCACCCATACTGAATAAGATAAGCCTATTTCTAGGAGGTGCAAACAGCAAAAAATTACCAAAGTATCCTTCTACACGATTTTTCAATACTCCCCCTTAAGCTGGAGCATAAATTCTCAAATTCCTTTTTTCCCTAGTGCCTGGGTGAACATATCAGTAATCTGATCACTAGATTGAATATATGGAGTGACCACTTCTTTCTTCACAATTGCATCTCTAACAAAGTGACAATCCACTTCTATGTGCTTGGCTCTTTAGTGAGAAACTGGGTTTCTAGCAATCAAAATGACTACTTGATTGTCACAATACATAGCCATAGGCCCATTATTCTGTAGATTCAATTCTTATACAACTAACCTCACCCACATGAGTTCATTGATTGTATGAGCCATAACTCTATATTTAGCTTGGACGTTGGAGCAGGCCACCCCATTTTGTTTTTTACTTCTCCAACTTATTAGGTTTCTTCTTGAGAACACACAATAGCCAGTAGTTGTCTTGTCCAGTTTAGACCTAACACAGTTGGCCTATGAGTATGCCTCTATATTAAGATGATCATTAGCCTTGAACAACGATCCTTTTCTAGGAAATCCTTTTAGGTATCTTAGTATCCTCTAAGTTACTTCAAGATGTATCTTCCGTGATCGATCCATAAAGTGGCTGACCACACTAACTGAAAATGATATGTCAGAACGGGTAACGGTAGCATAGATTAGTTTCCCAACTAACCTGTGATACACTGTTCTGTCTTTAAGTCCAACGTTGTCCTCACTATGTGGATCATGACCCACTTCTATAGGAGTTTTTAATGGTTTCGCTTTTAGTAGACCATACTCTAACATATCAACGACATATTTTCTTTGAGTGAGTACAAGTCCTGCCTTGCTTCTGGCTACTTCTATGCCAAGGAAGTTACTTTAGGGGGCCCAAGTTGTTCGTTTGAAAATGCTATGAGAGATATAACTTTACTTCTTCAATCCTCTGTTCGCTTCCAGACAAAGTAATATCATCCACATACACCAATAGGACTACAACCCTAGAGGATTTCCTCATTATAAACTGAGAATGGTCACAATGGCTATGAAATAATCTAAATGACATAACCACCTGGCTGAATTTCTCAAACCGCCTTCGGACTCTATTTAAGTTCATAGATTGCCTTTTTGAGTCTACACACTTTTTGAATCTCCCCGTGAGCAGCATACCTCGGAGGTTACTCCATGCACAACTCCTCATCGAGGTCACCATACAAAAAGGCATTTTTGATATCAAGTTGAGACAATGGCCAGTCTTGATTAATTGCAATAGAGACAAAAATGTGAATTGAAGACAAACGGGCTACAAGTGAGAAAGTCTCAAACACATCCACTCCATATGTCTGTGTGTAGCCTTTGGCAATTGGTCGTGCTTTATATCGTTCAATAAAACCAACTGCCCTGTACTTGACAGTGTATACCCAGCGACACGCTATAGCTGTAGCCTTGAGTGCAAGTCGCACAACAACCATGTGCCTCTATCACATAATACCTCCATTTGAGCATCTATAGTTGCTTTCCACTGAGGTGACAGTAGAGAGTCTTTTGTATAGAAGAAGGAAAAGTGCATTTGGACAAAGATATGGTAAACTTTATGTACTGGGAGATACGTATAATCAAATGCAACAAAATTCAACATTGGGTGTCTAGTGGACTTAAGTGCAATAGGGAGGTCGAAGCACTTACCTCAGGATCAACTGATGAAGAGGATTCTGGTTTCGGTGAGAGAGAGGTGCTTGTGTTGGGCGGTCAGAAGTTTGTCCTTCAAATTTTACTTATTAAAACTTGAATTTAGATTGTAGTTTTCTTAGTTGTTGCTGAAGTCTAGGTTATCCACACTGTAGAGGAGGCATTCAACCTGTTATTGTTTGAAGTAAACCACCGCACTGTGTCACTTTTCCTTTCTATGTTACTAAACAACAATGGAAGGTTGTTGCCTCTCTCTTGCAAAGCTAGAACTCAGATTACCTGTGGTACCCTCCCTCAGCTGGCTTCTTAAAATTAAACTTTGACAGCAGCTCCCTAGGCAATCCAGGGCCTGCCGGAAATGTGATTATTATAAAAAACCATGAGAAGACAATTGTATTATCTTTCTGTGGTCCCAATGACAGATGTGACTTGGCTGCAGCCAAAATCCATGCTCTTCTTCAAGGAATCAAGCTTCTCAGTCAGCATTTCTTTAGCCAGTCCTACTTGAAAGGGGCTCAGCCACTGCCATGAGCTGGATGAAAGAGTCCTCCCCTCCCTTGTGGAAATTCCAATCCATTTTTTAAGAAATCAAAGAGTTGTGCTCCTCACTTGTTGTAACTTGGTAGCATATCCTTAGAACTACAAATAATGTAATTGACAAGTTGTCCAAAAAGGGTGTTTCTAAAATCCCTTTTATAGTGAAAGTGTCTCCTCTTTCTGTAATTTGAGGGCCAGTTCCCTCCTTTTACATTTGATATAAAAGCAATAAAGCCAGTGAATGTTTCAAAAAAAATTTAGGAGGGACCAGACCCACTTTAATCAACAGAAACACAGAAAATTCTCATTCTTACCTCTCTTCAGAACCGTCAAATGGTGTACATTGAGAGGTTTTGTTACCTCTATAACTCCATGGATGCTAACCTTTTAGCTATGCCAACATACAACATCTTATTGTTGCACTAACCTATTAAACTTCATTTGTAAATTTTGTTCAATTAATCACCATACATTACCCATTATATCTTGTTAAATGTTATATATGATCATCTTCTTTTTCTGTGCAGTAAATTTTTTTTCTAGAGGATGTGTAAATATGATTTTTTTTTAATTGGTGTGTGCATGTATGTGTGTATGTGCATGTATGTTGTGAACTATTAAAATGCCGCTTTTATGAAAATGAAATTACTTCTTTCAAAATGCAGTGTATTTTGATTCTTGATTGTAGGCTGTGCAGTTTATATGTACTACAGGTTGAGTTGCTGAGCCTTTTTGTTCTTCCTATTGTGGTTCTTCTCATTGACATGCTTGTGATGAATGCAGGATATGTTCATATTGGTACATGTCGAGTGTCTCCAGATCACAACTTCCTAGCATATACACTTGACACAACTGGAAATGAATCATTTTTTCTGCAAATCAAGGACCTCAGAAATGGACGCAATGTCCAAAGATCAAACATTCAGGGGGTTGTTAGCTTGGCTTGGGCTCAAGATAGCAGTACATTATTGTATACCATCTGTGACAAAACACAGAGGCCATTTAGGTGCACACTTTGCTGTTCCCAGAGCATCTAAATTTTTTGGTTGTGCTGAACAGTGAGATTGAATTCAGTAAATGACTCATATATTTTTGGATATCCAGAGTTGTAGAAGATATTCCAATAACCAATTTAGATGATAGATTGTCTTGGAACACTTTTTATTTCTCACAACGGCTTTGCTAGTTTTTAAGTTTTTTCATATATTGATAAGTTACAGGGTTTGATAATGTGGACCTCAAGTGGTTGGGACAGGGTTTGAAGAAGAAGTTAATTTCATAATGAGAAAGAAAATATGTTTAAGTTGCAAATAATTTTTTCTTACCTAGGCTTTCATTTTTTTTGTTTTGCTAGTTATTTCCCAAATTACACCAGCCAAAACTTCATAAACATGCGTATTACTCTAAAAAATTTCTCTGTCTATATATTTGCAAGTATTATACTTATTGGTTCTCCTATTTGTTGCAGAGTGTTTTGCACCAGAGTTGGATCAGATACTTCAGATGCTCTGCTTTTTACTGAAAGTGATTTGAGTTACTGTGTGGACATCACTACTACAAAAGATGGCAAGTTTATTACAGTGAATTCAAACTCTAGGACTTCATCCGAGGAAGGTTACTAGCATCCCTTTTCTTTTTAAGTCATCAATTGGTTTTAAGGGAAAAGAATTGAAAAAATCTGCTGAATTTTTTTTTACGCTTTTTGTTGAGCCCCGTTCCATCCCAAAATGATTAGCCACTTAGGAGGTCTATCACTCAACCTTATAACCATTAATTTTTTTTTCTCATTTTTCAATATGGGAACTTTTTCCTACTTAACACTCACCCTCACGTCCAGGCTTACATATAACGGGCCTAAGACATGGGCACAAGCCTTTTAATGGAGCAAAAAACACAGACTCAGACTTTATGGAGTCCACTTCATATAGATAACTTGGGGAGTACAAACTGGGCCTTATCCCATATATACAACCTGCTCTGATACCATGTTGAGTTTTTTGGGTTGAGCCCAGTTCCATCCCAAAATAAATAGCCGCTTAGGAGTACAACTTTATAACTTGCATTCTGATGCTATTTACTTCTCGACAGGTTTATGTAATGGATGCGTCCAGCCCAAGAGATAAGTTGCAAGTGGTGCGAAAGCGTGAGTCTGGTGTACGATATTTTTTGGAGCACCATTTTGGCTATTTTTATATACTCACTAATGCTCCATTGGAGAAGAGAGATCTTGGGGGGAGTTATTATTTAGCGAGGTGCAGGGCTGCTGATCTACCAATTTTAGAGTGGCAGGTAACTTTTATTTCATCTTCTGCAACATGGTTCTTTCTGGGTATTTTGTGTGTCCTATACACAAAATTGGTGTGCATGACTCTCAAATAATCTGTCATTGCGTGAGCTACATTGATATTATTTACAGCTTGGAAGATTTTTCTCAAAGAAAAGTATAGTCTTTCCATCACAAATCTTTTAAAGATTCTGGTTTGTCAGCCCACTAGACCTTTTATTTTTATTTTTGCTCCTTGTCTTTTCTGATGCAGTCACAATATAAGCGGTGCATCATATTTGTTTTATATTTGGATGATATCTTTTCCTTTTTCTTTGATACATTATATGTGATTATCTTCCTTATGCTGCATCAAAATCTGAGAACGACTCACTTGCATATGCTTCATAATGATATTCAGAATTGGAGTCTTCTTTGTTCAAATTACTGGATATTTTGTTATGACATTCAAAGTTGGAGTCTTCTTTATTTAAAATTACAGGATATTTCATTATGACATTCAAAGTTGGTGTCTTCTTTTTTCAAAATTACAGGATATCATTCTTCCTGGCGGAGATGTCATCTTTGAAGATATGGACATGTTCAACGGGCATTTGGTGCTTTGTCTTCAGGAAGGAGGCTCTTCTTCAATGTGTTCCATAGAAATGCCAATCGTCATGAATGGCAAGGTTCTAATTGCTCCAATCTATTTTATTTTATTTTTTCTGGGGGAAGTTTTTTAAAGGCTTGAGTTACTTTCGACAGTTTAAAGATTTTCTTTAAGGCCATCGCATACCATTTTCTTTGGTTGATACATGATTCATTATATTGGAAGTGTTGGCTGTCAGCCAATTTAGTGGTCCCTATGATTTGGCATCTTATTTGATAAAGAGAAAATACTTTAGGATCAGAGATGGATGAAGAGGATGTGTAGGGCCAACAAATGTGAGAATTTTAAGCACTCGATATGGGTCTCATTCTCATTCAATGAACCTTGTGCCAGTGGAGTGGATTACTCCTAAAGGCCCCACGCTGACTGCCCTTAGCCATAACCCAACCAGGCCAACCAACTGGAAAATGGCAGGTCAGTTAGGTAGGTTAGAGATTATTGAGCCAGCATTTTGTGCCTTAAGAACCTTACCCAGTTTCAGGTGGATTCAGTTTGATGAGGAATATAAATGTGGACCATCCATTGATTGATTTATATACTAACTGAATAAAGAGGTTGAGTGTTACACTCATACCTGACCATTCCAAAGATTCTTTTGAAGACATCACTAGCAGCTGCGCCTTAAGTCTCTGTGGCAGGAAAGAAAACAGGAGAACGTTGCAGCACTTAACTCCCTAGGACATGTCATAGAGTCATACATAAATCTAATACTTCTTGGGCCTTCAGCTCTCCAGAACATGCCACCCTCCCAAGCTCCATCATAAGAAAGCATTGGAACACCATCATAAATTTTCATGACAATCAAACCCTTTTAGCCGTGGAATGAAATCTTTCCCCCAAGGGTGGAGGAAGTTTAATTTTGACAGATCATCTCTAGGAAATCCAGGTCCAGGAGGCTTTCTGGAAGCCTAAAAGGTCACAATGGATCCATTCTCTTTCTCTACTCTGGATTCCTTGGGGACAGTGATTTCACAGAGGCAAGAGGCTGATGCTCTGCTCGATAACTTACGAATAGCAGCTCAGGAATCCTCTTGCCTCCCTCATCATAATGAGGACTCAACAAATGTTATCTAGTTGGCAGCTGGGATAAGCCTTCATTAAGATGCATATTCGATGAAATTATAGATCTCTGCTTCACTTGGCAAATTGATTGGACACATATCAAGATCTGCAAATTGCCTTTCTGGAGAGTCTCCCAGGGGCAGCTAATCATTGTGAACTCCCCCCATCTATGTTCTTGAGGGAAAAACCAAAAGACTTTGTTTGATTGATTTTTCTCTGGTTGTATATGCTAAACGGGTGCCTTTTCATGTTTTTTTGCAGCATTGCATGAATATTGAGGATCTGAATCCATGGTACTTCCCCCTGCCTTCAGGCTTGCACAGTGTCACTCCTGGTTCGAATCATGACTTCAAGACACACCTGTACCGGGTGGTGCTTTCATCTCCAGTGGTATAATTCCCTCCAGTTGCGAGATTTGCGAGCTTGATTGTAGTTTGGGCATCTTTTCAGAATGTCCTTAGTGTATTCTTTGACTTAGTAGGATATACAATATGCTATTACAACTTCAAGTTCTAATCCTCAATTGTTTTATGCTATTAAAACTGCAAATTTTGATAACAATTGGACTTTGTTAATTTACCAAGCGGATAGATTGTGGCATATAAGTGTACCAATTGGAAGCTTTAGTTTCCTGGCTGGTCGTCCTTTTTTAAAAATATAATGTTTACATTTCTACTCCTCATTTTGGACAAACTTACCTTTTTCTAATTATTAAGAAGTGAAGAACAGTGCTGACCCTCCCTCACCCATATAAAATGCAGATGCCTGATATTGTAGTTGACTATGATATGCTGAAGCGGAAAATCAAAGTTGTGCACCAAGAAGCTGTGTTGGGCATTTCTAGCAAAATAACCCCTGGTGCAAACTTAGAAGAAAACTTGACCCTGAAGGAATTATCTGATGCATACTGTTGTGTAAAGAGGGAAGTTATTTCTCATGATGGTGTTAACGTCCCTCTTACAATTCTGTATTCTCGAGAAGCATGGCAGAATGGCCAGTCTCCGGGGCTTTTACTTGGCTATGGTGCGTATGGAGAGGTTTTAGATAAAGGTTGGCAGGCAGATCACTTAAGTTTACTTGATCGGGGTTGGGCAATTGCGTATGCTGATGTCAGGCAAGTGTTTATAATTTACTGGTAGCCGGTAGAAGTGTTAATTGTTTTTTAGGTTGAATCTCATACATTGTTGTAAACTTCATATATTATATTTGGACAGAGGTGGTGGAGGACAGGGTTTGCTATGGCATCAAGCTGGGACTGGATTCAACAAGATAAACTCAATGCATGATTTTTTTGCATGTGGTACTTACCTGGTTCACGAGGGATACGTTCACAAAAGTAGGCTATGTGCCATGGGATATAGTGCAGGAGGTCTTCTTGTTAGTGCATGTCTCAATATGTATCCAGATTTATTTTGTGCAGTCATTTTAAAGGTATTACTTTTCTCTGACCTGTGGAAAAAGGTATTTGGGCTTTCTTTGGTATGTCACTTTCAGTAGGGACCTTAATGCTTAAGGCAGCCTCATCTCAAGATGATATATCCCTATGCAACTACATATATCACCTTACTTTTAGTGACTTATTTAAAACTGAAATAATGTGTGTGTGTGTGATGTGTATTATATGTAGTCTTCTCTATCTTCTTTCTCGGTAATGAACTTGCATTTGTTTGGTGATTTTGGGTATGATTACGAGCAGGTTCCTTTTCTTGATGTCTGCAACACCTTACTTGATCCAAAGTTGCCACTTACTGTAATGGATTATGAAGAATTTGGTGATCCTCAGGAAAAAAATCAGTTCATTTCTATCCGCAGTTATTCTCCTTATGAAAACATTCTTTCTGGGATTTGTTACCCGTCAGTGCTCGTCACTGCTTCATTCCATGACTCAAGGTTCTCTTTCTCTCTCTCTAACTGGTACTTCTACATGATGTACATCTTTCTGAACAGACTGGTATTTAACTTGTTCTGAACTGTCTTGGATTTGGTCCTTGTTGTAATGGCCTCCTACCATGTGATTTGCAGGGTTGGAGTATGGGAAGCTGCCAAATGGGTGGCCAAAATTCGAGAAAAAACATGTCCTGAATGTTGTCGGGCAGTGATTTTAAAGACTAATATGAATGGAGGGCATTTTGGTGAGGGAGGCCGATACAGTCAATGTGAAGAGATGGCCTTCGCCTATGCATATCTAATTAAGGTGGTGGGGTTGCTCCATGAAGAAACAAGTCAGAGATTTCACATCTAATTGCTTGATTCTCTGCATTACGAGTAATGAAGCATGGCGATGGCAGGTACAGAGTGTCTTAATTCCTCATCCATCCTGGTACTGTCTGTGTGCTTTATTTACATACTCTGTCGGCAGCTCTGTTATGATTTCCAGGAGCACCGACTTGTTGGGTGAAATAAGTTTCCAGGCGCGGAGGCACTGAGGCACTGAGCCTTCGCTTCTGTACTATTTTCTTGACGTCTCTTTCTTATGATAACAAAAAACTGAAGATCGATGTGGTTGTAAAGCTGACATATTCCTTTCATCTCTTTATATCGAATATTTGAGCCAATATCAGAGACCAGATGTCGCTGCATTGTCGTAACGAGAGGAGTAACATTTTAACGGCAAAATCTGGGTCAAGAAGTGGATTCAAAACAGTCCCCTAGTACTGGTATTCAAGGTTTTACACCCAGTGATTGATGGCGATCGAGACTGATCACCTAAACCCCGCCTCCTCAACCTCCGTACATCCTGGTGGTTGTATGTCTTCGGAACCCTAAACCCATCTATAAATTGGTGGACCTGTGGGAAATCGAAGATCAGATTCCACTCCTTCCACTCTCCTTCCTTGCTGAAGCTACGCTCCGGGAGGGCCTAGTGAATCCCACTGATGTAACAGATCAAGATTTAACAATTGTGAAGGAGGCTCACTCGTCACCGACAAAATAAACTACTGATTGCTCTACAATTAGGGCCCGCCATGCCACTTCCGGAGCGTGTTGGGAATTTCTCTGCTTCAGCGGGAGACCGAAAAATGACCTTGGATTCTCCCTCCTGAGATTGAGGCCAATTTGGCCCGGCGACAGAACGAGAAAGGAAAGGATAATAGAGATCAGTGCTCCGAGTCGAAATCTTTTTATCATATGATTCGATCGCGGACGAAACGAATGATGTAATAGTCATTGGGTTCGCATAATTAATTGAGAATGGTGGAGGGGCCGAGAGGTGTGATCCTTGGGAACCCCGACAGAGGTCGAGCTCACGAGCGAGCTCAGATCAGAACTCCAGATCGATCCCCGAGCAGGGATTCGTCGTCGGGTGTTGAAAACAATAAAAAAATAAAAAAGAACTGAGACCCAAAAAGAAAGCGGCTTCTCGTCCCGTTCGAAAGCGACGTCGCCTCTCTCGCGACTGCTTACAGCAAATGAGCAAGAAAAAGTTACCAATTACTGGAAGGTGCGATGGATCTATCGCTTGAACATTGTAGAAGAAGAACCCATTCCGCAAGTAGAGGAATCCATCAACCATCCGTTTTTATAATTTTTATTTTTGTAGTTGATTACATCTTTGATCGTTATCCCCACTACTGCAGCCATAACATTCTGAGGTAATATCTGAATCCTATTTATGTTCCATTACTGCTAGTTATGTCATTCAGACTCCTTAAAATCAGATAGAACGCTAAAAGTAAATGCATTTCCGCAGATATGAACAGAACAGATGGAGTAACTGGGTTGAACGGGAGGAGGTGGAGGTGGAAGTGGTTTTTCTTTTTCGGAAGAAATATTAGATGAAGCCTGTGCAGTTAGTGGTTGGGCAATTATGCTGTATAAACGGGCATGAAGAATACTTTCTGGTTTCAAGTTTCTTTCTACTAACTGAAAACAACGGAAAAAGAGAGAGGCTTTATTGTTTTAATTGAAGTGAAGCTTCCCTTTGTCATTTTCCTTTTCTGATGAACGTTACTATAAATCATAACGTGTTGAGAGCACACCTTGCGGAAAAAGAAGAAAAAACCATTAACGTCCTCGTTGATTGGAAACACAGAAGAAAAAACCCCTTGGAATAGTCTCAGACCATCGGATGACGATCAATCAATTCGTCGTGCTGTTTTTTATGGGAGCAGGAAGATGAACTGTCTTGATCATGTCTGTTTCTTTCTGTAATCACGGTATCGCCCACGGAACCCTCCATCTTCTTGTCCGCAAATCCTTACTTTGAGACACGCGATCTGCAAGAGTCCGAACTAACAGAACTTGCCTATGTTCTTATAACATTTATCCGCCGGCGGTGATGAAACGAGCTTTTCCGTATTTAAATCGAGTCAGCTGAGGAAGAAAGCGTTGATAATGGCTGACAACTTAAGAACGGAAGTGACAGAAAGTCTAAAACAAACAAAGGCTTAAATTAGTTTTTAATAGCCGTTTAATCGTCAGCAGTCAGCGCTTAGGCGACAAGTCGCTACATTTATGTCGTTCAAGCTTAATCAGGTTATAATCGGGTTACCGCTACGTCATTACATACTAATAATATCGAGAAAGAGTGTAACGGTAGAAAAATTAAGTGCTTATATCGGATCCGATACGGTTTTATTTACTGTGGTTCACTTTTTTTGCTTTTTTGGGTTTTTCTGGGTGAGACATTCTTCGCCGTTCGCGGTCATAGGGGCTCGAGAATGGATTTTTGTGCCCACCAGGGCGTCAGAATGTTGACACGGCCCAGGAGCAGCTCGACCGTTCTGACACGTTCCACGGCAAACGTCGTTAGTCCGAACTTAACGGCTGGTGAGATTTTAGCGATATATCGGAGTAGCGGATAAGAGCAAGTCCCCGCCCGCCCGGCCGCATTCGTGGTGGGTACTCCGTACTTCGACACCTTAATGGACGCCGGTCAGCGAGCGACACGCGTTAGTATCGGACGGCCGCAGGACGTGCCAGGTGGGAGGCTGGACCCAGTAATGCTTTAATCCAGCTGGTGAGCATTTATTGGCTATTTGAACCGCGGTTAAATACTGACTTGAGGTCAAAGCCGAGGTTAAGATCGATCGGGCGCTCGCCGTACGGAAGGCTGTTGATTAGCGTATATACAACACCGACGCGGAATATTTTGCCGCTTCGAAAATAGCAAGAAAAAAGGAGTGGCGTTGTCTCTGCGTTTTCCGGCGGCCGGCGAGTCGGTTATCTCGACGGCTGGGATCTTCACGTCGTTTGGCCTGGTTTGGACGGTTTATGACAGATCGGCGGCGAAACTACGATTGTTTTGGCTGTACTTTGTGTCGGAATTGTTCTAATTCTTGGTCAATCTTTGATACGGGGCATTATTTTCGGCGGAGGTGTTTCGTTTGGATCCAAAATGCGGCTGGCGTAGTTGGCTGATCTTGGAGGAGCGTTTTGTATATGTGATCGCCGGGTTGTTTTTTCCGAGAAGGCAGAAAAATTTTCCGCGTTCGGTTGATATTCGTTCTAAAAATGGAACTCCTACTGAAGAACCTCTGATTCAGTATCTGGAATTTCGTCCGCCTCTATGTTAATCTTGAAGGTTATAGATTCTGATACTTCAATCAGACAGTATTCCTGCGTTTCAAAAGTTTAACGCTGTTTTGAGATCTTGATCCTTTATATTCTTCGCTTCTTTGCATTTTCTTTGATACTGCATTGATCGGAATCGAGGAGGCTTGTGGCGTTTGGAGAGGTTTGTATTTTAAGAGCCGCGTTTTCAAGGGTCGTCTTGTTTCAGGGAAAGGAGGTAGCTAGTCGTGTACATTCCTTCTGACTATTTAGATCGGTGCCAAAAAAGAGCCCCGGTTGTCATCTCCATTTTCTTGCAGCAAGGGGCAATACCGTTATAGTAATGTACCTTTATATGCAGTAGGATTATGTATTTATATGGGGTGTAAGAATGTGCCGGGTGGAGAAATCTAGTTACGTCGTTGCAGAACAAGAGAATCACAGACAGATGGGTCTCAAACATGTGGGTGATTCAAAGATTGAAAAGTTGAAAGGTTCGATGGTCTCTCGGCCTCGGATGAAGCTGTGGATAATTAGGGCCACAACTACTATTCTGCTGTGGACCTGTGTCATGCAGTTGACGGCATTGGGTGAGCTATGGGGACCGAGGGTGTTGAAGGGCTGGCCTTCTTGTTTTACGCCGGACGATACGCATTTGGCTCTGAAAACAGCCGTTTCTCAGAGGATTACCCTTCCACCCAAAAGTAAGTTCTTCCGAATGGTTGCAAATGCCTTTTATTGGTAAAGTTTTGGAGAATCCGTAGAAGTATACATGATTCTCATATGTTGTCTAGGGATTTCATTTACACTACTGAAGATGAGAGGTTTTTTTTTAGTTATCATCGATTTTCTTTGGCTGTATGTAGTCAAAGCGAGTACTTGTTTTTCCTTGTTTGGAACCCTCGTTCGGGAGAATTCCCCGCTGAGGAATCGAGTTTTTTGTGTGACGCTGATGGATTTCTTATCAATTTTCATATTTTTCCTTTGCGGTATGCTTATAGAATTTTTTTGCTTAGTTCTTGTTCGAGTTTATTCGTTTTTTGACTAGAATGAAATTCCTGTCACTTTGTCACCATGTTTCCTTTAACAGGAAGTGTTCATGCTGTTTACTTTGCCTTAATGTATCTTTTACCGCTCAAGGTTGGCTTAAGTGTGTCTATTTTCCAGGGGTTTACAAAAACAACGGCTACTTGATGGTGTCTTGCAATGGGGGACTAAATCAGATGCGGGCTGCAGTGAGTATTGCAGATTTTCTGTTTTATTATTCGAATTTCTGCTTATGATCTCTACTTTTGGTCATCTCATCCTGCGTGCACTTTGCAAATGTTTGCTCTGTTTGCTTACTGGTTCTTCATTTTGTTATTGCTTTATAGATTTGTGATATGGTGGCTATAGCAAGATGTCTAAATGTGACTTTAATTGTTCCCGAGCTGGATAAAACCTCCTTCTGGGCAGATCCAAGGTGAGAATTAATTTTTATCTTCAGGCTAGAAGTATTTGAAATTTTATGGTATTTCCTGGGAGTCCTGATTCCAAGTATTGGCTATTTGCTTAGTGATTTTGTCACCTGTTGTTTTAGTGAGTTTCAAGACATTTTTGATGTGGACCATTTCATTACATCCTTGAGAGACGAGGTTCGAGTGCTGAAAGAGCTGCCACCTAGGTTAAAGAAGAGAGCAGAGCAGGGAATGGTCTACTCTATGCCACCTGTTAGTTGGTCTAATTTCTCTTACTATCTCAATCAGGTCAGTCTATTCTTTGCCTGATTCTCCTTGTCATTCTTTGCTAGCTCATGTTTTTCAAATCTATATTCAAGTCACATGTTGATTTTCTAGTGCTTGCTTGCAACAGATTCTTCCTCTAATACAGAAGCACAAAATTTTGCATTTGAATAAGACTGATGCCCGTCTTGCAAACAATGGCTTACCCATGGAGATACAGAAGTTGAGGTGCCGTGTAAATTTCAGGGCACTCAGATTTACTCCTCAGATAGAAGAGTTGGGCCACAGAGTTATCAGACTACTGAGGCAAAATGGCCCATTTATTGTACTTCATCTGCGATATGAAATGGATATGTTGGCATTCTCTGGCTGCACTCAAGGCTGCAATGATGGAGAGATAGAGGAGTTGACAAGAATGAGGTAAGTATTGTTATTTTTTGTTCAAACTAACTAGAAAGCTTCTTGTTTAACTTCTCTCTTAATTTGGTGATCAATCTATCCTGCTAGGTATGCCTATCCTTGGTGGAAGGAGAAGGTCATAAACTCAGACCTGAAAAGGAAAGATGGTCTTTGCCCTCTGACTCCAGAGGAAACTGCTCTTGTTTTGAGGGCATTTGATATTGACCCAAATATCCAGATTTACATTGCTGCGGGGGAAATCTACGGGGGAGAAAGGAGAATGGCTAGCTTAGCATCAGATTTCCCAAATCTGGTAAGTAGTTGGAGAGCATGAATGGATTTCAAGGTCTTCTTGACTGATAGAGATTGACTTCCTAATGTTATAATGATCGAATTGTTATTGGTTTAATACTTATCAAATAGGTGCGGAAGGAGACATTGTTGGAGCCATCAGATTTAAGGTTTTTCCAAAACCACTCTTCTCAAATGGCGGCCTTGGATTACTTGGTCTCTCTGGAGAGTGATATCTTTGTCCCGACTTATGATGGCAATATGGCCAAAGTTGTTGAAGGTCATCGCAGGTATTATCACGAATTCTAATGACTGAGAATGAACTTTATTTTATAATATTATGTGATAAGAAAACTTTTACTGATAATCTGGCTCTATACTACGTTTCAGATATTTAGGATTCAAAAAGACAATTCTATTAGACAGAAGACTTCTGGTTGATCTTATAGACCGATACAATGATGGGTCTTTGAGCTGGAGCGAGTTCTCATCCTCTGTAAAGGATGCTCACATTGATCGAATGGGAAGCCCAACAACCAGGGTAGTGATTTCTGATAGACCCAAGGAAGAGGAGTATTTCTACTCCAATCCACAAGAATGTTTGGATCAAGATGTTCCAGACATTCGTGTGGAATGGAGTAGAAGTAGTACTCCGAGGGTTGGCCATCCTATGGGTTTGTGATTCTTTGATTGGATGATGAGTTGATTTACAGCTTCTCACAAAACGCTGAGGGGAGATAACTAGAAAGCGTGGAGCAGCTGGGTCTGATACTGAACCGGAGACTTGGGTTCTTCCTGGATGGCAGCTGAGTTACATACGTATATGTTATACGTTTATTTATATTTTATGAGCAATAATTTCGAGTTTCATGTACAGAGACCCCCCTCCCCTCCCCTGCCCATTTAAGCAGGGAAGTAGCCAACTGCATGTGTACAAGATAGGATATGGAAAGAAAGATAGATAGAATTCAAAGAGTATTCCCGACTTTAAAGTTGTGCTTGCCATGTCTTGTCGAAAAGCAAAAAAGGTGAAATGTGAAAGGGAACTGCGGATGATGTAATGCCCGTGAACTTCTTCACCACTACTCTCATTTGTGTCAGTATCCTATGCCTGAGATCATTTTCTAGTTAAACTATTTCGTCAATATATGAACAGGATTGTTGAGGATTATCCTTGAATCTGAAAGAAGAATTAGAGGAAACTGCAGATGCCAAGTGAACACCGAAACCATCAAAACTGAAAAGAAATAAGCAGAAAAACTCCAGAATGGTCCAGGCTAGCTCGAGAGGGAGTTTCGGAACTGATTTGCGGAGACGGGAAGTCAGAGATTGCTTTGGAATGTCCAATTCCATCTGTCCAACCACCCAATTCTCATTTGCAGTCAACCCAGAAGGATTCATTTAATTCTAATAAATCTCGTTACTTCATAATTGAGTTATTCAAGGTTCTCTCTCTTTCCGGATTCTGGGCAGCCGCAACCACGACTATTGCATACATACGCTTAATGGGTTGGGATTAGAAGCCTTGAATTCCTTTCTTAACTAATAATAAATCCCAGAGGTCATATTTTCTTATTTCTCCACTCGCGGT
The DNA here is from genome assembly GCF_029961685.1 of Aristolochia californica. Taxonomy (NCBI): domain Eukaryota; kingdom Viridiplantae; phylum Streptophyta; class Magnoliopsida; order Piperales; family Aristolochiaceae; genus Aristolochia; species Aristolochia californica. Next base: position 32,665,329 of record NW_027182290.1, on the reverse strand, counting down.
CCACTGTCTCGTTGTCACCAGTCATCGAAAGGTATACTAACAAGAATTGAAAAATTCAGATCATAGAATATTTAGATCGTGGGAAAATATTTGAGGGCAGCGTAGGTATAAATACGATCGAGGATTTTTCTGACCCTGCACAGATGAGTGCGGATTACACCAGTTTATATTTTAATCTGTTGATGGAGGATATGGATTCACGTTTGCCAGTTTTCCACCTGTCTTTATATTAAAAGTATAATTTACTCGTTGTTCTGGAAATCTGCGGCCGGCTGAATTGGGATTTGTGATAAGAGGAGGGCTGGAAATCTCTTGAAGATGTCCTAGAAGAGGGATTCAAGACGATACATTCCTCTTCCTTCACTCCTTCTCTTTGACCTCCGATTTGAGTCGGAAGAAAGATCAGAATTAGTATTGTGGAGGCCTCCATCAAATATCAAACCAGTTTCATCTCCTGGCATGATTTGGGACTTGACCCAAATGATCGATCCAAGAAAAAAAGACTGGTCTGACTCCATTAATGAGGCGCTTCGAAATGCAGAGATGATAAAAGAGGGCATGGCGGAGATGAGATCAGCTTTAGCGATCCAAGAGAGAATTAATTTCCAATAGTTGCGGCAGGTGGGAGTTTCAGTGATCCAAGAGCTTCTCCGCAACCGAAACAAACAAAGAGTCTTGAGTTCTAAGTTAACAGTTTTAATGGGCAGCAGCACAGATACCAGTCATTGAGTGAGACTTCTTGTGAGTTGGGAAAGGTAGATCTCGTTTAGCTAAAAAAGTAAAATTCCATTCAGAAACCGATTCTTCCATCTCCGATTCTTAAACTACAAAACATTTCAAGCAAACCAACCCACCAAATCGCCAGAGTCTCCCACATGGTAATGTGATTTTTATTTTTTTTTTGTAATTTTTCTTGTTGCCTTGTGAAGAATTTAGAAAAAAGATGAATATAAAGAATAGGGGGGAATCATTCTTTTTGTTAATGGTTTAGAATGGAAATTTTTTTTTGTAAATCAGCCAAGATTGATTTTATGTTGAAGTTATTTTGAGATAGAATGGAAATCACACTTTCTTGTTTATTCATCAGAGTGCAAATTTCGTTTTCATAAAATAGATGAAAACTCCATTGTTTAGATGATTATAAAAAATGCAAACCATGTATCCGGATATTCCCAGCCTTTTCCTGGGATCTGATTGAAAGACCAAGCAAATGGAAGTGAACAAACCAGAGCGGTTCTAACTTCTAACTTATCGATCATGGGAGGGTGAGGGGAAAGAAGAATGAAGTTTTACTCTTGAGGTTTTCCTGTAAATTCCATTCCATCCGCCATATTCTTTGCAGTTGAAGAAAGGAGGGGAAAACAGGAACTCACCTTGGAAGTAGGGGTGGCACCAATCCAAACCGGTTTCCAAACCATTTGAGTTCAGTTTAGTTCAATTTTTACTTGAATTTTGCTTGAGTTCAAACTTAAAAAAATAAGGTTAGTTAAGTATAAGAAGTCAAGTTTGAGATTTTTCAAACTCGGCTCTTTAACTCATGAGTTGACTCATTAGAATAATTTTTTTACGAAAATACTTTTTACTCTAATTGTTCTCGTCAACTCCTTATTTAGTTGGTTGATAATTATTCTTATTTACCTCAAACGTCAAAGATAACCGATCATTCAACTCTTTTGGGTCCCTCAACATCTAATGTTATTGTTCTCCAATAGAATAAACACTATTAATGTAAGTGTTTGCTCTTTCTTTCAAGTCTATTAAGTTGGTTATTATACATTAGTACGAGTCTTGGATCCTATGTGATAATTTATGGTATTAAATTCATCACGTTATTTTTATATTTTTTAGTTGTAAATATTGGTTAGAGCTCAAACACTGCTCAAGTTTGATTCCAATTTTAGGTTTAAGGCTGAGCTCGAACTCAAGTATGAAGTATTCAAATCAAACCAAAAATACGTCACGTTGACGTTCGAGGGAGAACCGAGTCATAAAAGTTGGGCGTTTTATAACGATAATGTTCTAAGCCACTTGACTTTAGTGGGCCTACCCAGCCGTTTGAGCCCATTTTCCTCTGTGCTCTCTTCATGGGCGGAGGCCTTTCAGAGTTGCGCGTATTTTGTTAATTCACCAGAAGTGGCCCTTCAGAGAGCTCTCTCTCACTTGTAGCAGGGGAAGCATATCCTGATTTGGCTCCACACCCTTCGTCTCCCTCTGTTCGTTTTCGAGGGATCAGGGTTGCCATTCCCAAACAAATGGCTATCGTATTTGCGGTCCTAGTGACCCCTCCGCGGTTTGCTTCCGGTACCCATATCTTCAGTCATCCCCTCAAAGCTTCTTCTCCTCTTTTGACCTTCTCTCGCAGAAATAATCTCCGGATTCAAACAAAACCCAGGAGATCCTTTTCGCTCCAAGCTCGTAATGACTCTGCGGATCCCCCAGATAGATTAATCTCGGCTATCTGTTATTTTTATCCATTTTTTGATGGCATCCAATACGGCAAGTATGTTATAACTCAATTCTCACCCATTCAGGTCTTCCTTCAACCCTTATTGCCTGCTATCAGAGTCTTCAAAGGCTTCCCCTTGAATGGGTTTTTAGTGTTTTTAGCTCTTTACTTTGCTGTAGTCAGAAATCCCAATTTTAGTAGGTATGTGAGGTTTAATACCATGCAAGCTATAGTTCTGGATGTGTTACTCATATTTCCAGATCTTCTCGAGAGAACCTTCAACCCCAAGGAGGGGTTGGGGTTGGACTTGGTGATGAGCTTTGACAGCACAGTGTTTCTGTATCTTTTGGTGTGTTTGATTTATGGGTCCACTTCATGCCTGCTTGGGCAGGTGCCCAGATTACCCATTGTGGCCGAGGCTGCCGAAAGACAGGTTCCCTGAATCAAATTCTGATTCTCGTCTCTTTACTCATATAGAATGTAATTCGAGATATCATTTTCAGGAACCATCTCTTGTGTAATAAACTCTGCAGAAATCTGTGTCTCATTTTGTTTCCACACTCTGATTGTTGATATTGGATGATTCTAGGCAAGTTGTGATAAACAGTTCCCCTTTTTGTGTTGTGATTGATAGAAATTCTGTCTTCTTCCTTGATTCAGCACATTGTGGTTTGATCTGTTTCACTTTCTTGAGACTCTTTTTTGTATGATCAAAAGGACTAAAGACTTCGAGGTTTGATCTGTAGATATGAAGAAATACACTTTTGCTCTATCCTTGATTCTGTCTGTGTAGGGGAAAGGGAGAAGAATAAAGAACATAGTAGAGCTAACCCACTGTCCCTGCTTCTTTTGATGAACAGAAGAGGTTAAAACATGTAGCTGCTCATATCATCAGTTCATTTGTATTTCAATGTTTGCTTGGTCTCTAGAAAAAGCTCTGAGACTTACTTTTAATCTCCACAATCAAAGTAATCATCTACTTGACCTTGTCATGATTATACAGTTACATTATTTTGATTCTTCTCCTGAATTTTACATTACTTGACCTTCTTAGTTCATACCCACTTCTTTGTGAAACACAGGTTTATGGCGAGCTATATGCTTATTTTAAGAGGATTTATCAACTTAGTGTGCTCTCTAATTGAGCCATTATCTATTGGTTTTACTGGACCAGCTATGTATTCAAGATTTTGTCCATTGTTTTCAAGTCTTCAAAACTGAATTTCGCTTACTTCTCATTCATCTAAAGGATCAAACATGGAAAGTACTCTTAGGCTTTAATGCACAGACCATTTGAAGTGCATAAAATTTCATTTCCTTCGTACAGTGATTCTGAGACACGATGGGATAAACTCAAATATGTGCAAGAAATCCGTTTCAAAATCTAAAACAGCAAATTTCCTAGGTATTTTATGTAATTTTTTGCTAACGTTGAGGAAACACTTCATACTTTATAGGAGATAGAGACGCTATTTAAATCCCTTTTTCTCATTTAACAGAAAATTTTCGCTTACTTCATATAAATCCTTTAAAAAAAAAAACAGGTGACCATGGAGTTGCAACCAGAGTCGCCACCAGCAAAAGCTTTACCAAAAATACAAATTATGTACTCAAATATGAATATAATGTATGGGTTATTTAGTTGCTGCCAACCCATTACTGATTAATAATCTGCCTTATATCAAATTTTCAATAAATTAATTTCCCTTTGTATTCCATAAGCAAATCATGCGTGCAATAGTCTTTTTATGATGCTTAAAAAGTAAACTTACTTTTAATAGTTTGTGATTGATATTAATATTAATTTTCGTAATTTAAATATATTATGTATAAAACAAAATATTAAATACTATAAGATTACAACAGTTAAAAAGTAAAATAAACAGCACATAAAGGTATTTATTAAAATTGAGAAAACATCAACAGGAAGCTCTGTCCAGACTCCACAGAGAGCAGCTTTTTACATTATCACTCCACAGATAAAAATGCACGGCCAAGTCAAAGTCAAAACAAAAGGTCTAGACCCCGAGTGGGGCTCTCCTCTAGTCTCTACCATTCACATAATCTTATAATATGCAGTGAACACAAAAACTTACACGTATGAAAGGAAGCCTTTGAAAACATGAGCAGCTTCTCTATTTTTCCATGGAAGCTTCTGTGCCAAAAGCAAAAAGAGAAGATACAAATAAAAGAATACCTGATGCTTTGAATGCCACATTTACTGCCAAAGCATAAACCCCAACATTTACACTGGACGGAGAGCTTATCAACCTGGCTGGAACAAGAAATAATATAATCGAATTCAAGATGAAAATGTCAGCTATTATCCAGTCGGAGTCTCTTTTGAGCAGGATCTGAATCTTCACCACTGCTCGCTGCCCTTGAATGTGCCATTGCGCGCGAACTGGATGATGGGTCTTCTTGATCCTAAAATGAACCAAAGGCAAAAAAAAGACTAATCAATAAATGTGTCTTTATGTGGGGAAGAACCGGTCATGAAATTTCCAAATAGGAATATTGCTAAAGAAACGGAGAGAACAACAAAATAACTGGAAAGAAACTAATCCAGTTCATTCATAAGATATTGAATATGGGTGACAGGCAACTTCACACCAAAGACTGTATGAACATCACAATGCCTTAAACCCAAAAGACATTACCTTAGCACTAGATGTGGTAGTATAAGGTCTACTAGCACGCTTGCCCAGATCTATCTGAAGAGAGAAGTTGGCACGTGACAAGTCCATGCCGGAGTTCTGCAGAGCATGAGCTAGAGAACTGAATATCCTGTTTTACAGCATGAGAACAATCTATAAGCCCAAAATGCTTAATGAAACTCGGAACAGAATCGTGCTATAAATTTAACAATACATATTATTTTTTCCTAAAACAAATAATCTCATATCCCTTATCTAAGGTAAACTATTCAACCATTTATGCTTCACGATGTTAAATATTAGGCAGAAAAAGTACATTTTACATTAAAATGGAGATGCTGGTAAAATACAAATGATAGCAACATCAGTACTGAGTTAGGTGCGCAGCAAATAATGAAAGATCAAATTAGAAATAGACTAGGAATGCAGGAAAACTATGAAAGACAAAATTAGAAATAGAGTAAGGAACACATGGGAGAAGCACCAAGAAACAAAGATGAGTCAATTTCTAATAGTCTCACAATCTCCAAAAGGCCTAATAATATCTGCAATTTACCGTTATCAAATTCATCCTAAAACAGCTCAAAATGATATGAATAGCAGTGGTCAGAAACACATATATATGATACCAATATATAATAGAGATTCTTGATGATGATGAGAATAACGATGATGATATAGAAGAAGTTAACAATGGAGACATTATTTTCTCTTGCTTTTTAAGTCATACTGGAAAGCTCATATTAGGATTTGTAGTCTTTCAAAAAAGAACAAGATATTTATACTGCTTCCAGAATCAATGCACATACACACGTACGGTGAAAGAAAAGGTCAAACACAGCATTCTCACCCTTGACTATGAACCCCGGACATGCGAATCGTGCCTCCTTCAATTGTCATCTCTTCTTGTTCAGTGGAATCAATTTCCACTGTGCTCGGTCTTGGCCACTGATGCGCCATACTCTCAGCATCGGACATCAGTCTTTGAGAAGGTTGGGCAAGCCCACCACCACTCCTTACAACTGGAGGGAACAATGTCTGTTGTGAAGGAATAGAAACACCCTTGCTTCCCAAGCCTGTGGGATGATGATCTATTGTTTTATAAGGTGGGACCATGCCGATGTCAGATTCTAGAGGGTTTTGTGCAGATGCAAGCATTGCTGGAGGGACAGCAACGCTATTGTCATCAAACTTCCCTGTGAACATCAACCCAGGACCAGACCCATTTTTCATAACTCGAGCATGGTCAGGTATATTCTCTCCGGGTCCTTGGTTGTGCTTCTGCTTCAAGATAAAATAAATTGAGGGACTATCAGATCCTGTTTTATCATGCCCTTTCTTACTCAGCAAGACAGCTAACTTGGGGGAGGGGGAGGTTAAAAATGTATAGGTCGTGTGTTCCCTAAAAAGCATACACAATAACAGCAGAACAATTTTGAAACATCTATGAAGGCACATGGAACATGGGAAATACACTAGTTGTTTACCCATGGGATCAGTTTCATGCTCTCGTGGTTCCACCCTGGGAATGCGGTCTCATACTTGTGGACCTTCTCTTGCAAAAATTGAATGTGTTCAATTACCTGTCCATCAAAGGATGATTAAAAACATTCAGGAAAAGACACATTATGGTATAACTAGTATACAATATGCATCTTGGAACACATCCTACCTCTAGAAGGAAAGATGCTTTATCTCTTTTTTGATCACTATGGGGTATGAGTCCTCTCAATATCTGAAATCTGTCATACAAATCAAATAAAGGTAAAGTCAATGTATACATTGGTAAGTGCCCAGGTTTTAAGAGAATTGCACGCGAAAATTTAATATTTTTTGACAAAGAAAACTCAATTTAATAGGTCTCAACAAATTAATTTACTTGAACATGAAGTCAGGTATCAGTCCTAGGGACCTTGGTCGGGAATGATGCTAGAGCAACAGAACCGCCAGATAAGTCACACAAAACCTCTTTAGAATTCATATATAGCCAACATATAATAAAAGCACGCATAGTCATGCTGAAAAAGAAACCAAAAGCGTGATCTTAACAAAAATTGTCTGCAGGAGCGAGAAAATGGTACCTTTAAAACCATGTTCACCGACACCTCAGCAGTTGTACCACAATAAAATGAAGACAGAATGCACAAGAAAATCATATAGTATAAACTGAAAGATATAGTAGACTACAACCTAACATGCAAACATTGTAAAATATCACACCCACATGCCAACATTGCAAAATGTAGAAAATAATGCAGCTTCATCATTGAAAACTACAAATCCTTATTTTCTTTTATCCTCTACCAGCTAACTATGCATAACAGAATAGACAGAGAGGACTTATTATCCATCATCATACATGTGAAAATGGTGAGAAGCTTTTGCTTTCGGAGATAATAAATTTTCTATGTACGGTATTCCTGAGATGCCAGTCAGACAGAGGCAAAATACTAACTTGATGTACTTCAAGTTTTATACCTGTCATTAAAACAAAAGCGTACCTATCATTAATTTTGCTCCTTCTCCTCTGCTCCGTAGCAGAATGCTTTGACCTTGGTGTGACGGTCTTCTGATCATTTCCTTTTAACCCCGCGTCTCCTGCAGGAGCCAAAATGCACAGAATTAAAAAAAAATGTTTAACACACTAGAAGTGTAAAAGGAGATGAAAGTGGTCTCTCTCTCTCTCTCTCTCTTTGGTGAGGGAAGCATCCTTGTTATCATTTTATAGAGGCAAGTAGCCACATATCAGTACTTTAAATAAAATAAGACAAGTAAATTTTAAAACATAAAAGCATTTAAGGTATTTAAGAAAAAATACAGCACTACATATGACAAAGCTAAAGTTGCACCTGATAAACTTAATAATGCATCGCTTTTAAATATTATTAAACAATATAAATGAAATACAAACAACAAGAGAAAGTGGCAGAGAGAATAAATTGACAGCATTTCACTGAAGGCTATGAGGGTATGCATAGATAAGATATGCAAGGAGCACATGCATGTGGCATCCTCAGGTTGATCACCCAGTCGATATACATGGCTTCCTCTATCAACATATAATTAGACATAAGCGAGAAAAGACGAGTCTTCTCTAACGTGCACCAAACGAAGGGTTAGCTGAGTCCCCCCCCCCCCCCCCGCAGATACTGAAAGGATGACCAACTGAAGCCTAAACCGGAGCACGTTAGGTACTCTCAATTCCGTGGAGGTCGAGCTCCTTCCAAAGACATTGAAAGGCTCTCAACTGAAAATTCAAACGAAAAGCCAATTACTCGTGTCAATATGATAATCATCAGAGCTAGTATAATACCTTTCTGAGAAGAGGTCTCCTTCTTCACGCAATCTTCTTCATCATCGTCTTCCTCTTCAAGAAGATCACTCCTCGCCAATTTCATCATCTCCATGAAGTCGTGGTTTTTTGCTTCCCTCCTTGATGTTGCCGTTGCCTGTACAGAAAGAAAAGCATAAAAAACCTTGAATTCTGCCAAAAAGCGATAGGGCACACAACGAAAATAAAAGCACTAACATCCCAAGTAGGAACACAAGGCAACCTGAGGAAGATAAGGGAGAATAAGTCCCTGTGTCATTGAAAATATCCAATCAGGGGTGGGAGTCTGCATACCCGATAAGATGCCTTGGATTTCTGGTGAGGCAATATGCTCTCCAATAAAACGTAACATTAGTGACATTACACCTGATAGGCGTACCAGATATTGCCATTTTGTCTTAGTTCATACCGACTTCAATGTGAAATACAGGTTTATGTTGAGTTTTATCAATATTTTTAGAGAATTTACCAACTTCAATGTGCTCTGATGGAGCCATTCTATATCGATTTTACTCACAACAGCTATCTATTCGATTTTTTGTCCATTACTATTCATTCCAAAAGGTTTTCAGATGGAGCTACGAACACAAGGCAAAAGAGAGGCAGTGAAGATGAAAAGATTTCATGAGTAAAGACTTTTGAAGAGTTTTTGCGGCATGAGTGAAACATTCCATGGTGAACCGAATGAGTTTCAGGTCATTTTTTAGGAAGCATTTTGCCTTTTTACATTCCAGAATTCAATAAAACTGAAACATTATAGTGAAATTATTAACACAACCACTCATCCAGTGACACCAGTGACCGGTAATCCAGGAGAAGAACCAAAGTCAAATTATGTTAAAGTTGGTCTTCAAATCTAAATTTCATTTACTTTTGATTCATTTAAAGGACAACATTATGTTAAATTACCAAGTATGAACAAACGTTGAAACTACTCTTAGGCCTTTATGCACAGACCACCTCAAGTGTATAATTTTTCATTTCCTACATCCAGTGATATACTGTCTACAATAATAAGACTTAAGGGAATGAACTCAAATAAGTGTCAGAAATCCATTTTAAAATCTAAAACAGCAAATTTCCTAGGTATATTATCAAATCTTTTGTAAACTTTGTGAAAATATTATCAAATCTAAAACAGAAAATTTCCTAGATAATGGTTATTTCGTATCTGATTACTCGATTACTAGAAAACATTATAGATAGTTTCATAATTTAAATTTTAGTAAAAACTGAATGCTTACAAAAACTTAGCATTTTCTCCCTATTCCCTATGCCAATCTCATTATCCTGCTTGTCACTATCATTCTACAACCTAGCACATTTCAGGTATGAAAACATTTTAATGTCTTTATTTTTTTGCGACGTTTCAAATCGGAGGGTGGTATGACCCTTTGTTAAGCACATTGACAAATATGAAGGAAGCATTGCCTACCTTTTTCTTTTGAACTTCCAAAACCAAGATCTAGCAGAAAAAGAGAGGCAGAGCCACTCCACCTCCCTCACAAGGTTGATTGGAAATGGAAAAAAATGGGGTGGGAGCTTCCAGGGGGAAGGCCCTAGCCCCCTTCATCATTCTCTTTTATAGAGATTAGTACAAAAATATTGCCACGTGGAGCAAGGTGGGATAGGCACACCCCATTTACCCGACTACCTGTGGGTAATCAAGTAAGCAAATGGATAATGGAATAGCTTCTTCTGTTTCAGCTAAAAAGGTAACAAAATAAGTATAAATTAAACAGAACAGATAATGGAATACCCATTACCTGTTCTGTCCATTACCTGTTTACACCTCTAGTTTCAAATTTTAAGATTGGGATACTATCCGAATAGAGTACAGATTTGCTAGTACATATAGGAACAACAAGGCTAAGCCCCCTCAATTATAAGGAGAAGATGAATTGGACACATTTTTAACACAAATGGTGCCCCCCATCGTCTCCATGTGATTGGAGGAGACTACCCTAAGCTAGTACTTATGGGCTAAGTAGTTCTACCCCATCCGAATCTAGATATAAACTGACAGAGCAGGTCTATCTGCCCTTATTTTATATTCTTATCATCTTATATATGTCACAAAAACTGACTTGATAACCAACCTGGTTAGGTGATGGGTCCGGGTCGGACCAGTCCTGGTCAGACCGGGTCAACCACGTCGGATCACCAGTTGACCCGACGGTGACATCATAAATACATTTGTATTTTTAAATTACTAAAATAAGTAAAAATCTTGAAAAAATACCTATAAATTCTTTTTAAATTCTGAAAATATAGTTAATCTAAAACATCTAAAATGTATATCAAGCCTGAATTTCAATTTATATAATCTAATTTAAGCCTAACAATATAAGTCCACCACTATGCATTCATTCTCCACATCTTTCCATAAGTCCACAGATTCATACTATGGGCCCTATGTTTAAATGCCAGTTTAACATTTTCGTAGTAAGTGGAACTATTGGCTGATAGGCCCACATGCAGTGAAATTCAATAAGCTCAACGCAGTAGAAAAATAGAGTGCCACTGAAATTAAATTAAAGTAGCCGTAGTTCTTTCTAAGTCACTGCCTTCATCCACCATACAAATTTAACAAAGTTAAATAAGTAACTAAAAAGAAAAAGGAAGACATAATAAAATCCGAGAAGGACACATAATTTGTCCGCACATCAATACATAAAATCAGAGATATCTAGTCCGAGGATAATAATTTATTGGTTCCAAATGGAGCAAGAAGACATGTAGGATCAAAATTAAGTGACACTGCTCACTCCATTTGTGCCCAACTAGTAAAACATTCTGTTTGACAGAAAATAACTTGACATAGATTAAAAAAACACATGAACTTTTTTTTTTTTTGAGAAGATTGAAAAAATATAACAAAAATATCAGCGTATGGTATAGGAAAGGAGGAGGGGGGTTATTCTGTGAGGGACTATGTTATATCAAAGATAGGGAACAATTGCAAACTTGAAATTTAGTCATATTCAAACATTGGAGGCCCTAACATATCTAATAATACTGATATTAAAAAGCAAAGAAGGAAGAAAAGTGAAGAACTTACAGGAAAATATGGAAGGAAGCGTCTTTCAATGGGTCATCTGAAATCGCCGGAAAGCCACAAATCGTCACCGACGATCCAATACTGACCGGCGACTTTGAATCTTCCTCTAAGATCTTCTGAAAGTGTTATTTAGGGAAGATTTCAGTCAAATGGGTGAAATCAGTCATCTCCAAGAAAAAAAAAACGAAAAGGGGGAAACCAGAGAACAGAATTCACTTACCTGAGGATAAAATTGTTTGCCGGAAGCCAATTAATAAGGTTCTTAGTCGCCGAGGAGCTCGCCGGAGTTGCAAATTGTCGCCGGGATGTCCCAGATTCCAGAGGAGGGAGAAGGCGGCAGAACGCTGGAAGGAAAGGGGGAAAAAAAAAAACGAAATGAACCCTAATTAACGCTGGTCCCGAGCCTTTTCATTTCGTGCTTTTTGTGTTTTCCCTCATGGAGACCGGTCCGACAGCCCCGCCGGGTTAAAGGGTTTAGCTGTTTAAACGCTCCAGCCGGCCAGAAAAGCCGGTTTTCAGCCTCCCTGAGTTCAGAAAACCAACGACCCAGGAAGAAACTGCTTCGGATTAGATCCGGTTCAACAGGCAAGTTTAGTCCGGCTTTTATAACACAAAATAAATTTAGGATATTTCTACTACCAAGTTTACTGATCCAACCGGATGGTCGATATTAATATCATTTGTTTATTACCCACATCCAAAACTTGACTATAATATGAAAATCGAAATGATCATATTTTAAATGTAACCTTCACTTAATGCTTTTTATTAAAATTAGAAAAATATATTCGAAATTTAAGTTCCATTTGAAACATATAGGAAGCCCTGAACAAGTTTACACATTATCACCTCACCCCACATACAAAAAAAAAAAAAAAAACAGAACATATTCAGAGGCATGGCCAAGTCAAAGAGAGAAAAGTCTGGAACCCGAGCGGCTCTCTGCCATTCGCATAAGCTTATAATATGCAGCGAACACAAACTTCTCGTATGAAAGGAAGCCTTTAAAAACATGAGCAGCTTCTCTATTTTTCATGGAAGCTTCTGTACAAATGGAAAAAGGAAAGATACAAATAAAAGAATACCTAATGCTTTGAAATCCAGCTTTACTGCCAAAGCGTAAACCCCAACATTTACACTGGACGGAGAGTTTATCAACAAGGCTGAAACAGGAATAATATAATCGAAGGAGACGGGAAAAAACAATAGAGATTGAAAAAGTCACTTATTATCCAGTCTGAGTCTCTTTTGAGCAGGATCTGAATCCTCACCACTGCTCGCTACCCTTGAATGTGCCATAGCCCGCGTACAAGACGATGGGTCCTCTTGATCCTAAAATGAACGGAAGGAAAAATAACACTACTCAAAAAATGTTTCTTTCGTGGGGAAGTACCAGCCATGAAATTTCCATACAGAAACATTGCTAACTGGAAAGAAACTAATACAGTTCGTTCAAAAGGAAGTTCACTCCAAAGTCGTGATTATCATGGCAAATACCTTGAACCCACCCAAAAGACACTTACCTTAGCACTAGATGTGGTAGCATAAGGTCTACTAGCCCGCTTGCCAAGATCTATCTGAAGAGAGAAGCTAGCTCGTGACAAGTCCATGCCGGAGTTCTGCAGAGCTTGAGATAGAGAACTGAATAACCTGTTTCACAGCACGTGAACAATCTATGAGCAAGAAATGACTGATTGAAACTAGGAACAGAATCTTGTAATAAAAATAAGAATACATATTATTTTTAGACAATTTATGCTTTATGGTGTTAAATATTACACGGGAAAAGCACATTTACATTAAAATGGAGATGATAGTAAATACAAATGTAGCAATATGAGTGTTGAGTTAGGTGCGTAGCAAAACTATGAAAGACCAAATGAGAAATAGACTTAAGGAAGAGCAGCAACTAGAAACAAAGATGAGACAATGTCCAAAGGAGGCCTAATAATAATTGCAGTTTATCATTATCAATTCATCCTAAAACAGCTGAAAATTATATCAATAGCAGTGGTCAGAAATACCTGAACTAAAAGTTAAGGAAGAAGTTTGCTAACAATAGAGCAGAATGGAGGAAGAGGATCTCAATATATGTTAGAGCTACTTAATAATGATGCCGATGATGACAAATGAAGTTAACAATGGAGTTTTTCTCTTGCTTTCTAAGTCTTCCTGGAAAGTTCATAATAGCACAGGTAGACTTTCAAAAAAGACCAAGATATTTGAACTGCTTCCAAAATCAATGTAAATACACAAATGCACGGCAAAATAAAAGGTAAAACACAGCAGTCTCACCCTTGACTATGAATCCCAGACATGCGAATCGTGCCTCCTTCAATTGTCATCTCTTCTTGTTCCGTGGAATCACTCTCAGCTGAGCTCGGTCTCAGCCATTGATGCGCAATACTCTCAGCATCGGACATCAGTCTTTGGGAAGGTTGAGCAAGCCCGCCACCACTCCTTACAACTGGAGGGAACAATGTCTGCTGTAAAGGAATAGAAACACCCTTGCATCCAAAGCCTGTGGGATGATGATCTATTGTTTTGTACGGTGGGACTGTGCCAATGTCATATTCCAGAGGATTTTGTTCAGCTGCAAGCATTGCTAGAGAGACAGCAACACTGTTGTCATCAAACTTCCCTGTGAACATCAACCCAGGACCAGACCCATTTTTCATAACACAAGCACGGTCGGGTATATTCGCTCCTGGTCCTTGGTTGTGCTTCTGTTTCAAGAGAAAATAAACAGAGAGAATATCAGATCCAGTTTTATCATGCCCTTCATAACCAGCAACACAGCTAAGAGGGTGAGAGAGAGAGAGAAAGAGAGAGAGAGGAGGGGGGGAGTTAAAATGGTACCAAGTGCATTGTGAGATTTTTCTCTAGTAAGCAGACTAAATATCTTCTAAGGCACACGAAACATAGAGAAATGCACTAGTTGTTTACCCCTGGCATCAGTTTCATGCTCTCATGGTTCCACCCTGGGAAAGGGGTCTCATACTTGTGGACTTTCTCTTGTAAACATTGAATGTGTTCAATTATCTTCCCATGAGATGAAGATTAAAAACATTCAGGAAAAGACAGACATTATGGTAAAGTCAGTATACAATATGCATCTTGGAACATATTCTACCTCTAGAAGGAAAGATGCCTTATCTCTTTTTTTATCACTACGGGGTACGAGTCCTCTCAATATCTGAAATCTGTCATACAAATCAAATAAAGGTAAAGTCAATGTACACGTGGCAAGTGCTCAGCTTTTATGAGGATTGCACAAGAATCTTTAATATTTTTTGAAAAAGAAAATTTAATTTTGTAAATCTCAACAAAACTAGAACATGGAATCAGGTATCAGTCAAAGGGCAATGAGACCATGATCGGGAATGATTCTAGAGCAACAGAACGCCACAAATGTCACCTAATTAAAATTTTGGCTAGTCAAACCAAAAGCATGATCTTAACAGAAATTGAATGCAGGAGCATGAAACGGCAGCTTTAAAACCATGTTCACCAACACCTCAGCAGTACCAGAATAAAATTAAAACAGAACACATGAAAAAAACTATACAGTATAAACCCACAGATATAGTAGAATACAACCTAATACGCAAACATTGTAAAATATCAGATCTATGTGCCAACACCGCAAAATGTAAAAATTAATGCAGGTTTCATCATCGAAAACTACAAATCCTTATTTTCTTTTATCCTCTATCACCATACATGTGAAAATGATGAGAAGCTTTTATTTTAGGAGATACTGAATTTTCTATGTACAATATTCCTGAGACACCGCACTCAGTCAAACAGGCCAGAAACAAACTTGATGTACTTCAAGTTTTATACCTATCATTGATTTTGCTCCTCCTCTGCTCCGTCGCAGAATGCTTTGACCTTGGTGTGGCAATCTTCTGCTCATTTCCTTTGCCACCAACTTGTAACCCCATGTCTCCTGCAGGAGCCAAGATGCATGGAATAAGAAAAATGTTTAACACACTAGAAGTGTAAAAGGTGACAAAGTAATCTCTCCCTCTCCGATGAGGGAAGTATACATATTATCATTTTTATAGATGCAAGTAGACATATATCATTACCATAAATAGAATAAGACAAGTAAAATTGAAAACATAAAAAGCATTTAAGGGATTTAAGAAAAATACGCATTACATCTGTCAGGGATAGAGATGCACCTGATACATTTCATAATGGATAGTTTTAAAAATATTATTAAACAATATAAATGAAATACAAACAATGAGAGCAAGAGGTAGAGAGAGAGTAAAGTGACAGCATTTCACTGACGGTTATGCAGGTATGCATAGATAAGATGTGTGAGGAGAATAAGCATGTGGCATCATCTGATTGATCACCCAGTCAATATTCATGGCTTCCTCGGTCAACATATAACTAGACAACACCGAGAAAAGAGGGTATCCTCTAACGTGACCCATAAGAGGGCTTAGCTGAGTCAAGATTGGTCCTCCCACACGAAAGGATGAACAACTTAAACCTAAAACGAAGCAAGTTAAGTATTCTCTAGACACAGCAGAAGTTGAGCTCCTCCCAAAGACATTGATGAGCGTTTCAACTGAAAATTCCAACTAAAGGCCAGTTACTCAAATCAATACAATCATTAGTAGACCTAGTATAATACCTTTCTGAGAAGAGGTCTCCTTCATCATCATCTTCCTCTTTGGGAAGATCACTCCTAGCCGATTTCAACATCTCTATGAGGCCATGGTTTTTTAGCCTACCTCCTTGGTGTTGATGTTGCCTATAGAGAAGGTAAAGCTGAAAAAAACCCTTGAATTCTACCAAAAAATGACACAGCAAAAATAAAAAACAGTAACATCCCCATTAGGTACATATGGCAACCTAAAGAAGATAAGGGAGAGAAAGACACCAACTTGGTTGATGAGAAAGAGACTACGTGGCCACTGCTACGTGACACAAAGGCAAGACTTTCCAACAACCACTGCCCTAATTTCTCCACTGGCTCTGCTAAAAGCAGGAAATGAGATAATAATAAATGCCTCCAGAAAGCTTTAATTAAACAATCAGATAATCAGCTCCACTTTGCCAACCCACCGAACCTGCTTCTTTAGCTTAAAAAATAGATTACACGATGAACAAAACAGATTTAAACATATAGCTGCTCATATCATCAGATCATTTGTGTTTCAATATTTGGTTGGTCACTAGAGCAGCTCTGCAACTTATTTAATCTCCACAATCAAATAATAACCTACTGGACTTTGTTCTTGGTTATAAAGTTACATTACTTTGGTGCTGGCATTTTAGGAGAACTCACAGAAATTCTTACATATGGCACTAAAATCAAGTACATGATTTCTTTGAATACACTAAGCTTTCTTTGTACCCTCTTCTCTTTAGTGCCTCATTTCACTAGCATCCCTGTGTCATCAAAAGTCTCCAATCAGGGGTGGATGTCTGCATATCAAGTAAAATGTCGTGGATTTTCTAAGGGGTAATTGGCAAGGTGATATGTTCTCCGATATAAAGTAACATTAGTAACATTACACCTGATAGACGTTTACGTACTGTCATTTTGAAATGTCTTAGTTCACATTCACTTCTTTGTGAAATACAGGTTTATTGCAAGCTTTATGCATATTTTCAGAGGATTCACCAACTTCAGCATGCTCTCTAATTGAGCCATTCTATATTGGTTTTACTCACAACAACTATATATTCCATTTTTTGGTCCACTGTTTTTCACTCCAGAAGATTTTCCAATGGAGCCATGAACAGAAGGTAAAAGAGAGAGAAGCGGTGAAGATGAAAAGATTTCAAGAGTAAAGATTTTCAAAGAGTTTTGCGGGCTTCAGTGATTCATGGCAAACTGAAAAAAATTCAGGTCGTTTTAAGGGAGAATATTGCATCTTTACATTCCAGAAATTTTTTTGGTAGAATACTTTACATTCCAGAATTCAATAAAACAGAAACATTATAGTGAAACTATTAACACAACCGCATCAGTCAGTGGTAATACAGAAGAAGAACCAAAGTCAAATTATGTTAAAGTCGGTCTTCAAAACTAAATTTCATATATGTTTCATTCATCTAAAGGAACAAACATTGAAACTACTCTTAGGCCTTTATGCACAGACCATCTCGAGTGTATAATTTTCCATTTTCTTCATCCACTGATACTGACTACAACAATATGACTCAAGGGAATGAACTCAAATATGTGCCAAATCCATTTTAAAATTTAAAACAGCAAATTTCTTAAGTATAATATCAAATCTTTTGTAAACTTTGTTAAAAAAACTCGTGAGAGTATTTTGCTAAAATTCTCTTAATTCATACTTTATAGCAAATGCGATGCTATTTAAATCCCATTTCACATTTAACAGAAACTTTTCGGTTACACAGCTAAAACTATATAAAAATGTACCCATCTAATGCATATTGACTATTAATTGAAGCGCTTGAATTACTTACCATAGAAAGTTACTTCTCATCTAAGTATCTAGAATGCTGCATTTTGACAGCCTACAACTGTTTTAAAAAAAAGACCCCATGAGACCATTGAGTTGCAACCAAAGTCTTGATGTGTTTAAAATTGAAGAAGCTGCCAACTGTCCTGCAAAATCTTACCGAAAGTACACTTATGCACACATGCAGGTTGACTCAAACATGAATATGATGTAAGAGTAAAGAGTTATTTAGTTGCGTCACACCAATCACAAAAATCCATAAGCATGCACCGTGTGACACATCCTGCCATCTGATACGGATTAATAATCTGCCTTATATCGCTTTCCAAAATAAATTAATCTGCCTTATATGGGCTATACATTCTACATATTCTATACACAAACTATGCATGTGACAACACCTATCAGGCCATGGCCAAACAACTCCAGAGTCTAGGTTTAGCAACCAAGATCTCTACACTGCTTCAAGTAGGGATGGCAATTTTATTATCTGACTATTTGTCTAACAGTCCTTACCCAATTAAAGATTAAAGCAATTTTACCCTTGCATCCATTTACCATGTATTAAATGGAAAGGATATGGATAACAGTTATTTCATACCTGATTACCAGATTACCCAGAAAATATTTATAAATAGTTTTATAATTTAAATTTTAGTAATATGAAAGCTTACAAAAGCTTAACATTCTCTCCCTATTCCCTAAACCAGTCTCATTATCCTCCTTGTCTATATTTTTCTTTTCAATATCTAAAACCAAGATCCAGAAGAAAAAAGGAGGAAGGCCCCACCCCCTTTGACCATTCTCTTTTATAAATATTAGTAGAAAAATATTACTAGGTGGAGCAAGGCAGCATGGCCCCTCCCCATTTTCTCTGATCTTTATATAAATATATATGTATTAACTATCTTGTGTTATTGACGTTACTTACATTTATGATTATTTTAACTTTTAGAATAATTTATTACAATCTTTTGTTTTATCCATTTATTTTCCCATTTACCCGCCTACCTGAGGGTAATCGAGTAAGCAAATGGATAATGGAATAGCTTCTTCCATCTCAGCCAAAAAGGGTAACAAAATAAGTATAAATTAAACTGAACAGGTAACGAAATACCCAAGTTTTAAGATTGGGATACTATCCGAAAATAGTAAAGAGTTGCTAATACATGTGGTAACAAAGAGGCTAATTCCCTCCAATCATATGGAGAAGATGAATTGGACCCATTTTTTATGCAAATGGTGCCCCTCATCTTCTCCATGTGATTGGAGGGGACCACCCCAAGCTAGTACTTATGTACTAAGTAGATCTACCCCATCCACATCTAGATTTAATCTGACAGAGCAGGTCTATCTGGCCATATTTTATATAGTTATCATCTTATATATGTTATAAAAACGGACTTGATCACCTAGGTGACCAGGTCCAGGTCAGACCAGTTCAACAGGTTGGACCGCCGGTTGAACCAATGCTGACATCATAAATACATATTTATTTTTAAAAATACTAACATACATAAAAAATCTTTAAAAATTCTAAAAATATAGTTAACTTAAAACCTCAAAAAATGTATATTGAGGCTGGATTTCAATTTATATAATCTAACTTCAGCATAACTTAAGTCCACAACTATGCATTCATTCTCCACATCCTTCCATATACTACGGGCCCTATGTTTAAATGCTAGCTTAACATTTTAGTAGTAAGTCGAACTATTGGTTGGTAGGCCCACATGCAGTGAAATTCAATAAGCTCAATGCAGTAGAAAAATAAAGTGCCACTGAAATTAAGTTAAAGTAGCTGTACTTCTTTCGAAGTCACTGCCTTCATCCACCTTACAAATTTAACAAAGTTAAATAAGTAACTGAAATGAAAAAGAAAGACATCAAAAAATCCGAGAAGGACGCATAATTTGTCTGCACATCAATACGTAACATCAGAGATATCTATACCGAGGACAATAATTTGTTGGCCCCAAATGGAGCAAGAAGACATTGTAGGATCAAAATTAAGTGACACTGCTCACTCGATTTGTACTCAATTAGTAAACCATTCTATTGACAGAAATAACTTGACATAGATTGAAAAAAACAAACTTTTTTTTTCTTTGAGAAGATTGAAAAAATATGAACGTACGGAATAGGATAAGAGGGCTGCTAAGAGGGGCTATCGAAGATAAGGAACGATTGCAAGCTTGAAATTTAGTCGTATTCAAACACCGGAGGCCCTAAAATATCTAATAATACTGAGATTAAAAAGAAGAGTACGAAGAAAAGTGAAGAACTTACAGGAAAATGGAGAGACTGGTCGTCGTAAACCCTCTAATCTTTACCGAAGATCCAATACTGACTGGTGACTTTGAGTCTTCCTCTAAGCTCTTCTGAGATGGTTATTTAGGGAATATTTGAGTCAAATAGGTGAAATCAGTCAGCTCCAAGAAAATAAAAACGAAAGGGGGAAAACGAGAGAACAGATATCACTTACATGATGATAAAAAATTTCGTCGGAAGTCTATCATGAACGTCCTTAGTCTCCGAGGAGCCCACCGGAGTTGCAGATTGTCGCCGGGATGTTCCGAGATTTCCGAGGAGGAAGGAAAAAAAAGAAAAGAAACGTGACCTAACTAGCCCTGGTCCCGATGCCCTTCATTTGGAGTTTTTTTTGTTTTTTCCCTCGTGAAGACCGGTCCGACAGACCCGCTGGGTTACAGGGTTTGGCAGTTTAAAAGCTTAACCCGGCCTGGAAAGCCGTTTTTCAGGGTCATCGAGTTCTGCCAACTTTTAATAGTGTGTAATAGATTTTTATATTTTGTTCAAACCATAAGATAAATTTTATAATTTTAAATATATTATATATATAATACTAATATCCAATAATTATCAAGTTTTCTTTTATTCTGAATAGTTCATACTACTTTACCCTATTCCATTACGTCTCTATGATACGTCTCTGCTTCCACATAGATTAAAGTTTTTATTTTTCTCTGATATTTCGGACCCTAAACACTAGAGGAAGGGGCATAACCGCCAACCACTCCATCTCTTTTGTCAAAGGTTGGGGAGGAACCCTTCCTGTCTAGGCGTCAACGGTAAGGAGATTTGCACTAGAAATAGAGGGGAGGGGTGGCCTTAATCCCCCCATAGCGTAAAAGAGAGTTTGGACTGCCAACCCTTACCTATATCTTAGAAACCATACAGGAGAGATCTCCTATCTAACCTGGCATTGCAAGAAGATGAGAGGCAAGGGATCTATTCCTCTTCACATAACCGTAAGAGAAGGGACAATCACCTTCCACAAATCAGAGAAGCGTCTCCCTTGATCCTGTTATTTTTTATTTTTTATATATATATATATATATTCTACCAGAACATCTGACAATCAAACTTATTGCCCTGACCCAGTTTCCACTGATCCTTGCCACCATACTGGATGGTCCATGTTAATACCATTGATAAGTTTTGTTACCCATATACCGAAAATCGAAATGATCATATTTAATATGAGAACAGCAACCAAGATCATATTTTAAAAAAATAACTTAATTTTAAAAAGGTAAAAAAAAACTGCACTTAATGGTTTTTTTTATTAGAATTGAGAAAACCGTATTCAAAATTTAAGTCTCATTCCCTCCACATAAAAAAAAAAAAAAATGCACAAATCCAGACGCACGGCCAAGTCAGATCAAAGTCAAAGCAAAGTCTAGACCGGAGTGGCTCTCCACCAGTCACATAAGCTTATTATATGCAGCGAAGACAGAAGCTTCTTGTATGAAAGGAAGCCTTTGAAACATGAGCAGCTTCACTATTTTTCATGGAAGCTTCTGTGCAAAAGGAAAAAGGAAAGATACAAATAAAAGAATACCTAATGCTTTGAAATCCAGATTTACTGCCAAAGCATAAACCCCAACATTTACACTGGACGGAGAGTTTATCAACCAGGCAGGAACAAGAATAATATAATCAAAGGCGACTGGAAAAATCAATAGAAATTGAAAAACTCAGCTATTATCCAGTCGGAATCTCTTTTGAGCAGGATCTGAATCCTCACCACTGCTCGCTACCCTTGAATGTGCCATAGCGCGTGTACTGGATGATGGGTCCTCTTGATCCTAAAATGAATGGTAGGAATAATGATACTAGTCAATAAATGTTTCTTTTGTGGAGAAGTACGGGTCATGAAATTTCCAAATAGAAACATCGCTAAAGGCACGGAAAGAACAATTAACTAATACAGTTCGTTCAAAAAGATATTCAATACGGTGACAGGCAAGTTCACTCCAAAGTCATGATAATCATTTCCGTATGATTCTTACCAAAATGCAGTGTGTATGAACATTGCGAGTACCTTGAACCCAAAAAGACATTACCTTCGCACTAGATGTGGTAGTGGAAGGTCGACTACCACGCTTGCCAATATCTATCTGAAGAGAGAAGTTGGCTTGTGATAAGTCTATGCCGGAGTTCTGCAGAGCTTGAGTTAGAGAACTGAATAACCTGTTTTACAGCATGACAACAATCTATGAGCAACAAATGCTTATTGAAACTTGGAACGCAATCTTGCAATAAAAATAACAATACATATTATTTTTCTACAAAAAATCTCTCGTCTCTAACAAAGGTAAACTTTTAGACACTTTATACTTCATGGTGTTAAATTTTAGACAGGAAAAGCACATTTTACATTAAAATGGAGATCATAATTAAATACAATAATAGCAATATGAGTATTGAGTTAGGTGTATAGCAAAACTATGAAAGACCAAATGAGGAATAGACTAAGGAACACTTCGGGAGCAGCATCTAGAAACAAAGATGAGTCAATTTCTAATACTCTAACAATGTCCAAAGGAGGCCTATAGCAATTGCACTTTATCCTTATCAATTCATCCTAAAACAGCTGAAAATGATATGAATAGCAGTGGTCAGAAATACCTGAACTAAAGTTAAGGAAAAAGCTTGCCAAATATAGAGCAGAATGGAGGAAGAGGATTCATATAGATGATAGGAATATATCATAGAGCTACTTCATAATGATGATATTGGCGACATAGATGAAGTTAAAAATCTAGTTTTTATCTTCTTGATTTCTAAGTCATCCTGGAAAGCTCATAATAGGATAGGTAGACTTTCAAAAAAAACCAAGATATTTGAACTGCTTCCAAAATCAATGTACATACACAAACGCATGGCAAAAGAAAATGTCAAACACAGCATTCTCACCCTTGACTATGAACCCCAGACATGCGAATCGTTCCTCCTGCAATTGTCATCTCCTCTTGTTCGGTGGTGTCACTTTCAGCTGAGTTCGGTCTCAACCACTGATGCGCCATACTCTCAGCATCGGACATCAGTCTTTGGGAAGGTTGGGCAAGCCCACCACCACTCCTTACAACTGGAGGGAACAATTTCTGTTGCAAATGAATAGAAACACCCTTGCTTCCCAAGCCTGTAGGATGATTATCCATTGGTTTGTGTGGTGGGACTGTACCAATATCAGATTCCATAGGATTTTGTGCAGCTGCAAGCATTGCTGGAGAGACAGCAAAGCTATTGTCATCAAACTTCCCCGTTAACATCAACCCAGGATCAGACCCATTTTTCATAACACAAGCATGGTCAGGTATATTCTCTCCTGGTCCTTGGTTGTGTTTCTGTTTCAAGAGAAAATGAATAGAGGGATTATCAGATCCTGTTTCATTATGCCCTTCATAACCAGCAACACAACTAACTGGGTGGAAGTGCGGGTGGGGAGGCTTGGGGGTTTAAAAAGGTAGCAAGTGGTGTGTGAGACACTGCCCTGAAAAGCAGATAATAGCAGAACAATTTTGAAACATCTACTAAGGTACATGAAACATAGGGAAATGCACTAGCTGTTTACCCATGGCATCAGTTTCATGCTCTCATGGTTCCACCCTGGGAATGCGGTCTCATACTTGTGAACTTTCTCTTGCAAAAATTGAATGTGTTCAATTACCTGTCCACGAGATGAGGATTGAAAATATTCAGGAAAATACAGATATTATGGTAAAGTCAGTATACAACATGCATCTTGGAACAAATTCTACCTCTAGAAGGAAAGATGCCTTATCTCTTTTCTGATCACTTTGAGGTATGAGTCCTCTCAATATCTGAAATCTGTCATACAAATTAAATTAAGGTAAAATGTGCACACGGAAAGTGCTCAGCTTGTATTAATATTTTTTGAAAAAGAGAAATTAATTTTTTAATCTCAACAAATCAATTACTTGAACATGGAATCAGGTATAAGCCATAGGGACCAATGAGACCATGGTCGGGAATGATTCTAGAGGAACAGAACACCAGACACATCACACAAAACCTCTTTACAATTCAAAGACTACATATAATAAAAGCACAGAAAAAAAAGCATGATCTTAAGAGAAATTAGCTGCAGGAGGATGAACCATGTCCACCAACATCTCAGCAATACAAGAAATAAACAAAGAAAGATAATATGAGAAAACCATATAGTATAAACCCACAGAATTTGTAGACTACACCTTAACATGCAAACATTGTAAAATATCAGACCTACGTGCCAACACTGCAAACGAATTAATGCAGGCTTCCTCATCAAAACTTACAGATCCTTATTTTCTTTATCCTCTATCAGTTTTTTTTTTTTATGAAAGTGCGTATATTAATTTATCCTCTATCAGTTAATTATGCATAAGTAATGGAATTGATAGAGAGGACTTATTGTCTATCACCATACAAGTGAAAATGGTGAGAAGCTTTTGTTTTCAGAGATACTAATTTTCTATGAATGCTTGCTGAGGCGGCAGTCAGTCAGACAGGCAAGAAACTAACTTAATGTACTTCAAGTTTTATACCTGTCATTGAAACAAAAGCATACCTATCATTGATTTTGCTCCTTCTCCTCTGCTCCGTTGCAGAATGCTTTGACCTTGGTGTTGCGATATTCCGATCATTTCCTTTGCCATCAACTTTCAACCCCACATCTCCTGCAAGAGCCGAAATGCATGAAACTAAAAGAAAATGTTTAACACATTAGAAGAGTAAAAGGAGATGCAAGTAGGCTCTCTCTCTCTCTTCCGCGAGGGAAGTATTCATATGATCATTTTATAGAGGCAAGAACCATATATCGTCAGCTTAAATAGAATAAGACAAGTAAAAATGAAAATGTAAAAAGAATTGAAAGAGATTTAAGAAAATACAGCATTACATCACATGATAATTTTTTTTTTTTTTAAATGAGACCTGATAAATTTAATAACTCAGTTTTTAAAATATTATTAAACTATAGAAATGAAATAAAAACAACGAGAGAAAGTGGCAGAGAGAGTAAAGTGACAGCATTTCAGTGAAGGCTGCACAGGTATGCATTGATAAGATGCGAGAGGAGAACAAGCATGTGGCATCATTGGGTTGATCACCTAGCTGAAATTTATGGCTTCCTCTATCAACATATATATAGACACAAGTGGGAAAAGGAGGGTCTCATCTAATGTGCCTGGACGAGGGCTTAGTTGAGTCAAGAGATGGCCTCCAACAAATACTAAAAGGGTGGCCAACTAACACCCAATATGGAGCATCTTAGGTACTCTCTCAATTCTGCAAAAGTTGAGCTCCTCCCAAAAACATTGAAGCGCTTCTCAACTGGAAATTTGAACTAAGGGCCACTTGCTCACATCAATACGGTGATCAGTAGAGCTAGTATAATACCTTGCTGAGAAGAGGTCTCCTTCTTCATGTAATCTTCTTCTTCATCCTCTTCCTCTTCGGGAAGATCACTCCTTGGTGATATCATCATTTCCATGAAGCCATGGTTTTTCTGCCTCCCTCCTTCTTCTTCTTGTTGCCTGTACAGAAGGTAAAGCAGAAAACCCCATGAATTCTACCAGAAAGCGAAAGGGTACATGACAACAATCAAAACCCTAACATCCCAATTAGGAATGTAAGGAACCCTGAGAAATAAGGGAGAGAAAGTCACCAACTTGGATGATGAGAAAGAGCTTAAGCTGCCACCATTTCGTGAGACAAAGGAGGAAGGCCTTTCCAACAACCACTGCCCTAATTTCTCCGTTGGCTCTGCAAAAAGCAGGAAAAGAGATGATAATAAATGCCACTAGAAAACTTCATTTGCTTTAACCTGCACACTGAAATCTCCAGTCTGGAGACTCTGGACGAGGTTCTCAAACAGAGGTGCGCTTAGAGCCTAGTCCAAAGACTCCAGACTCCAGACTCCAGACTCCAGAGTATAGAGTCCAGATATGAAATATCCCGCTGACAACTTTACCAGCTCAAGTTTGGGGACATGTGAAATCATGTGCACAGAGCGTGAGTTCACATGACTAGGCAATTTCGTAGCAAAATGCATAAATAAATCACACCGAGTAAATGAAGGATTAGGAGAACCCAAGAAGTGGAAACTGGAATAAGTATTCCTTTTTTTAGTTAATCACTTTAGTATTTTTTTTTGAAAATGTTTTTTTCAACTTTCTGAAAAACTCACTATAGACATGCGCACACACACGCACATGCGCACACACATAGGCACGAGTGGCAGACACACACACACATGCACACATGCGTTCACACAGACAAAGACACATAAAAACACATAGAGAAAGTCCTATCAAACAATATCACAAGATATCATAAATTTCTCCTGAAAAACAAACAAAAGCTTTTCCACAAATTTTGAAAGTATAATAACTTTGCAATGATACAAAATCAATGAGTAGCCAAATAATCTTGCCAAAGAAATTTTCCCTTGACAAAAGACTGATTAGTATTAAAAAAATGCTGACATCTTTTCATTTACTTCAAGGATGGGACCCCTTACGTGAGACAAAGACAATATCATTTTCTGGCATTATTCTGACAGCTCCTTGTACAACATCAAAACTAGATATTCCTGCAACATCTTACATTAAAAATCTTTCATGGAAACCATTTACATATTTGGGAACTAACTTTATTTGCACCTGCAAGTAATATAATTTACTTAATGGGGTTTAGACATTTCATTTGGGTTGATACTGCAAAAAAATTATACTAATAACATACATTGTCTTTTGGCAGTCCATTTATAAAGGAAATTGAAGCTCAGATGCCTTTCTCCCTAAAATTAATTATGGAACTTGGAAACACACCTTTCTCCAGAAGACTGAAAATCAGAATTACTATTAAACATCAGAGATTCAAACACTAACTTAATTTTTTTTAGAAGGTGGGATTCAAGCAAAGAAAGGATTTTGTCAGATTTTGAAACATATTAAGTTCCAAGGAATCCAAAGCAGATTATCAAGTCACGCATCGCAAGTATCTATCTTTCGTATCAAACACCTATTTATCAAATGTTTACAGCCCAGCTGCACCAAAGACTGTGAATATAATTTGTCCAGAGCACCAAAACTATGACACTTACCGTGCTCAATGCAGTATTAATCATCCACTTCATCACACCTCTATGAATAGGAAGTACAATTAATATTACTGTCCAAATAACTTGAATATCTAAATTGAATAAAATTCAATTTTACATGTTTGATACTTCATGACACTGATCTCAAAAGGCATAATTGTAACTGTTTCGCATACCATATAAAAATGTGGGAAAAACAATGTCTATCTTACCTGCACCTAATTAGATTTGATTAGATATATACAAATCTAGACAATAATTTTTTAGCATTTTCAAGAAACCGCACTAACAGTTCACTCATGAGATGAGTTGTAATTCTCTTTTACCAGGGTAGAACAACGAGAATATAAAGTATTAATCAATCATGATTAAAAGTACCGATAGATAGATTTCCTGAGAGTCAATATAAGACAAAATCATGGGGCATGGTATACCTCATCACAATAATGTAGGACCTTTGCCCTAGTATTTCACTGCTAAAAAACCTAACTTCTACATAAATACACTCCATTCAACTAAGATTCGGTTTGTCAAATGTCTTTCTAAAGTTAGTCGAAACACATTATTACTTATAAAGATAGGTCAGACTTCAGAGCTCATATACAGTATTCAGATTAGTAAGGTCTAAGCTGCCTATAGAAGTAATATTCCGCCCAAGTGAAACTATCATACCCTAAAAACCCATAGATCCCAAGATCCAATGAAGGCTTGTGAGAAAAATTAATTCATCCTGTGAAAGGAGCATCCGCTGCCGCGCCTGTGCAGTTTTGACAGCGTATGAAGTCAGAAATAGCCAGGCTTTCTTAAGGGGATGTTATGGACATATGATGACTACCTGCAATTGCTTACAGATTTCTCTGTAGTTAGTCGCTAGCACAGATTGCTCCTGCTGCAGCAAATGAGATCACGACACTAACTATTCATGGACAAGCTTTCTTCATAATACCATAAAAAGAAAAGGAAAAACAGAAAACTTGTCACTCCCAAGTTCAGTGGGCACTAAGTACTTTTTGCATGATTGCATGATGTTAGAAAAACAGTTGCAGGGTAGTTTTGCCTTTTTATGTTAGCTGTGATCTCAAGAATGGGTGTTATATTGTTCTACATGTTTAGATCTATCTCTTGTTCAAGTTTGATGTAATTTGAGTATGTATAGTGGGAGATACAAGAAGTTAATTAAGTTTTTAAGTGTATAAGGGTATAAGGGTATAACTGTAATTATCCCTAAAGTTAGATTATTAAAGACCCCCAGCAAGAGTTCTTTCCAGACTCTCTTCTCTCATCTCTCTTTCCCCTCTTATTCCTCTTACTTCTTCTCTCTATACTCTTCAATCCTACACTGTTTCCTGGTATTAGAGCACACTATTTCTACTGGTAAGACAATGATTCAAAAGATACAAAAATTGATAGAGGGTACCAAGTTCCTTTAAGAACACCTTTCCAAAGGACAATATGAAGGTGAAAATCACTTACGTCAAGATTCGCAGACAAAGAGGATTCATGATCCGGTGTGAGAGATAGACCTGAGGCTTGGTGTTAAAACACAAGCCATTTGAGATATATCTACAATGGTTTCTCTGTAGTAGCACCAAATGAAGGACTAGTAATAGATGGAAACACATCTATGGTGGATGAAGTAAAAAGCGAAGTTTCACAAAAAAAGTCACATCTGCATATACAAAAGTCTTCTTAGTAGAATGACAGAAGCATTTATATCCCTTCTGAGTACGAGAATATCCCAAGAAAATACACTTTACTAAACAAGGAGACAATTTATCTTTGGAATAACCAAAGACATGTACAAAACAAACACATCCAAAAACATAAGGAGATAATGAAAATAGTGTGATAGACAGCATCAACACCTGTATAGGGATTTCATCTCCAAGAACAAAGGAAAGCATCTTGTTAATGAGAAAGCAGGCAGTAAAAATTGCATCACTCCAATACAATGTGGGTACATTCGTGTGTAATAACATAATTCGTGCCACTTCCAAGATATGGTGATTCTTACACTCAGCTACTCCATTTTGTTGTGGAGTAAAGACACAAGCTAACTAATGTGTAATACCATGACTTTGACAAAACAAATCAAATTTCTTATTCATAAATTCCAAACCATTATCAATGTGAAGTACACGAATAGAAGTATCAAACTGATTATTGATTTCACTATCAAAGTGTTGAAACACATCAAATACTTGAAGACTACTCGCATAGGAGATACACCAAAGTACATCGACTAAAATCATCAATAAATGAAAGAAAGTACTTATAACCAAAGATATTGAGCACAGGACAAGGACTCCAAATATCAGAATGAACAATGTCAAATAAGTGACTGTTTTGTCATTGTCATCTTGTACTATCCCTTCTCCTGTGCAGGATTCTCTCGTCTCTTTAATGGAAGCAGGCCATGGATGTTGTAATGGAGGCCCTACTGGACAAAGGTACCTGGACATTGTGTGACTTACCTCCTGGTACTACAGTGGTTGGATGTTGTTGGGTATATATTGTAAAGTATAAGGTGGATGGTCCATTGAGAGATAAAAATCTCGATTGGTAGTCAAAGGATACACTCACACTTATGGTGTGAATGCAGATATTGATTTTTGTGGTTGTGAACCAGGGGTGATCGTTGTTGCAACTTGATATTAAAAATACCTTCTTGTATGGTGACTTGGATAAAGAGGTTTATATAGAGTAACCTCCTAGGAATGTTGCTCAGGGGGAGACCGACAAAGTATGCACGAAGGCTATATATGGTCTCAAACAAAGCCCTCGAGTATGGTTTGTGAAATTTAGTCAGGTGGTTATATCTTTTGGCTTTTCTAGAAGTCACTATGACCATTCACTTTTTATCCTGAAGAGACCATTTGGTATTGTAATTTTGTTAGTATATGTGGATGATATTATCTTACTTGGTAGTGATATGACAAGCATTGAGAAGGCACATCTTGCTACACACCTTCAAATTAAAAATCAGGATTCCTTAAAAAGTATTTTATAGGCATTGAGGTGGCTAGAAGTAAGGTAGGCCTCATATTGACATAGAGGAAGTATGTCATTGATATATTGCAGGAGTATGGTTTGTTAGGTGCCAAAATAATGGAGACTCCAATGGTGGTTGAACATGATCTTCATGACGAACAGAGTAATGAACTCAATGACAAGAGAATATATTGCCGATTAGTTGGCAATCTGACATATGCCATAGTCACTTGCCGTAACATATCTTTTGTTGTTAGTGTTGTCAATCATTTTATGGATTGTCTTCGCAAGGTTCATCTGGAGGCTGCATAGAGAATATTAAGGTACTTAAAGGGGTCATCTGGAAAAGAGTTATTCTTTAAACCCCATGATCATTTAAAAATAGAAGCTTTCTTGGATGCAAATAATGTCAGGTCCAAACTTGACAGAAAGTCTACCACCGGTTATTGTGTGTTCATGGGAAGTAATTTGGTAAGCTGAAAGAGCAAAAAGCAAAACATTGTGACCCGATCCAGTGCTGAAGGGTAGTATAGAGCCATGACTCATACAGTCAGTGAATTGATGTGGGTGAGATTGGTGGTCAGAGAATTAATTCTACAGAGAGATGAGTTTATGACTATGTATTGTAACGATCAAGCAGCCATATTCATTGTAGGGAATCTAATATTTCATGAAAGAACTAAACATATTGAGGTAGATTATCACTTCATTCAAGACAAAGTGATGAAGAAGGAAGTTGTCACTCCCTATGTTCAATCTAGTGATCAAGTCGCAGACATGTTACTAAAGCTTTAGGAAAATGCAAAATTCGGTATTTCTGTAACAAGTTAGGACTAATGGATATTTATGTTCCACCTTCATGGGAAGTGTTAGAAAAACTGTTGAAGGGCAGTTTTGTCTTTTTTCATATTATTCTACATATTTAGCTCTACCTCTAGATCAAGTTTGATATAATTTGAGTATGTATAGTGGGAGATATATGGATTTAATTAAATTTAAGTATATAAGGGTATAATTATATTTATCCCTAAAGTTAAGTTATTAATGAAGATGGGTTCGAGCACAACCCCCAACGAGAGTTCTTTCCAGACTCTATTCTCTCATCTCTCTTTCCCCTCTTCTTCCTCTTACTTCTTCTCTCTATACTCTTCAATCTTACACACTTTTACATGATGTCTGTTAGTTTGGTACTAGTCTACAAAATGCATGTCACTTGTAACCAACCTAAAGAAATGATATGACTGTCCTACTCTTCAAGCTAGTAGATATAAAGGAACAATTAGTCGATACGAGCAACAATAATCCACGCTAGTCCTCCATCTGTATGCCCATACAAGATCTCAAATGGGACTTCAGAGCTATGGCTGGTCACATAGAAGCAGCTAATATTATGTGAAAAACTATTAAAGAAAATATTACGTTAGAAACTCCCATTCCTACAGATGAGTAAAAGATCGAGTTTTACCTCTTATAGGTTGCCCTCCCGCTTTATCCTTTCCCGCAGCCATCTCTTCCCATAGAGTAAATGCACCCCCGTTGTAGGGCTTGCAGCCATTGCTAACCCTGTTAGTTTCCATTTGTCTGTCGGTACTATTTACTTGAACAATGGGCAATATGGTTCTCTCGGGCTTTACAATTCCTCGGCCAAATTTGGAAATGTGGCTTATACTGTAAGTGCCAATTCCACCTGGCAGTACGTGCTCAACAGAAGGTGGCTTCTCTACATTCGTCAAGTCATTTGTGCCTTCCCCTGTGCCATTGTTTTTACCAACCCTTTCAAGCGGTCGAAGGAAATCGTGGGTTTTGAGATAAAAACCTGTAGAAATTCAGACAACTTTGCGTTAGAGCACTTCGCCAGAAACAAAACCAAATTCTATTAGCCATTTCTCCTCCAAGAATTCCGAATTCCTTTTCATAGTTGACTTTCATTGTGGTAATCCTTCTATTCTCATCCTTCTGGTGTCATGTATACAGGAGCTTTAACATTCTAAGACTTAAGGATTAGCTGCTGAGTTCGGAGTAAACCTTACTCCAAGCGCCCGTGTTCAGTTCCCAATCTCTAATTCATGTCGGTGAGTTCCAAATAAGGTAGCAGCCATACTAACCCAAATAAGGTAGCAGCCATAATAACCCTCCTACTTCAAAGCAATCAAATGGGTTATTTTTTATTAGTTCAACATTCACATGGACATTCCTACTGTCATGTACACACCGCCGGATCTTATAAGGAATAAATCTTCGTTACTTTTATGATCAGGAAAGATATGTCAAATTGTGGAGAGCTAAGCCATAGCTCGAAATGATTGAAAAAACTTACATCGGTTTTGTGTATTACATTAGTACATGCTTGTAATAAACAATTTTTGTTAAGAGAATGTACAACCTTACACATGAGATAAAATTAACCGCATATACTAGTCTTCTTGTATCACTTAGAAAGGCTGAATGGGACCCATTGACACAAGGGATAGGTCTCATTTGCCCTTTCCAAATTAGAGGGGACTAAATTTATTGTGCTCTATGGAACACACGTTGTGCTAAGTGCTGACTAATCCGTACTTACTTTTACCCCTATACAAAGCAACTTTGTACGCAAAACCTCTGACGTTATGAAGACCATTTCTCTGCTATGTAAGGAATGTGCTTATACAAACGTATGAATAACTTTGAGACTAAGAACTTCCTCGGACCTCTGGTGTTTGAAACTCATAAAACCAAAAACTCATTGAATCAACTCGCAATTTTAGTGACTCGAATTGGATTTGAAACTGCGCATTCGACTCTTCTCCTTCAACTGAGTCTCCCGCCCCGAGTTTGGCCCCCAGACTGACAAATCCCTATCTAACTCGAACAATTAGACGTGAAATTTTCATATATCAGAGTTGGGTTCGAAGTGAAGTGAAAAAACGCCCGCTAAAAAGCAGGGAAAAAAAGTAGAAGAAATCTGTGTATTACCAACAATATTGACGTCATACCTCATGAGGGACCAAACTCATGCCGAAGAGACAACAGAGAAACACTGAACAGTGATCTAATTGACATCGATTTTCCGTGGTTTCCAACACAAACATGAGGGTAGGTCCACCAAGGACAGCAACCTTTCGACGTCACAGTTATCCGCTCGACTTTGGATCAAAGACCCACAATAACCAACTATTCAATTAGACGCCATTCTAATGAGTGGCCCACTACCCAGCACGTGTGCCTATTGAAAATAGGATTTTTTGTCACAAAAATAAATAGCCAATATCCATAATTCCAAATTTAGAAATTAGGGGAACTAAGAAATTACTAATTTTTTTTTAATACTTGTTATTCTAGTTCTAATCGCAATCGATTTCTTCGAGTCAGCACTAAGAATGGAATCTTAACTAACAAAAAGAAAATCGATTAAAAAAATCAAAACGATTTGAAGCCAAAGGCGAACTTGAAAAACTTACCTTGAGAAGCCGGCGTCGGATCTTGATGCTGGATTGGAGACTCGGGGTATGGCGAAAGAAAATCATGCGTTGATTTTTTATCTGTTCACAAAATATCAGAGAAAACATCAAGTGTCTGATAGTTTTACACACGAAAAGATGAGCACATAATAACTGAGCTAATTCGTGATAGCGGTAATCGCATACCTTCTGTTCCAAAAGGTCGAGGTTGGGGAAGCTCCATCCAAAGAAAAGTTTTTCAATTTTCTCACTTTAACCTTTATTGCTTGTTATGAAAAATCGGAATCCAATTCCCAGGTGCCAAGTCTGAATTATCCTGTTACTCAAATCTGCAGTTTATTTTCTTCGCCAAAGAAAGGAAACGGAGGCTTCCAAGCTGTTCCTTCTCAATCCAAACCCAATTTCCGCTCAAGTTGACCACCTACCGGAACATCCAAATCCTTCGCGACACGGTTTCAGTGAAATCACTTCGAAATCCCGGTGCGGACCAACTCACTCGAACCTATCTCCTGCTTCTTCAAATTCTATCCGGTCGAGTCATTGCCAGAAAAGACGCCAGAATTGGCATAAACTTGAAGAAACTTGCAGGAACGCTACCGGAAGATGAGTTTTCATTTTTATTTTTTTAGTCTATCTGAAAAACAAAAGGCAGAAAACAGGAGACAACAGCATTTTATCTACTGCGATGAGATTCGTTACACTATAAGCTCTTGAAGACGACTCTGTACTCATACGTTTTCTCCTGCATAATACAACGAAAGCTGCAACGGAGGTCAAAAGAAACAAAATTCAAGATCAGAAATCACATAATTAGGATCATACACAAGGATTTCTGAAAGTTCAATTGCGAAAACTGCAGAACATTCTTTCAGAAATCCACCGCCTGAGTCACGTCAAAACCAGATCCACATGAAGAACACAGAACACATACCTTCGAAGTCGCACTCCAATAAACTCGGCCACGAATTTCTACTAAGATCCTCTTCTCCGTTCTAGCCACGAAAATTCAAAGCCGACAAAATTAGAACGGACAGCGTAACAGGAGACACCAGAGTTAAAAATGCTGGTGAGTTAGTCTCTAAATTTTCACAGAAATCTTTCTCTTTCCCTCTCTTCCGAGAAACAGAGCGGCGGAAGAGGAGACGGGTCGAAGGACTAGCAAAGATTACGATCTCTCTCCACTACTTATTCCGTTTTTTGTTATCCTTCTCAGTTCTCTCCATCTTTTCCGTTTCATAAAACCCCGTTCTATAAACGCCGTACCATAACGCGACGGCGTCAAATGCATCACGGGCTCCACAGCTCGCCGTCAAACGGCGAGGAATCGCGTATGTTGTGGCAAATTTATTAACTATGAAAAACGAAAGTAGATTATTAAAACCAAAACTTGAGACCCATCACGGGTGGGGCCACGGGTGGGGCCACAATTTGATATAAAGAGCTCGCCTAATATCTAATCACGTGACCACCAACGGCCGTGCGTAGGTCTCTCTCTCCAGCGATGGTCCACAGCCTTCCACAAATAAGCTTGCAAACGGCATTGGTTGTTAAATCTTTTGGTTCTAGCCGAGGCGCCAAAGGAGGGAATGGGCCACAAATCTGAATCATTTCATTTTCGCTTTGTGGGTGTGGTTCACCGAGTGAAGCCGGCCCCACCCAGTAAGATGATTTGCACGTGTCAAAAAGCAGAACGACGTGGGGCCAGACTGTGGCCTAGAAGTCTAGGCTGCAGTTCGTAGACTACTATGCTTATTCCTCTTATGTAGATAGTTCCTCTTGAGTAAGATGAAAGACTATTTGATAGTCCACCAAATAAAATATTCCTGCCCTATCTTTTCCTAAATGCCAACCCAAAGTAGATACTTTGAAGCAAAATGTAACGGTGTTAAAAGGAAGACCACACAAAACTGGGCTGGACCACGGTTCATCGCCATGAAGTTTACCTGAGGACCATGCATTAATAGAACATTATAAAAACAGAATAAAATAAAAATATATATAATTTTTAAAAAATAAAATGGTGCCAATCCCTCTATTAAAAGATAATGAAAAATGGTTTTGAAATTTTGTTTTTCATCTTCCACTTTTTGTCCTCACGTGCGGGAGGATCCAGGAAGGGACGGGCAGCGAGGGACAGAGGGGCAGAGCTTCCTCCGAACGCATGCCGAGGAAGCGTACGTGTACGTGTGGGAGTCTCGTGAGATCACTCGACCGGTTAACTGCGGTTGGCGTTGACATGTACCTGACATTCCAGCTCTAAATGAGATGATTAGGGGGCGTAAATCCCGATATTCAACCAAGTACTTTTGGGCGGGCCCCACTAAGAGCATGTTGGTGTGGAAAAAAGGAGAAGTCACGTGATGCCGCACTACCATACGTGCAGGGCAGGTGGGACCCTTTCCTACCGTATGTCCAACACATATGCGTGAAACGCGGGCATCTTTCCGTCCCCATGTGCAGCAGATTCCACTCCCACCTCATTTTCCTCTTTCCAAATAAGAGCTTGTCTTAGCCCGTGGGCCCTTCGTTCACCGTAAAAAAGTCTCCTAAATCCAAATAATAGCCGTTGATTGTCAGCGCGGGGCTGTCACGTGAAAAATAATCGACGGTGTTACAAAGGATGTATTTTATTTTTAAGAAGCTGTTTATTATAAGAATATAATAATCATCAAAAGATATCGTGATTATGCCCGATCGCTGCTGCTTGCAGGGAAGTTAGGGAAAGCGATAATGTGACCATTGAAAATGTGACACTAAGCGGTGCAGTAATTGTTGGATGAGATGATGAGAATGGTTTTATTAAGGCGGGGTCGGTTTTAATGAACTTAGATATAAAGTCGGTCGTCTACCATAAATGGTGCTGGCAAGTGGATCCATCACACGTGACCTTCCGATTGCTCTTTCTCTTCCTCCGGTCACTTCCTTCCTGGGGCCATCCTCTTTCATTTCGGAGCCTACCCTGGATTTGTTGCTACCCGTCTTTTATTTATTCTAACTCTTTCAAAAGATTGGTAGGTTAAACCGATCATTTCCCACATCGGCCACGGCAGATTTTTCTCTTCAAGGGTTAATTAAATGGTTCAGATTAAGGGCGGGGCTCGATCTTGAAATCTGACAGGAAACGGATAGAAATCGTTTCCTTGTCGAGCGAGAGGAGGTTCAGAGTTGATATCACGTGCGGTTATCCCTGCACGTGTAAAGCCTCTGACATGAAAGAACCCATGTTTCCCCATTCCTCAGCGGGGGCCCCATAGATGAGGGGCGTCACTTTCAAGAGGTCATGTACTTTTTGTGGGCCCCATAAAACCCTTGTCCATATCGACCGTGACAAACCTCTTCCTTAAAACCTTATTCGCTAACCGGACGGGGTCAAGTTTCATAAAACCTAACCCCGACCTCCGGTGGCATCAACTATTTAGTTTATTTTATGACTCACATCAAGCAACCCAAGGTCGTATAAGGAGATGGAACCTTATTCTATTTCCAAGCTGGCTAGATCTATAAAGATTACGGGTTCGACGTGTTTGATTCTCTCGCTCGTGTTGCATTCGCTGTTCGCCAACCCGGGGCAACGTTACTCTTCCCTTAAATAATAACCGCCCACCCCTCGTTATCAAATCGCTCATACTTAAATAGGCAAATTTGGTCCATCGTTCAGATGCGTCCTTGTGATGTTTTGGTGCGACAGCCACGCACCATGGATGTCAACACTTACCCCTGATGTCTCTGAACAAAAGTTACATAAAAACGATGCGTAACGCCTACGCGGTTTCTGTAATGGTTTTTTAAGTAATAAATAAATAAATAAATAAAAACTCCCGAACGTGAACATTCTTGGGCTGCTTTAAGGTATCAGTTTAGGGATCTGTAAATAATGTTTTGGAGGGGAGAGAGAGAGAGGATTAGGATAAAATAATTTTGAAGGGGCAGGCGGGATTTTAACCTCAGTGGTGTCGACACGTGTTCGTCTCTCCGTGGAAGCCGCACTGCATCACGTGATAAAAAATGTTGTCGTACCGCGTCATCGCCTCACGGATCACGTGGCCAACTCAGGGCGGGTAGAGTGGTGGGTCCCAAAAAAAGTGGTGCTCAGCCGGATTTAGGACCGAATGGGCGGGGTTTGGGAGGAGGGCAGCATGTGATGCTCGATCCAGGCAACGTCTACCTCATAATGACAGGTACCCGCGCAGATGAGGAGGTGACGTGGACAGGGCACGTGAGCGAAGGGAGGCGCTGCTCACGTGCGCCCATCCCTTGCCGTTCATTTGCCACATGGCGAGCGGCTTGTCTCCGATGGTTCAGGCCTCCTGCTGCCTTTCCAACGATTCCTTCTGTTCGCGGCGATGAAACGGAAACGGTGTCTGTCTGTCCGGCTTTTAACGACCGTCAACCGGGGCCGGACACCGTGGATTGGTAACGTTGTCGTATTAAAATGACGAAACTGTCCCTACCGGGATTTTTAATTAATCCAACCCACTAGCCACTAACTCTTCTTCATCTTCTTTTACTTTCTTTCTGCCATTTTTTTCTCTCCTCAGCTTCTTCATCTTCCTCTAACCTCCATCGACTATCCCAGAAAAGGAAGTTTTGTCTCTTCAAGGTTTGGAAGATGTCCGCATCTGCTCCAGATGGGTATGCATCAGATTCTAATACTTCCGTTTCTCTCGCTAGATTAAGCAAATCGCTCAAACTGGTTCGCAGGATGATTTTTTTTTTCTTTCATTTGGGGGTGGATGAAGGTGCGGCCAGGATGATACTCTGTTCTCATTGACAAGAAGATTTCTTAATTGATGGGATTTTCTCCCATGCTAAGAACGAGTAAACTGTTCGGAGCGGTGGGGTGAAAACAAGGACTAGGAAGAATTTCTAGCTTCAACCAACAGATAACAGATACGGTTCTAAAACTGAGATGAGGATTGTAGAGAATTTCGAGTTTCAAACAACGAATTACAAATACGATTTTTGATAAAATAGGAAATGATTTTGAATTAAAACAGGGAAAGAGGAGAAACAACATAAATAACCCCTGGATTCAGTGCTCGGTCGTCAGTTTTGTCTGGTGACAGTTCGGTCTCTGGTTCTTTCTACTGCGTCCATACTACTCCTATTTCGGTCGGTTCTTCTACTTAAAACGTTTTCTCTCTTATTTTTAGTATGTGATTTGAGTCCTTCAAAATAACTTATTCGAAATTTAAAATAATTAAACATAAAATTTAATAAATATGAATTATTATGTACAATAAAATTGTAAAAATAAAGATTAAATAACATAATTAAAAATATTAAAAATAAATAAATAATAAATAATAAAAATGAACCACAGTGAAATGTATGATGCATGATCCATGTAGTATGCATAAAACCTTAAATGTGACAGAAAATAACAACCCGCATGGGATGGCTCGTGGCTCTCCTCACCGTTTCCGAACTTAGCCATCCAAAATGTGAGCCAACGCACCGCGTTTTGAGGTCACCACTCCCGCCCATGCTTCCACGTATCCGCAACTGGAATTGCAAATTTCGGGTTACGACGGACAAAGGAAGAAGAAAACCAGCCAAATGTAACGCAATCTCCATTAGAATCATCCGAATAGCACCAGCCAAATGTAACAAAATCTCCATTAGAATCATCCGAACAATGCATAGATCTCTCGTGTCGTCGAGCGAAACCCCATCGTTTCATCCTCCATCTGCGTAAGGCTTCAAATCCCCAGTTCGAGACTCCCTGTTCGTCATTCTTTTCATTCATTGGACTTCTCTAGCAATTAGGTGATGGAGTCGATCAGTGTCGCGTTCCCTGTGTTGAACTCTGCCACATACATGCGAGCGTTCAAGTTGTCTGCAACTGTTTCTCTTCTCCTCGTCCTCCTTCCTTCTCTGATCTTTTCGCTTGTATTATTGGCTTTGTTTTTTTTAATTCTGCTTTTGCCGATTGTGTGCATGTTCGCTTCAATCTTTCTGCTTTCCTCTATTTTCTTCAAAATTCCCGTCCTTGCCCTCGCTAGAAAATCCTTGAATCGCGTCTTGGTGGTTCACACTCCATTGACGAGTCTGGATATCACCAAGAAAGATTTGACGGTGGATAACACCCCTGAGTGTCTCGTTTTTGACCGATCAGAGGTTCCGTTTGAGGAAGAAGGGACAGAAGGAGAAGAAGAAGAAGAAGAAAGTGAAGGAAAATACCAACAAGTAAGAACAAAAGGAGAAGAAATTGACATTGAACAACGAGATGAAGACGAAAATGTGGAACAAGAAGAGCGGTTGAACAGTATAAAGATTAGCCAGAAGGACTGGGGACATTTCCAGTCTTTCTCCTCTGTAAATTGTCATGAAGGTCATGCGGTATGTGATTTTGATCGTTTCTATCATTTCATAATGATCTACCTAAATCTCTGATCTAAATTGCTCGAGCTTCTCCACCCTTTTTCATTTTTGTCTTGCACTTGCTCCAACTACTTATCTATATTCCATATTTCTTCTCTTTCTATTTTCCTCAGTTTCATGGGATTCTGGCATTTTGGAGAAGAAAAGAATCAGAAGCAGAAGAAGCTTTGTGAATGCACTTCAGATAGGGTTTATAAAATTTGACGGCCAGCTACTTTTGAGTCGTCTCACTCATTGCACATGTCTTCACATGATTAAG
Organism: Aristolochia californica; assembly: GCF_029961685.1. Lineage (NCBI taxonomy): Eukaryota > Viridiplantae > Streptophyta > Magnoliopsida > Piperales > Aristolochiaceae > Aristolochia > Aristolochia californica. The sequence continues at coordinate 32,624,884 of NW_027182290.1, read as the reverse complement.
TAGACCGGAGGAGGAAGACTTCCGACTAGGGCGTCCTGACCTGGGTGAATCATCCAGTGGCGTGATTGTTGATAGTTGATAATGTAGCTTTTGTTTATATGAGATCATCAAGTTCATAAAACCTTAAGCAATTGTTACTCGTTCATCGCTCGCTTTTTGTAAAATAAGTTAGCTGGTGGATCCCTGAATCTCTGCTCGTTATTTACAAGCAGTATCAGTGGAAACCAGAAGCAGAAACCAAGTATGGCGGCGTTTACAAACTACCTGGCATTAGACGTATTCGATTCCCTGAAAGCTTGAACTGTGAAGGAATCCAAATGAAGCATTGTATTTTTTTTCCCTGATACTTTCATCTCCAAATCCAATAACGAGGAGAAGTCGTTTTCAGCGGCGCAAATGGCTTTGGCGGGCCCTGCGGATGCGCTGGGTAAAGCTCTCTTCATCGTGCTGCACGGTTCTTTCCGGCGACAAAACACCAAGCGAGAAACCCTGCAAGTGCAGAGTAAGCTCCACCTTTCTTATTACCCATCATCTTCAAGCTTCGATGACCTCAGACACTCTCAACAAACCAGATAAAAAAACTGGAATACGAACTCATGTCTTCGATAATTGACTAGTAACCTTACTCTGATATGAAAACGGAGAAGGCTTCTTGTCATCAGAAACCTGGTCTTAAGTTTGTGATAGAAGTTTGTGGATACAGGGAAGTATCATCAGCTACTTAAGCTGCTCTATGTTGACGGCAAGGGAGCTACAGCATAGTTTGTTCTCTGTTAGTGTCATTGTTCTTCAGAGAAAGATCGAGTCTTTCTCTTTCTCATCAAAACTGTACAGCTTTCCTAGTTCAATGGGACCTTATATACAGTGCAAAACTTGCTAAAGGAAAACACCCCTAATTAAAATACAAAAAAAAGACTTGACCAGCCGGTTCAGTTAGTCTATCTTTCTGCATCATCGGATTCTTCTTGATCCTCCGATGAAATTTCCTCTTTGTTACTCATTTCAGGAGTGGCAACTCCATGACCACCAGTCTGCAGAAATAACTGTCTCATTGTAGAATCATCATCATCATAATCCTTTTCACTTTCCTTGCCTAGAACTGAGATTGTGTCATTGTCCATCCAAGATGGGCAAGGGTACTGGACACCTAGTGAGTCTAGAGCTTTGAAGTGAGTCGAGGAATTTGTCGCATGGGTCGATGCTTCCGCTACTTCATGCGTCATGCATGAGCATTCAGGGACTGGATGGGAAAGAAAGGTAAGAGGTTTAGAGTTCTTCAATGCTTGGCGGAGTCCATCAAGCAGACTTTGGCTAAGGATCTTGCGGATGGATATGACCCATGTTGTGTTTGCTTCGTCTAGGTGGTCCCGAATTTCTTCTAGGATACCTGTCACCACCTTTCTGTGTTAGGAGAAGCCAAAGTAGCATGTGAGCATCAAATGCGACAAATAAAACACAAAAGGATTATAAATGAATTATTCACAGGGAAAATGAAAAGTTAAACAGCTTGACAGCTTTTCTATGAATCATTTCTCTCATCTAGCATCTCTTTCCCTGTGATTTCATGAATACTGGGGTATCAGTGAAAATTGGTGAATAATTACTTCTTTTTGATTAAAAAATGATAAATAGTTCACCAGGAAGAAACTATTTCAACTACCTTAGTACCAGTTTTGTGGCTTACTTAGTATTAGCAAGCAAATGACCTGGTTTTAAGGTGTCATATCTATTCTAGGGTCAATCAAGAGTCACTGTTGGAAAATCAGCTAAAAGCTTCACCTTTTTTTCAAAACTTTACCTACCCTGTCTAACTGAGGAAGCACATCCCTCCTGTTTTCCCCCAAAACATACACAACTTAAAGTTATATCCTGCCCCACCATTCCTCTGATTATTCATATTTTCAACATCTTTTAAATTAATCCATATGAAAGATCAGGAAGAAAAGGAAAATTACCTATCAGGCCTGAATGTTTTTGCAGCAGCAGATTGATAGAGCCTGTGGCCCATCACCATGCTTGCAAAATTTGGATGCCCTTTACCATCTCGATCAAATCCAGGGATGAAGACATCAGCTTCCACAGAAATTATGTAGTCTATTGCTTCCCAGAGCAGTTTATGAGCTTTGGTTCTCAACTCCGTTATTGTTGGCTCAGGTTCTTTATCAACCTCAGCTACCCAGCCCCACCAACCTTCTACATTGTAAGGATACTTGGGCCTGGCAGGAGGTGGTGGAAGTGGCCTGGGATCGTGGGCCAGATGTATCAACCTTCATTTCTTTCGTGAACTGAGGCTTGTCATGAGGTGGGGGTTCGGCTGGGTATCTCTCTTGACCATAAATACCCATGAGCTCGCTATTAGTGCATAGAGAGGTCCTATCAACAACATTCTCAAAAGGAGCATGTAGAGGAATTAACACTCTTTGGCCACCAAAAACTTCCCCTCCTGAAACATATATGATGGTGTTGGATGGGTAACCATATGCATGAAGAAGAATGCCAACCTGCCAATGAAATTTTAACTAATCGATTATAGCACCCAATTTGTAGCATATTCAACCATTAAAGATGCAGTAATTTCCATGAAAATTGTTATCTTACCTCTTCTGGTAACAGAGGGCATGAACCATTGAGATGCTGCTTCACAGAGTCAACACGTAAATTCCCTCTAGCAATCCCACGTTTGATCATCCATAACCTTCTGTATTGTATGAGTTCTGCATGAACATCCTTCAATGGAGTTTGGAGCAGATGTACAAAATCAGATACAGTGAACAATTTTAAAGTTCTACAAGGTCCTTTAGAAACCAATTATATGGTCCAGAACTTTCTTTCTTAGGGGAAAAAGTGAGTGCTGGTGATTGTCAAAAGGAGTCTAACCCATCCAACTGTTACCCCAGCTCATTTGGGCCAAGCCCCTGAAATGGAATAAGAGTATTCTTCCTTGTGTATAGTCTCATTTAGAAATACAGAGTAGGAAAAACTCTCACATTGAAGAGTTTGAAGAAAAGTTAATAGGGTATAAACTTGAGTAATAAGCCTCAAGTGGCTAGTCATTTTTGGGATGGAACCAGGCACAACCCAACAGGATTATCAGAGTATGTTATATGCGTGTGCTAAGGCCACTTTGTACTCCTTAGGTTATTTGTGTGTTATAGACTCCATAAGGTGAGACCCAGGTTATTTGTGCCTTATGTGATGTAAGGGGGAGTGTTGAGTGGAAAAAAGTCTAGGCTTCCTAGTTGTCAGTCATTTTGGGATGGAATCTAACTCCTAGTTTGTACTCAGGTTATTAGTGTGTTGTTGACACCATTTTGAGAGCATGTGTAGTGCGTGCTTTGTTGAGAGTTTATAGTTGTGTGTTAGGCCCATTATGTGTAACCTTGGACGTGAGGGGAGTGTTGAGTGGGAAAAAATTCATATTAAAAAGTGCTAAGAAAAGCTAAAGGGTTAAAAGTTTGAGCAATAGACCTCCTCAGTGGCTAGTCATTTTGGGATAGAACCGAGTTCAACCCAACAAGGAATCATTTTAGCTTGAAGAGAATTCACCCGATTAACAGGATACTTGACTTGGACAAGTCAAGCAGCAGTTTGTTAATTTGTACAAGTATGCTCAAATCAAATATATGACCAAGTAGAAACATAGTTCATAGTTTACCTAGGTTCTTTAATTTAGGCAACAAAAGGATGTTTTGTGGTATCAATACCTCGTTTTCCAAGTTAATTCACTTACTAAGCAGCAGTTCCCTAATCTGCTTAGGTTCCTATGGCCAAGTAGACACTAAGTTTCCAAGAACTGTTTTCTGATTATAGTATGCAGTATTAGAGTTTTAAGTCAGGGACTATAATTCTTGAACTACGTCAGGGACTCAAAATATGGTTTGCCTTCAAGATAATTGAGATATATTGCTGCTTCAGCAAAGCATGTTTATGTCACACATTGCAGTTTGGAGGTTGAAATCTGAACCTGGAAGAGTTCAGCACACCCATGATAAGCGAGAGCATCCTTAGTCATCCCGGGATCATATGCTAGGAATGGTTGACCAGAAGCACGCAACCTGAAAAGATTTCAAGAAAAAAATAAATTAAAAAAAAACAAAAAGAAGAAATGCAAGTGATCCATATAATGGGTCAGAAAGAAGTTTCCCGTCACCTATTTAGCATTTTGGCAGCAAGTTCTTGAACCTCTTGCCGAAATTGAAGTGCATGGAATGCAACTCGACATCTCAATCTCTGGTATTCTTCAAGAGGGGGTGGAAGAACAGCCTTTCTCGACAAAGGAAGGGTAAAAAGAAGATCATCTAACATGAACAAAAAGAAATGGCATTAAAAAGGCAGCACTCATTTGCACTTACCTGCAAGCATCCACCATCTGATATAAGCAATTCAACAACTGAGTGCCTTTTCAAAACAGGCAGAACCATTTGAAGATAAAAATCAGTTGAGGTAGAACGAGGAACTCTAAACACAGGTATCTCCTTTTTCCTTCTTGCAGCTTTTAATTTCCTGGGAAGAGTTCTTTCAACAACTACATCTTTTGCTAGTGTAGCTATGAACTGATCCTCATCAAAAAGGTATGCAAAACTTTTGTAATCAGAGCTGCACAAAACAAATTAATAAATATGTTCTCAGAAAAAAAAAGAACAAATAAAGAAATAAGAAAAAGGAGTCCATAACTTTTAATATGCCAAAAGATAAAATAGCTAAGTTTATTTTCCAGGATAAAGTGAATCTAAAATACAGCAGACCTGATTCCTTTGCTGCTTGTGGTTGACTGAAGCTCGGGGACAATTAAAGTACCATTGAGAAGACGTGAAACCACAACTGCATCACAAATCTGAAAGATTGGAGATGTAAGGGCACCCTCTAGTGCACAAGATAGACTCAAGATACATGTGTGCTCAAACCACTTGCTTGAGCAAACAATCAGTATGATGTTACATATTGTGTGGCCTCCATAAATGAGCCATTAGGAGAACTTCAAGTCTGATAGGAAGTTTAGTAAAGTACTTATGCAGCACTAGGGGAGTCAACTGGTGAAATATTTTTGGTCCAGCCCTCTCGAGGGGTGGCCCCATTCAAATGGCACTAAAGCAGGCTCTCAGAAGTATTAAATAGAAGACTCAAAATTTTCTATGACCGAAGTACTTGAGGCCTCTGCATCAATCCCAATTACATCAAGTAACAGAGAAAGTAAAGTTGGGACCTTACCGAGTTCCTGATATCATGAAAGCCTCCTTGTATTCTCACAAAGATAAAGCCATTGGTTTTCAATGCGGGAGCTGTTATTATATGTTAAAGATAAGAGACATACATCTTGTTTAAAATCTTAATAAGACATATAAATTATAAATGGATTGGGCAAATCAACTGTAAGAATAAACAACCATATATCAGATGTTGATACAATGCATACTTGGATCATTAAATAAGCTGCCCAAGCTTTCTAATGCTGAACCCACATGACATTTGCACGTGACTTTCCAATGTTTCAAGCAGATTCTGTTGATAAGTACGTTAAACATATGCTACGCTAACCAAATACTAGGGTTAGTGAATTTCTCATGCTTATGTAATAGCATATTCACTTTTATCAGACTAGATCTTACAGTTTGAGTAGACCTTTGAAGTTCATGTACACGTTTCATTTATTAGAGTAGGTCAATATTTCTCATTGTGCATTAGAGTAGACACTTGTCTTATGTCCCTCCAATGTTTCACTTTAGTGATAGCATTCTTACTATGATCACTAGATTGGTTTAACTTAATTCAGTTGCAAAAACTCCCAAAATCCTACCAATAGTCACCAGGGTTCCAGCATGTTAGACAATATTCTATTTCTTTGTACAAGGACACTAGGATTCCTAAAATTTTTGCACATATCCTATTTGGACCTGTGTTCATTCTGATGAAAAGATACATGGGATTTGATGATATGAAAGTTGTTAGAAATCAGGGGTACTTCAGTAATTTCATGTGTGGCTAAGTTTGTAATATTGGACTTGGGACCCAGATTAGGGGTATGAAGTTGGTGTGGACATTGGGCAAATTCATGATAGTTTAAAGTCGTTTGTATCTCACTTATCTATAGGACCTTGTGTAGGGGCAATTTAGTCCTTTTGCAAGTAACTTAAAGGATTTAACAAGATGGTGAACTGCAGGAAGAAGTTTATATGAAGCAACCTCCAGGGTAAGTTGTTCAGGGAGAGGCTAGGAAGATTTGTAAATTGTATAAATCTATTTATGGTCTGAGACAAAGTCCAAAAGCTTGGTCCAATAAATTCGGTAAAGTTGTCACTACTTTTGGGTTTGTGCAGAATCATTGTGATAATTTTTTATCTGTTTTGTATTGACCATTTGGATGTGTGGTTCTTGTAGTATAAGTAGATGACTTTGTATTGTCTGGAAGTGTTACCAAGGAGATTGAGGGAGTGAAGATTTATCTGAGCAGACACTTCTAAATTAAAGATCTTGGGTTTTTGAAATATTTTTTGGGGATTCAAGTTACAAATAGTAAACAAGGCGTAGTTCTATCATAGAGGAAGTATATTATAGTAGGAGGAAAAACGTTGGATACATCTATTGAAGTAGGTCGGAATATGTGGGATAAGAACAACTTTTTTTCTGAATAAAATAGGATATGTATAGATGGTTAGTTGGACAGCTGATATATGCTACAATCACGAGTCCTGATATTGTATTTCCTGACAGTGTAGCAAGTCAGTTATGGAGTCTCCACGAAAAGTTCATCTTGAAGATGCTTAGAGAATCTTGCTATATTTGAAAGGAGCTCCAGGTAAGGGGCTGTTATATACTCTTTGTGATCACTTCAGAGTTGAAGAGTACTCAGATGTAGATTATGCTGGATCGTAATTTGATAGGAAATCTACCACAAGTTTCTGTGTATTCGTTGGAGGAAACCTTGTTAGTTGGAAGAGTAAAAAACAAAATATAATGGCAAGTTCAAACGCTGAGGTGGAGTATTCATCAATGGCATATACTGTTAGTGAATTCATATGGATTCAGTTGATGTTAAGAGAAAACTTTTCTTTAAAGAACCTATGATGTTTAAGTGTGACAATCAAACAACCATATTTATTGTAAGTAATTTTGTTTTTCATGAAAGAACAAAATACAAGTTGATCTTCACTTTGTGAGAGATGCAGTGATTAGTGGCAAGATAGTTACCTCGATTGTCAGAACCACTAATCAAATTGGTGATATATTTATAGAGCCTAGTGGGAAGCGAGCCTTCTATAATTTCTATACCAAACTGGAACTACTTAACATACATACTTCAGTTTGAGGGGGAGTGTTAAAAATCAGGGGTATTTCAATAATTCCATGTGTGGGTAAGTCTATAATATCATAATAGTTTGAAATTCCGAGATTAAGAGTATGAAGTTGGTGAGGTCATTGTGTAAAATCATAATACTGTGAAATTTTTTTTATTCTCGCTTATATATAAGACCTTGTGTAGGGGCGATTTAGTCCTTCTATAAGCAACTTAAATGATTTAATCAAAGGAGGATGGGGTGTCAATTTTCCTCTTCTCTTCCCTCTTTCTTCTTCTCTTTTCCTCTTTTCCTCTTGAGTCTCTCTTCTTATTTTAAAAAAGTAATTTACCAACATATGTTAAAAGACTTTCAAGTCCAAGTCAAAGAAAAATGGAGCATCATAATAAACTTGCGGTTCATGTTTATCTGCATCATAACTTTAAAGGCAAACTAAACAGTTAGCTTCTTTAACATAGAACAGTTTGTTCCAAAAATATGTTTTGATGAACAACCAAGGATGAAACATTTGACTTTCTTAAACTGTAAAATGTATTGAAGCGAAAAGACGATCCACCTTCTCCAGTAACTTTAGGAAATGAACAACGAGTCCGCAAGATATGCTAAAATGCTAAATCACCAAGGAAAAAAAATAAATTGTTCAAACATTCAAGAGATCTAACCTTCATAATTTCGTCTTGGATTTGCAAGTGGATGTAGATACTGAAGAGGCCTCACGGGGTTCCATAACCTTCTATCCTGTGCAGCCTGCATCAACCAAAAGAGAAGCAGATCAACACTCGTATTTTCTACGTTAGAGGGCAAGATCCAGCGAAATCACTACCCGTTCCAGACCGAAAAGTGTAAAGGAATCAAGAGCCAAAAGATAGTAGATTAAACCAAAGAAGGAAAAGAAAAACGCATGTAAGTAATAATGAGTAAACTAATAATGGCTTGTTTATGTGCTTTCTCTCTCGCATTATTCTACCAAATACTATTCCTTAAATGTGAAGAAAAATGGTAACACACCGCAATTGTAACCAAAGAAGAAACGCCCAATACCCACTAAACAAAATCACATTATCAAGCAAGAAGTAAAGAAAGAGTAAAAAAAAATTTTAAGGGTTTTGGCACTTACGGTACGAAGATACCCTGCATTTTCAGGGACGGGCTTCCAGCGGAAGATAGTGATCGAAGTCTGGTACTCATAAACGCTCTTCCCCGTATATACCGCAAGAAGAAAATGAAAAAACAAAGAGACAGTAGAAAGAACAACTCCGAAAAGAGCCACCCATTTCAGCTTGGACTTGACGAACTTCCTCATCATTCATGGCATAACATAAGGGAACCAACCAGAAGAGGGAAATTTTCCCAGAAAGTGAGAGTTAAAGCTGGCCCTATCGAATAACCCCGAATTCGCTCGCGATCAGATTCCTCGTTGAAGAGGCAGAAGGAAGAAAAGTGGGCTATGACTCCGACTGCTTCGCAGCCCTCGCCGCTTCAGACAAATGCACGTGATTTCTGTTTCTATTTGAGGCCAAGCTGACCGGCGGCTTCCAAGTTCCAACTATCCTGTAATTTTTCTGGAGAAGCAAGAAAGCAAAAGTTTGAGAATAAACGCACAGTAATTGTTTTCAGAGGTTGGAACTTTGAAAATTCAATGCGCCATTAATGATTGCTATAAATGTTATTTTCTGGATGAAACCGGCAAACGAAAAAGAATGTGACACGTGTCCACAATTTACTTTACTCTTGACCAGGTTGACTGTCCGTTACGCCATTTGCTGCTGCCGCTTACTCAGCATCCTCCCACCAGGACATATCCATCCACGTGGTAAAGAGCTTAAGAAGATTGACTAAAACACCCCCTCCTGCATGAGACTTTCTTCCCTCGTCAAGGGTTTTCCGGTCAAATTCATTACGGTTAGTATGCTGAAGTCAGTGAGTAATATGCTTTTTGACTGATAATTTTCCGGGGCCCACAAATCAGGTCTCCAAATTGCCACGTGGTAACGGATCATTGTGCTGGCTATAAAGCAGGAAAGGGGATCATCACCCTGTTGGCTTTAAAGTCCAAGACTCGAAGCCTTTGTTTTTTCCTTTTTTTAAGTTAATTAAATTAAAGTTTAATTTGACATAAAGTCGTCCATGAGACCTAAAAGCGGGACTTTGGATTAGCTTCCTGTACCTTCCGTTCACTTGTCACCCTTTTAGGACCAGACCCCGGTCCCACGGCTGCGTCACATGATAGATAGTGTCAGTTTTGGCATGCTGGGTGTCGACGGAACCGAGACCCCGAGGAGTATCTAGTATTTGTATCATATGTCGCAGTCCACGCTAGTTCTCAAGTCGCTATAAAACAGTTTATTTCGATAGTAACGTTGATACAATCTATATGTTGCTCGGTCTTACCAACCAGGATCTCTTTATCTTGGTTACATGTCGTCTTCTTCGATTTAGGTACAGTTTGAGACTGCTAATCGCCTATTAGTCAATCTCTATCGAGGTATTTTAAGAAGGGAGAATTTTATCCGCCGAAAGCCGACCGCTCTGACTCGGTGCCGAGTGGCTGACCCTGGCTGAATGACTAAAACACCCGCTCCAGGTGTAGATTTATACGCTGTCTGCAAAAGCTTCCTTGGCTAAAATCGGTAAATTGACAGTAGCCCGTTGCCATTTGGCAGATTCCTGCACCTTGTCTGCCGTCTTCTGAGATTTCCCTTTCGTGGACTCGTTCAGTTTTTGTATTTGCCTCTCTCTCAGTATTTTATACCCAGTTGTCTGATGCCTAGGCATCGAATATCTTAATTAAATATTAGAAAAACCATTTTCTTCAGTTTCGGGTATTTTATAAGATTTCTCGTGGGGCCCGTCTGGTAGATATTTTCGCCTGGTTTTGATCAACTGCTACAATTTTACCCTCGCTTAATTTACAAATTTCTTAAGATCGATGTGACGTGCGAAGGGGCAAGAATGATGATTGCTGATAACTGAACGGGCCAAGTCCGCCCCCCCGGTGCTTTACGGCTTTATTCGCCTTGAAGAAATAATTTTATTTTAACGACAACCGGCAGCAAGCCGTAAAACTGCTCAACGTTTCCACGTCATTCGCCAATCACTTGAATCCACTTCAGCAAGAAGCACGTCTCCGGTATGGACTCGTTAGGGGGCGATTCAGCGGCAGCGATCCCTCTAGGGTTGCATCGGACGATGATAAACAAGGTTTCTAGACTCTTCCACGAAATTGCCCCCGTTTGTCTAACCACGGTTAGTTAACCTTTTATGTCTCCGCGAGTTATAGAGAGGTTTCAGAGACCAGAATTACAGACGGAGCAAAAGAGAGGACTGGAGAGAGGATTTTCGCTCCAGGGAAGGGGTTTCAGAACCGCCTTGATTCTGGACCGTTGTACCGATCTGCTCATATTGTTTAGAGCCGTGGATCTTTGTTCTTCCATTCTGCGGGAACCATCGGCGGCTGCTGGTTCCTCTCTTCTTGCTTTGCCTCATTTACTTCTCCGGATCTTGGATTCTCTGTGAGTTGCTTTTCCTTGTTTGATTTTCCTCGTGTGGACAGATCTGAAGTAGAGCCTAGAATCTTCTGGATGAATCGAACATTTTTTTCGATGCTTTTACTAATTTGGTTTGATTTATTTGAAGATAAATGACTGTTTTGTTTCTGAATGATTGAATGGTGGAGCTCGGTGATCTTTGGTCGGAAATGGTTTCGCCTCGTCTCTCGATCATTAGGAACTTACTCATTTTTCTTCTCAGAGTTTAGTCCTATTTGTTTGTTTCTTTGTTTCTTTGCGTTGAGCGTATTTCATTTTGAGCGTGTTTCCGGGGAGAACATTCCCGTAGTTTAAATGCTGTGATGGGATTTCGTCAGAGCTTTCTCTCGTGAAATATATTAATCATTTTGTTTTTTTTCACGATTTTTTTTATTATTTTATTTAGTGCGATTTCATACAGATTTGCCGCCTTTACTTTGTTGTTACTTGCTGTGTTAGTATTTAAAATATGAGGTTTTTTTAATCTCTGTGAAAACATTTCACCAATTATTTACCACTATGGGCTTCTATATCTCGAGGATGATTAGGTTTCTAGTTTCAGTAGACATACGATTTATTTAACTGCCATTTTATATTAAAAAAAAAAACTTGATCTTGAGGGAGACGCTTTTCTCTTTAAATTTATTTCCGTAACTGTTTTTTAATATGTAGATCCACGAGCTGCACTTTCTTGCATGATATCCGACATCTCTTTGGATCTACGGGTACTTGAAAGCATGCTTTAGAGTTTGTCCATTGCTTGAACCTTAAGTTAGGGATTTTCATGTTTTACCTTTTGTTTGCTTACTGATTCTTTGGAGCAATTTGTTGATGTGTTGAGACGATCACTGGTTTTTGAGGTTTTGATTTTACGTTCATTCAAAACTTTTTTGGGTGAATTTGCCTGTATGTTCTTGGCATCTTTGAGGTCGTTTTTTTTTTTTTTTAATTTTCTTCTTTTTCACCTGGAAAGTAGAAATTACTACGTGCACCATATGCATTATATATATGTGAGCGTGTATATGCAGCTAACGAATTGTTGTTGAAAGCATATTTTTTCGTCGTTGCATTATCTGATAGTATCAAATATCTTATGTTGTTATTTTTTTCAATTACTATCTTGTGATTTAATTCTTACTTCGCTGTAAAGCGGATCCTTTACCTCTTTTTTTACCATTTCCACTCCCAGGTCCTTAATTTTCCATCATTTTTAAACATGAGTTATTGCATTACCTGTAAATGATTTGCACAGGCCTTAGTAACTAAAATAGGGTTTTCCATGTTTCTTTGTCTAATAGGTCAAGTTCTGCTTCTATCACATTAATCATGATTTACTATTTGCATTACAGGTTTAGACTCTTTCAGTCATCTGTGAGATCATATGGCTTCAATGTGGTGAGGTCGCTCAATCTGTCCTGTCACTCGTTTCTTTCAGTACTGTGGCTGATGTGAGATCCTGGAGAGAAAAAATAACATATAGCCTAGTTGCTGGATGATTGTTTGGCAAGTTAATCTACTTCCTTTTAAAGCAGTGTCAGCCTGTGAACTTGGCGTGAGTCTGAGAAGTGGGCAGCTCTCTAACGCTGTGTTTGCTGGGCTAGGCAATTCACTCTTGTCTTCATCCTTCCATGTCTCGTAACTTGGACAGCCCAGTCCAGACACAGATGGCTGTTGCAGTGTTTAATGGGACCCTTGGCGGTGAATACCATGGGGCAAAGAGGATGGAAGAGAAGCCTCCTGGAAGGCGCCGTATCTTTGTCCAAACTGACACTGGGTGTGTCTTGCCAATAGAATTGGATCGGGGTGATAATGCGCACACTGTGAAAAGGAGGTTGCAGCTGGCTTTAAATGTTCCTACTGAGGAGACATCCTTAACTTTTGGAGACCTTGTGTTGAAGAATGATCTGAGTGCAGTGCGAAATGATTCACCATTACTCCTTACAAGGAATCTTCTTCACCGAAGCTCATCCACCCCATGCCTCTCACCAACTGGAAAAGACCTTCAGCAGAGAGATCGCACTGGACCCATTGAGATATTAGGTTGCTCAAGTAGTTGTTCCCGTGCAAAACATACTGTGAAGGATGTTGTGAAAGCCATAAAAAATGGGGTTGATCCAATACCAGTGCACAGTGGACTTGGTGGTGCTTACTACTTCCGTAATGTCAGAGGAGAGAGCATTGCCATCGTGAAGCCTACAGATGAAGAACCTTTTGCCCCTAACAACCCAAAAGGTTTTATTGGAAAGGCCCTTGGGCAGCCAGGCCTGAAACGATCAGTGAGAGTTGGTGAGACTGGCTTCAGAGAAGTTGCTGCGTATTTGCTGGACTATGACCATTTTGCAAATGTGCCCCCAACTGTTCTTGTTAAGATTACCCACTCGGTCTTCAATGTGAATGATGGTGTCAACAACACTAATAAATCCCACGACCAAAACAAAGTTATTAGCAAAATTGCTTCATTTCAGCAATTCATTCCACATGATTTTGATGCTAGTGACCATGGGCCCTCAAACTTTCCTGTCTCAGCTGTGCACAGGATAGGTATACTAGATGTTAGGATTTTCAACACTGACAGGCATGCAGGCAATCTTTTGGTTCGAAAACTTGATAGGGTTGGGAGATTCGGGCAAGTGGAGCTGATCCCAATTGATCACGGCCTTTGCCTGCCAGAGAGCTTGGAGGACCCCTACTTTGAGTGGATCCACTGGCCTCAGGCATCAATTCCCTTCTCAGATGATGAGCTTGAATATATAGCAAATCTTGACCCTGTGAAGGACTCTGATATGCTCCGTATGGAGCTACCTATGATTCGTGAGGCATGCCTTCGGATTTTGGTATTATGCACAATTTTCCTGAAGGAAGCAGCAGCTTATGGGCTGTGTTTGGCAGAGATAGGGGAGATGATGAGCAGGGAATTTCATGGGCGAGAAGAGGAACCTAGTGAGCTGGAGGTTGTTTGTATTGAGGCAAGGAGACTAGTGGCAGAGAGGGAGGCTGTGTTTTCCCCAAAGGCTGCTGATGCTAGAGGGGAGGATGATGAGTTTCAGTTTGACATAGAGTGTGAGGAATCAGATTTTGTTGCGAAGGTAGCTGATGATTACTTTGCCAAACCATCCTGCCATTTTGGGTATAAAGGAGGGAGTGGCCGAAACCCCCTCTCTAAATTGGAGGAGAGTGTGGAAGAAGAACAGAGTGATAGTGAAGAAGGCAAGGATAAGTTTGATGATGAGCTGGTGGTGGCTCGTGACAGGGCACTGCCTATGTCCAGACTATCCATGTCGCTGAAAGGAATAAGTGTGCTTGAGAAGAACCAAGGGTACAAGGTTGCAAAAGGGGAAGGGAGTGGCAGCAGTAGCCGGAGTGCAAATGAGCAGCTTCCTGCAAGTGCAAGCTTTGTCAAATTGGCTGACATGAACGAAGAGGAATGGGTGCTGTTCCTTGAGCGCTTTCATGGGCTATTGATTGGTGTTTTGGCTGGACGAAAGAGCGGGGTAGGGCCTAGGCAGAGGCAGAGGCTCGGGACTTCTTGCCAATTTTGAAAAAGAGGTCTAGTGTGTTTGTTTTGGTATAAAAAACGGAAGATGGATGCTGAAGAATAAGACGCGCGGAGCCTGTTGTAGGATTTGTAGTGTTTTTCTTTTCTTCTTTATTCCTCTCGTTTGAGTGGGAAAGGAAAATTTTTGTAAATATTCTTAGACAGATCGCCAGCGGCTTTTTTTTTTCTTCTTTTTTCATTTTGTGTTTTCCTTTGTTATTATCTTACTCGTTGCTGACTGCCATGGAAATATAGGGGGTAATAATATACTACAAAAAAAAAAATTGTACATAGGGTGTGATGAGTTTATGTACCCATCACTTCTCTCGGTTCCTTCTCTTTAACGGGGGCAATCATATGAGCTGAGATGTGTTAATATGCTGTTGTTTTGTTTTCTGGAAACTGGTCACGTTTTGATTAACTACCAAGTTCATTACAGTATTATTAACTACACAAGCAATCAAACCCATTCTATGGATGTGTCAAGTTAGCAGAGTGTCTTCCCTTTAAACCAAGTATAGAAGGAATGTAATGAAGCTTGCTAAGTAACAGGTGGGGTTATAGAAGAAAGTATGTAGGGGGAAAGTCATATTTTCATCCAAAAGAAGAAGAAAAAAAGGCTGGTAAGGTAAGTAATGGTGGTATGTGGGAAAAATTTTCTTGCTAAGCCAATGGCTGTTTCAGTCAGAAATTAACATCGATCGGGCCATAATCTGCTGGAGATTCTTGGAACTCGGATTTTACTTGTCTGGAACATCAGGAAGACATGTAGTTCTGGAGGAAGCCTGTGCCTATGATTTGGGGATGCGGAGGACTCCTTTTGACGGAGAAATAAACCAGACTAAACAGAGCTATTTCACACCTGAAGTACAGGACCAGTAACTCACACCCACCCCTTTGGCCTCTCAGCGCTGTCAATTTAACATCACATTTAAGAGCCACTCTTCATATGTAAAAACTTTGACAGCTATCATTCTTTGATACTGGCCATACTACTTAATTCGATTTGCTGATGCTTTATCTGCTTGACAATATGAGGAATTTCCCCTCTTGTAAAAGAAATGGAAGATAGAGACAGAGAAGTGTCTCTCTTCGTAAGGCGACGCTGCCTAATTCTGGAGATGGCCAAAGATACATCTCCTATCGATGGTCTTTTTCTTGGGACTTTCTGTGTGCATCTGTAAGCAATAGTTGCAAGAAGCTGGACTTCTTCAAGATCACATTTTCCAACGAGATTTTGATCCAGTATCTCATCCCAGCCTCCTTTTCCATCCGCACTCATTGCTGCCTAAATCATAAAACACATTGTTCATATATTGATGCAAGAAGAATCAGTCAACTGGATTCAATAGAAAAATAATCTTTTTTCAGGTATCAAGCAGTTAATGACGATCAATGAGCAACTTGGTTCACTATTAGTTGCCGACTGGTTAATTGAGTAATATGTAGCACTCATCTTGAATATGGAATCTTCGAACTTGCTTTTCTGGTGATTGGTTTGGTTTTTGCACCATTAAGTGCCTAAGTACAGAATGCTCCCAAAATTTACTGGCATTTGCATGAAAGGAATTATCATTACGTACCAAGATGAGAGAGGACTTACAAGATCAATATAGTCTGATAGACCTTGCTGCGGATTTATAGCTGTCAAGAGTTCAAAAAGAATGATTCCAAAACTGTAAATGTCACTCTTTTTGGTAAACCTGTTGGTTGACATATATTCGGGGTCTATGTAGCCATATGTACCCTTCAAACCTGAGTGTCTCCCATCAAGTACCTCTTCCTTGGATAACCCAAAATCTGCAACCTGATAACAAAATCAGATTCAGTGACAATTCAAAAAACAGTAATAGGGTATGCAATTAGTTGTATACAGGACCAAGACCTAAATACAGATCGTCGTACGTCGAGACCATAAACAGCCTGGATTATTGATTGTGTTAACGTTTATCATAAATAGAACACGACATATACAATTTCAGATTTCCAACCATAGGCAAAAATAAAAAAAAAACTCTCAGTTTCGAATCAAACTCTGAGTCAATCAACAACAATTTGGTGGATATTGCCTTCATTAAGTTTTACTCATTTTAAAGGATTCCCCTCCTAGACTTATCTTTGATAGAGTTCTTGACTCTTTCTTTTCATAAGGTTAACATGATCTATCTAAAGGGCACTGTTCAGTCAACAAATATATTAAAGGTATTTAAAAATCTCAAAAAACTCTTATTATCATAGCTCAATTTTTTTTTAAAAAGTGTTGGATTAAGCCCTATTTTATTCCAAAATGACTAGCTACTTAGGAAGCCTAATTTTCAAACTTATAACCCACTAACTTTTCTTACAACTTGTTAATGTGGGACTTTTTCCCACTCAATACTCCCCCTCACGTACTAGATTACACATAACGGGCTTGAAACTTGCTTACAAACTCCCAACGGAGCACACAACATAAAAATAACCTAGCTCTAACCTTATGGAGTCTAAAATACACAAATAACTTGGGAGCACAAACAGGGTTTTGGCCCACATAGACAACTTGCTCTGATACCATTATTGGATTGAGCCCACTTCTATCTCAAAATGACTAGCCATGTTCAACCTTATAACGCATAAACTTTTAATAACACTTTTTAAGTGAGACTTTTTCCCACTCAACAAAGAACACAACTGTTAGTTATTTCCACGATACGCTAAGCAATGACCTGTAATAATTTATACTATGCAGTAACTGTCCATAACCTAGCAATTTATAACTTCAGGAATCAAAGCAAATGCTGTAGGGACAGTGTGTTCATGGAAGCATTTGGTTTTTGAGTGCATAGAAGTATCTAAATGCAGATATACAGGACAAAAAATGAGAGTGCATATAAGTGTCTAATGCAGTAACAACGAAGATAAAAAAAATGGGTACTAGAGGTATGAAAAAGCACATTGTATTACCTTAGCTCTCATTGTTTGATCCAGGAGTATGTTAGCAGATTTCAGGTCTCTATGTATCACTGGAGGTACAGCCTACCAAGGAATGAGTAAATTAGTCTGACTTAATTGAGAAACCAGTTGAGTTCACAGCAATGCAATATACCCCTTCATGAAGATACTCAATTCCATGTGATACGTCATGTGCAACTTGGAGTCTTTCGTCCCAGCTTAGAACGTGGTGGTTTTCTCCTGAGGAAAACTTACTGTTTAGTATCCATACAAGTTTTGTGAATAAGGAAAGATTGATCGAATGAAGCAGCACATCTCTATTTTGGCATATTGAAGTCTTAAGAACTGAAAAAAAAATTAGTGCCAAATATATACTATATAGGCCTAAGAATAACTGGAATTTAATTTCTTTAGTAGCTCAGAAAACTTGCAGATATTGGTAAAGAGTTGACTTCAGGGTAGCCTGGAACTTGCCTTCAGCTATCCCACATTTCATCCTGGTGATATGGCAGAAGCAAATTTTCATTGTGTTCATTTTTAGTCTGTCAATTACAGTGGCTGTTCTTCAAACAATCACATGCATCATGCTAGTCTTACTTCTAGAATGAGTTCATAAATAGTATGCGAGACAAATAGCAATGGTGCCTCATGCTTCTAATTTACCATACAGCAGGTTTGCCAAGTTCCCATTACTCATAAACTCGTAGATCAGCATACGTTGACCTTTATCAACACAGTAACCAACCAAGTTGACAAGATTCCGGTGATGCAGCCTAGCCAGTAAAAGTACCTGGAGAAATCAACAACCATGAACTAGCATGTCATTTTCCAAAAAAGAAAAAAGAGAAAAGCAAAAGAAAAGCTACCATGTCATTAGAGAACGGCAAAGATAACGTGGATAAGATTTTGGATTGTAACTCTAGTTAAACTTTTAGCTTAAAGACCACTAAATTTACTTAGAGGTTCCCCAATACACTTCTTTTTTATCATAAGTTTTATATATTATAGTTAAAAAAAATAAGTTTTATATATTGTTCGCTTCGAGAAGAGATTGCACACCAATACACTTCTTTTTTATCATAAGTTTTATATATTATAGTTAAAAAAAATAAGTTTTATATATTGTTGCTTCGAGAAGAGATTGCACAATATGCAGATAAAAGACATAAATGACTTCCAATTGAAAAAGTTAACTTGATGCAGTTTGTATAAAAGGTAAAGATAGCTATCTGTCTGATGAACTACATGACACTCCACTATAGGTTACCTCTGTCTGGAATTCCTTCTCCCCTTGCTTCGAATTGGAGGCAAGTACTTTAACAGCTACAGTTTCTCCTGTAGGCATTGTGGCTTTGTAGACTGGCCCAAAAGAACCTTGTCCTAAGACAGTGGTAAAGTTCTGTGTTGCTTTCTGTACATCCCTAACAAAACCATAGCAGATTTGGTTAGTATATGCACAGAAGATCTTAAACAATGAACAAATACCACAAAGTTGCTCAAAAGGAAAAAGAAAAAAATAGCCCAGCACATAAACTGACAGATGACAACGGAAGGTGTATGATAGAAAAATGATGCTGAATATTGCTGATTATTCTTGTTGAATACAAGTCAGTATTGAGTATTAATAATTTGGTCTAATCATGTTTACGGTAGAAACATTTCTAAAGGTCAAAGAAAACTCAAAAGGTGGCCGGAGCAACTAGAAACACAAAAGGCCTTCAACCAGAAAGGTTTGGCACAAGCCAACATGCTCCAAACCAGTTCCATACCAATTTACACTGCAGTTTCTCCTAATATTTGTTTTTTTTTCTTCCCCTTATTCCAAATGTTTCTCTTTCAATCTAGACAGGCAGTTCTATAAAATTTTCTTTTCCACTTTTCTCTCATTCCAAAATGGTTATTCTTAAAATATTCACATCGGCTTACAATTTAGGGATTAAACTTCTTGAAATCCAAATTAATAATGATTTTTTCTTGAATTCCTTATTTTAGAGATTCTGGGTAGCTTGAGAGAAATGAGACATACCTGATCTCTCACCAATGTGTATAGGTCGTAGCTTGATATGACAAAAAACAATCTGCTATATGCACAGTGTTTTTCCCCTTTATTATTATTTTTTTCAAAACAATTTAACCTATCCCATTATCCAACTATGTCTTCAAGAAAGAAATCGAAGTTCAGATACACGGTGAGAATATTCCTTGCATACTAAGCCATGCACTAATATTGAATTGAATAAATACACATGCATATCTGTTCAGATATCGCATATGCACAATTACATCTTATGCAATTTGTCAATTGCAAAAACATTTCAATATGGCTCTTAGATCTTAAGCATCATATATAAATACAGGAGTAAGATTGCAATTATGACTAGACAAGGCATTTGACAAAAAACTGCTCAATTACATCTAATGCTGTTAAGAATGGTCCCACATAAATCAAAGATTAGAATGATCCGATGCTTATTAATTGGGAAGAGACCTCCTAAATTGGCTAATCATTTGTGGATGGAACTGGATCTAAATTTATATGGTATCAATGAAGGTAATTTTATCTGAGCCTCCACCCAAATTTGTCCATGTAGGAGCCACAAAGAGGGCCCACATGTGAGGGGAGTTGTTAGGAATAGTCTTATATGGATGAAAGATTAGAAAGATCTTATGCTTATTTGTTGGAAAGAGGTCTCTTTAATTGGCTAGGTCATTTTAGGATGGACCAAGACATAACTTTATCAAATGCAGATTTGTCTGTTGCCAAATTTTTGAAAACAACTCTAAAATCTGAAGATGCTCAATAGCTCACAAGGCTGAATAAAGAATTTGAGATTAAGATTCTGACTGTTACCGGACGACGGGATTTTTTCTTTACTTGATTCCTTGACATATTGGTTGAACAGGAAATAAACAATTTAAGCCTGACATTCCTGGAAAAGCATTAACTACAATATAGTTGATTTTACAAAAAAAAAAAAGTACTGGCGATATGCACTCAAACAGGAGGAAGAAAATCCATACTTGTATGTGTATCTTGGGATCCCAGATCTAGAAGCAAATAGATCACCATCCTGGTGCCCCCACCAAGCCCAGGGCGAACTCGTTTTTCCCTGTTGTTGTGACTCGTGAACGATTTCTGAAGTAGATATTGAATCACTGAAGTCCATGCTTATGCCAATTCCATTGGTTCGAATTGGTAAAGCAGCTGAAGGGCTCATACCATTTCCATTTGCATGAAGGGGATTCCGCATACGCTTCCGGTAGAACCTAATAACTATGAAAGCAAAGACCGCCACAGAGATTCCAATGGCCACACCAACTGTGATCCCAATGGCAACTAAAAAATCAGCTTGTTTCCCCATCCTCTGACCACCTTTTGGTGAAAAAGGGTGAGAACATCTAGCAAAAATCACAAGTAAATCAAAATATGAAGGCTATAAAAAATAAACAGATTCAATAGATGAATGTAGGGGGGACAGTTGTCCATTGCACAACACCATATGACTGAAATGGCTAAATAGTCTATCTTAAAATGGAAAAAAAAAAAAAAAAAACAGGCTTAAAGCATGGGATTCTGTTCTGTTAACATGACCTTGTGAGTTCAAGCCTCATGCTGGTAAAGTCAAAGAAAGGAAAATCAAGCTTAGTGTCAGCAAGGAAAGAGAACTTCAATCCTAAATATGGTTAGCTTCAATGATCAAGATATCCATGTAATCAATTATAACATAGACTATCCTAAAGAGTATGACAATAAAACTGCAGAAGACCCAAAAAAAGAAGGTGTAAAGAATCTTATACAGGTTTCAAAGAACAAAAATTAAATTTTCAAAGATTAAAAGACTTGTTTTCACCATCTCATTGTCAACTTTTTCCTGATAAAGTGGGTCACATCAAAACCTCAATATTTAAGGTTATACACATGCTGAAGACGAAAGATGTCCAGGTGTCGTCTGTTATAGATTAAATTACTTTTTATAAAGCAAAATCTACATGCTGAATCTTCTAAACCGGAAAGCTTTTAGCTTTACTGGTGTCTCCGATGGTAACCTTTATTTACAAGCAGATAACTGCATAATCCGCATGAGGCCAAGTCTCTGCTACACTATTCCAGTTTCATCAGCAGTTTATGAGAAAGCATATCTATATACATGTTTTCTCTTCTTTGTTTTCTCCCTTTCTTTTTTGAGGGAGGTGGGAGCAGTACTGGTGACAGATGTTTGGCTCGAAACACGGAACATTCACTAGGATTCTCAAGAACGAGACAATAAAAAACCGAGTGTCCCGAAAATAATAAAGCAGAATTGAACTCTATACTTGATGCAGACTCACTTTCCTTCGCCGTATTTGTAATCAGAGATATTTTCCAATTACATTTAAATCGTTAACCGGATAACCACACCAAATGGGTTATTATATTCTCATTCCAAGAGTATCATGAACAACACCTTTCATCTGCAAGGGTGTAATTCACATGAACGCCCCGTTAGATGCTCCAAAGCACAAAATCCCAGAGTTCAAACCACACAAAGCAAAACAAACACACCTATAACCCAGGAGACACTAACACCAATAAAAGTTCAAACGAACAAAATCTCAAAAAGAAAAAGAGCGACCGCTGGTTTTGAGGAAAAGCATACATTGGGATGAGCCTTTCTAATCCAACGGACGGTACTGCTACTTTTTTAACGGATTGCCGAAGCTCTTCAATTTGTCCAGTGAGCTTTCTCTTCTGCTTTCTTCTCTCCTTCGCTGTTCGAAAGGAAAAGCGGACTCAGCCAATGAAGGAAGAGCGGAAGTTGAACGATATGTTTGTAGCAGAGGTGAATTTGGAATATTAGGGAGCAGTTTTGTCCGAAGAATTAAATTATTCTTAGGCAATTATTAGATGAGAGTTCGTTGGGTGAGAAGCAGCTGATATTGATCCGGAGGGTAGTTGAGAAAATTAATAATATTAATAAAGTGTGAGTACAGTATTAAAGTCTGTTACAGGTAAGCTTTTATGCGCCTTAAGGTATTTGGTACGTTGTCCTTTTTGGTCTTGAATGAAGAGTCTCACAGGCTTCTCAAAGCGATATTGACATGATTAAAAACACCGGATGGAGTGCCGGTGCAACCAAATCAACTATGCAGTGCATGGGACTTCAGGGAATCCGCCTCAACTTTTGCTGGCTCTACAGGAAAATCAACACCCTGAACACTGGACCGATGGGCCCTTACACCATCAAAGCCCATACATAACAGCCCACTTCCATCAGGGTTAGCTTTTCTGTTTATAATTAAACCCATGTAGATTCTCTTGGACTGCGTGGCCATGTCCAAAAAAATTCTATCTCAGTTTAATTTTTATTTAAGCTCAGTTCGAACTCTACCTTTTACTCTTAAGTTTATTTCGTCAATTCCTTCTTTAGTTGGTTGATAGTTGCTCTTATTTACCTCAAAGACGATCATAGTTCAACCCGTTTGGGTTCCTCGACATCTAATGTTACTGAGTTCAACCCGTTTGGGTTCCTCAACGTCTAATGTCACTGAGAAAGGACAGGAATTATGTTAATTGATCACCATTCACAATCGAATAAACAGCACTGTCTGTCCGTGTTACATGATCTCTTAATTAATACATTTACAGAAGGATAAAGACCTGATCTTTACACCCCACTCGAAAATAAGTTTTTCTTTTCACCTGCAAAAAAACAACAGCAATCACACATCCATGCCAAAAGTAAAGATGGTTTAATTAACTACATGATCATGTCAGTGATGTTCCACTGTATCTCCACCAGGCTGACGCATTCGTTGAATCGAAAACAATCTACGAGATGGTCGATAGTCATCCCTGCTGCTTGCATGAACGAATACGTGATCACCGGTCCGACTAACCGGAATCCTCTTCGCAGCAGATCCTTGCTTATGGCTTCTGCCTTTGGAGTCCTTAGAGGAACATTCCTTGGGTACTTGAATCGATTGATGATGGGTCTGAAATTCAGAAATCCCCATATGTAGTTGCTGAAAGAGCTGTGTTCCTTCACTGTCTGCAACAATTTTTTTTTTTTTTTTCATGGAGACGAAAGTAAGAGTTAATCACTGTTATCTGCTATATAGCAGCATTTCGTTACGTTTGGTTTGGGAGATAGCTAGGACTGACCTTCAATATGCATTTAGCATTTTGTACTATGCACCTGACCCTGCTTTCTTCTAGCATGAGCTTCTTATTTGAAATTATCTCTGCGATCTCTTTCTCCTCCATCTTCCCAACGACATTGGCATCAAATCCCGCAAAAACTTCTCTGCGATTGAGCGGGAAGCAGTTTCAAGTTATTAAGGCATGCAAATAAAAAAAATTGGAATCTGGATCGAAGTATGAAGAGGTGAGAGATTTATTAAATACCTGTAGAGGTCTCTTTTGCTGAGAATTTGGGTCCAGTTCTGATCCATTAACATGCCTGACAATGTAAGCAACTCGAACAATAGGCTGCAAAAAGTCATATTTTCCACTCAAAGAAAAACCAATTTGATAATTCTCTATTGGTCGCTGACTTCCAATTGGGTAAGATCCGGTTATGGATTTCATTGAACTGTTTTTGGGTTTAGGATGCTTTGTTTCAGTCAACGATGGTGAAAGAAAAAGAAAAAAAATCTGAACACATTTACTGGTTTTTGGCCTGATTATCAAGTATGGATCTGGACTTTTCAAAATTTCAGGTACGTTTCTCTGGTTGTTCGATATCTTTGACGACCAACTAATTCGGAGAATCACCCACCCCATCAACTCTCTAAGTTGAAACGCTTTAATCATTTGATGAGTTGATTAGTATCTCTGTGGCGTCTAGACTAATCAAACGGGTTTAGACAATAATTATAAAAGCTGCTGCGGTAAATGTCTACTGCATGAGCTTCGCATCCATGAGTTGTAATTAAATTACCTGTCTTCATAAATCGGAACTCCCCATCGTTCGTCGTGGAAGGAAACGTAAACCTGATCTGGTACATTTGCAGAGGGAAACAGTAAACATTAGCTTTTCACGAGGAGATGTTACATGTCCTGTTCAAATAAACCGAAGATTCTGAAACTTCATTTAAACTGGTCCAGTCTGGTTCTATCCATCCATATTTCTATAAAGTGGGAGAGTTAAGAAAGACCTCGAATTAATCGAGAAAACTGAACCAGTGCGTCTTAAGTTTTTGGTTACGGAATGGAGCTTTTAAGATTAATAAGGAGAGCAGAAGGGTCTGAGGCATACCGCTGCTCTTGGTAATCCAGTGGCACCTCTTCAGGTCTCCATCGTTTGAATCCGGGTGGACTTTCAGAACATCAGCTTTAGAAATCCCTTTAATCTCAATTGGAACAACATCTTGATCAGGAACTGCACTCTTTGGTTGTTTTCTATCCCAGTAATTGATGGAGCTACCGAACGAAGACTCGTTCGAACTCTGAGAAAAAGAAAGAGAAGAGAGCGACAAAGATGAATTGCTCTTACGAAAGGCAACTGGGTAGACCTTGAGTAGGTGCTTTGACAAGGGATTCCTGTTGGCCTTCTCCTTCTCCTTCAAACTTCTGTTTCTCTCCAGAACAGGCTGTCTAACATGTCCGGAAGGCATGTTTGGAGAATAAAAGGAAGCAGAAGCACTCTGTTAGCTGTGCAGCTGCCGAGTCTCCGAGCTTTTAAATCTCAGAGAATCCATGTTCTCGGTATGGTTGGTAGCTTGTGAATTTCATGGTGGATTGAATCACTCAAAGCTTTTCAGTACTCATCAAGGAGGATTAAAGAAACTTCAGTTGTGAGAAATCTTTAAGGAAGACGTATTATCCAATGAACACTGTTAGTGTATAAGATACCATTGGGAAACTCTGCCATGAACATACACAATTCAAGAGGACTAGATCCCCAGTAAAGATTTTTTTTTCTCGGTTGATGCAGGTGTTTAACCAGACACAAACGTGCTCTTTTGGGGTGGTTTGCTTTCACTGAATAATCTATCTATATGTCTACGATTACGTACACAAGAGAGTCACAAGCGAACTGATCCTTTTAAACATTACACAAGACGATTCTATGGAGTTGGAAAAGGACTAAAGAACAAGAAGGCAGCCATTTTAGTTGCAGCGTTTGTCTCAGAGCTCAGTTTTTAGTTGCAGAGTTTGTCTCAAATGGGTGAAAATAGGCCCACTACAAAGTACAAACTTAATCCTTACTCCTATCAACTTCCAGAGGACTTGCACGTTGCCCTCATAGACAAAGATATTCCATCCATCGTGATCTTCTTTCAAAGTATCAAGTTTTTGTTAAGATATCGTTGGTTAAAAGATCTCATTTCATGTATTTTCAACTCGGGATCAATAGATTAGCGTCTTTTAGTGTGATAAGATGTATCTATTGATTAGTATAAATACCCTTATACTCAAACTTTGAATAAACAAGCAATTATAACAAAGAATTTGTTTATCTTTTGTCTCTCCTTTTGTTTTTCTTCTTCCTGTCTCTTTCTTTGAATTGATTGTCCACATTTGCTTCCAACAAATAGATGGTTGCAGTTGATGTAGTTTAGGGATGTTTGATGAACACCTTTCAGATCAAATGTCCATAGATTCGTGAGTTTTTGCTATAAATGAATTAGCTCCCCGATTTCCCGTTGGAGCTTCTCCTAGGTTGCACCTCTGAGGAATCCGAGTTTATAAGAGCAGAATACAGATAAGCACCAAAGGTGGGTCGAAGTCTCAGGATTACATTGGATTGATGATCGTCTTATTTCATATCACGGGATTGATCGAATGATCTTCCCATATTGATGCGTACATTAAACAGACACGACCTCAATGATCTCAATCGCCAAACACAATCCCTTTTTATCATTTTGATATATCTAGAGAGATATCTTCCGTTTTCGGGGAAAATTTTTTACTTGGGTTTAATTCGAATGAAAACACCTTCAATGGTGAATGACTGCAATCACATCGTTGTTGTCGTAGGCACTGCACAAGAGAGCAGTCTTACCCTCTGAAAATATGGGATTAAGAATAGAAAATGGCGGTTAGAGAGTTGTTATTAAAAATAAATATAGGAACACAAAGTATGAAAAGGAAATGGAACTAGAGAAAGCAAGCCAAAGTATGTGTGAACAGCAATGCAATGGAAGCCTACAGACCCCGGAACCAACGGATCACATATCCGGCATAGACGGAACACAATGCCAAAATTAGAAATTTTTAGTTTATAATTTTGTGTATAAATATGTAAATGGTTCGTAATGATCGTGGGGAATAAATTTTTTAATCTTTATATAGTATCAGGGGTCCTTCCGATCCTATTTCCCAAGTCATTTTTTTCTTTCCTCTACCTCTTCCGCCGTTGTGGTCCCATCGCCGCCGTAGTAGCGTTCAGCCCAGCAACGGAAAACAAGAGGTAATCATTACAGTATGAACTATCAAATAGGTTTTTAGGACAAGCCAAATGTCTCAAGCTCTAGAGGAGGTTGTGCTTGCTTAAGTTTGCCCAAGCCTTAATGTTATAGTAGGTTTGGATTTAATTGAGAGATTAATAAAACAATCTAAGCTTGTTCATTAGATGGTCTATTAATAAAACAAGTTGTTAAAAAATAGTCCCACATGGATTAGTGGATACAAAGATCTTGAGTTTATTAGCTGGGAAAAAAGTTTCCTGAGTGGCTAGTTATTTTGGGATGGGGCCTTCGACCCAATTTAACATGGTATCAGAGCTAGGTTGGTCCCGAGTTCGAGTCTCGCTCCCACCTGTTTCCACGAACTACAAATGGCAACGTGCGGGAGAGTGTTGAGAATTTAATATAGACCGGGCTGATCCCTCTTATATTCATGTTACGCCTTCACTGTAGCCTCGAGGTTTTAGCGCAACTGGTTTCAATATTTTTTTTTTCTTTGTATTAAAACTGATAAATTAAAATTTTAATTTTGAAACCATCTCTAACAAGACCTTCCTGCGTTCTTATCACTGCTGATTGTGGAGAAAAAAATGAAGGGTGGCAGAGTCTTTGTAGGACTTCTGGTTTTTCTATTACAGTTCGTCTCGCTGAAATCTGAAAATCCTGGGCCTAGTGTTTCGGCGATCTACAGTTTTGGAGACTCTCTTTCTGACAGTGGCAACAATAATCTCCTCAACATCGATCCAAAGCAGGCCAAGGCGAATTACAAGCCTTACGGTGTTGATCTTCCCAACGGCCCTACTGGCAGGTTCACCAATGGCAAAACCTTCGTGGATGTCGTAGGTATAATTAATTAAACTGTGAATTCAAGTCTTGAAACCAAATAGGGAACCCAAATTCTCCATTGTTGACCTGCTTTTGATTCTCTTTTACTTTTTTGTGTGATTTTCTGCTAGCTGAGAAGCTTCGACTGCCTCATGCCCCTGCGTTCTTGTCACTTGGCAAGGAAGAGAGAGAAAAGATTGTCACAGGTTTGAATTACGCATCCGGTTCTGCTGGCATTCTCATCGAAACCGGTTCTGCCTTTGTGAGATTTCTTCCAAAATTGTTCTCGTTTGATATACTCGGTGCATTCTTTACCAGATCTTGTAACAGAGCTTAACTGTACTTGTAGGGCGAATGTGTGCCATTTGATAGACAGATTGATCATTTCCAAAGGACTGTGGAAGAAGTTCTTCCGGTTAACTTCCACTCAAAGCAAGAACTGCAATGCCACTTAGCAAAATCCGTTATCGTAGTTGCTATCGGCAGCAATGACTTGCTTAACAACTGGATACAAAACGAACCAGAATACCATCGCAGCAAAAATTACCCTCTGATAAAAGATTACATAAAGTTACTGATAGACACATTACAAGGCCAGATCCAAGTAAGACTTCATCTCCTACCTGCTGCTCGCACTACTCGCCTTTGCAGCTTCTGCTCTGCTGATCTTCTTGTGTTTGCAGAGAATATACAACTTAGGAGGGAGGAGGTTTCTGATGTTTGGGTTGGGTCCGCTCGGATGTATTCCGATCGTGACACACAGAGGTGCACCATGCAAGGAGAGTTGGAATCAATTAGCTCTGGAATTCAATAACCAACTCGCCCAACTCGTTGATCGGTTCCAATCCAAGCTTGAAGGATCGAGCTTCGCTCTTGGACTCGGCTACAATCTCACCCTGGATCTCCACCTAAATCCCAGTCGTTATGGTAGGTTCCTCTTGATCGATACGTCCTGAGACAATTCATAAATACGGGGGTTTCTGGTTCATAAACTAGTTAATTAATGGAGCTGTTATGTGTGCTGCACCAGGTTTTAAATCCGTAAACCAGCCATGTTGTACGGTAAGCAGCTCCGAGCCTGCACTGTGCATTCCAGGCACAGAACCATGCAGAAACAGGGACGATCATTTATACTACGATATGTTTCATTGTACCTCAAAGGCTGCGGAAATTATAGTGAGTAGATGCTTCGATGCTGGAAGTTCTATCTGTGCACCGACGGCTATCCTCAAGCTCACCAACAAGGAGGAGGAGAAATGTCGCCACTTGTGAAATTAAACACAGCTAAAGTTTGTTCAATGGGATTGACGATCTTGAGCTCTGAGGAGAAAATAATCAAAAAGAAAAGATTTGTCATTTGTTGAACAATGTAAAATCATAAGAGGTGGATGACATTAGCTATTATTTTTTAAATCAAAATCATAATTGATGAATTCACAAACTGGCTTTACAAAGGGATTATGATGGACGAGAGAGAGCATTTTGAACACTTTGACCAAAATTACTTTTCCGATTAGATTAAGGATTACTTTGACCGTCGCCGTCGCACGCAGCGAGACGCACTAAAGTATAAAGAACCGGATTGCCGTAAATATCTAGATATTTGGTACACCGCCTGTCCTAGGTGTATTCCGATCGGTCACAGGAACCCTGATTTCCTATAGTTCAATTCTCTGTCGTAGCACACTGTCACACAGATTTTCAGTGCCGAGGCGACGCAACCCCTCCGCCGTCGCAGTCTCTCTCCGAATTCTGATTTGATTCATTTTTAACCCTAGTTTCGCCGGGGCGATCATGTCCGACGCACACATCCTTGTCATCCCTTACCCTGCGCAGGGACACCTCATCCCCCTTCTTGATCATGCCCACCAGCTTTCCTCTCGGGGTCTGCTCGTCACCATCCTCATCACCCCAAAGAACCTCCCACTCCTCTCCCCTCTCCTCTCCAACTCCCCCTCCATCCAGACATTGGTCCTTCCGTTCCCCAAACACCCTTCTATCCCCGACGGCATCGAGAACGTCAAGGACCTTCCCATCTCCTATTTCCGCCCCATGATGCGTGCTCTCTCATACCTTCACCAGCCCGCCCTCTCCTGGGCCCGTTCCCACCCAACACCTCCCGCTGCCATCATCTCCGATATGTTCCTCGGCTGGACCCTCCACCTTGCCGCCGATCTCGGCATCCCTCGCCTTGTCTTCTCCCCTTCCGGGGCCTTCGCGATTTCTGTCGTCAACTCGCTTTGGCGCCGCATGCCCAAGCTTCCCGACAACTCTGACTCCGACTATCCAGTCTCCTTCCCGGAGATACCGGGGGCCCCGACTTATCCGTGGTGGCAGCTGTCGACCGTGTACAGAAGCTACAAAGAGGGGGACGAATTATCCGAATTCATTAAAGACGGAATGTTGGCCAACATGGCGAGTTGGGGACTCGTTGTGAACTCGTTCACGGAGTTGGAAGGGAAGTACCTGGAGCATCTGAGGAAGACTCTGGGTCATCCTCGTGTATGGGCAGTCGGTCCACTACATTTACAGCCAACGGAGACCAACGACAGAGGAGGGTCCAGCTCAGTCCGGCTAGAGGACGTGATGACGTGGCTAGAAGGCCGGGAGGAAGGTTCCGTGATTTTCATCTGCTTTGGTAGCCAGGCTGTGCTGTCGCGGCAGCAGATGGAAGCAGTGGCGGAGGGGCTGGGACGGAGCGGCGTCGCGTTCGTGTGGTGCGTAAAGGAGGCGACCCGCGGTCATGACGCCAAAAACTTCGGCCTAGTCCCGGCTGGATTCGAGGCGGAGGTGAGCGACAGAGGATTGGTCATAAAGGGTTGGGCCCCGCAGGTGGCGATACTGAGTCACCGGTCAGTGGGCGTGTTTCTCAGTCACTGCGGATGGAACTCGGTGCTGGAGGGAATTGTAGCCGGTGTGTCGTTTCTGGCGTGGCCGATGGGAGCCGATCAGTTCCTGAACGCGACGCTGCTGGAGGAGTCGGGCGTGGCGGTTCGGGTATGGGAAGGTGCAACGACCGTTCCTGACGCGGCAGGGTTGGCTCGGGCGTTGGCGGAATCGGTGGGTGTAGAGCGGCCATGGAGGAGCGAAGCGAGGGAGTTGAGTGCCGCGGCGTTGCGTGCCGTGACAAACGGAGGGAGTTCCGTAAAGGAGTTGGATTGGTTCGTGGAAGAATTGATCCGATTATCGGAACCACTAACGAAAGAGCCGATTCTATTTCCGAATAGGAAACGAGTCGCGACAGAATGAAACGACAAGGGTGATCTTCCTACCCATGAACTGGTTTTGACGACGACCACCCTCTTCCACTCTTCCATGTATGGTGTCTTCGGCATGGGTTGGTCTAGAAGTTCTTATCTGTTTTACCAAAACTATATCTCTTATGGCTCATAATAAACATGTGACACATATTTTGGTAACCGTGACCGAACTGCCCGAATTCTATTATCATGTCCGGTTCGGTCCACCGACACCGATTCCCACCCATGAGACCCGGGTCGACTCCACATAATAGCGAATCCCCATGCTCCCAACAACAACGTGGTTCCGATATGAACCGCAAACCAGTCGTTTCTTTGTCTCTTCCCATCTCGAATGGCGGATTGAGTCATCCCGACAAGAATTTTCCACTTTTGAAGTTTCACGACAGATTCCTCAAGAGTGACTTCCGCGCCCAAGACTAAAAAGCAAGTTTGATTATGTTTCTGTGAGAAAGACTCCACTTCCGTAGCGTTAAAAGCTCTCTCTCCTCCTCCTGGTCTGGGTTCTTTCTCTACCAAAATTTGCCTGGCTGCGAGGTTTGGGCTCATGATTGCCTCCATTTGCATTTGCTCAGTTCAGAAAGATTGCTCCCTTGTCAACCAGAACAACTGGAGGTGAAAAATTCGACATACATTCCAAAAAAAACATTACTTTATGAGTATAATTTTCCGACATATTTCAAAACTGGAAAACACTTCTGTACTTGCCTTTGGAAAAAAAATAAAAATAAAACGCATCTACTTTGACTATTCTGATCCTATTAAGTCTAGGAAACGAAATGTAAGAGACCCTTTGATTATACTAAACCCTGTAACTCTAATCTATGGCTTAAATACATGATGTACTTTGCTTAGAGGTTGGTCATTGTTGATTGGTGGCTTCCGGCGAGGCTTGTGGTTATAGTCCATGCTCAGCATGTTCAGAGTGTCGAGGGCCGCCTTGAGAAGCTTTTCTGATTCGTTTTTCTCTGCTTTGGAAGCTGAAGAGGCCCTCATGCTGCCATAAGCGAAAGAAGTTGGCTTTGGCTTCGGATGTTTCACTTTTCCATGATCGTTCCCAACTTCCGTGGCCACGAAGTTCGTAGTAGTCTTTGCCTTGAAGAAGTTGCTGCTTTTCTGTGTTCATCAGTATAAAACAGAAGTTACAGTCAGGTTTGTCAAGTGGTACAAATATGGGAATTCTAGGCAGAGAGAGAGAGAGAAAGAGAGAGAGAGACCTTGTCATCCATGGCGGCCTTTAATGATCCAAATTGTTTCTCTGGAACACCATGTTTGCCTGCATTAAAACAACCAAATATTCATATAGAACTACGACACTCTTTCTTAATTTATCTGTAGAATCACAAAACTGCCTCAAAGTCATCCATTATTTCTTACGCTCTTAAGTAATTTGGGCGAAGGACATTTGGGGAGTTGTGGTTCAGCAAGAAAAAATTGAACAGAAAATATCTCTGAAGCCAAATTCCTTTAAATACAAAGATCAAAATGCTTACATTAACTATGCTCACTTGTTTTCACACGTATAGAATAACAAAAACGAAGCAGATGTGAAGAAAGAAACAAAACTGGAGCTACTCTGCAAGGACTGTGCTGAGTGGTGACTTTTTTTCTCAGTTGTTCTTTGGTGGGTGGGGTTTTGGCACATTATAGTCAGCACTAAACGATAGAAAACCCCCTACATTGATACTCATAGGAAGAATACTTCTAGGATCTATGACACTCAGTTTACGCTCTACAAAGGGCACCCCCTCCTTTTCATTCTCACATTTGGCAACAGAAGGAGTTGCACCTGACATCTTTGAAGCAGCGTTCACCTTCCCCTCTTCAGCTTTCATCGTCTCCTTCACCACTTGATCATCTGCCTCCTCTACCATTCTCAATCCTTTGAGCTTTCTGCTACCAGTAGTAGTGGCCTCAGGTTTCAGCGGAAATTTCTGGTAATCAACACATATATCCTCTTTCAGTTGAAGTCATTTCATTCTCTAAGATGGTTTTCATCATTACTGAAGTTAAAACAATCTTACCTGATTAACAAGAACTGCATCGTTGCGATTGAACAGACGCCCGTCTCCACTAGCTACCGCTGCCGCTCCTGCAATCATCAAGTCAGAAGGTTGGTTATAGAACTCCGAAGACATCAAGTAGAGAGAAAGAAAATCAAGAAAGGAAATTAGGAGCAGAGACCTTGAAAGATACTTGCACTTGAGTGAGGTAGACTAAGAAGAACCAACATAAGCCCAAGCAGTAAGCTGTGAAATCTTATGGGTACCATTTTTTCGTTTTCCTTGCTATGTTGATTTGCAATAACGACCGAAAGAGAGAAGGCAAGAAAGCTGGTAGGTGGGATTTATAGAGTAGTCGACGGAGGGTCAAAGAGTAATATTTAGGGTTGCAGGACCGCCTCTGAGGATATTTTAATTGCTAGTTGTTTCTTTAATCTGGTTGCAGTGTCTTGGGGTTTTACGTGAAAGCATGGAACAACTCAAAAGAGCAGGTGTTCAAAGGTTGAAGATTTGAATCTGGTTTGTTGGAGGCGGCCTCAAAACGGAGGGCTGAGATGTAGGATGGCGTGGTATGAAGGATACGAGTGTTCCGGGCCTGTCTGCCGCCATGCATGCAACGAGGAGAGCGAAGGTGATGGCTGAGGCCGGGCACACACCGGACCTAGGGCTCCGCTATTTATATTATTAGACTCTAGTTCCCATATAAATAAAAATCTGTGCTGGGGGCATAAAACTAGGGTTCTTCCTGAGACTTTGAAGCAGAGGTAGATGAAAGAGAATCCCCGTATCCCAAATCGGGTCTGGCACGCTTTCTTATACTAGTTAGTGGAGGCTACCCTGGCGATCTTACCGTCTTCCTCCACTGGGAATGAATCTGAAGAGAAACTCCTCTTTCAGACCAACCGTCCTGATACTCCTTGAAAATGGCGGCTTCTTTAGCTTTTGACCATCTGGGAAACCTTACGCATGGCTTTCTGAAGCTATATAAGAGACATAACCTCCCCCTCCGATTCCACATTGTTCCTTCTATGCATTAAAGGGAGTCCATTAATTTATGCTAAAGCGAAGCTTATTGTATCAGACAACAAAATCACATTCAAATGCTAAAACGAGTCCTCCTAAGGTGTCCAGGCTTTTTTTTTTCCATCTCTGATCGGGTGCCATAGCGGAGAAGATTTTGTGTCGTTGACCCCGACAGAAGAAGACTAATGTATCAAAGTAAGAAGAAAGACAGAAACGATATGCAGCTTTTTAAGAGTAGAACAGTAATTTATAATTCGCACAGAGAAGAGAGAAGCGGAGTCCTTGAGCCTTAGATGTAAAGAGGAACGAATTGCATCAGACTTTGTCTCTTAGAATTCCTCCGTAGGCTAGGGCTAGCTCTTATTCTATTATCTCTTTGTGGACTTCCTTGACTCAACTCAAATGCTGTCAAACTTTCGATTCAGGCATATGAAAAATGATGTTCTGAGGAGAATTAAGAAACGCAAGAGGTTGAAGACGATCCCAGATTGTAATTAGACTAATCATGCAAAAACTGTTGAAAGTTTTCGGCGAGTGATCCACCGTCTCCGATGAGTTCTCTCTCAGGTCATGGGCTTCTCATAGGAAGGACTCGTCACAGTCCCTCTGCGGGGGACACGATCATGAAATGAAGAGCTTAAAAAAGAGATTATCAGGAATAGCAAGGATTTAATGAAGAGGCCATCATCATGATTAGCGATTTGCCACGAAATAAAAACATAATAGAGGGCTCAAGGATTTGCGATTTTTAGAACACGAGGGCGTGCTCCCCAACTACGGCCCTTGTGAGAGACTGCCGCCCCTTGTGAAGCGTGTGAGATAAAGATTCCCTGGTCGGTCCGTGGGGTCCACGACGATTATATTACTTCTCCCACCATCGCTTCGATCCATGTCGGAAAGCGCGACACGTGGTGTACGGTGGTCAGCCATACGGATGGCATGCACGTCGCTCCACTACGTGCCTCATGTGGGTCCATGCGTGCATGGCGTTCCGTGACACTTAGGAGACTGTTTTTCCTATAAACGCCACATGAATTACACTACGTGGCAATAATAAACTACGGCTTAGGAATGTTTTATGTAAAGCTTTACGAAAACTATTTATTCGTGACGATTACAATGAATATTTATACATAAAATTAAAAATAAAAAATGATTATTTCTAGCTTGGTAGTGATCGGTCGATTCTGGCCGATGAAAGCCTAGTCTACATACTTCCATTGCAATGCACTTCAATGAAGTTCATAAGATATCTTGGGACCCGATTTGTAAAATTTAGGAAACTTGATCTAGGAAGAATCAAATGTTCCTCTAATGCATAATCATTTAGGGTTGTGATTTGTAAATGATTTAGTGATTTGTACTTGCAGGTTTGGAGCATTTCTGACGTGTAAGCCTTCTTTTGTGACTCTATATGTGGATAATTTGGGTGAAACTCACAATATAAGTACCTACTCTGATACCATGTGTAATTGGATACAAGGCCCATCCCAAAATGACTAGAACTTAGAAAAATTATTTTTTAACTAATAAATTCAGGATCTTTGTATTCACTAATATATATAAAATTATTCTTTTATACTCCCTGGTTCACGTATAGGTCCTTTTTTATGGCTCTGGATGTTGATGGTGTAGATCACAACCAAGGATAGTGACCATAGATGGATGCGTTAAAAAGGAGAAAAATCTAATTCAATGGTTTTCCTTGCAAGCCACCAACCATTTTAGAAATCAATTACAACTATTCTGAAACTTTACCTTGCCTTAACAGGGACGAATATGTATTCTGGGACTCTTTCCTGCCGACCCAAGCCGTTAACGCCACCATGGCCCATAACAACTAAGAAGCAGCAAACTGCCTTTCTGTCAGCGTCTACGAGTTGGCGAAGATAGAGAATCCCATTTAAAAAGAGAAAAACAGTCAAGCTGCGTTGCTTCGTTTCCAATTATTCTGTTTACCTATTCTTCAAAATAAGTTATCGATTGCTTAGTCTTGTAGTAGAAAGGTAGGTAGAGTACGATTAAAGTAGGCTATAAGACACTAGAAGCATTAGAAGTTTTCTTTCTTTGTATCTCGCCTTGCCCTGCATAGAAGAATTTTTTGAGAAGAGAAAACAAAACATTCCAGGTGACAGCCATTATCTAGAATTGAAATATTGGGTAAGAGCTAAGGGTTCTAGACATTCTCTTTGTTTGTGCTAATTGGACTTGACGAATTGAATTATTCACAAAAACATGCACGGGTAACCCACCCACTAGAGCGTTCCTTAGAAAACCCGTAGCAAGGACAACAAACGATGAATAATACAAATTATCTTCTAACATCCAGTCGGCCTGCCAACCAGGTATCCTTTTTTATGCAAGCGAAAATATTTGATGCGGGTACATCTTCGGATCCTTAATCGGATCTTTAGTCGGAGTCGGATCCTTAATCGG
Source organism: Aristolochia californica (assembly GCF_029961685.1). Lineage (NCBI taxonomy): Eukaryota > Viridiplantae > Streptophyta > Magnoliopsida > Piperales > Aristolochiaceae > Aristolochia > Aristolochia californica. The sequence goes on along the minus strand of NW_027182290.1, from coordinate 32,588,659 downwards.
ATCAATTGTATTGAACCCGGGTTAGGGTTTACTTTATTTTGAGCTGCAGCCCAGGCTTGTCGAGGGCTTTGAGTTCGGTTAAAAGACTGCTTAGGTTTTAGAAGGATAGTTGTTGAATGATATTTTGAATCTGAGTTAGAGAATTTCTCTACGATTTTAGGGCAGATTTCGTCTATTCCTCCTGTGATTCTCAATTTGATCTGCCTACAGGATAATCGCTATCCTGTCCGGCGTCACCTTTTTAAGTCTAGAAAAGCCTAATGGAAAGACAAAACAAGGAAGAAATCAGAATAAAGAAAATTCCAGGGCAAACCCTTTGCCTTTCAACAGCTAAGACAACCATAAGCCAAGAGTAACATAGGCAACAAAAATTCCAAAATATGAGCAATAGATATTCATGCCAAGAAGATGCAAAAATGTGCCATAGCAGTAGCACAATAACAGTGAAATTTTGAAGCAGAAACTTGAATAGACAACATTAACCGATTCAAGTTTGCAGTGGGTAGAAAGTCCAGAACAACAGCTATACAAAGATGGATTTGATATGACAGACTTGAAAGCGCAATGTGGGGAGAAGAGACAATAAATTCCTTGATCCACAATTCCAAACAAACAAATCTAACAAAATTTTACACCTCTTAAGGTAGAAGATACAAAATGACAAAGCATGTGCCATCACGCTGTGAAGAGCATATCCAGAAACAAACACGAGCCATGGTGCTATGGCAGATTAAGGAAGTGTGTCTACCAGGAGATGACCATTCTTGTATCACCTCATCAGTTACCAGTTCAGTATTACATTTAAACTAGGCTTGACCCATTCCCGGCACTTTCCTCAATGCATGTGCTCAAGAAGTTATAGCATGGCTCACATTTGATCCTTTTATCCGATAGAGTAACAGAACACTTCCCAAATACTTTCAGTAGATAGAAGCATCAAATCTTGGCTCATAGAAACAGACTTGACTGTTGCAAGACTGAAGTGGGCAACCAACAATCCATGACCAGACTTTCTTATCCACGTCATACAGAAGACCTTTGCCTTGATTCCATGATGTGAAGCAGATTAAATTATCCTGCCCAAAGCATTCAAACCTCTCTGCTGATAACCTCAAAAGGATCGTAAAATACTTTGGAGGCATCCGACTTATCTCTATCCATACAGTTTTAGCATGATCCAGTTCCCAAATTCTCATGCTCTGTAAAGTACTGTAAAGCCCAATTCTTCCAACCAAAAACAAACGTTTGTGGGTTCCGGCAACAAGATAACCATCCAACAAGGATCTAGGAAACTTGGCAGGAACATGTTCCCAATACCCAGTGTCTAAGCGATACATCATTAAGCCTAGCGGTGAAAGTGTCTCCAAATACAGCCGAGAATCACAGAAAGCCATCTTTGATGAGCATAGATTAACAGCACGCATAATTTGATGAAGGGACCAGCTATTCAGCTTTGAGTCATAAACTTCAGTGGGTAAGGTCTTGTCTCCATAAATATCACTTGTAGCAATTACTTTGAATGATTTGTCTGTCCTATCAACAACCATAATAAGTTGCCTTTGCTGATTATAGTGCATGCTCGGCAAGATTCTCCATGTTTGGGTCAGGGGATTGCAGATTATAGTTCTAAATGACAGACCATCCAACCCTGCAAAGCAAACAAGACCTCCAGAAGAACCAACCAACCAGAATGCCCAGTCAGGAAGAAAAGCAAAGGGAATCTTATACCAAGTTTTTAAAGGCAAACTAAAAACAGAAAATTGGGGAGTCTGTGGGTTCTTCCAGAATGTGAGAAGACAAGGCCCATGTGATGGAACTTGTGAATGGAACTTCAGAAAACAATTGTCTTGAAGGATTGAGTTCCACCTTTTACAAACAGATCGAAGACGGAATAAATAAAACGGTGGCACTCTTGCAAGGATTTCATTTTGCAAGTCTTCAGGTAATAATGCCCATATATTATCCTCCATCTGAACATCAGGAAGAACAACCTTACTGCTAAAAGTTGAGACAGTTTCCTCATCAAATCCACGCGGCTTTGTCTTAATCACTTTCTGTCTAGAAGGGCTAGTATTTCGAACACCAACTCTGCCCAAGACAGCACTAAAACAATCACTCTTAGTGTTTGGGAGCCCGGAGTCTATCCTTCCAGATTCTGGAATTTCAATTCCGTCCATAGTTTACAAGAATCTAGACCTAAAATTACCTGATGTTGAAGCCTGTTCGAGTAAAGAGAACACGTCAGCCAACCAAGGGTCACTCTTACAAATGAAACAAAGAGAATTCCATTATCAAACACAAAAACATCCAGCTGCAAAGCACAATAGTTAAACTTTATTCAAGAAGAAGTAGGCCTCTAAATGCTTCGAAGCACCCCTTTTTCAATCTTCAGTCATTGATCACAAAAACAAAGAAATGATGAAATTAACAACGTTCAAGCCACTTCACTTTATCAAGTACCGATTCAACAATCTTTCTTCTCGGTAAGAAGTCAAAACGTTAAGAACCAGAACATAATAATAGTCAACAAAGAGTGGTACATTGTGAAAAGGAACACCTCACTTCATCCAAAATCCACAGCAAAAATCGGAGAAACACTTTACGTATCGCCACAAATTGAAAAGCGATCGGAACAAACAAAGAAAGGCGAGAAACTCAGGGCAACCGATTGCAAAAAGAAAAAACATTCATTTCTAATTAAAGACCGCATTACAGAAATAACGAAATATTTCAAAATAAAAGCCAATATTGTAACCTCTAAATCTCCGTTATCAGTGGTCTCTCAGAAAGAACAGAGGAAGAAAAACCCTAGCATCGTCGCTGTGTCTCCGTATCGTCTCGCTCCTTAGAATGCCCAGGTCCGCCCTCGGGTTGCACTGGTTTGTCGTTTGTCCATTACTCCATTTTATAGCTCTCGTCTTTTCTTTAAAATGCGCCGTAAGTTGCGATTGAGGAGATCCAGGCGTTCGAGCTTTCGCCTTCAGAGGTTCCGGTTCTCACAGACTTCGGACTAGTCAAACAGGTCAGAGGAGCTGATCTGGACTACTGAAGATGTGGGCCACGGAGCAGTGGGATGTGTGACACGTGGACCAAAAAATTACGGAATCGGCGATGATAGACACACAACCATGGAATAAATTAAATTCCCGCAATTAAGGAGCAATTATTCCGTAATCACGCAAATGACGGGTACAAAAAGCTTATAAGTCGTATTTTATTAAAACCGTAGATAAATACATGAAACTGAGTCCAGGGGGTTTCACATTAGACAAGAGAAACCCCTAACATTCACATATTGTATAAAAAATGATGTGATAGTGAGTTACGTGGAATGTCAAGAGAAATCGATACTTATTAGCCCGAATTGACCATGCATTTTAAAGTTTGTAAAACGGCATCAAAGATGAGTTTATAGACTAAAAAGTGGTAAACATCTTGGTGCCCTAAGCCTTTAAAAACCCACGCAACTCATGTTATGGTCTTGGGGCTAAGTACATATACCTTTTGCTTTTAACAGGTCGGTTTTTTGGGAAGTAGTGGCTAGGTATTTAACATTTGGTATCAGAACGAGCTCCCATGTCGCGAGTTCGAATCCCCGAGGGGAGTTCCCTGGCGCAGGTGTCGGGAGCCCTGGACGTGGTGGCCGTAAAGGATTATAGGATCTTGACCCAGTCCTTGTCGTTAAGTATTAAGCCGCCATGCACGTCGGCTCGCGAAGGTAGGGTGTGATGTTATGGTCCTGGGGTTAAGTACATATGTTTTTCGCTCTTAACATGTCGGTCTTTTGGGTAGTCTTGGCTAGGTGCTTATCAACTCACTACCTTAAAAAGTGGTTATGCATTATAGGGCCAATGACAAACTTTAGCATTGTTGATCGATTGTTTCTAGAGTCTCCTAATAATCCACATGAGTCAATGCAATGTCACTATTTATGTGACACAAGGGTGTGCTATAATTATGTTTTGGCATTTCCAATCCAAAGAGACGCCTAGACTTGTTTTTATTATAGCAAAAGAAATATTCTTCGCTAGGGTAAAAGTCGGAACTCCAATATTTAACAACTCGAGTACTCGACCTAATTAAAAATTGTACAAAAAAGGAGTATAGGAGTACTCTTGTCCACTGTGACCTAAGAGGATTTTGTTGTGATGATAAAAATTAGAACAATAAAATAAAAAAGTCATAGTGCTAATTTTGAAGTTCTCTTTGTGATATATTGGTTTTTCCACTAAATCTCTTACAAGAAAATTAAGCTAAATAAGTGCGGTTAACGCTCATTGATAATAAGTTCAATTTATATCAAGTTAATATAATTCATGCATTTGCATATATTAAAAAACAAAAAAAAATCAACTAAAAGGACATTGAAATTCAAACTTGATCTTTGGCCAATAAAGAAAGTGTGGATGCAAAATAAATGACATTAAAGAATTAGATGTAAACTTAATTTAAGAGTTTAAGAGGTGCATCTATCTTAGTATAATGCCCATGTTACATATTTTGTTTATAACTTACTCTAAATCATTAATAAAAAAACATGTATAAAAATAAATAAGCAACATAAAATTCACTTGTCATAACAAATTCATCAAGAACAATATATCAATCGAATTTCTAAATGTCGTAATCCCACAAAGGAAACTTATGAGTTATCATCGATACATTAATTTGGAAAATCAAACATATAGATACTCATATTCATAAAATTGTTCTAAGTTATAAGGCGACATATAAGTCATCATATATGATGGTCGACATATAAAGGGGTGGAGTATGCATAGTGGCAAGACTATAAGTACAACAAAAGGGAAAATTACAAGATTTTAGGTGATATAGGGTCCGATCCTTAAAGAGTTTGATTTTCCTTTTCCAGATGTTTTTTCTCTTCCAAAGTTCTTCCAAAAGTTCTAAAGGTTGCCTATTTGTAGTATTGCGAGAGTGGTTCAATCACCCTACCTTTTGCTCTCATTTATCTTCTCACTCTTCCATTGAATCGGTTATTCTTACCTTGAAATATTGCCATTTCCCTAAACGCTACATGTCACTTATGTGTGACATTGTATTGCCTATGTACCACCTTGTTAGCTTATATGGAACTTAGGTGATGCTTAGGTGGCTTCTCCTTTGATTCTATCTTGGCTGTGACCCAAGTAATTGATTTTATTATGATCATCAATTAAGCTTTAATCTCAGTAATTGATCCCTATTTTGATTAAAACTTTGATTAATGGTTATTAATCGACTTGTTGATAGAGCCATGTTTTCGTCTTGAGAGCAGAGAAGCGGTCCCACCGACACGTAGTCTTTCCATTCCTGGCGCGGTGCCGTGGCCGAAAGTGCAAAGTCCAGACGGTTGCAGCGTATCGTTTTCCTCACCAGAGACAAGCGAACAAACCTCTCGAGTCTTTCCTTCCCCCTCGTTTGTCCCGGTCAAGCAACGACCCTACCGGACCTCTCACGTACCTCGAGCTGACAGCTGAGGATTCCTACCCAAAAGCCAGACGTCTCCACACTGTCCCCATTACAAGTCAAAACGAACTTGAAAGTACTCGAGTGCAATTATAGACCGGACTTCTCCGACCCCACCCGACCCAACTCATTTCATTTTGCTTTTCCACATGGCTCCCACTTAATCACTCATTAATCATTTTTTACCTCTAATCTAATATACCTACATGGCCTCATTCCATTCGTCTCCGCAAGCGGGGACGACGATTCATGATTAATTGTCATTATTGACGATAAACTAGCCATGAAAATTTCTGCCTGTGTGAGAAGCTCGTTAGACCCCGTGCTTATTAATCGTCCTCCCTATGTTAACCGATCAATTAGCGGGGTCCTGTGGATGACCCTGGGATTTGGGAGGCCCACTCGGTAGATCCGGTTTAGATCACCTTCCGCTTCCTTAATTGGACATTTTGGTAATTTCAGTTGGATTATATTTTAAATCAATTTTAAAGTTGTCTTAGTTGGCCTCCATCGGATCAAAAGAGCGATCTTATCCAGCCAAGGATGCTACTGAGATAATTATCAGTAAATTCGTAATGCCAAGGAGTGGGCCCACACGTGTGAGTAAGTCAAAAACAGGGAAAACCGATTCCAGATTTATTAGGTAAGACATTAGACGTTGGCTGTTTCCTAGCTCTTTAGAGAATCGAGAGTGTAAACCCCACTAGCGTGTGAATTTAAATTTCCCACTCTCGAGTGCTCGCCTACTTTAATTATATCACACGTGCCCGCACCTTTTCCACGCCGGAAATCTCTCCCCCCTCGCCTCCGCTTTCCGCCTACGGACACTCCCACCGAAGTACACTCCACCGGAAACTCCACGCCCAGATCTTGAAAAGACGTCCTGTCTCTCCCTAAACCCTAGATTCCTCGCTTTTTACAGTCCGCCGGGTTCCATACCGGATTAAGCCGTTCCCTGCCTTCTGCTTTGATAATTCTCACCGTTTTTATTTTTTATTTTTTTGAGTATTATTGGTTTGGACGATGGGGGCTGTGACTTCTTCCATGGCGGCGAAATTCGCCTTCTTTCCTCCCAATCCACCGTCATATAAGCTCGCTGTCGACGGGTCTACCGGGAAGACGCGACTCACGGACGTTCCGACCAAGGACAACGTGGACGTGGTGAAACTTTGTACTAGGAGAGGGAACGAGATCGTCGCTATGTATGTGAGACATCCCTCCGCGACTCTCACGCTTTTGTACTCTCATGGAAATGCCGCGGATTTGGGCCAGATGTACGAGCTCTTTACCGAGCTCAGTCTTCATCTCCGCGTTAATTTGTTAGGGTGAGTTTTCGTTTCATTGCTCAATGTTGGAGGTGTTCTTTAGTTTTCGTCCTCGTGATCGGTTTCTTTTTCTCCGTGATACAGAGACGTTACTGTTTAGTGTCTTGGTGTGATTTTTATTTTATTTTTTTATTTGTCAAACTTTTGTTTTTCTTTGTAAAATGATAGTTGTATGTGAATTAGTCCTAAACCGAAGTGTTTGTGATTCGATTGTTTTCTGGGTTTTAGGCTTGTTCGCTTAACATGGCCATTTTTTTCGTTTCTAAATATTATACCAATGGAGTTCTTACTTCCACTGGTTGCTGTTGTTGTCTTCTCTCATTTTCTTTTCTGGTTGATAGAATTATGTATCATCTGAATAAAAAATCTGGTGACTTTTTCTTCTTTCCGAAAAGTTCTTTTGCATCTTATACTTTGATTTTGGCGTTCCAGTTTTGCCTCTCATCGGACGATAGTACTTTTGTTACGCTTTTCCATGTTCGCTAGAGAATGCTAATTAGATTAATTAATACGCTATGTTGGTCGTGTTTTGTGTTCGAGATGCTTATGTCGGCTTTGTATTTAGTGTAATTTGCTTACTATCCTCCCATTTGCAAGTCCATGAGTCCCTAACCTCTCAGAAAAAAAAAAAAAAAAGGAAAGGTCGCAACCCAGCTCTCCCGCCGAAAAACTTAAATTCTGTCGACTGGTTGATGCAATTAGTTTCATCAAGTCTTCTTTTTGGTTTCTGGTACCGAATTTGTCCAGTTCTTTGGATGGTTTGATATTGAAAAATAACACCACCCGTTTGGTTTGGTAAATTGAATAATTGTGGAAGTAAATTATCAGCATTTCTGCAATTTCAGTTATTCGGATACTTTAATGAGCAAACTACTCGTAATCTGTCTTTCTGAATATTTCTGAATTTCAGTTATTTAGGTCCTATAAGAGTTATTTAGTGCCAATCGTGATATTAAAAAAAAAAAAAAAGTGCCACTCATCTGACTTCTCATACTTTGCAGGTATGATTATTCTGGGTATGGCCAATCATCTGGAAAGGTGAAGTATTGCCTTCTCAATGAAACGTTAGAGCTTGTAAAAATACTTTTTTGGATTTTTCCATCTCTTCATGTCAATTGTGGCTGATTTTGCTTACAACCTCTGTTTTGTATAGCCAAGTGAGCAAAATACTTATGCAGACATTGAGGCTGCATATAAATGCCTTGAAGATATATATGGAGCAAGGGAGGAAGATGTGATTTTGTATGGCCAATCAGTTGGTAGTGGTCCCACTTTGGATTTAGCAACTCGCTTGCCACGTTTGAGAGCCGTTGTTCTGCATAGCCCCATTATGTCTGGCCTTCGTGTTATGTACCCTGTCAAACATACATACTGGTTTGACATATATAAGGTTTGCATTTAGCTCATGATGTTTATGTATTAAGAGTTTCTACTGTTTTCTACTTGTTTTGCAAATTGTTTTATCAAGATGAAGTAGAAGCATTAGGAAGTCTAGAACACCTACCTGGGGAAGCAGTTGTTTCATTATTCCTAATGGAGGGTGAAAAAGAAAAAAAATGGGAAAAAGTGTTGCGAATTTGAACTATGATCGTTACAGCACTCCGGAATGTGTAAACTGGTTCCAGATAATACATTGATGGACCAGGAAGATCTAGATGGTTTTTCAGTTGGTGCATGGAAGATCTGCATCTAGGAGTTTTGAAACCAATCGACATGGCTGATTTTGGCATTGTTAGGAAAGAGGCAAAGAGTGGTGTTTAGTACTCATCTGGTTTTGAATTCCCTGCGTTAAAGTGTAAAATTGCTGTAAGATGGTTCAAACTAGAAACAAACTCCCTGAAGCCACTGAAAGGCAGCTTAGCATTTAACTTATGTAAGCTACTACCAAATAACTTGAAGCAAAACGATAAGATTTAAATGTCATAGTGTAATACTAGAATTGTCGACATAACATCCAATTGGCTGCATTTGCGAATATTATCTGTAACATTTTTATTTTAATGAATTCTGTGGGAAATCATGCCATTATTGAGTACTCTTAGTGTCTGTTTTGCAGAACATTGATAAAATTTCTCATGTTAACTGTCCAGTGTTGGTAATCCATGTGAGTCTTCTTATACATTTTCATTTTTGTCTTTGGAATAGTTAATGATGGCATATAAAATTGTCTTATTGTTCTCTTGATGTTGAGTTTGCTTGTTTGGCTAGTAATCTTAAATTATTTGTATCATTTGCACTCATTGACAGTATATATGGTTCTTTTAGGGAACTGCAGATGAAGTTGTGGATTGTTCTCATGGTAAGCAGCTTTGGGAGCATTGTAAAGAAAAGTATGAGCCGTTATGGATCAAAGGCGGGAATCACTGTAACTTGGAACTGTATCCTGAATATATAAGACATCTTAAAAAGTTCATATCAGCGATTGAAAAATCACCCAGGATAAGGAAGGAACCTAACCATGACTCAGAATATCTGTCTGATCCCCCTCGGAGAAGCTCTGATCGCTTTGAGCTTCCACGGAAGAGTACAGACAATACAGAAAAGTCTAGGCTAAGCATTGATGTTCGAGATAAGTATAGGTCAAGTACAGACCGAAGGGAGAAATCACGGGTTAGCACTGATCGAAGAGAAAAATCTAGAAAAAGTGTGGATTGTTCGGATAAGGCAAGGCTCAGTGTGGACCAACCAGAGAAATCAAGGAAGAGCATCGACCGGTCTGACCGACATTGAACTGGCTAAGAGCGTTTTATACTTTTCTTCATTTCGCCTTTTAAAAACCATTTGTGATATTTGGTTGTCTTGACTGTTGCTGCAATGATTGGTGGCAGATTTGGAGATATGATGAGATCAGTCGGATTGTGCAATATTGACTGTTTCAGGCAGTCAGCTGCAGGGATCTACGAAGAAAAGAAGGTCAGTGACTTTGCTTATAGTTTTTCTCTAATTAATGGTTTGGGAAGGGGCTATGGAATACATGGAGTTCCACAGGAACTTGTTTGTAAATCGGTTAGAAGCTTGAAATGTAATACGTCTCTGTTTTTGGCTTTCAGCTGCAGCAGATAAATTGACCGGGCATCTGCATCATTGCCGGGTTTACACGTATGTTCTGTATCTCAATTTTTTGGATTCATTATCACATTATAATAAATTATTTGCTCATCAAATTGGGGCTTCTTCGTTTCCTTTTTGTTATTATTTTTAGTGCGTCCTTCACCAATTCATGTTGCACACAGAAAATGAAAAAAATAACCAGTCTTTTACTGCTAAATTCTCCACGGAATCGTGATCCATCCAGCAAAGTCCACTCGCACACACTACGAAAGCTTCATCCTTTAAACTTTTCCGTTGATTACGCATAATTTGGACGTTATTCTTCTTTCTTTATTTATCAACTTGTTAGAAAACCATAATGGATATCAGAGCAAAATTGCGTGAAGGAGATGCAATTACAAGAACATATCCTGTGAAATTATAGCAGTCCCATAACATGTAATTGCAAGTTAATTTTGGCAAACATAAAAGGATAAACCAAGTATTGGTACACATTCCTTGATTTCATATTTGGAAGAAAGCTAGTCTGATCGTTCTTGGAAAAATGGATTTGTCACTCTCAAAAAAAAATCCATTAGTGGTTCCGTGCCCAGGACAGTGGAGGGCAGATGGCGAGGAAGGAGGGCGGAGGCTTCATGCCCAATGGAAGGTAGAGGAGTGGGAAGAGTTGAGCCTCCCCCTCTTCATATTCTAATGTGAGTAATTAACTTTTTTTTTTGTCATCAGAATAACTTTTTAAAGTGCTCTGTTGTTTCTATCATTGCAGAAAATGCTAGCACATTTGAATGGAGTCTTTTTTACTGAAGAATTGCCTTACAAAGAATTTTCTCATAAACCATAAAAGTGTAATATTCGTTACCTTTGAATTCTGCTTGTCCCCTTCTTTTCCCTCTTTCTTTCTTTATCCCTCTGTACTCAAGTCCCCTCCGGTTCTCCTTCTCTGTATCCTCCTTCCATACATTTTCTTTTGTCATTGGAGGTGCTGCTGCCTTCGACAGAAGAATCGATTACAGGCCGAGTTCAAGAAGAGGTAGAAAAGAGAAGGAATCATTAAAGAAAAGAATCGTTGGTTACAAGCGGTAAAGAAAGAGAAGTGAGGCTTGTCTGTGATCCCTCCGCGACTTTTCTCATCAAAGTAGCAGATAAATAGCCATGGAAGAGTCGATTTGAAGTATTTGCTACAAGTGGTAAAGAACAGAGAGTGAAACAACAATGCCCAGAGAGGGTCTCGAATTGGATCAGGCAGTGAGTCTCTTTCAACCAATCAGGTGCAATAAAATAGAAGCACAAGATTTCACTCTTTTATCTTCACGGAAGAGACGGTGTTCATCCGTATGTAAAAAAAAAAAATGCCGACGTATTAAAGATGATATTCCAATAGTTTTGTGCACTAAGATCCGACCGGTGCACCAACCCACCTTTCTCTTCCATCATCTCCGGCAAGCTGCTGTGTCTCGCTTACAAAAGTGAAGTTCAGAATAGCTGCTGCTGTGTCTCCCGTTTGGAGTTCATAATAGCTTCGGAGATATTTCTATTTTCTAAATTTAAATTGTAATTTGGTAGTGAGGACAAACCCGTGAAAAAAATGCAATTTTCGTTTAGAGTTTCGAGTTAAGCAAAAATGATCGAAATGAATCCGGATATTGTGAATGCTGACATGGCAGCATCTTAGCCTTAGAAATAGTCCAACAGGACTCTCCCCTTCTAGAACCGTCTCCGGCTTTCAGTCTCTTGGACTACTCTCTCTCCTTCTTTCCCTCTTAAACCCCTCACTGGGTTTATGTGCTCTTTGCACTCTGTAGCTCTCTACTGAAGAGATAAGGCACGGAGGAAGCTACTTCTGCGTTTCTCTCATTCTCTCTTTGTTCTAGGGTTTTGGAGTTTTAGAAGTCCTAACGATGGCGCCAGTACTAAGCAGAAGTTTGGGCTCAGCTTCTGTAGCATCTCTCCGTTTTTCTTCTTCCTCTTCGTTGAGGAATAACAGAGTTTTGAATTTGGGGCCTTCTTTTCTGTCCCATTCTGTTTTGAAGGCGGGGTTCCCTGCCAGTGGTTTGAAATGGAATATTGAGAGACATCAGCATCGAACTGCTGTCAGATGCCAGGCAGCGGTAGCTGAGAAAGACGCCCCCGAGGCTTCAGAGGAGAAATTTGAATATCAGGCGGAGGTGGGTTTTTGGTTGTTTCCATCTTTGGTTCCCCATTTTTTTACCCTCCACCCGCTCATTTAAATTGTCCCTAGGCGCTAAACTGTTTGTTATATATGGTACTGATTTTCATTTGTGTTATCATTTTATTGGAATCGTTTTACCGCATTCTCTTGATTGATTTTGGTGTTTACTTTATGACATTGACTTTTTCCAAATTCTGCTTGCGTGCATCGTATCTTATTTAGCCTCTCTGGAATTAGGAACCTGTGATTGTCTGCCGTGCAATTCTATTCTTGTTGTGATTTTATTAATTAATTTTTGGTTGATTTCCGTTGTTTAAGCCCCTTGACCGGTTTTCTGTGTTATCACAGTTGTTAATTTTGCTTCATTTTGTTGTTGTTCTTCTTCTTGTCTTTTTCTTCGTAGTCTTGTTCTTCCTATGTCTTTTTAAAAACTGATTTTGATACCCCGTTAGGCGTCTCTGCGATGGACTTTTGTGTAACACATTTTCTCGATAATGCAGGTGAGCCGGCTCTTGGATTTAATTGTTCATAGTTTATATAGCCATAAAGAAGTATTCTTGAGGGAGCTTGTGAGGTCAGTTCATCATAGTTTGTTGACATCCTTTTGCCTCTGTTCATAATATTTCTGTTTCTAAACTGCAAACATCATCCTCTTTGTTTCTGTTTCTCTTGCATTATGTTTTTATCTTACGCAAATGAGGCATATGAACATTGGAACTTATATGGTATTTTATTTCAGTAATGCTAGTGATGCCCTGGATAAGTTAAGGTTTCTGAGTGTGACCGAACCTTCTCTTCTTGGGGATGCACCTGAATTGGAGATACGGATCAAGCCTGACCCTGAAAATGGGACAATAACCATAACGTAAGATAATTATCCGCTATTTCCATCGATTTATCGTTTGAAGGGCTTGAGGTTACTTTTTTAAAGCATTGTTTTGCAGTGATACCGGTATTGGAATGACGAAAGAGGAGCTAATTGACTGTCTTGGAACGATTGCTCAAAGTGGAACCTCCAAATTCTTGAAGGCACTTAAGGTTTGTTTATGCCTTGGCATTCTAAGGTGTTTTAATGTTCACATAATTCATTTATCTTCATTTTGACATGGTAAAAATCAAACGCTCTACTAGAAGGGTCCATAATAGGTCTCTTTTGAAAAATTATTGCCAATCTTTCTACTACCGGGTTTAATTAATTATCTTATCATTAAAGATTATTTTCAAATAATGGCAGGCCTCTGGTGGATAGTAGGTTCTCCTGGTAGTTGGTTTCATTTTGTTTAACATGCATACTATTTCTTAAAAGTCAAGCTGTTTGTGTGAATGTTCCACCTGAAAAGAATTGTTAACTTTTGTGTGAATGTTTCACCTGAAAAGAATCGGTAACTTGTCATCTTCGGTGTTAATCTTGAATGCTCTTTTTTATGTAAAAGAGAAGTTTGCCTATAAACTCAACTGCTATTATAACATGGACAGGAAAACAAGGATCTTGGAGCTGACAATGGATTGATTGGTCAGTTTGGTGTCGGGTTCTATTCAGCCTTCCTTGTGGCAGATAAGGTAAGATATTTTGTTCACCTTTTGTCTGCTAAATTTTTTAGAAAGAATTTTTATTCTGATTATAGTTATATATCATTTTAGGTGGTTGTTTCAACAAAGAGTCCAACGTCTGATAAGCAGTATGTGTGGGAAGCTGTAGCAGACAGTAGCTCTTATGTTATAAAGGAAGAGACAGATCCTGAGAATCTGTTACGCCGTGGAACTCAAATTACTCTCTTCCTAAGGGTATACTGGACTGTATAATTATGTTGAGTTTTACATAGCTTTGAAATCACATTTATGAACCTTTTCCATTTTCCTTTTTTGCTCTTGCAGGAAGATGATAAGTATGAGTTTTCTGATCCAAGCAGGATTCAGGGCTTGGTTAAGAATTACTCACAGTTTGTTGCCTTCCCCATTTATACATGGCAAGAAAAATCAAGATCTGTGGAGGTCATTGCATCTTCCTTGCCTTATTCTTTTCTGTCCCTTCACAATCAATATTTAGATTCAACTTTTTCTGACTTTTATACGTTTGATTGTTTGGCTAGGTTGAAGAAGAGGAAGCACCAAAAGAAGGTGAAGAACCTAAACCAGAGGTAACAGCTGTGGATCTGTTGTTCCATTTGTACCAGTCTCTGTAATTTAATGTTGTTTTTAGCTGACTTTGATCCTCTTTTAGGGTGAGCAAAAGAAGAAGAAAACAGTTACCGAGAAATATTGGGATTGGGAATTGGCAAATGAAACAAAACCAATCTGGGTAATAGTCACTTTTTCATGAAGTTTTGTTTTTTGTTTTTTTTAATTGTAGGGATCTAAATGCATCTATTTACTAACAATTTTTTTTAAACTTCCCTTTGTAAATGCGACGTGTATATTGCTTCATAAAGGCCACTTATTTACTGAATTCCTCATAGTATTATTATTATTTAAAAAGGAAAGAGTTTTTTACTGACCAGCCATATATCAACTTGATGTTCTCCAGATGCGCAGTCCCAAGGAGATTGAGAAGGAAGAGTATTATGAATTCTACAAGAAGACGTTTAATGAGTTCTTGGATCCTCTTGCGTACACTCACTTCACAACAGAGGTAAATGTTTGGATCTTTCTTCTGTTGGAAAAAGCAAAGAAATGACTCAAAGAAGGCCTTTCAGGAGTATGACATGTTCTTTATGTAAATTGAACAGGGTGAGGTAGAATTTAGAAGTGTCCTCTATATTCCTGGAATGGCTCCTATGAACAATGAGGATATGGTCAATCCCAAGACAAAAAATATACGTTTATATGTAAAGCGTGTATTTATTTCTGATGATTTTGATGGCGAACTGGTGAGTAGTCGTACGCATTTAGTTCTTTTTGTTGTAGTGTTTTTTCTCTGGTTACTGATTTTTTTATCTGTTGCAGTTTCCTAGGTATTTAAGCTTTGTCAAGGGTATTGTTGATTCAAATGACCTTCCTCTTAATGTTTCTCGAGAGATCCTACAAGAAAGCCGAATTGTAAGTTTGCATTTGTCTGGTTTTATGTTCTCAATAGTAATGCTTGGATCATCTATTTTCTGCTTGACTGTAAGACATGTGAACATACCCAAAGAGAAACTGTTTTGATCCGAGGAAAAAGTTTTCTTGTCTACCTCATATTTATATGAAATTTGTTATTCTGGTGCTGACAGGTAAGGATTATGCGAAAGAGACTTGTTAGGAAAACATTTGACATGATTCAGGAGATATCTGAAAGTGAAAACAAAGAGGTTGGGAAGTCAAAGACTCAAAGTTTGAAATGTTTTTTTTTTTTTAAGTCTAGAGTAAGCATTTTGACAGGCTAGAAAATACAAAAAGGGTAGAAGGCATTTTGACAGGCTAGAAAATGCAAAAAGGGTAGAGGGCATTTTGACATGGCTTGAACATTGCAGGATTACAAGAAATTCTGGGAGAACTTTGGCAAGCTTCTCAAATTGGGTTGCATTGAGGACTCAGCAAATCATAAGCGCATCACACCCCTATTACGATTCTACTCTTCAAAAAGTGAGGAAGAGTTGATAAGTTTAGATGATTATGTTGAGAACATGGCTGAGAACCAAAAGGCTATCTATTACTTGGCAACTGACAGCTTGAAGAGTGCAAAAACTGCTCCATTCTTGGAGAAGTTGGTCCAGAAGGACATTGAGGTAATTTTCCATTTGCTGACAGGCTGATTGTTGTGTCTCTGTTATAAAACTTGAAGAAACAACTCAAAAGAGTGTTCTAAAAATTTATAGGACGATACATCTTTCATTTTTCTGTTTTTGAAAGACACAATGCATATTTCTTTGCCACTTAGGAAGCAGTCTTGGCAGCATAATAAATAATTTTACTTGAAATAATTTCAGGATCAATTTTTTTTTTTTTTTCAAAGGCATTTCAGTATCAACTTTGTCAAAAAGAAAAAAGAAAAAGTATCAGTTCATTGTCCACCCTTTTTCTGTTTTGATTAAACTACTATACATCTTTCTTTAGTATTGATTTGCATTTGTACAATCTTTTAGTTAGAAAAGGTATCTTCAGTGAAATTAATAATCTTCTAAACAAGATTCTCTAGTGATAATTCCTTATGGCATTTGCAGCAAAAGTTGTATCTGTTTAGATATTCATATTCTTTTACATTGATGGTTGTGCATCCAGAGTAGAGTTGTTTGAATTGGGTTTTGAGAATAAATATGAGTAATTTGTAAAACCCTTAGCGTGAATTCTCAGCCACAAGTACCTGCAACCCTCTTTGTTGGTCTTACTTCTCTTCTTTCAGGTTCTTTATCTTGTTGAGCCCATAGATGAGGTTGCAATTCAGAACCTGCAAACTTACAAAGAAAAGAAGTTTGTTGATATCAGCAAAGAAGATCTTGAGTTGGGTAAGTACTACCTATTAAAACAAATTAAGTTTAATGGGTGAAGATTTTCTTGCTCAATTCTTACATGTTATTCTCTCTTGAAGTCTTCATTTAGTTGGACTGTGTTTTGAAAACCTATGACAGGTGATGAGGACGAGGTTGCAGAAAGAGAAACCAAGCAAGATTATAATCTTCTCTGTGATTGGATTAAGCAACAGCTTGGTGATAAGGTGGCAAAAGTGCAAGTTTCGAAGCGTCTAGCCTCATCACCTTGCGTGCTTGTTTCTGGCAAGTTTGGATGGTCTGCTAACATGGAAAGGTAAAAACTGGTAATATTAATCCTGTGCTTGAAAATTATTGGATGGAGTTGTCGTTTGTTTAAGCATTTACATAAACACATTATCACATTCTGGAATTATGTCACATTGTGTATTGCATTCTGTACTGCCTTTTTTGCGCTGGAAATATACACCATTTGATTTGAATTAATTCAGAGACAATATATTTAAATAAACACATTATTTCTTTTATCTGAATCCAGTCTTGCTAACTTGAGACAAGATTTCTAACATTTCTTGTTGTTACTTGTCTCGTGCATTCAGCCATACTGGTTCTACAATTCAGCATAAAATTTCTTCCAATTGAATTAACCTTCATGTTCATATATTTGTTCCTCTGCTATAGTTTCAGTGCTTCCAAGTTCATACTTCCGAAATTTATGTTTCGTGCATCTTTATTACTGCACCATGAACTGAAACCTTCACTTTTTGTTAAAAGGCTCATGAGGGCACAGACTCTTGGAGACACTTCAAGTTTGGAGTTCATGAGAGGACGGAGAATATTGGAGATCAACCCTGACCACCCCATTATTAAGGATCTCAATGTATGCTTAGCAATACCTATTATTGCTACGTAGTAGTTGCTGATAAGTTGTGTGTCTGAGCTGACCATGAAATTTCTGTAATGAGCAGGCTGCTTGTAAAAATGCGCCGGACAGCATTGAAGCTAAGCGAGCAGTTGATCTGTTGTTTGACACAGCCTTGATTTCAAGTGGTTTTACAGTAAGGCTACTGATGCTCTTGTCCTCCTGTCTCTATCCGTGAAGAGTTTGTGTACGTTTGTTCTCTAATTAGTTGCATGTGTTGTACTGTTGCAGCCGGACAGCCCAGCTGAATTGGGTGGTAAAATATACGAGATGATGGCGGTTGCCCTCGGCGGGAGATGGGGAAGGTCAGACGCAGAAGGAGAGACAGAAGCCGCCTCTGAAGTGACAGAGGGAAGTGAAGATAGGGAGGCAGAGGTTGTGGAGCCCTCAGAAGTGAGGACAGAGGGTGATCCTTGGAAAGATTGATTTCCATTTTACGTTCCGGGTACGAGTATCATTTTGCCTGTTGAGAGGGGGATACCATACGGCAGAGAAACTGTAGGTTTTGCGTAAAGCTAGATGAAGAATCATGAGTGGGAATGTGTAAGGAATGTCTTTGTGTTATTGGTCAAATAAACATAATATATCTAAAAGCCAGCTCGTTCTGTTGAAAGGATTGAGCTGAATTGTGAACGGGACTGGGAAACAAAAAGAGACCTTGCTATGAAATTGTGTCTGGTGATTAAAAATTGATGGGTTTCACCTTCCATAGATGTTTCATATTTTGTCCTCTTAAATAAATTTAAATTTTAAAGAAATGGAGATCTTAATTCTGAACACAATTGGGGTTGTGATCTCGTGGAGAGTTGGGTCCCTTCCCTCCCCTCCTTTATATAACTATATCAAGAACGACGAAGGAAGACCTAGGTCCTTTGGTGTGGAGCTGATGGAGGGTGGAATTTACTGTGGAATTTTGTAATTTTAAGGACATTTTCGCCAAAAATGGACTTGGGCGTGGATCCTAGATGAGCTCAGCACTGAGCCAAGATCTATCGGAGATTGGTGTAGTGGGTACGGGAACCCTATCAGATACGGTGCAACCTCGTGTCCGATACTGCGAAGTATGAGCATGATTAACAGCCGTTCTTGTTACTTCGATGCAGCTGCCCAGTGTGTGCAGTCTTCTCCGCTACTCGTTTATCGATAATATTTAATACAATATTTAGAGTAAATTAAGCTCAAAGAACCAAATGCTGCTCCAAAACCCTTGCAAAGCCCTTCTAGACGTAATTTTTATTCTTCATTTCTTCTCTTTCTTAATCTTCTATTTATTACTTGAACCTCTCAAATTTCTATGGCATTTTATGTTCGCATTGTCACCAGGGGATCGTGGATGGCGCTTCTGCTGCATAGATTATTCTCAACGACTTCTCTACAAGAGAGTTTCTCGAATATCTCACTCCGTCCGATAATGGTATTATTTATCCGTTCGTCTTTTGCTTTCTCTTTTGAATTTTTGGTTTTGACATGTATGTCATTTGACTGGTTATCGAATTGAACCGGCTCTTCCTTGCGACCAGGCTATGTTATCTTTCGTGTGTAATTTTTTTTAGAATATTTTGTTGTTATTTTTCCGTTCTTCTCTATTTAAACTTGCTTATTCTAGAGGTATCCGAGTCCTGATTTTTCTTACTTTATTTTCTTCTTCTGAACGTATTATCACTATATATTCTGGTTCTCGTTGCCGCAGTATTTCCTTTGTTCCTACATGCTTTTTTTTTTAATTTAATTTTTTTAATCTTATTATGCGTTTCGGATGGCAGCTCCACTCCAGGACATTGCAGAATCTTCCAGGGTGTTATGTATCATATCCATTATTTCATATCGGTGGCAGAAGTCGAAAATGCATTCAGCTTACAGTTAGAACTGTCGAGGATAGCTGTGGTACATCCACAAGTCAATTAAATGGTGACCGGTTACAGTTTGAGCATGGTTCCAGTCTTTTCAGGAGACATTCCCATAAAAATCGGCATGGAGGCTTCAGGCTTTTGAGTGAAACAAGTGCTGTTTTCACTTCTAGAACCCTTGAAGTAAACAATGGTGTTAGGCTGAACTCATTCTCCTACAGACTAATGGCTGGTAGGTTGTTTTTATCTAGAGGTTTACATGGAGCATCAACCAAGAGAAGCAATAATGTGCCAAAGAGAATGGGAAGTAGTGGTAAAAGTAATTCTGCTTGTGATTCTGTCCATGGAGCCCAAAAGGTGACCAAACTGTTTCCAGTACGAAGTAGTCTCGATGAGGGGTGTCAGGTTGCCGCTCCTAGCTCCACAGAAATGGGTTCAAAAAAATGCAGCAAATCAGCTGTTAAAAGTGGTAATAATACCAAATCCAGAAAGCAAGGGGGAAACAGTGGTAGTTCTACTCAAAGCACCAAATCACAGTCAAAAAAGAAACAGTTGCCAAAATTTGAAGTACAGGATGAGCAACTTCCTGTTGCCAGGATTGCTTCTGCTACAGCTAAGACTGAAGGTCCTAGCAGAAGTTCCCGGAAAAAAAAGTCTACTGATACTGCTCAAACTTCTCCAACAGTGCCAAAAGAGGTAAGCATGCAAAGATTATTTCATGCTCATTCTGTGAAAAGATGATATTTGATTCTTGGTTGGGACATTTGTGGAGGTTCATTTCAAAATTAGGCAGTTTGGTTTTTAACTAACTCTGCAGTTTTCAGATGCAACTAGAGGGGGTGACTCCTTTATCTTTGACAGATAACCAATCCAAGGGGTCACCTGGACCATCGACAAAGAAGAAAAAACGTTCAAATCGTAAAATCATGGTAATGAGCTCAGATCAAGTCTCCTCTAAACAAGGCAAGCCCATGGTAGAGTGTTCTGTTGAAGAAGGCAAAGAGAGAGACCAGACAGGGCAATTGAGACCTTTATATCCTCCTCCTGGCAAATCAGTTGTAGTGGTTGAATCTGCGACTAAAGCGAATGTTATTCAGAGGTACCTAGGGGACAATTATGAAGTCTTGCCTAGTTATGGCCATGTGAGAGACTTGGCTGCGAGATCAGGATCTGTACGGCCTGATGATGACTTCAGTATGGTTTGGGAGGTTCCTTCTTCTGCTTGGACGCATCTGAAGACTATCAAGGTAGCACTAAGCGGGTATGGTTAATTATCTTAAATACTTCTCTCAGGTGAAAAGCTCATTGGTCGAAGGTAGTCAATGAGTGACTAAAAATTCCATTGACCCTAGATCTGCACTTATTAATTGATCATGTAGGATTTCTATGTCAGCACTAGTTCAAAAAAAAATGTAGGATTTCTATGTAAAAGTTGTTACTGGAGTTCATTAGCATGCTTCATTCTGGACAATTTGTGAACCATGCATCTAGAAATGACAAGCTCCTGACATCTCCCTATAAGTCAAAAATGGATGCTCTAGAATGAATAACATGAAAAGGGTTATTACCTTTCAAATAAAAAAAAGGAAAGATCAATAGGTGTTAGATGCAGCTTTTTTTGGTATGGTTAATCCCTCATTTCCTCTTGCATGTGTGGGTGATTTAAGGCCCATCATCATAATCGTTAAGGGGTCTTCTGTTCTGGCAAACTAAGATATTTGCAACCTTTGAGCATGCTATGGGGAGATCATCTTACAGACACTAATTGTTTGCTGGCAAAAAAGGTCTCAAGCCAAGCTACCTATCAACTTCAAAAAAATACTTTTATATACCAAAGTTACCTTGTGTTTGTTGTGAAATTTTAGTTATCTTTCTGCTAGATAAAAAGATCCTTGTTAACATATACATGGAGTGACAATAAGCTAGTTTTTTAAGCATGTACAATAAATGGGTGTTTGAAGCAATTTCTATATTCTGATTTTGGTACAAGCATTTGCCATACCAATGAGCACTTTTGATCTTGATTACGAATTGAATTGGAAGCTGAAATACTTATTATCTTTTGTCTTGCTCTCTAAATCCTCAGAGCACAATATCTTATCCTTGCAACTGATCCTGATCGTGAAGGGGAAGCAATTGCCTGGCACATTACTGAGATGTTGCTGCAACAAGATGCCCTACATGAAGGCATTACTATTGCAAGGGTTGTGTTCCATGAAGTTACAGAATCATCTATCAAAACAGCACTGCAATCTCCAAGGAATGTGAATATGAACTTGGTCCAAGCATATCTTGCTCGCCGAGCCCTTGACTATTTGATTGGGTTCAATATTTCACCTCTGTTATGGAGGAAATTACCTGGTTGTCAGTCAGCTGGTCGAGTCCAGGCTGCAGCTCTTGCACTGATTTGTGATAGGGAATCTGAGATTGATGATTTTAAACCTCGTGAATATTGGACTGTTGAAGCTGCATTTCGAGATATGGCTTTTGGCGCATCTAGTAGTGGTGTGTCTTTTCTTGCACACATGACCTATCTGAATTCAAAGAAGTTGGAGAAATTCTCCATAAGCTCTCAGGAGGAGGCAAAGTTTATAGAAGAGAATCTTAATTGTTCAAAGTTCGATTTGTTGAATGTCAAAGTGAACCAGTTGAATCGGAACTCACCTGTGCCTTATATAACATCATCTCTTCAACAGGATGCAGCAAATAAGTTACATTTTAGTGCTTCACATACAATGAAGGTCAGAGAGATTTTTCTGATTTTCTGATCTTACAGTTTCCTTCTTAGATTTCATCTAGGATCCTTGCAAGCAAGGAAAATGCATTTGATGCCCAAAGCGGCATGGTATTTGCTTACAGGAAATGTTCTTCCCTAGAATGTTACATTTCTCACCTGATGCAAAAAGTTAGTTCCACAGATTTGAATGTCATTTTTTATTTTTTATTTTTGGAAAATGATGAGCATTCAATTGATGAAAAGAAAGAAAGAATACAAGAAGAATCTAGCTTAGCATGATTTAGCTAACATAATGATAAATCAACATTACATATTACAAACATACACCAAATAATAACCAACTCAGCCTCGATCAAAAGGATAATCATTGCTCTGCACAAGCATAGGCAAATAAACACTCTTCCTAGTCAAAGTGTCAGCTACAGTGGACTATGAGTAATCCATTGAAGTTAAACTTAAAACTAAAAACAATGTAACCCTCTGGAAAACAAACTTCTTGGAAAAAGAGTAACTGTGTCAATTTTAAGAAGTTTTAGTTTCAAGTTCAAGGAGAAGAACTTGAAACTTACAGATGCAAATTTACAGCTAGCAGTAGCTAGCAAATTGAAAGAAACCTTTCTTAGCATAATGAAAGAGCAATAAAGCTGCATCACCCTGCAAAAACTGCTCAAAGGTACAATTGTACCTACTATTTATAACATCTAAATCAGCCATAAACTTTCTAACATAAGTTGCATCATTATTTTAGCTCTTCCTCGGTCTAACTTTCTAGTTCCATTTGAATATTGATTTCAAAATTAAAACAACTAGCTGAAGAAGGAATTCCAGCAACTGGTTGGGATGGAAACTGCTAATCAAGAACTTAATAACTTTAGATTTTTTTATAGACAGTTTAGTACTATTGAAGATTGTTAAGTTTGTCTCAGTTCCATACCAAAATGAATAGCTGAAGTTATTGTGCCTCTTTCTCAACTAATAGCCACAATATTTTTCCTAACATTCACTTATGCGGGATTATACTCAGTAATACTCCCCTTCATGTCCTCGCCCTGGCAATAGGCCTGAGATGTGGAGAGTATATATGGTGTGTAGAAACTAAATGATGCATTAAATAGGTCCAATAGAATAGATGCCTTTGCTCTAAAACCATTTTAAAGTTGGTCGAAGTCCATCCCTGAATGGTTAGTTACTTCGGATGTCTACTGCCCGACAAACGGACAAAATCCTAGCCACTTTTAGATGTGGGACTTGTTACCCACACTAAAACCTCTCACGCCCAAGCCTGAGAGAACAGGGAGATGTCATGAATTATATGGATGGAGCCTAGAGTAGACAAAGAAAAGGTTGGGCTCAAACTTAGCTGTGATAGCATGTTAAGTTTGGGTCTGGTTCCAACAAAAAATGACTAGGTTTAGTTAGGAAACCCTTCCCAAATAGTAACCATAACTTTTTAACGACAGTCAACTACATGGAATTATTTCCTTGCAAAAATAAGAAAACTTATTAACTAAAGACTTTCCTAAAAAAAAATTCTCTGAATTATGGATTGTCGACCAAGATAGCTAGTGGATAGTTTGGTCGTCTTTCCCTAAACAGAAAATGCACAAATTGAGTATTTTCCAAAAAAAATAAATAATAACTATACATTGGCTGTTGTCTTCTGTTTTTTTTCTCATGTCCTCCTCCTTTCATAAACTTTCAATTTTATGGTCAGCTACATTAAAATTTTCTTCATCCTGCTCCATTTGTGAGTTTCTATTGCTAGATTTTACCTAATGCCTGTCCTAAAAGTAAATATTGTGCACAGAAGATTATCAACTGGAGAAATAAAGAAGTTCTGTACAGCAGATTGGAAGGAAAAAGCATAATTTGAGGGGTAAAAATGGCTTTCCAACTGCCACATGCCAGTTACTAAATAGATAATTCCCTTTACTGTCCCAGGGCACTGCACCCAGGTTTGAGTGAGTGCCTTTATCCTTTAAGAGTAAGTCCCTGTTAGTGCACAAGCAAAGTTGGGGAGGGAATGTGAATTCTTTGGAGAGTATCTAAGATGTGTTAGTGCACATGAAAATTTTGGGTGGAATTCACATTTCCTAGGGAAAGTGAATCATCCTGTTCATGAACAAGAAAGAGTGAGGGTGAAATTTCACTTTTCCTAGAGAATATTTTAGTGATTGATATGATTGATGTCATCCTTCAGCTCATCATAGGGTTTTAAAAAGAAAAAAATATCCCTACCTTTATTTTTTCTTTTTCCATTTACTCATGTTAATACAAAAAAAATCATTTAAAAAAAATTTACAAAAAAAATTCTTTAAAGTGAATTACCATGGAATGAACTTTTATTTTCTCATTCCCTATTCTCATCAAACCCTCACTCTTTCATTTTTCATTTTTTCACCATGGAATACAAAAAAAAGAAAGAAGTAATGGTGTCTCTAATATTAGGAATAGTGAATTCCGTCCAATAAAAGAACTTCCCTATTCTGGAGTTCAGATCAGCTAAATTTCAACTACTTATGCTTTCATCCTAGAAATTATGTGAATATCCAAGTGATGCTCTTATGTGTAGCACCCTGCATCTTTTTTATGAGAAGCTTAAATTGATACTATGCTCTTTCACAAGAGCACCGAGTTCCTTTTTTTAAAAGCTGAATTACTTCCAGTAAGTAGTTTCTTCTTATTTGAGCTGTTGTATTGTCTTCTTAGAAGTGATCTCACTTTTCTGTTGAAACTACACCTCTGGTGAATTAGATAATCAGCCCAATACATGTGTCTAAACTGTTATATGGGCTACTGAAGAAAACACTTGATATTTGATCTAGCATATTTTTTTTTCTTTAGAAAAACGAATTTTATTCAAGGCAAGTCAAGACAAAAACAAGATAAAGAAGGAGCTCTCTTGTAACAAGAAGCGATTGGAGGGAAGCTTCTTGCTTGGCTAGGCAATCAACTAAGAAATTAGTTGATATAGGAACATGATTCCAATAACGACCAAAAAAGAGACTAGTTCAAAGAGGTTAAGAAGAGCCTTAACTTTATTGACTTGCTTCAAAATCCCTTCACATCAACAAACGGTATCCTTCATGAATTGAAGAAGGGGGATGTTGAATTCAGGATTGTCAGCTACTTGGTTAATCCGCTTGGCTTCCTTTGCTCATTGAGTTGAGGTACTCGACAATTAAATTGGAGACTAGGGAGGAGATTGGGTCACCTTGCCTGATGTATCATGAGCCTGTGAAGTTACCACAGATAATGCGGTTTATGAGGAGTGGATTTGAGGCAGATGAAACACAACTTCGCATCTAAAATCGCCATTTATCACCAAAGCTCATAATGCCAAGAATGTCACCTAAGAGCTGCCAGCTCACACAATCGAAGGCCTTTTCAAATTCTAGCTTAAGGATAACTCTGGATTTCCCAATCGTTTGAAATAGTCAACTGGCTCATGGGTTGCCATGGATGAATACTCCACCCCTTCACAAAAGCACTTTGATGATGGTGGGCACTAATTGAACGACGACCTTGAGTTTGTGAGCAAGGAGACAAACTATGATTTTATAGGGGTTGGAAATTGGATTAATTGTTCTGAAGTCACAGGGATGCTCCACTTCTGCTTTGGGACGAGACCAGTAAATGAGACTCCTATGGAATTGCAATTGATCCCTTTATGATAAAAATTTCGAACCATGCTTTGGATGTGTGGTTTTAGAGTTGGTCAGTAGCACTTGTAAAGTTCTCATTATACACTTCTAGACCAGGGACGTGGTCATTGGGCAGCCCATAACTGGTTTCTGTATTTCTTTTTCAAAGAGGGGAGCTTGAGGAGGGTAACCACACTTGAGGAATTTTTTTAGGTGAACATTCTGTACTCTAGGTCTCTCATCACACTCCTTAGTGTATAGAGCCAAAAAAAACTGAGGAGAGCATTAGTTATGGAGTATCTATCTAAGGTTATCTTGTTATTGATACACAACAAGGTAAATCGATTAGTCTTTCTGGTTGAAGCTATGGCATGGAAGAATTTATTGTTGCTATCTCCTTCAGCTAGACATTTGAATCGAGCTTTCTACTTCCATGAAACTCATTCACAGTGGGAAATTGTTTGAAATGGATTTGAAGGAGAGATAGAGTGAAGAATTTAGTGGTTGAGAGAGACTTGTTTTCCTTGACTTCATCAAGAGTTGCAATTTTGGAAAAGAGACTCTCTTTTGGGGTGGAAGCTGCAGAGCGATGTTCCATTGACCAACTTTTAAGTTTTAATTCAGATGTTTGAGCTTTAGAGAGAGCCGCCACCCAAATGGCCTTTTCACTTGGATGCCTTCCACCAGTCATCTATCTGTTTGGTTAAAGTCCTCAAGTAGCCACGAGTTCTCAAACTGAAATGGTTTTGCTCCCCATCTTCCAAATTTAGTAAACAATTGGATGAACCAGTGGTCTGATCCGGCCTTATTGTGGACTTTGTGTAATTTGATCTAGTTGTTTAATCTATACAGTTCAACATTCTTGATTAGGATAGTTGAAGGGGATTCCATGGTTGTTATCAGTTACATTTTGGAAAGGAACTTGCTTCTTGACATTTCCTGCTGGTTTACAATGAGATTGAGGATATTTAGGTCGGCAACTATCTGTTGGACTTTCACCTCAAAGTGCTCATCACCTCATTGTTTCTTGGCTAGTAGTGGAGTTACCTGTTACCAACTTGTTGTGAGGAATTTGTTTCCAACAGATTAATTTCTTCTTTTTGTCGATTATATGTTTTTTGTCACTCATTTTTTTGAAACTATTTTCTTTCTCAGTCTTTTGTTCTTTTTTATTCTTTTACTCCTTTCTTTTGATGGCCCCTGTGCTTTTCTCTTTTAAATGTATTTTATTTTAGTTGTCTTTGAATAAACAATGTACTTGTTTAAGTGCAGTTGGCTCAGAAGCTGTATGAGGGAGTCAAACTCTCAGACAATGAAGCAACAGGGTTGATAACATATATGCGGACTGATGGGCTCCGTGTGGGTATCATTTCTCAGAAGTTTCTTGTTGTTTAACCATCTCTCTCTCTCTCTCTCTCTCTCTCTCTTGTTGTGCCTGTTCAACATGTTGATTTTCATGAATATATGAGAAGTTGGTTCTGATGTGTGAATAAAAATGATCATTTCTGTTTTTATTTTTGGTTTTTCTCCACTCTTTGGTTTATGTATGTCTTTCTTCTTTTCCTTGTCAGGAAACGATATACCTCGAAAAAAACAATAATTTTTTTTTGGAAAATAGTAAGACTTTATTATGACAGAGCAATACAATTAGACTCAAGAGAGGGCAAAGGGAAGGGACCAAAAAATATAAAAAATCCTCCTCCAGGGATATTCCTTCATATTGTGATGAGTTGAGGATATTTGTAGATTATTTATGATATCATGGACACATATACCTAGATTATTGAGGATATTTGTAGATTTTTGTAGGCAGTACTCTCTCTTGGATAGTTTGATTGCTTGTATCATAAGATGAATAATTCATGTACATGCCTTGTATCTCTCCTTTGGGAACCCTTTGTGTGTTCCTCTTCTTTATATAAACTCATTCCCAATGTTTCCAAAAAAATAAAAATATAAAGTACGCCCAACCCAAACACTCTACAAGGGTAATAGTCTCCCACAGGAAGTGTTGTGAGAGACATTGGATAGTTCTTATCTTACTACTATCATTTGCAGCATCGGAGTTAATTTATTGTTTAGGTGCTTGTAGTTGCTCTAATTTTGATGCAATGTAATTCTGCAGGTCTCAGCTGAAGCTGTGAAAGAGATCCAGTCTTTGATTATTGAGAGGTGAGGACATAATTCTTGATGTTTGAATATTGTGTCATTAGTGATGGATAGCTCTTGTCAAAACTAGTGATATACCATTGTCTCTGGCATATTGTCGTTTGTGTTTTCTTCTGAAGGAACTCTTTATTTAAATGCATTTGTTAAGTTTTGGTGGTATAACTCAAAAACTTTGGTGGTTATCACCAGTTTTATGCTTCTAATAAACAGCTTAATATTGCAAGTATTGCCTATCTCAATATATATATAGTCTGCATTTTACTTGATTTACCTCTTATTTATAGTCATGTCTTTGAGCACAGATTCTTACCGAATGGTAAGAGGCACATAATATCCATTCATCCCATTGATGTGCAGCCTCAGTTTCTCAATTTGGATGAACAAGTTGATGGTTCTCATGTTGGGGGTAGGGGGAAATATTTTTTATTCCTGATAGACTAAGAATAGTGGAAGATGGTGGTGCTAAAGGTTCTCGTTTTGGCATTTTGTGGGTAGCAGCTTAGTCTAGTTATTAGTTAATTTGCAGTTTTGCAGCCCAGTTCTTGGCATCCTATTATTGAGTCTGGAGGGCCGTCTTCAGATTCTTTTCCCATGTATTCTTTTCCCTGAAGCATAGTTACTAGAATTGGAAGTGGAAACGGCAGTAAAACTGAGAAACAAAAACTTAAGACACATCCTAAAGTTAAAATGCAGATTACTTTTTCCTACTGCCTGGAAAATTGACACACAAAACAGAAAATAAATGGAGTTAGTATGGTCTGTTAACATTTTAATTTTCATTGTTATTGTGTTCAAATGCGGATGCAACTTACCCCTAGAAAATGTTTTAACCATTTTCTAATTTAGCCACATAAATCTCATGACCTTGGAATTCGTATCTTCCTCCCTGCACTTTTTTCCCCTTGAAAATGCCTCCCTGCACTTTCTTCCTTTCTCTCTCCATCCATGTTTCAGTGTCTATTCCAACTTTTTCTTTTTTAAACTCAAATGATAAAGTTGGAAAATGGAAATATTGTGAATACAATAGAGAACATGTCTATTTTGTCAGTTTTAACACCTTAAAATAGTGAGAAAACTTTTTTATATATATCAGATGATTTCAAGAGTGTTCTTAGTCTTCCAAACATTTTATGGTGTTTCAGGGAGGTGCTAACATGTCATGAAAATGTTTTCTGTGCATTTAGAAGTTTGTTGCAAAAACAGTTCGGAAAATGCTTTTAGGGAATTCTAAAGTTTTTGATAAGTAGCTCTATGCATGTTTGGAATCATTTTCTTTATGGAAATATATAGAATTAGAGAATTGAAGGAAATTGATTATAAGAGGATTTCTTGTTGAGAGAGAATCCCAGGAAAGAGTTTCTAGGAATCAAATTTTGAAGCTTATTTACATAGATCAAACTACTATTGAATGACAGATCTAATACTTGAAATTTGGAATGTTTCTTAGTAGTTTCAAAAAAAATTGTTGAAGTTTTCAAAAATGATTTCATTCTTTTCCTACAAAACTCAAACAAGTTTTTTTTTTTTTTTTTAATTTCTGTAAAGGTTTTCCAGCCCCAGCAAAGAGTTTCTAGTGATAAAATTATGAAGCTTCCTTTCCTGTAAAAATCTATCTTCTGTTCATTAAATAAGGATCTCTTTGAAAACATGAACTGAAAATGAATTTTATTTAATCCTTTTTCTATATTTATATTAGTCCACATTGAAAGTTGCCTCTGTTAAGATTGCATGGTTCTGATATATATATCCTTATTCAATAGTCTCTTCGTATTATATATATATATATATATATGTATGTATAGGTATGGGCAGAACTTTGTATCAAGTGGAGTCAAGCATTTTAAGAGGGTGAAGAATGCACAAGAAGCCCACGAAGCTATTAGACCAACCAGTATATGGAGGTTCCCATGTAATGCATCATTCCATGTCTACTTTGCAGTTTCTGTTCATTAATGAACTCAATAACGTATAGAGTTTATGTTTTTCTATTTTACCCTTTTCTCTTCATGTATGTTCTATTCCTTTGATTGTGCTCAGCAAAGCTGGTGGAAATACTTGATAAGGATTCTCTGAAGTTATATACCCTTATATGGTCCCGAACAATGGCATCCCAGATGGCTTCTGCCACCGTGGATCAGGTATGTAGGCTGGGAGCATGTGCTTACTTTTCTAATCAGTCAGCTAAAATTGAGACTAATGTTTACTGAAATACTTGTATGCTAATTTGTTAAACATTTCAGATACAAGTAGATATTGGTAATGCTGAAGGGACAGTTCTTCGTTCAGTGGCTTCCAGAATTGCATTTCTTGGATATCAAGCAATCTACAAGGCAATTTCTCTTTGTTTTACTTTATGCATAAAGTATTGATGTGCTTCAATTGGTCAACATCATATGTAGAGGATTTGGATTAGCACTTTTATTATTTTCACATTTTTGGAACTGTAGTTTGATGGCCATTTCATTGCTATGAAGCTAGACATAATTCCTTATGGAGCAATCTGATAGCACATATATGGTGGAGAATCATTTAGAGAGAAAAGATATATGGTAAAACATTTTTTTTTTAAAAAGATGTATTAATAAAACGAGAGAAAATTACAAAATTTGGGGGAGCAAGTCCCTTACAACCACATATATATATATGGTAAAACATAGCTTGAAGCTAAGCTAAGCTTTCTGTGAAGGACTTATAAATATGCTAATACTTTTAATAGAAGTTTTTAATGGCAGCAAGATGACGGAATGCTAGTTTATATCCAAGGTATGCTTCTTTTTCCAAAAAAAAAAAAAAGGTCCAAGATATGCTTGAGAGAATATTTTTCATGAAATTTATCTTGTAGTCCTACAACTAGGCTACGAGGAAATTTAGAAAAGTGATGTTTGCTGGCATGTAACTGTGATAGGCCCATTTGCTCATGCCTTGTGACCTTGAAGTGGTCTCTGAAATCTGTTTTATTGTCCTTTGTTTGCTTACCAGTATGTTAGAGGTGCTAATTCAAATAAAAGGGTCTAACACAGGCATACTCACCTAGACAAAATTGTATTTCCTTGGGTAGTAAGATCCAAAAGGTACACTGCCAAGGGCAGATGCATAATAGAGCATTTAGAGAACATAGTTTGTCATATATCTTGAAAGTGATAGTTTCTGAAGACAGACGACCTAATATTTGTTCAACTGGAGAAAGTAATCAGATTGTTTGAGCAGAATTGACTGGGTGAGCATTCAATGTAGATCTATTACTCATTTTTTTGTAATTCAGAGAAATAAAGGCATCAGTAAAATTTTAGGGACTATATTACTATTACCAAAAATTTTCAACACTAAAATGAGTATCTGTATTTGATGAGAAAGAAATGTTTAATGAAAACCCCTACCATTTTCTTTTGATTCTGTTGATACTTGTTTGTTTTGGGATATCCTCAAAATTTTCTTTCCAAAAATTTTACAGGACAAAGATGTGTCAGCTATTGATGAAAGTGATAATGAAGAAGGCGTCCAGGATGGAGCTTTCACTGTTCTTGGGGCACTGAAGGTAATATCATACATATACTATCCCCAAAATCAATCTGAATTCATCTGTGGAAGGCAAATTTTGGACATTGCTCTTGTGGCCCATGAACTAATTGATTACTTAAAAAAAAGCATCTCTGCAGAGTTGTAGTCAATTTGGACTTGGAATAGGGTGAGTTGAGACCTCCTAGATGTTGTCATGCTCAAAATGGACTTTGTTAAAAAATAACGAGAATGGATCAGAAGTTGTGTATTACTTTCTCTGTTTTGGTCAATGGAGGTACTCACAATTTCTTCTTGAGCACCCATGTTGTCTGCCAAGTGGATCCTCTCTTGCCTATGTTGTTCAACATGTTGGTTGAGGTGTTGCTAGGCATATATCTCTCTGTTTGTCGAAATGCTTGGTTCCAATCAATTGACGTAGCAGAGGCACTCAACATTCCAATCCTCCGGTGTGCTTACAACAACTTTTTTTTTTTTTTTGAGAAAGATATATTTATATTAACAAGAGAAAATTAATAAAATTTAGCATCTTTTTAAACAAAAAAAATATTAACAAGAGAAAAATTACAAAGGAGGAGGGAGCAGATCCCTAACAACAAGCGATTGCAGGGTTGCTCCCTGCTTAGCAAACACATCTGCTGCCAAATTTGCGGATCTCGGAATGTGAGACCAAATACAAGAAAATAGGGAGACAATTTATAGAATCTCCCGAAAGATATCCCAATGGCTCCACGAGGGAGGGGATGCACACTCACACCAACCAATGACCACCTTCCCCTTCAATGTGAAGGGGACCACTGCACTTGTCTCTTAAAACATGAAGCCCTTTGAGGAGGCCATGTAGCTAAGCTGACGTAGAATTGGAGATGCCTAAAGGGCCGGCATACGAGAAATGCTGATTACTGAAAGAATCTGAAATAACACCTTCGAAGCCAGCAATCCCAAGATTACCAACAAAAGATCCATCAAAGTTCAACTTAAGGTAACCGGGTTCAGGAGGGGTCCATTCCTACATGACTTGGGCCTTTGTCCTAATGTGCATCATTGCCAAGTTTCTCTAGTTTTCACAGATAGAGGTATCCACAAAGGAGGAGAAGGACTTCTTAGTCAGAAGCCAAGAGGAGATATGGCCCGCCACTCGGTCCATGACTCTTACCGCTTACAACAACCTCATCTTTTGTTCCACCACTACCGAAGATATCAAAAACCTTAAAGCAATTTTCTCCCTCTACAAGCTGATTTCCAAGCAGAAATTAACTAGCGGAAGTCCTCAATCATGGGCCTATATGTTGACTCCCAATGCCATGAGTCTTCTACTTGGGTGTCAAATCTCAGATTTCCCTTTCTCCTACCTTGGCCTCCTCTTTTTTTTTAGGAAGGATGATTTTCTTAAAAGAGCGAAAAGAGAGATACACAACCAAGGGAGCAAACCCCTAACAACAAGGGATTGAAGGGTAGCTCCCTGCTTCGCAAGAACGTCAACAACTGAATTTGCGGATCTCGAGATGTGGGACCAAATACAATCATAGTGAGAAACGATTTTCATAATTTCAAAATAGACATCCCAATGGCATCAGGGAGGGCTGGAAGCTTGAGTACACTAACCAATCACCACCTTGGAATCCCCTTCAATGTGAAGAGGGCCCCTGTAGTGGTCACGAAAGATGCAAAGCCCGTTGAGAAGACCATGAAGCTCGGCAGTCATTGAATCCAAAATACCCAGTGGGCTAGCAAAAGAGATGAGCCGGATGCCAAAAGAATTTCTTAACTTCACCAAAACTGGCTTGCCCGGGTTTATTGAGTTAAGTGGGATCTCATCCAGTTCACAACTACCAATGAAATCAGAAAATCCCCTCATAGAGGAGGTGATGCTAGTCACTGGAGGCTCATTGCAGAACCGTATGGCGTTGAAATCCCTGACATAGAGCCAAGGCGAAAGCCAAAGTTGTTTAAGTTCATAAAACTCTTCCCAAAACCCACACCTCTCCCTGTATCTTGTGGGACCGTAAACTCCAGCCAGACACCATTGTTTACTAGAAGTGCAGTCACGCAAGTGCATTCCCATTGAATAAAGACCTTCCTTGATATCCAAAGCAATGAATAAAGTAGAGTTCCAAAGAATAATAATACTGCTAGAATGACCGATGGCATTAACAGCCACCTAAGTCATTGAATTGCAGTTCCAAATCTCCCTCGCTAGAGAATCATCGTACCGATGACACTCAGCTTGAAGCTCATCAACCAGGTAAGATGTTCTTTCATTTGGAGGGGGAAAAGGAATTCTACTGGGAGCAGCTTCAGGTGGCTGGGGCACAGCACAGCTGGATTCACCTTGCTGGATTTCTCTTTTCTGGCTTTGTCTTTTTCTCTGGTAGGTGACCAGGATGGGGGGCAAAGGATTTCCAGTGCATGGGGCTACCTCAGTAGTGGATTCCGAGTCTGATTGGTAGTTTTGTTCCGGTAAAGAGTGAGGAGGAGAATCTGGTGGAGAAGCCATTTCAGTAGTGGAATGAGAGGATCCGGTGGGAGTTCAGATGTTGAGTTTGGGTTTGGGTTGACTTTAGTGGGGCCATGTAAAGGTTGGCCAGTGGTTGGGTTTGCCAGGTGTTGAAGGAAGCTGAGTTTGGAACACGAGTCGGTGAATTTCCTCCCTGGATAAAAGCGTCGCAAGGCAGTGAAGGGGTGGGGCCAGCATGCGTGGTTGTCGGGATTTGAAAACAGATGGATGGTGTTGTAGAGAGGGGAGGAAAGGTGACATGTGGTGAATGAGGTTGCAGTGGGGCTTCTAGCAAAAGACAAAGGGTGGGTTCAGAGGCTGCAATGGGGACAGTGGGTTTGGTAAGAGGGCTGACAGAAGTAACAGGGGTGTCTAGTCTGACTGCATGAAAAGCCGAGGTGGCAGAGTCTAGTTCAGGAAGTTTGAATTGAATGTGGAATGTGGCAGGGAGGTAGTTGAGTCCGAGGTGGCCATGGAGGTATTGAGTTGGGTTGGTCAACTCGGCCGGGCAATGACTCGGTCCACTGGTTGGGTTGGGATTCTGGGAGAAGAAATTCCTTGTCACCGATGAGGTGTTTTCATAGAGGCTGCTGTGCCCATGTCTCTGGAAGAGACCTTGATCCAGAAGAAGTCTGCACTTGCAACAATCTTGAAGAAATGGGAACCCGACCATTGACAGATTGGAGCGCTGAAGACCATGGCCATGTTGATTTGATTTCTGTGTATCGTGTCTGCCGCCCATTTGAGTGGCTCACCGAAGGACAATGCAATGTGGTTGAGAACATCATCCGACCAGAGCTCTGCCGGAAGCCTCCAAATTGAGATCGATTGCCGGAAAGGGCAGTTTGGGGGAGTTGCAGACCAATCTGAAACCGAGACTAACCAATCATGCTCCAGTGAGGGAAGATTCTGTGCAACTTCCCTATCCATAGAGGTATGAAAGAGGACAAGCCATTTGAGATGGCTCAAAAGGGAGGTGGTCGGTCCAGAGCCAGGCATGGTAGCTGGTGCATTGGCAACGGAAGGCGCCCACCTAACTGACAGTCACATAGTTGATCTCCCAAGCTAACTAAGCTGTTTATTTTCTTATTCTGTAGTTTTTTGTTTTCTCTTTTGCATAATGTGGTGTCCATAGCTTTTCTTTGCATGGCGCAGTACCTCTCTTCCCACTCGCCCATTCCCTTTTAATAAAATCTCTTCTTGCAGTTCAGAAAGAAAAAAAAAAGCTCTTGATGATGCTTAGGGAGAACAGAAATGAACCTGTGTCGTGCCAAGTTGGCAAACTAAAATGGCAGTTGTATATGGGCTTTTATATCTTTTTTTCTGTGTTTCGTTTTGTCTGTTTTGTCCATTTGAAAAGTTCAAAATTTTTACAATGTTTTTTCCAGGTTGGGGATGAAGTGCATTTAGAAAAAGTGAATCTTAAACAGCATCATACACAGCCTCCTCCACGCTATTCCGAGGGTGCACTTGTAAGTTTTCTCCAAGATTCTTGGTGTAAGTGCCAAAATTTTAACGGAATCAGATACCTGACCAGTCTTGTCATTAAAATAGAAATGGAATAGACAAACAAGTGACTCATTGTTATATAAAAAACGTGGATTTTTGTGGTTTTATAAAGTTTTTCTTTTTTTCCTTGAAAATGCAGAGATAAAATTTTCTAACATCGTAAGCTGGAGAGGAGTACTACTAACCATTTGTTTTTTTATTTTTATCATTTGATGTTAAAGGTGAAAAAGTTGGAAGAACTTGGGATTGGTAGACCATCTACTTATGCAACAATTATGAAAGTATTACAGGTATTTGTTCATTTTTGGTAAAATATCATGATGAGGAAGGATGTTTGTTTTATTCTATTGTGTTTTATTGTATTTTTAATAAATGTTCATTATATTTTGCAAAGCATTTGGTCCCCTTCAAAAATTACTATGATCAACATTCATTCAAGGATCATTTTACATTCCTAACTGGGATTTCTTGTGGACCAGGACAGGAACTATGTGACTGTAAAAAGTCGAGTTTTATTTCCAGAGTTTCGAGGTCGCATGGTATGCATTCCTTCTCAAAAAGAATTTTATGCTTTCCTTTTGAAAAACTAATCCTATGCTTTCCGTCTGAGAAAATAATCTTATGATTACCTGGTTTTTCTTATGGATGGCATGAACCCATGACATCCTTCTTATGTCATTATGCCTTTTAACAGAAAAGAGCCTATAACCTAAAGTCTAAACCAGGTTCCCATTGCTTAGGGCATTCAACAATTATTGCCATGCTATATTTTTCCTTGGAAATGATGGATACCATTTTGGGTGTCAAGCATCTCCAAGCAAACAAGCAAGAAACTGCAACTTGATTCATTACCTTTGAATCTCTCAGAGCTTTTGTAAAACATGTTTTATGCAACTGAACAAAATTTTGAAACATCTTTTTGTTGGTTTAGACAACAGGGAGTCTGCACTTTGTAGTTTAGCTTTCTAAAACCTAAATTTTTTACTTTTTGTTCTTGTTGTTTTTCTTTTTTTTTTTTTCTCTTTTTTCTGTTATAGGTGTCTGCATTTCTTTCAGACCATTTCTCAGAGGTGACTGATTATAGTTTCACTGCTGACATGGAGAATGAGGTATTTCCTTAGCCTTAAAAGTATTTTGTCCATCTTCATTGATATTCATCTTAGTTTCTTTTCAAGATCGGGAATAATCTTAATCTATATTGGCCATTGCTTCTTTGGTCTTTAAATCAATTTTCTGGAGTCAACCTTCTAATAAATATAAAAAATCACAAAAATTTTATACTATTTTTGAATAATAATTATTTTTAAAATTTTATAAAATGTAAAATTTAGTTAGCTTTACTGTTAAGTATCAAGTTTGTTATATATTATATTAGTGAAAAAAAAAGACCAAAAGGTCAAAACTTCATATCAATGTGGAAGATGTCTACAAATGAGATTCATGATCGGTATTTCTTTGAATGTTTTACTTTGCACGGTCTTTCCCATCTTTTAAGTTACCTTCCATTTATGTCCATTTATGTGGTGAAGATTAATGGTACCTTTTGGATATAAAAGAGCTATGAACACAAGCATATCTCCTTCTTTTTTATTTTGATTTTTTTTTTTTTTTTTTTGTAAAAAATAATTTTTTTATAAAGATTAATTTAATAACTTTTCTTCTTTGTTTAATAAAAAAATTTCTTCTATTAAGATATGCAAAGAGTGTTACATTATTTGTGCATTAGATTCTGAGGACTTGGCTTTATTTGGAATACAACATTTAGTTAGCCCTAAACAGAGGGCCACATTTGAAAATTGCGTTTGAATCATTGTGTACAATACAATATACATGTTTGATATGTATATTATTAAGTATAAGCATCATTTCAAAAAAAAAAAAAAAAGTGTAAGTAATTTAGTTGTTTATCTACCTTGGTATAAAGACAGGGTTTTTAGTTGCTAGACTCACTGTTGCAAGCATTTGGAGTTAAGCAACAATTATATGGCATACAATTTTTTGTCTTGTCTTTTATGTGAAATTAATCATTTATTTGGCAGTTTGAGGCAATGAACAAAATTTCAGTAGGCTACTAGCTACTTCTATATGTGGGTGCTTTGTATCTGATTTCCTAACGTGTGTAGTGGTGAAGAAGTACATAATACATTGGAAAAATACCTACTTGCGCTATCTTGACACATTTTCTTAGTCTATAACATTAGTAACAACTTCCTCTTCATGTTTATCCTTTTTATAGTTAGACAATGTCTCTGTTGGGAAGACCGCGTGGAAGGGTCTCTTGAAAGATTATTGGTCACGGTTTAGCATGTATTGTGACCAGGCTAGCAGAGTTGATATTCGGCAGGTATAGATTCTTCCAGTATTTGCAACTGAAGCTGTTGGCATCATGCTGCCACATTAAAGTTTTCTTGATCTGATCCCACAACTTTTGCTAAGTCCAGGTCGAGAAAATGTTGCAGCTAAGATTTGAAGGCTACTTGTTTGGTTTCCTTCCTGACAAGAGTAGAAGTTGCCCAAGGTATATAACTTTTAAGACACTTCTCCATTGATGTACAATCCAGAATTGTAAGATCAAGTCTGGACTCTCCAGTTTAACTGGGTCTAACCAGAACCAGAGGCCTGGAATAGCTACATCATCTTTGATCATTCGAATTTGTGAAAATGGAAATCAAGTTGTCTAAGTGAGAAGCATGGTACATCGAACTCATAACCTCCCAAAGAAAGGTTTAGTATCTAACCACTGTAATCGCACCAAAGCTTTTGCAAGAACAAGTTATATATTTTCAAATTCAAGCAATAACCATATAAAAGAATTTCTAAAACTTATTATATGTGATTTGGCTGTACTGGTTCAACCAGTATTTGAACATCGTTAAACCAGCTCAAATTGGAACCAGCCATTCTACTTGTTTAATGGCTGGTCCAGTTCCTATAACATCAGTACAACCTCATTTCAGAGTTGCTCTGGAGCCTCAACTTTGCTTTAATTTTTTCTAACAAAAAATTAAGTATAAGATTTGTAAATAATGTATGTAAGTATTGACATCCTTCATAATAATCAGAAGAAAAGAACAAAAGGAGGCTGTATTTTCCTCAAATGTCTTTTGTAACATGGCAAATGCAGTTGTCTAGAAGGCACCTTGATCTTCAAGGTGAGTCGGTTTGGTGCTGGCTACTTTATTGGCTGTGATCAACATCCCAAATGCAAGTAAGTATGACATTTTTTTCTGGCAATGGATTTCATTGTTTCATGTGACACAGGCATTTCCATACTCTGACTAAATTGCTGGCACCATCTTCAGAGTTGTTGGCTATCATTGTTGCCTGAGATTTTCACATTTGTTGATTTTGTGAAGATTGCCTGATTTAGGATTTATAACATTTTAAAATCCAAGCAGAAAATTAACATTTAAGAATCCGCAATGGTGCCTAGGTACATTGCCCGTACAATGTCCAATGATGATGATGAACCTGAGATTGAAAAGCCAGACAAGTGCTTTCAGCCAAGACTTCTAGGTGTTCATCCTGGTTCTGAAGAAAAGGTTTAAGTTTTCCTGTCTTCTGGAAATGTCAAAGTATGATTTCTTACCCCTCAAATGTCTCAGAGAAAAATATTGTATGTCCTTTCACATTTCAGATATATTTGAAAGATGGCCCCTATGGTTTCTACATTCAACTTGGTGATGATAGGAAGGGACACTCACCTAAAAGAGTTTCTGTTCATCTGGTATGCTTGATTCTTCTTTAGTGTGAATATATACTTTCATTTGTAATATAAGTAGCTAGTCTTTCTAACAACCCATTTGGAACATATTCCTAGATCAGCTAATAGGTTAGCTGATTTGCTTGCTAAAGAGGGAGTTTCCGTCCAATTTCTCATTGTTAGGGATCCTCCTTTATGACATCACTTTTGTTGGCTTACCCTCGGGCTGTATAAAATTGTACCATAAAAAATGAAAACAGTTGGAACATGAGCTCCTGCACTTCAAAAAGTTCATGGATCAGCATTAGATACATATTGACGGAATTTACTTAACTAAAACATCTAATTTTGACACCTCTAGTGAGTCGTCACCATGCATCTAGTGACAAACCCAAGACACAGGTTGCTCTTAGCACTAACCAATTGTTGCTCACCACTGTCGAATGCTTGCTGTCATAGGCAAAAGACATGGACTCCTTCACCATAGATGATGCTGTTGCATTGTTGAAATACCCTATAACCCTGGTATGTTGCACTTCTCTTAATAAGGTTTCCAATAGTGTCATTCTTTTGATTTTTTTCTGAAGCATTATGGAATTGGTTTGCCTCTACTGCCCATTCATTTTCTGACGCTATTATCTCCTTATGACTGCAATTCAGGGGAAGCATCCAGAGGATGGTCAACCAGTGATTGTACGGGTATCAAGTGCTGGTTTTTCAGTTAAACATAGGCGCACTAATGCTACTGTTCCCAAAGTACTTTGTCCTACACTGTTTTCCCCTTTTATGCATCCAGCTGATTCTGAATGTGGTTTCCTTTGACTCAAAATCTGGGATGTCTTTACTTTTGTATATTGCCTTTTCTTTTTATTGTATTTATGCCGATTGAAGCATATGTGGTGGCTCCCGGAGGTGGGAGGGGTCTATTTTCGTGACATCTCTCTGACGCATTGTGGTTATGTTTTTAATGTGATCCCAGAGCATAAATCCTCAAAAGCTCACACTGGAGAAAGCAATAAAGCTTCTGTCAAGCAAAGGCGCCAGACAAACTGGCCGACCCAGAGGGGCACCAAGGGTTGAAGAAGCCTTGGATGCCCTCTTTTCTTAAGCAAAAGGCAGCGACTCTTGGGGTGCGGCAAAGTCAGCACACTCGAAAAGGTGATAAGCGGACCATCTGCTCTGAGCATTTCTCAGATTTTGTGATTTTCTGGCAATATTCATTTCATTTCTTAAGCAGCAATTCATTTTTGGGTCAGATGCTACTTACCACCTTTGTCACATCGAGAATTATTTTGTTCACCGGATAATGTATGTATATGTAAGGTTGCAAAGGTTGTACATAAATGATCTTTTTATATATCTGCTAGTTCAGACTAAGCTGCATCCATGATTGTTATATCCGAAAGGCATAGAGGCACTGAAAAGTTTTTTGGTTCCTCGTTATCGTCTGAGGACCTGAAGCAGCTTGTGAAGATTTATCATTCCCGTATTGTTAAGCTATCGTTACTATGGTCAAACAACAAATAACTGAGCTGAAAACAAGGGAAGTAACTGTTATTTCCTGCTCATTTCAATGCAAAGCATGTAGGACAGGCTGCAATAGAAAATTGGGAAAGATTGTATTGGAAGGAAGCTAATGTCAAATAGAGAATTCTTTTTCTTAACAAATTTCGAACTATTGCAAATGATGCTAAATTTGTCTTTTAGGTCTAGGGTTTAATGGACAAACAGGAAGAAAAAAAGGTATAAAAGGGGTATCATACTTGCGTAATCAACTTATAAGGTTTCGATATAAAATCACTGATATGGTATGTCCCGATCATGATCAGACGGCTGAGATAACCGTTTTACATGTTTCGAACTAAATTATTTTTTGTATTGGATCAGTATGTACCTATTAATGAATATAATCAGTTAGTTCAAACTTTCCTCAGTGCAAAAGACACAAACTATGTACAAAGGGAGCACATACTCAAGAAGTTCATTAAACAGCTTTTAATTGAACTGTACAAACCGAGACAATAATATTCAATAATTTGAAATGCCCATAGCACAATCTCATCTAACTGGCCAAATTGCTAAAAGCCTGTTGTACTTTTGATTCTAATAAACTGACATACTTATCAAGCATTGAGACTACAGCTTCGAACTCTGTAACTTGCTGATCTATTGTATCAATTTGCTGTATATACTCATCAAAGCTCCCATTTTTCTCCTTCAATTGCTCCACAAAGACCCTTAATCCAGATGCTACATCACCAAAGCTGTTGTATTCCTCTGCAACTCTCAAGTTCATCTTCTCCAGAAGTTCTAGCTGGTTATTTGCTCCCTGATGACGGAAGAAAAACAAGGACAAAGAATGAATAACCTTGTATCATCTTCTTTATCACGTGCAGTAAAAACACAAAAACCTGACCTCCTTCCCCACACAAGATTTGTTCAACCATAAGCAAAGAAAGACAGTAAATCACTGTCTATTAGCAAGCAAGAAAGAACAAGTTGAAGCAGACAACATATGGGAAAAAGTAAAAACTCAAAGAGTAACTAACTCAACCTTTTCGTGTCTGTGAAACAGCTAAAAAACTATTTTTCCCTGGGCAGACTCCAGAAATAAGAGAAGATGGAGAGGAACCATCTCTGATATAATTTTCCAGCATCCATGTGAAGAATTTCACCCATTTCTCACAGTAAGCATTAGTAGAATCTTTCGGAGACAGTACTTATCACAATGATTTTTTTTTTTTTGGTGAATGTCACTGCAGGGACTTGAAGTCCTCGGAACTTCCTCAACAAAGTTGGACATGATTATTGAGACTTCAGATCAAATACGGTAAACTCAAGCTTCCACACTACATGAGAAAATCATCATGCTCCTGGAACAGATAGTTTCCTGAGTTGAATCTCTTTGTTTTTTTAATGTTTGCATGTTTTAGCATGATCTCCAATTTAAAACAGTTCACAGCTCAGAACTTAACAACTCCTTGAAAAAATGCATAATAGGTGACAGAGTGTGAAATTCTGCTGGAAAGTGATTTGTCCACTTCCATGCCTTTTTGCTACCAGTTTCTAGATTGAGTCCTTTTTAGTTCGACAAAGTGCACCAACTCTTGACTGCACCCAAATTCTTAATCTTTAAAATGTCAGGTACTAAAATTTTATTAATAATAAGCCATTATCTCATGATCTTATCATAGGAAAGAAAAGAAACTGAAACAGGCATTAAGCACAAAAACAAAGAAATAAAAATTATAAAAGACAAAATAGACATAAAACATGATGCTTAAGCCAATAATTCAAATCCAGTGATTAAATTAAGAAATTGGTGTACCAAATGTTTAATTTCTGTTCTATCCAAGACCAATTAAATGTACAAATAACCTTGTTCACCTGATTCTCCCGATCAATGAGTCAGGCAAGAGTACTGAGCAGATCAACAATCAATCTGATAAATGTAGGCTCTCACCTCTTTTCTAAACATGGGGGAAACTGAAGGCCGCCAACACAGACCAGGCTATCCAACTAAGCATCTGGTAGAATTCTATTTTCCCTGGATAAAGCATCCAATACTCTATCAAAGGTAACTCACCCTTAACACTAAGTAGATTTCCTTGTTCTGAATTAACAGAAACAAAAATTGCACCAAAAGTAGACCTGCAAAAGATTCTACTATCCACCTCTTTCAAACCCTAATCTACTAATTCAAAATTTCAAAGGATACAAAAGGCAAAACAAGAAAAAATCCAAGTTTGGGAGAACACCTTACAATTCAGAAACCCCATACAATTCAGAAACCCCATGAAGGTCACAAAAAATCAAATCAAGAGAAGGGCCCAGTAGTTGGAAAGGAATCGGCACAAACCTGTAGCTCCCCCTTTACCATCACGGACATGTTAGCGAAGAGAACCTCCAACGACTCCGCGAGGGCATCTCGCTGTGCCTTCGCCTTCTCTTCCATCCTAAGCTACGATCTCGAACTTTCACCGTTGAACGGTAGAACTCTCCGATTGACAACAAATAGGGCACTCTTGGGCACAGCCTACAGGAAGCCGCTGAAGAATTGGAATTTTCAAGTTCCAACTCCCGCGACTCTGGGAGCAACTGTAACTACGGTTTACAAGGAAAAGAAGAAAACAGGATCAAGACTGGAGAAAAGAACATTTGATATTTCTTATATGCCCTCTAATATTGTATTTTTTCGTATTTTTAAATATAAAATTTATAAATATATTATCAAATCTATCCCCCTTATATGACATGTTTCAAAGACAGCCATCTAAGAAATCTTGATCGAATACAAGAGTGTGTTATATCTTTCAATATCTGGCCATATTTCACGGTTTTATTATCCATAAAAAATTGTTTCTGAAGCATAGAAAGAGGTTTTAATTATTATAATATAATTCTTCAAAATATAAGTATTTGCTTAAAAAGATTCACCACCCTGCTCGAAAAATCTGGCCAGCCATCCTCCTTCCAGAGCCAATAAGTTAGTTTACAGTAAACTTTGTAACTTACAAACTCAGGTTAAACTTTTCCAAAGTTTGTCTATAAGGAGAGGCAGCAAGCTGCGAGCAAGGGTATAGAGATTTTCCAGCTTCCCTGCATAAAATGGTGGATGGTTCACAGTTCTTGTGAAGCTTTTCTTGCTACTGCAGTCTACATACAACAAAAAACTAAAGATTACAAAGACAAAATTTCTTTTGAATAAGTATTTACAGTAAATTTCAAACCAAGAAAAGCAGAAAAAAAAAAACGTATTTGGCGTTGACATGAACCAAATAGTCCTATCCACTGACAGGAGCAGTGGTGAAGGAAATAGCTCTCAATTTCCATGTTCCTAAAGATTCGACCTGCTGGAGGAAGCGGGCATCTTGTTCAAATGCTTCAGTATCTTCTCTGCCATCTGCCTCGTGCTACTATCCCCACCATGGAAAGCACTTACCAGAGTAGAAGGCAAGAACCTGTCGTTTGATATATCATTCACAGACGTATCACCCTTCATTAAAAACCTCTCGATCACCCAAAATGACTTCTGCCACACAGTCTCCTGCTTGTGTTCTCTCAGCACATTCAACACATATTGGATTGTATTCACCTCGCTCAACACACTTACACTCTTATCTACATCCACTTTATCATCTAACAAGGTACACAAAGCTGACAAAGCTGCCTCCACCACCTGAACATTCTCATGTTTCAAACACGCCAAGAGCCTCTCCAGAGCATGTGACTCAACCAAACAGAAGGTGGTCTCTGAGGAGCATTCCCCTCTGTGAACGGGGCAGAGTGGTAGCTTCTTGTTCTGGGTTGGAACCATTGAGAAACACTTGCGCAGCAGTTTGAACTTGTGGTTCTTCTTTTGGGGTGGTCTGGATAGATGTATAGATTCTGATGAAAGATTTTCGAGTCCAATGGCTGCTAGTCTTAGAACCTCATCACTGCCTGTCCCCATCAACAGTTCCGTGAAGACTGATGCCAAATTGTGACTCCTTGCAAAGAAAAGTATTTGGGCATCATATAAGGTGGTTGTCAACCTAA
This sequence comes from Aristolochia californica, assembly GCF_029961685.1. Lineage (NCBI taxonomy): Eukaryota > Viridiplantae > Streptophyta > Magnoliopsida > Piperales > Aristolochiaceae > Aristolochia > Aristolochia californica. The sequence goes on along the minus strand of NW_027182290.1, from coordinate 32,544,159 downwards.
CCAAAGTACCCACTAGACCTTCAAGGTATGCGCTAGTGCACCTGCTTCCTCTTGTCTCACCTCTTTGAATTTCATGAATTCTTTGTAGAACTGTGGGTACTACCCCTTTATGAAGCAGAGCCAGATTGAGTGTGAGATTCTGGTGAGGGAGTTTAGATAGTAAACTAGCCCAAACTGCATGTTTTTCAGTTATCCGAACTGTGTCAAGCTTAATTATCAAGTTCTCCGGTTGCCCTTTTGTCTTGCATAGTCTATCTGCTATGGTGTGACCCATGTGAACAGAGAGACAAATAAGTAGTTTTGTTGATACAACAGTGAGCTCTTCCTGGAGGGAGTCTATGAGTTCAATCAACTTGTAGGTAGCATCTGCCTCTTTGATTGCTGAAACAATACTAGCCATTGCTCTAGGCGATTTGGTCAGGAAGAGAAGAATCTTTATGAGATTTTTGTTAAATTCATCAGTTCCTGAGCTTTTGAGCATGTAGATGATGTTATATACTGTGTACTCAGAAGTCATGGTATGTCCATGTGGATTTACTTTAAGAGTCTCCAAATCCACCCCTGATCCAAGTATATTTGCTAGTATTGCAGCAGATTCTTCTTTTGAATCCATGGGTTCATCATAGATTCTCCGAGTGAACAATTCCTCAATCATAATGGATATGATGCCAACTTCAACGAGTAACTTGCTGCTTGGGTGGTGATCTGATATGTGAACTAGAGCCTTGAATGCAGCCTTGCGTGTTAGGCTATTTCCACTGTGTATCATCTTGAAAAGGGCGTTGGAAGCTCTCCCAGCCACAAAGGCTTTTGCATCAGCTGTGAGACCAATTTCTCCAAGGCAGCTTACCATCTCCATCTGCGTATCTTCAGATCCTGTATTCATTATTGAGATTCATAAACTTCCCCAGTCGGTGACTCAAAAAAGTTAATCTTAATTGTATATAGAAACTTTGCAAACCTGGGGCGAGGTCCCTCAAGTGTACTTATGAAGTGATTTAAAGAACTAAAACAGTTGGGACCTTTCATTTGTTGGTGAAGGATATATACGTTTCTGTCGGTACGTGGTATACTAATAGCATTTTGAGATTGGAGACTAACAATAGCTTTTAATGTGCCTAGTTATGGTGTCACACTGTTATGAGTTGTAGTTCTTATAGTAAAGATTGATATGAAGCAGAGCTTATTATATAGTTTATTATATAAGACCTGGCATGCAACTGGTGAGCCGGGTACTAATAACTACAGAGACTTCAGTAAGGGCACAAGGACGAACCTTCAGTAAGATGGTTCAGAAGCGGATCCAGGAGGCCATTTTCTGCCATGAGCTTAATATTCTTCGGAGATTTTTCCAAGTTCTTTAGAACACCATCTGCTTTCTCTGCAGCTGAAGCATCTTCCTGTGTGCTATACTTCATTGTAATTAGTTTCAGAATGCCTCCACCCACTGATCCCATGTTCTCACACAGTGGTTCAGATCTTGAAATTTTCAATAGAAATGACAATGCCAAGTGTCTTTCTGGAGGTCTGTCGCTTGACAACATCTGAAAAGTTGTAGGAATAGCCTTTGTGTGGCTAATGCTTTCCTGCACAAACAGTGTCAGCTGAAAGTTCAAAATGAGGCTACGAGTGTTCTATTTCTGTTTGAAAAAGATGCCTCAGAGAGATTTTGGAACTTTATAGAGAAAATAAATACCCTCACCTTTCCCCCATCATCATCCTCCGCTAACAGCTGTAATGTTTTAAGTGTTTCACATCTCACTTTCGTGTCTTCATGCTCTAAAAATCCAGCAAGCAAAGGTATCAACCCTATGTCTCTTATTTGCACCCTATTTTTTCTTCTTTTGCCAAGAACCTGCAAATCTTGGAGTGCTTCACCAATCATACTTTCTGAACTCGCCAAAGACAAAGCAGTCCGAGCTACTTTAATCCTTGTTGCTTCATTTCTCTCCTTCCACTCTTCTATAGTAGTTTTCAAAGCTAAATTGGTGTTTAAGAATCTGTTCTCCAGTTTCTGCCCCGTGATGGGGCACAAAAGACTCTCTGACCCATCCTCACATTTGTTAAACCACTCTGTTATGGCTCTTCTTTCATAAGTCACCCCACTTGTAATGGTGACTGGATCATCCATCAACTTCTTTGTTAATGGACAGAAGAAGGTTTCATACAAAGGCTCCATGTACTCTGCCACCTGTGGCAGAGTTTTCAGAGGTTGTTTACCACTTCCATTACTTCCTTGTCTTGAATAAGTTACTCTTAGAAAATCAACCAAACGAGGCATGTCTCCATTATGTATTTCTGAGGTTGTACCAGAACTCTGCGCGTCAGTTTGCAAGGAAACAAGTTCATTCTCAGTTATGACTGGTTGCTCTTTACTGACACTCCGTTTCATACATGAGTGGTCTTCCTTGCAGCTTTCGACTTCCAACATTTGGATTCCGCCCGTTTGAAAGATACAACTTTGCATTTCTCTTGACATTGAACGAACAGCACATTCTGCATACCCATTGTTTTCAAAGGTAGAAGATGGTATACAGCTTAAGTTCTCCCCGATACTTCTCACGACACTCTCCAGCCCACTAATTACACCGTCAAGTTCAGTTTTCGAAACTGAGGGACTTGAACTGCTGCATTTTGAAATAAGATCCTTTGCCAAATTGACATTCTTCAAAAGTGAATTCAAAATCTCCGACGCATTTGGAGTATTTTCTGTTGTCCGTAACTCCATCACTGCCGGGAAGGCCCGATGGAGATAGCAGCCCACCTCCATGAAAGTTTCGGTCTCAATCTCTATGTCGACTATTAACTGGATAGTCTCCGCAATAGATGTAACTATGGTTTGCGCAAGAATCAATATCGAGTTTGTATCCTCCCTCAGCTGCACAAAGAGCTGGAAATGTGATTTCCATGAATCTATTTCCGATACACGCCATAGGAGAAAGAAGAAGAGAAACCGACCGACAGTATTCTCATTTCTCAAGCATTCATTCAGTTATATTAATGTCACAGGGACAAACAACTCATGTTAAGCCTTACTGGAGAGCTTGTTGAATATAAAAAATTGTACATGAACAGGGGGTTTACTTGTGTATGCTTTATATCTTTTCAGTTTTGCACAAGATCAATAAACTCATCTTCATGCCAATCTTGATAGCATCTAATATTCATGGCAGATAAGCAACACATACAAGAGTTTTAAGAAGAGAAGGAGAAGGCAAGCACTTACCGACATCTGATTGATGTTGCCGCTGCAAAAGGGGTCTCCGGGGAGCCACTGTTATCTCCCCAGACGAAGAAACGGTCGACAATACAGCTTGGGACGGAGGAGGAATCTACTGAAGTAGTCAAGACCTCTAGACCCTGTGTCCATATTTAACCTGGCTTTAATTTCACTAAACTAAGCAGCTGATGATCACATGATCTAATAAATAATTTCAACAGTGATAATGAACAAGGAAAAGAGGGACTCCGTATGAGAGTAATACAAATAACCTTCAGGTTCTACCATGGGAAGAACGATCCTCCTCCTCCTATCAATGGATTCTGTAAGAAGGTGGTGACTCAAGGATGATGTTGAACATTTTACTCGATCCCAGCTGGGTAATTTCCTTGATTATATACTCAACAACTTCAGAGAATTAAACTTGAGAACTTCAGGGCCTCATGAAATCATAAAACTGCAGCCTAAGTCTCAATCGTCCTTTCTGGAAAAAATTGAAAACAAAAAAAAATCTTGGCTCAACCTATCTTACCCACTTCATTCCAATATAATTAGGAGCTAATTTTCATGAATTGGTTTGACTTGCACAATTGTTCTTCATTGTTAACAGAGTAATCACTATAATATGCGTCATCTCTATGTGATTGGTAAGGTTATCGCCATTTGCTTGCAGGAGTTATTAGAATATTTATTGCTCAACTAACACGCCGCCTATTTCAAACCAAAAGTCTAACATAGTCTCTTATCTATAATCTCTGTTTTTTATAGATTTTCATTAATGAATTCATCTAACCCTTTCAATCTTGAGCTTGAATTTGGTAAATCTAAGTTATATTTTAATTTTTTTCCTTGTCTTTCATTATATATTTAATGGATCTATATTAACTAAGGCCATGTTAGTGCGCAGCGTAAGTAAAATGTATTTCACTTACGTCGGGTAAGTGCGCAGCGTAAGTACATGGGGAAAGTGAAATACTGATGTATTTCGCTGCCCCCCCCCGTTTTAGGCATAAAACGATGGTAAGTGAATTCAGAGGGGTTAAACTCTAAATTCACTTTCCCTCGCTCAATTACGTCTCGGGCTCGGGTTGTCGGGAAGGAAGCTCTGTCGAACGAGGGTTTCAGAGAAAAAAAAAAATTTCTCTCACTCGCTCGTGACCTTCAGCGATTTCCATTGCCCTTTGTTGTGCGACCTTGTCTCCGGCGCTCAACTCCCTTCCTCTTGTCGTCCCCAGCACCAACGACCTTCGGCGACATCTCTCCTCTCTCTGCAACCTTTCCGGCTCTTCCTTCGCTCACGATCGTCAGCGATTTCAATCGCCCCTTTTGCGACCTCTCCCCGACGCTTGATTCTCCCTCTTGCCGTCCCCATCACCGACGACTTCTCTCCCCTCTTGCAACTTCTCCGACTCGATTCGAAAGAACCACTTCTTTGCATACCTTATGATTTTCCTCATTTCCCGCACATTCAGATGTTTCCTTGTGTGATTTATTAGTATTATTTTCAAGGCAACCAGGTGGAATTTTCAAAGAAACCTGACATTACCATTGTTAATAGTAATTAACAACGAAGGGTTAATTAATATTTAATTTAACTAAAAATTAATGATTAATGATTGGTATAATAGTGAAATGTGTATTATAATTAATGTTGAATTTATGGTAATAAAAAAATATAATAATTCTAATATAAATTACTAAAATATGTTTACTGATTAATACTTAAATAATTAATAAATTATTTGAGTAGTTAAAAATTAATAAATAAATAATCTTAGATATTCTCACGTGCAGGATGGGGGAGCGAGTACAATTCCCTTGTGCCTCCTAGCCTGTTTGAGTTATAATGTATTATTTTTATTTTTATTATTATGATATTTATATAGTACACTATGTCGTACAATATTTGTATAATTATTTCATATTTAGATATTAAAAAATTAAATTTTGATTACAATTTTATTAATATAAAGTAAGTATTTTGTTTAATTATTATATTTAATATATTTTATTTATTAACTAATATTAATTTAATTTTCTGAAAGTCAGATATATCAAAATATTTTATTTAATAAAAAATCTATTGCACTTTCCATTGTGCACATTAACAGAAACAAGTACTTTATACTATATTTTTTATTACGTATACTAACACAAATAAATACTTTACACTCACTTTCCCTAGGGAAAGTACTTCACTTATAATTCCACTTTCCCCTTCCCCTTACATTATGCACTAACCCCTAAAGGTCATTTTGGATTATTTACGCGAGTAAATAAAGGATAAATTAAATAACTGAAACTTAAGTAAAAATATCTAAATAAAATATTTAAAATTAATTAAATCATTTCACGAAGTTAAATTCTATTAAAAGTTTTAAAAATTAAATTATTTATAATAAAGCGGGAAATCCATTTCTTGCACACGAGATCCACCAACAAAGATGCCTCGTCACTCATACGTGACACGTGTTAGGTGTGGGGCACATGTTTATTAAATTAATTCGACTGGGACCCATGATTAGGTTGATTTTAGCGGTTTTTATGTTAAGTGGGGCCTGCTCTCCGGCAGGGAAGATATTTTGTACGCGGAATCCATTGGCGGGCCAGAGTTAGATTCAGCCAGTCAAATGTAATTCATAGACCCAAAAATCTGGACCAGAGTGACGATGCCCAAAGAGGGAAATACGGAAATGGTGGCGGTTCTGTAATACCTCGAGAAGAGCAGGGTGACGACTAGATCAAAGAGAGGCAAAGAGTATAAAACGAGATTACTTCGGCGGCGAAGGTGAGGGAAGGGGGAGGCGCCCCGGGTCTGGGAAACTTTTTCTTCTCTGGCATTCTCTCTTGCTTTTCTTCTTTTCGTCCGATTTTAAAACCTCATTTCTGACGTTTATGTCAGCGCAGTGGGAAGAATATCTCGAATTATTGGTTTTCTTCATAAGGACAAAAGTAAAACGTGTGGAAAACGGAAGGCTTTCTTATATATCCTCATTGATCAGCGGGGATTAGAGGAATCCGGATAGGAGAAAGGAGGGTGTAATCCAGGAGAACCTTTTGTTCATCTTTCTTTTCTGGTGGTCCGCTGTCTTGTTTTGAGTTTTTGGTATTTGCTAGGTGGATTTCTTGTCCAATCGAAGCGTCTCTTCTTCCTTTTTATTTCTGAACTATTGTTTGCTTGGGTTGCCTGTTCTGTAGTTTCGAAGAAATTTCCTCATTTTTTACGGAGGATCGGTCCATAGAGGAAAAGAGTCCGTGGATCGGTTCTCTGGACAAATTCCATTATCCAATTTGACCCGTTCTGAGGTTTTATCTCGCCATTCTCCGCGTCCTGATCTGTTATTTTGAAGGAGTTTGCCATAGGATTATCTCCGTACAAGGGAGTCAGCGGAAACTTATTTCTCTCGTTAATCTGTTGTGCCTTTTGAGGAATCTTAACTTTCGAAGCTCTTGCTAAGGAACATATCGCTTTTACAGTTTCACGTTTAGATTTTGTTGGATTGTGGAATAAGGCCGTTTTCCGGCGGTTTTTAGGGTTTTGCAAGATCTGTATATTTTTGTATATTTCGTATATATACGTTGGAAAATGACGATTGAAAACCGGGCGCCGGTTAAGGAGAAGAAGCACCGTAAACCCAAGCCGGTTGTTGATGAGAATGCTCCACTGCTGCCGAAGCATGAGGAAGACATCGCTCATGATGGGTTCAATGGAGCATCGTTCCCGGGAGCTGTCTTCAACCTATCCACTACCATTGTGGGAGCCGGAATTATGGCTCTGCCGGCGACGATGAAAGTTTTAGGGCTTGCACCTGGAATTGCCATGATTGTGTTTATGGCATTTCTCACGGAGGCGTCAATTGAGTTGCTTCTCAGGTTTAGCAAGGCTGGACAGTCGTCTTCATACGGAGCAGTGATGGCGGACGCCTTCGGAAAGACAGGGAGGATCCTATTGCAAGTTTGTGTTGTTATTAACAATGTTGGGGTACTTATTGTCTATATGATTATCATCGGTAAAGCTCTACTTCTAACGATTTTTTATTTTTTTTCTGACCAACTGGATTTTGATGTTAGCTGGAGTTTCTATATGATTTGTCTGAAGTTTATCTGAATATGATGGCCATTATAAAGATCAATCTGCTTTCCCACCACTTCATCAAACTATTTCACATTGCGTTGATGGAGCAACTGTTATCGATTATGGTCAAGTTAATTATGACGTTTGAATAACTCAATCTCAATCAGCCGTATTTATTTTTATGTGGAAACTAATTTATTGTTATATCCCGTTAATCTCATTATGTACTTACAAATTACAGTTATCTAAATCTTATCTCGTGGTCCTTTTGAAACAAATTCATTTAGTGGTATACTTTACAGAGTACCTCCCTTGAAAACCTTTGAACTTCTCATTTATTTTATCTAGCTCATATATCAGTTACATCTGTCATTCTCTTGTTTTTTGTTTTATTATGGATTTGGTGATTCATGGCTTTGTGTTGCTCCTTCTGCGAATAAATTCAGAAACCTAATGGGTTTCTCTGTTCATGTGGTTAGGTGATGTGCTTTCTGGAACAACTTCAAATGGACTACATCACTCAGGTATCTTGGAAGGATGGTTTGGGGACCACTGGTGGAATGAACGCATCTTTGTTCTGCTTCTCACAACTCTTGCAGTGTTTGCTCCATTGGCTTGTTTCAAACGTGTTGGTAAGTTTAGCTTATTTGTTGACAACAGTAGTTATGTTATCCACTTCTCTTCCCAAAGGCAATCAATTTATTTAGTGCTGCCAGCTTCTTCTTTGAAGTATCTAATAGGCTCTTAAAGGTTTTTTTTGAAGAAGTGTGTAAATAATAGGCTCTTAAAGTTAAGATGGCTAAAAAACTTTTTGACGATTAAAATATGGAAGGTTTTTCTTTCATTTCATTGTAGCGTTTCTTCATGTTCAACTTTGTAAACATAGTGCACTGGTAAACATTGGACTGAACTAGGAGTCAAGAATACAATAGAGGAAAAGTCAGAGTTAAACTGATGTACTAGGACCTCAATAAGAGATCATGAGTATGTTGACTCTCAAAGTTGAAGTTGACCTTTTCTCTTGATGTTATGTTTTTGTTCTGCAGATTCATTGAGATACACTTCGGCCTTGTCAGTTGCACTAGCTTTGGTATTTGTTGTTATTACTGCTGGAATCACCATTGTCAAACTGATAAATGGCAGCATTGAAATGCCTCGCTTCCTACCCATAGTTACTGATTTATCATCCATCTGGAAGCTCTTCACCGTGGTTCCTGTTTTGGTCACTGCATACATTTGCCATTACAATGGTATGTTTTTTTTTTTTTTTTGATAAACATTACAATGGTATGTTACTGGGAAAATCATTGTTTTGGTGGGAAAAAACTCCGTTATGGGAATTTACTAGTTTTGATGAACTGAAAACAAAAAAAGAAGATTTTTGTTAACTCATGAATTGAGTGAATATGATCGATATATTTGTTACCAAAGATGAATACCAACTTATTTTGAAGAATCTGATGTATTTTTGATTTTGCAGTTCATACCATAGACAATGAGCTCGAGGACACCTCCCAGACAAGAAATATTGTCCAAGCATCCCTTCTCTTGTGTTCAACTTTGTACATAGCGACAAGCTTCTTTTGTTTTCTCCTTTTTGGCGAATCTACCCTTGACGATGTACTGGCCAATTTTGACACTGATCTGGGCATTCCATATAGCTCTGTACTTAACGATGCAGTTCGCATTAGTTATGCTGTTCATCTCATGCTCGTCTTCCCTATTATTTTCTTTGCGCTCCGGCTCAACTTGGATGGCCTTCTATTTCCATCGGCTAGGTCTTTGGCCACAGACAATAAAAGGTTTGTATTGGTGAGCTTTGGGCTTATCGCTGCTGTCTTTCTAGGTGCAACTTTCATTCCAAGCATTTGGGATGCATTTCAGTTCACTGGAGCAACCGCTGCAGTTTGCATTGGGTTCATCTTTCCGGCTGCCATAACCCTCAGGTTAGTTTAAATGAGAAACAAAATGGGAAAGGCGAATGATAAACCTCTTATTTCGTTGATATAATCTCGCTGTGTTGATTCAATTTTACTGTTTTTTTATTTATAATTTGCTTACTTATCTCAATTCTGTTCAGGGATACACATGGTATAGCTACTAAGAAGGACAAAATCTTGTCGATTTTTATGATTGTTCTGGCTGTATTCTCAAACGCAGTGGCCATCTACAGCGATGCCAACTCCCTATTCAAGAAGAGCTCTCCTCGTGCATGAGGTCGGAACGATCGTATAGGAGATTTGAAGGGCTGAGCACGTCTTGTATATATGGTTCAGCCATGGGCAGACATTTTCATGTTTCGTTTTCTAGGATTTTCATGGTTTGAGCAAATAAAAAACTGTAAGTGTTCAATATATAGTGGTGGGTTAGTGTCATTCTCATAAGAGGTTGAGAGCTTGTAGCGTAGTATAGAAGCAGAATTGGTTTGTGTAATCATGTACAATCGTTTATTATACAATGGGAGATATATGCTACCTCTGTATTGGTCCATGATGTGCTACAATCGTTTTTCTTTCAATTGATACACGGGAAGATACTGGACTAAATTGGCTTCTTCTCAACTTTCATTTTTCTAAATGCTTTTAAGGAAAAGAGATTCTTGCTACAGAGCTGTGGGTGCATGAAGCTACAGAAGAGTTCTGACAAAATTTTCGTTCCGAGAGATGAATGAAGTGGCAAAAAAGTTATATTCGTCACCTGAGAGATTCGAACTCTCGCGGGGAAACCCCATGTACTTAGCAGGCACACGCCTTAACCACTCGGCCAAAGTGACATTTTCTATGTATTACTCCAAACTTTAATTAAATAGGAAATAGTTATATTTGTTGGGTCGGACCGGCCCTTGTCGATCTCACGTGAGAAGGGACATGGGTGAAACACGTACTTGGAAGTACTTTGAAGACTCACAACAGCCACCTCTCCGGACACACCAAAGGGCGATATTGTTGGATCCAGAGAATAATTGAACCACCGACGTCCTGGGTCCTGGCCTACCAACTATGTCGATTATGTTTGGGCCCATACAGAGAGATGTGGGAGACAGGATGAGTTCCCACCCGCTTAGGGACCATACTTATCAATTAAAGTGCAGCCATGACAAAGGATTAGCCACTATTATGCCAAAGATGAATCATCTATTTTGCATATGGCACATCTATCAAAATGCCAAAAAACATCTTTCAAGTATTTTTATATTCTTTAATGAAATTCTAGAAAAAGTACAAACTTATAGATAATAGATGGCTAAAAGAGATATTCAAGGAAAAACACAAGTGGGCAATGATATGTATAAAAGACATATGTTTTGTGGAAACATGAGAGTACACAAAGTAATAAATGCTTCAATAATCTCATAAGAGTGTTAGGAATTAAACGCCCTAATTTCAAATTAACGAGAGCAATCATAATAATCGTAGAATAAATGAAAAAACAAGCACGAAAAAACACAACAAGATTTATACAAGTGAGACTATGTCCTGTCTTCCGCCGCTGCAGTAATCTACTATGAAGATGAAATAGTTTACAAGAGAAATCGCACACACTTACAAGTGTTGTTTTTCTCTAACCTCTCTCGGCCGCAACTGATGCTCCTCAGATGATAAAACCCTAATAGCGGCACCCCAAATATAAAGAGGAAACTAGGGTAACCGCGATACAAGAGTAAAATTCTCAAACTACCCTTAATAACACAGTAGTCAATATATCCACACCAGAGGGTAAGGTGTTAATTAGGCTCCGCAACTTAGCAAAAAGGATACTTTAATTCAAAACTAGATCAACTACAATTTTTTTAGCATTTCCAAATACAGCATTGATGTTTAAGACAGAAATTCTTCGGCGGCAACGACTCGTTAAACTGCGAGACCCATCCTGTTCAATTGTAATCAGGACGTGGAATTAGACAAAATTGGTGTTTCTTTTTTAAATCCAACATCTCACTTTCATTTCTACCTAATCCCACTTTTTTTTAATCCGTCAACAATAATTCCGGCCTGTACGCAGCTTTCAAATTTTCAATTATCATCCCATCGTTGTTTTATGGCGCTTGTATGGTAGCTCTCGTCTTATTTTCCTTAAACCTGCCTAGCGACCGTTTTTTTGTTTTTTTCCATGCTGAGATCGATTATCAAGGCAGAAGTTGAAGTTCGTTTTACTTGTTACATACGACCGAATCCGAGTGTTAAGCCAGTTCTGTGAATCAGTAGCTACGTGTGGAGATGTTTTGGTTTTTTAAACGTCTGTATAGATTGATCTAAGTAGATATAATATGGATTTTTTTTTTAGGATCTCGGTTGATCTATGCCTGGATCTTTCCGAGTTAACTTCCACGCGATCAAGTCTGGAGTCTTGAGTTCAATATCGTTGGTTGTCCATGGCCTTTAGTGGTTTTGATGTTTCTAATGGATTCTACAATTCGGCCAACCTCTACGGAGGATGCTTCGAGTCTCCTGCACTGGGTAAACCGAGAAACCTCAATGACATGGTTTCTTTTGCGTTGAAAGAACTCTTTGGATATTCCAACTGGTAGTATATTTTTGTCGATTCCTATTTAAACTGATTTTCAAATGCATGAAAGTTGGATAGACTGTTACGCCATTGACATTGTCGATCGATCTGTGTTAAACCTTTTTTTATTACGTCATTGACGTCGTTTCTTGCTTATATCTTCTCCAAGAAATGGACTCAGCATTTCAGACAACCTACATCGATGATTGTTCAACTGTTTTGAACTTTGCCATTTAAGCTCGAGGTCTTATTGAGGTCTCTCGCTTCTCAAACATGGCGTCTTTCTCTGTGGAAGATTTTGTTGGAGAGGGAGTTCTGAAAGAGCTGGTCCCTAAGCTACTGGCTGAAGGTTGGGATGATGTTCCCACTTTGAAGATGATGAATTCAGAAGATATGGATGCCATTAATATGACTCGGCAGCAAAAGGTTTTTCTTTTCATTTCTGATTTGTGGGCTAGATGTTGATGTGCTTTCAACGATAGATCAAAGAATCCGTGGTTAATTCTAGTCCTATCCTTTGAATGTTCTCTATTTTTTGTTATGGTATTGCTCAATCATAATTAAGATGAATATGAAGTCCTCGTGGCAGTGATTTTTGCTATTGACCAGCTTCATCGTGTTCAAGTTTAACTTCGCGGATCCTATGGTTTCTCAACTTCACAGTTTCTTTCTTTGTTTTTCTTGTGTTAGGATGCACTGGAAATTAGATCGTATCTCCATGAACGCTCCTTGATGCAATATGCAGATAGGCTAGAGGCTTCTGGAAAATCTACTTCTGAGCTTTTAACTGTAAGCACTGTGGTTCTCTCCTCTCAATATGGCATGCGACGAGGTCATGTTGCTCGTTTTGTTGATAGATCCTCAGCCTGTGGAATTTCAATGTCTCCCAACTATGTTCCTGCGGCAAGAAATAGGACCACTTCGAATGTTAGTGAAAGCACTGATGGCAGTGAACGTTCATCTACAAATCCTAGAAAGATTCAATCCGTAAGATCGTCAATGCGGAAAAACACATTCAGTGAAAGATCTGTTGAACAATCGATGGCGGAGCTTAAGATCAAAGAAGGTTATGTATTTAAGGGGATAGTTGCTTCAGAACCAGCTGAAGCTAGGCTCTGTGGGTGTGTACCAGCTCCTCCTATTGTAGACGATGTTGCTCCTTACTCTTCAGTTGAGAACATCTCCATTCAAAAGCTTGCTCCTGAATATAAGATTGGAATGGAGAGATTGGTGACTACTAAGGCTCCACCCATGAAGGCCTCCCTGCTATGGGGCGATAAACCAGCCGTAATTCTTTGCCTTCGTCGCCCAGGGTATGCTCTTCCCCTTCTTCAGATGAAGGTTCAGCCATTAACGAACTTTACAAATCCTTATTTTTAAGTCTTTGCCCCTGAATGGCATTACAGGTGCATAATGTGCAGAGCTGAAGCGCACCAGCTCTATGCAAGGAAACCCATATTTGATGCTTTAGGATTTCAGCTGATTGCTGTTCTTCATGAACAGATCGACTCTGAGGCATGTTCACATAAACTTTTAGGTATTGGACCCTGTTACACTCCATGAGAGAGACTTTCTGAACTGCTGATGCTTTCAGGTTAAAGACTTCTGGCCTCGCTATTGGGGTGGGATGGTAATTCTTGACCGCAGCATGGAGTTCTTCAAATCTCTCGGAGGAGGAGCATTGTTGAAAGACAGTTTCTTAACAGGTTTTGTACTCAATTCCCGTGCCATTGCTAATTTTAAGCGTGCTAAAGCTACCGGGATCGATTTCAACTATAAAGGCGAAGGTGAGATCAAGGGAGGACTGTTCATTATCGGTAAAGGAAAAAGTGGTATTGCCTACCAGTTTATCGAAAGAAATTTTGGTGATTGGGCTCCTTTGGCAGAAGTTATAGAGACTTGCAAACAGCTACAGGTACTTCCCTTTGGCTTCTCAGAATTCATTGAGATTTTCACCATATTTACGTTAAGTTGTAGAGTCACCATTATTAGGGTTATCATTGAGGATCATCAATTGTTGTAGAGAGAAGTTAGAAAAAAACACTTGAACGTATGCGATTTCTCTTATAAACTATTTTCATCATCATAATGAATAATTGCAGCGGCAAAAAACAGGACGTAGTTTCAACTTGAGTCAAACCTGTATAAATCTTGTGTTTTTCGTACTTGATTATTTCTTCTTATTGCTCTCGTTAATATTGAATTAGGATGTTTAATTTCTAAAAATTTAAGCTATAACATACAAGTTACAGTACGAAGTTAGGTTGAGTGAAAAATAAATGGTTTTTGATTGACTGTGCAGAAGCTGCAACTGAGTGAAAGAGAATCTGTTCATACATCACAGGAAGAAAACTAAAGCTGGACAGTGTTTCGGACGTTTTCTTGTAGTTGTTTCTCAAAATTCAGCAGGAGGATTATTTGCTTATATTCTTAAAATTATGAGAGATTGCAGTTTGGACTTTGAAAAAAGAATTACTTGTATTTTATTCCCTTCTCTGCAATTCCCCACCGTCACTTCAATGAAACCCCTAAGTTACAGTGTTTGCAGCCAGTGAAAAGTTTCAGTAAGATGAGAAGAAGTTAAATAAAACACTGTTGCTTGACGCCATCCACAGCTCATTCACAAAAGCAACTGGCTACTTTCATCTGTAAATCAAGAAGTCCATAAAATGTAACTAAAAGTAAAAGCGTCACATATTTGCAGCTTAATGCAAAGAAATAAATATAGACAGAACAGAAAGTAACATTTGATAAATAAATAGAATATTTCACTTGTTTCACAAAACAGTGTGAGAAAAACTTTTATATGCAACAGACCCAATTGTGTGCCTTGTTTATAGTACAGACTTGCTTCCATCTGTATCATGGTGACCAAGCTGAAGCAACAATTATGAGCAGATATCACAGAGGACATGGAGCACTGTAGAGCTGTTGCTGTAGAAATGAGTGATGCTAACAGTCATATTTTATGATCTACTGTTTATAAAGAATTAATGTCCTCTTCAAAAAGAATTTACCTCAACATATGATATTTTTATATGTTTTCTTCAATGAAAGACTCTCTCTGAGGTATAATTGAAAACCCTCCAGCATAAGCCTCTCCAGCCTTTAAACTTTGGTTCCAACAAGGACCAGGCAGACTACTGTAAGTTGGCTTTCATAGTTTGTAAAACCTGATCTCTCAATGTGGAGCAGGGTCAGTATGGCACATTATGCTGCCTTCAAGACTCTTCTCTGTATGATAGTCAAATATGGAATACCTTCTCTCAAAATAAACCAGTCAGGAAGCCATCTGATTTGCCTCCCTCACCATATTGACTGGGTCTGGTAAACAGCTCAAGTTGTGTTTTCTGCCTTCTCGACGACTTCAAACAAGGTAGCAGTGGCTTCTTCCCCAGTGAGGGCAGTTAGTTGTGATCAAGTTAAATCAGCATAATAATGAAAAAAAAATCATCACCAGAAATCTCCACAGGAGCAAACACCATCTCTAAATCTATGAAATCGAGCAGCATCTCTCACTAGTATC
The DNA here is from genome assembly GCF_029961685.1 of Aristolochia californica. Classification (NCBI taxonomy): domain Eukaryota; kingdom Viridiplantae; phylum Streptophyta; class Magnoliopsida; order Piperales; family Aristolochiaceae; genus Aristolochia; species Aristolochia californica. The sequence goes on along the minus strand of NW_027182290.1, from coordinate 32,528,832 downwards.
TCCCGTCCAGTAATTTTTGAGATATACTTTGTAGCATTATGGCAGTCCCCACAGACACGAAGGTTCTTAACCACCTTAATAGGCACTTCACTAGGCACAAAAATCAAGCCAAAAGCTATTGCGAGCTTCTCACTATGGTGGCTGAGCATTCGTATCTTGTCCCTTTCCTCCACATCATGCAGCACTGAACTCGTATCAGGAACAAAACCTGCCTTGAACATCTTGTGGTTAAGCTTCTCTAACTCGGCATATATCTGATCAGAATATGGATTTGATTTATCATCAGCTGAAAATATGTGAACCTTATTTTTGTACTTGATCCAACTACAACCAGGCTCCTTTCTCACCCTCAAATCTCTCATCCTTCTTCTTAGATTAGCTACATCCTCCCATTTCTTCTTGGAAGCATAGATGCTAGAGAGCAAAATATAACTTACTGGATTTTGTGGGTCTAATACAAGTAGAGATTCAGCTGCCCATTTCCCGATTTCCATATTACCATGTAGTCTACATGAGCTTAGCAAGGTAGCCCACCCTATCACGTCAGGCTGACAAGGCATTTGTTTAATAAAATCTTCAGCTTCCTTCAATTTCCCTGCTCGACTAAATAGGTCAATCATACAAGTATAGTGATCGTCTAAAGGTGATATTCCATGATCTTCAACCATGGATTGGAAGTACTGACATCCTTTCTCCACCAGTCCTGCTCTGCTGCAAGCAGAGATAACACCAATAAATGTTACACCGTCAGGTCTTAACCCTTCTCTCAACATTCTTTCAAACAACTCTATAGTTTCTTTGGCTTTTCCAAATTGGGCGTACCCTGATACTAGAGCAGTCCATGAGACTTCATCCTTAATCTCCATCTCATTGAACAACTTAATTGAATCTTCAATACCGCCGCACTTGCCATACAATGTAACAATTGCATTTGAAACAGTTATAAAGGAAATCAAGCCTGTCACAATTGCTCGACAGTGGAATTGGGCGCCCTCTTCCACAATTGCTAGGTGGGCACATGAGCTAATTACACTTCCAAGAGTAAAATCATCAGGGCTGACCCCATTTCTCTGCATTTGACTGAAAATACTTACAGCTTCTTCGCAGAAACCATTCTGTCCATAACCTACAAGCAATGCTGTCCATGAAACAACATTCTTATTTTTCATTCGTTTAAAAACCTTTTCAGCAGAGCTTATGTTTCTACATTTGGAGTACATATCAACAAGAGCACTACCTACAAAGAGATTGCTCATGTAGTCAGACCTAATGACATAGGCATGAATTTGCTTCCCTTGTTCCAATGCAGAAAGGCTACCACAAGCTGTTAATGCACTTCCAAAAGTGTATTGATCAAGTGGGGAACCTTCAAGACACATTTCTCTGAACACAGTAAGTGCTTCTTTATTTAAACCATTTTGTGTAAACCCTGTGACCATTATAGTCCATGAAATTGAATCTCTTTCAGGCATTTCCCTAAATAAAAGTTTTGCATCCTCGATCTTGTTGCAGCGGAACAATCCTGTCATCATGGTATTATACATCACCAAGTTCCTATCATGTATTTCTTCAAAGACCAATTTGGCATACTCAACTAAACTTGCTTTTGAATACATGTCAACCAAAGGACTGCTAACAAAAACATAATAATTGAACCCAAATTTTATTATTTGCCCATGAATCTGCCGGCCAAAATTGACCATACCATAACTAGAACATAGAATTAGCAATGTGGAGAAGGTGATCCTGTTGGGACCCAAGTCATATTCTTGCACCATGAGTTTATAAATCTTGACAGCATCGAATGGTGACCCATAATTGGCATGGCCTGAAATGATGGCATTCCAAGTGACACCATCCCGGTCTGGCATTCGACTGAAAATTTGCTGCATATCAAGGAGCTGACCAGCTTTTGAATAAGCAGAAAGAATGGCATTCCACGAAAAGAGGTTTGGTTGTGGAATTTGATCGAACGTACGTCGCGCGTAGGCTAGTTGCCTGAACTTGGCGTACGCGCTCACAAGGTTGTTGAAGACAAAGGTATCTATCTGTTTCAGGCTTTTTAGTATTACACAATGGAGCTTTTTCACTTGAATACGGTTGTTTGATTCGCAGCACAGTTTGAGTAGAGAAGAGTAGTAATTTGGAAGAGAACTCATGACTATGCAGTTTACGCGGGGAAAATAAGGGTCAAAGTATGTTTATAAGGTAGGTAGTAGCAGTATACTGACATAATTAGGGGCGCACTAGTAGCTGCAACCATCATCCCATGTTGAGGGTGCCAATTTGCCGAAGATTCAACTTTTCACGGCAGAGGTTTTGATGCATACTGCTACGGCACCGGCAGCAACCAAAATACAGCATTTCCATTACTAAAGACCAATTTCATCGATCCTTCAGTAACTACACCGGCGCGTAGGCTAGTCGCATGCAACCCCGGGGGTAGAGCCGCCTCTCTCACTACCATCCAGATTACAGCAGGGACGAGTTTCCATCCCAGCTCTGTCTGCAGGAGGGGACTGCCAGGCACCTCTCTCCCATCGCCTGCCGGGGCTAGTAAATTTATCTGTTTTTAGATTATGGGAATTTGAATCTGCTGACGTCGCTAAACAAGCTAGAGTCAGACTTGTGTTAGAAGTGGCTCGTTCCTTCCTGGTTGACTGGCTAGGCATCGGAGGCATCCTTCTCCATCGAGTTTATTTAGTTAGCATCAAGCGAGGCAAGTGTTCGAGTCGAACCAAAGGCAAGCCTATCTCGATGCCCTTTTAGGAGCTAATGCACTTGCGTGTGATAAGATCTGATTGTGCTATTTCATGGTAAGGCTCTGAAACCAAGAGGTATCGGTCTCAGAAGCTCAAAAGGGAAAGGACAGTTGTGCCTTGAAGGGTATGATGATACACGCAAACTCAATCTTGAAGACCGACACTTTTCTGCATATCTTTCAAATTCTCTACTCCAGATTTCCTGTCGTTGAGTGTTCCTCTCTCGATTTCGATGTTGGAATGACAGTGCCAGCTAGGTATGCTTACGCCATGGATGTGAGTATTGTAGTAAAATGAACCTCACATTAGTTTCCTTTACCTATTCAAAAGGACTTTTTTATTCAAATGCTGATCAATCGATAAATTGTTTTATTAGAATTTTCAAGCTAAATTTTCTTGTTCATAATAGAGAACTGGAACTAGTTTTTTTCTATCAAGAAATTCTTATTTACACTTCTTCTTTATGACTTTCCATTGCCCAAACACCCTTGAGCTGGAAATTATAATGGAAAAAAATGTTGAGGGAAGCTCAGAGAACTGGAGAGAATGGAAGACATTGCGTATCTTGAATTTCTTCCTTGGTGGGTGTGGGTGAGTAGGTGTGTGTCAGAGAGAAAAATAAAACACGATTCCACTTGAACAACCCATTTGAGTGGATGAAGCTTTTCAAGATTCATTTTACAGCAAAGCCTTTTTGTATTAAGAGGACGAACAACACTATCTGCATATACAAGAAATTTCTCTTTATGTTGTGAACATCAATGTAGATCTATAATATACCTGCATCATGGAGCCCAATCATATTTCTTGCTATACAAGAGGGCATCCAACACCTTAAAGAGTTTTGAATGTCTGGAAGTACTTAACCAGCCCTGCCATTCTCATCATAAAGAATTCTTCAACGGATTGTCTGCTTAGAACAACAGGAAACCAAAGTATGAAAGTAAGGTGTCAACTGAGAGCATTAATTAAAGCTCAACTTTCATATGACCTGGTGGAAGTGACCCTGCAAAATGATGAAGGAAACTTTCGCTTGTAAAATAAATTCGAAGTAAACTGAATTCAAACTCCACTGTTTTCTTTTGCCTTTTCTTTTTCCCCGCCATGAATGGCCACTGAGCTCAGATTTTTACCATTGAACTCCTGCGGATTGAAAGGCACATTTCCACCAAAGCTCATTTGAACAACATTATGGAGCTCGTCATCCCACATATTGGCCATCTGTATAATTACAGAACAGAGAAGTTAGGGTCTATAAATTGTCTGCAAACATATCATAAAGCCACTTAACAGAAACATGTAAAAAAACACTAGTGATCTAGCAGATGGAAAGCAACCTGAGCTATAGGTTCCCTATATCCATTTGCAGCAGCCATTTGAGCATTTATATTTCTTCTAAGCACATCCGGAGGGTTTCCAATGGGGATTCCGGCAGAGAACAAACCGTGATGGGATGGGTGGAGCTGAGGATGAGGCATGCCAATATCAGGCAGGAAAGCGATGCTGGATGAGGCGCTTCTTGATTGAAGGATCTGCAACATGTACGTACCAACTGAGAAACAAATTTCACAAAGGTTGCTAAAGAAATAGCAAATAATGCTGACATACACTATCATTAGGCATATTACTCCCAATCTTCCCATCATTAAAAGACGAAAAAAACTCACATCTTTTGAAAGGAGTCCTTCAATATTCAAATCAAGGCGTGGATTCACGGTAGCAAGTTTCATTGATAAAAACTGCAAGCAGATGCAAAATCAAGTTAATCAAATCTAAATTTCTTGCTCCAAGTTTTAAAATGGAAATTGAACATCAAGAGCCGTAGCACTTCTTTGCAATGAAATAGCCAGTTGATTGGCCGCCTGATTCAAATTATCTTCCACCCAACAACTTACCACCTCCCTTCACTAATCTGGAAAGAAAACACAGATAAGGATAAAATGATTTGATTCATTTCAATCATACCTCAACCTGTCTTTGCAATGATTGTACATAGTTGATGATCTCATCAAGCATGACTGCCTTCCCTGTGACCTGTTGACCAAATATTTAAGAAGTTAAGACAAACACGACTGGAGTTCATAAATCCAGAGAGACATCCTATATCAATTCCTTTGGGCTACCTTGCTGCAACCTGGTACCAGGTCCTGAAGAAACTTCATCCGCTCACTTATCTTTTCTCTTCTTACCTGTGATTAAGGTCAACCAATATCACATCAGTTTATCCTCCAAAATCCTTCAGAAGAAACTTAGATTGGTTAGTAATCAGAAATAATCACCAAATGAAAGCTTACTCTCTCTGCTAGGCTGTGGCTGTTTGTGGCTTGTCCCCTTCGAGCTCTAATATGAATATAATCGTCTTTTGGTGCATCTGAATTTTGTGAAGCGTCTTTGCCGTGCTTGCTACTTGGCTTAGGTGTTGTATAACTAGGATTCTGTTCCCCCTTATCTTTGCTATCCATGTTCACCTTGGTGGCTTCAGCAAAGGGCCGCAGATCCCCATTAAATTGCTCCAATTCAGCATCCTACAGCAAAGACCATGTTTTTATTGACATTTGTAGAAAGTGGTCAGCAATTGACAGTCCAAAGAACAGCAAAATACATACCTGACCACTTCTTTTCCTTTTATTAGCACCAAATCCCTTATTCAACGGTTCCCCTGCAGAATTTTCCAGATTAGAAGGCTCTTCCTGACCTCCCCCACTAAACTCAGCTTCATCAGACTCATTGTTTGACATCCCAACTCCATGTTTTCCATCATCAGAAGGCCTCAGCAAGCTTCCACTTTCTCTCTCATTCTTCAATGGACTCCCTTCAGTGACCCCACCACGATCAGTGGCCATGGAATCTTTAGGAACTTCATTGATGTGCAATTCATTGTTCTCAGTTTGATCCCCAGTGACAGCCTTTATACCGCAGCAAGGTAAAGCTTCAGGGGGCTGAATCTCACCATTCTTGGGATAAGGACCAAGAGATTTGGAAACAGTAAACGGGTTCACCATGTCACTGAAATTTCCACCACTAAAACTTGAGAACCGAGCAGCGCGTTCAACGAAACCAGAATCAGTTGGGATCTGAGCCAAACTGTGAGGGAGAAATCCAGTTCCAGTTTGCAACAAAACACCTTTTGACATTGAATTTGCAGGACTCCAACCAACTTCTGAGGGTTTTTCCATGCCAGACCTTGAAGAGGAAGGACAAAATTTCCTAGTAGAAACTTTATCGGAAGTGCTGGTACTAGCTTGAATATTATTCTCCGTGAAGATTAAGTTCTGGCCACTCGGGTCCCAAATACCAGGGCAAAATGAGTCTACCAAGGAAAGAGAGGAACAAGAGGAGGTGACAGGAATAGAACTTTCGGAGGGGAAAGGGGTGGTGAAATTGGTAACAGCAAATCGCCAGTCTGAAGGAAGATTGGACGAAGGAAAATTTAAATGTTCACCACTTCTCTTATTCATTCCATATTTATCTTTGTCACTCAAATCCATCTATCTTCGACAATAAGGACAACCCAAAACGCTTCAAAAAGAAGTGTGAAACAAACCTCTGACCTGCTCTTCAGCAACTTTCAGCAAATATCAATTAAGCTGTTACAGCTCCCACGGCCGCAACTTGTTTGAATGAATAGCAAAAACTCCAACCCAAGCTCCTTAACAGTGGACAGCAGCAACATTTAGTGAAAGCAGACGAACACCTTCTCTTAACCAGGAAAAATAAATCCTGTATAGACTCAACCGGTTCAGTATTTTTAGACAAGAGATGCTCCACCAATGTAGAGCCTAGAGCTAAAAGCCTAAAGGCTCAATCGACACTTAAACCCAAATAAAGTCTGCCTCGGGAAACAACTTAATACAACCCAAACCAATGATATTGAGATTAAAAGGCCTTTAATTTAGAAAAACTGAAAACAAAATTCTAAAGAAAAAAACAAAATCGCATGGAAAAGGAAGTTAACGGGGGCTAGAAACTCAAAGACCAGGAAGATACTCAACTAGCTTCCAAGTAAAGCAACTGAGAGTCTGAGACAGAGATATGGCACAAATTTTTCAAAAGCCAAATCTGACTACTTCCAAAATTGACAAACACCACTGCAATTGGCTACGCACGCCCAGGCTCATCTCAACCGAAATAAATGATGGTTGATCATACAAAAAGGGGAGGCACGAAACCCCAAATTACACAACAAGGCCAGAAGAAAGAGCAACCTACTTTAATCTTTAAACACAGCTTAAACACAATAGCAATCAAAGACACATAGATTTCAGAGATCAAGTTACGTTTCAAAGCCCACTAATGTGAGTCTTCTTCGGTCAGAGACACAGGCCCTGAAACTAAAGCGTACACAGAGAGGGAACAAACGAACCATAAACAGAAAATGAGAGATACCCAGTTCAGATACTCTGCTGCTTTTAGCACCCTGACTCCATTGAAGCTTTACAGAAACTTCTCTGAATTGGGTTCGTTCAAACTGTCCTCTTTTGGTCAGAAGACGCTTTATACTGCACACTTTCGTGCAGTGAGAGAGAGAGAAAGAGAGAGAGAGAGAGCGAGCAAGCGAGCGCGAAGGGGAAAAGAGGGAGAGTAATGGCGAAGTGTCTGCATTTATACCCACGCCTGCATCAGGAAGAGTGCAATTGAATGATTAACCACCGCCTCTGCTGCAGTCAAAAAAATAAATATTACAGAAAACCCCACCAAGCTTTCTCCACCACCTTTTGATTTTTTCAGTTTTTTATTGCATTTGTTTACATTTTTAACTCTGGTGACTTTATAGTTTTTTGGTTAATGCAACCAAGCTTGAGCTAGCACCTGACATTGCCAACCCTTCCACGATCCTATTTTAATCCGTTACAAGTCTTCTTCTAGACCTCGACATGGTTTGAAATCTTATAATCTTAAGCTTTGTTTCGGTCAAGAATCTATGACCTTATAGCTATAGCCCTGCGATTTCTTATTACTCTGCTTCAAGAGAGTACCAAAAGAATAAATTATTTAAACTCTCGGTATCCTCTCGTCTCATTCTCTCGTTTGGCGAGAAATAAAAAACTTCAGAACTTCCTCTCTTTAGAACTCAGGAGCCCACGATTTTTCAGACAAACCAGACCGACAGAAAACTCCGATGATCCGGCCGATACAGTATAAAACTACTGAATAGACCAGATACAGTATAAAAATTTGTTTACATGAGTAGCCGAGATTACAGTTTGCCCAGCATTCAAATATCGCGCTAGTTCGGAAAGTTAAACTCGCCGATCCTTGGGGCTCGACCAGTATTCCTAATCCTATGAATTCTGTAAAAGAAAAGCGGAGCTTACAAGGGATTTCCCGATTTTCTCGCGTGCGGATTCCACTCCGGCTCGGTCTATTTCGCGGGTCTCGCCAACTAGTAATTTCTCGTAGTTTATGATCCAGGTTTTGCGTTTTCCTTCTCTCTCTGCACCTCTTGTGGACGGCGAGCCACAGTCACTCGCTGCCGAAGATGCCGCTTGCGGGCCCGGCCAGAATGGATTTGCCGCTGTGAGCCCATCTGCTGCCAATCCCAAACCATGTCTTGGAACATCCAGATTCTGTACAGCTAAAAGTACATACGGCTGAGATTGCCCCAGATCTTTGTAGGACCCAAACTGCTCTCCGGGCCCCCATCTGCCTGTGGGCCAATAGAGCGATCGAGAATTTGAAACACAAACTAGTCCAGAATAATTTTCGTTTTCTCCCATCCGAGAGGCCCACGGGCATAAATATTTGAGTGGGCCCCATGTGAGACCATCTCACCAACAGGAAGATCACTCGAGCTGCTAATCCAATTTCTCGCGGTTAAATTCTCGCTCTTCTTTCTCTCTCATGGGCATTATTAGTTGGCCTAGGGACTTGCACTCACTAAACCCCAAGCTTTAGAAAAATGGAATCTCTCTTACACTTTTGCTTTATTAAAATGAAACCTTCTCTCAAGCCTAAGCTGTATTAAAGTACCAGGTTAAGAGGAAAAAATGATTTCTGTTGATTGGGTGGGGTTTACTAGGCAGCTTCAGAGCTCCCCTTCCGTCTCTTTGAATTTTCCTTGAGAAATAATAACAGACACCGTTCAGCATTCTGCAAGCATGGTGGGTGGATTGAGAGATTCCTTGCCTAATCAGTCTCCCAATTCCCAAACTAGACATCTTGACTATGTGATCTTCTGTCTTCTTCTCCAGTGCGAGGCTGCCATGTGGTGGAGAAATCAGAACTCGAGAGAGGGTTCAACGTAGGGTCCAGAGATGGGAAAAAGTTGAGGGAGCTTTTTTGTTTTGGATGGATTGGTCGTCTAGTTTCAAGAAAAATAAAGAAAAGGAAGTGTTTGCATGAGCTTGGTTGGCATTGGCTCTGCTTTTGGGAAAGCTAAAACTAAGCAACCAAATCAATCTTAAAGCAGAGATGAGAGCTGGGGATTCGAGATTTCTTCAGTCTTGTTGCATTTCTTTAACCAAGATCAAGGACTTCGCATCATTGACAAACCTCCCTCTTTCTCTCTCTTACCTTCTCTGTTACAGCATCCCTCGATGTGTTCTACCTCGTTGAATTATAGCAGTTGGGTTTGATCAATTAAGAGAGAATTTCTGGGTGCTGGGTTCTGGCCATTTGTTTATTTAAAACGCAAACCAGCTGTGTTTTGTGCGGAGATTTTTCTTGCACTCATTGTATCCATGCTGTTTGATTAAATTTCTCATTGAAGGAAAGAAAGAGAACCAGAAGATCCATCTCCTTTTCAGCGGGAATGTTTCATCGAACTTACTGTTAAGTTGGGTTCTCTTTATTCAATTGCCATGCGGGCCGAGATACAAATCGATGGCGACAATGTACTGAATCCAACTTTTTCCGACTGCACGCTTTTGAGGACCACCCGGACGTGGACCCTTTTTCTTCTCAAACTGCACGCCATACGATACGAGTTACAAAAGGAGACTCTGTATCTGGGAGAGAGAGAGAGTCCAAGTAAGCAAACAAAACTGTCAGAGGGGCCAAGGATGCTCCTTTGGGCATTTCGTATAAGGAACCCCATTTTGGATATGTAAAGATACCATCAGCTCGTCAAATCATTCTATCTACAGGAAACAAGGTAACTCCACAAGCTCATTCTATCTACAGGAACCAAGGTAACTTCAGAAGCTAAGTACTGGTAATGGCCTAATAGATATGTGGATGTACATAGTTGCCATGTTGATGAGAATTGTGCTGTGAATGTTTAGATGAGGTAACTGTTTATAAGAAGTGCAGGTTAAAGATTCCTGGGTGGTTTTTTAGCAGAAGTTGAAGGAAACATCACCCCTTACAACATGATGAGATGAGGCCGAATCATTGCTCCCATTCTTTTGCAACATCTTTTCGAGTCACTTTCCCCCGAACCTAATTTCTAAACTGCTTTTATGACAAAAGCTTACTGCCTGCTTGCTTTGTTGTAAATGTGGAGGATCTATCGGAACCTTTTTTCTGTCCTTAAACTGCTGTTGCCTTCCTCTCCACCCAAAAAGATCCCTTATATAAATATTACAGACCAGGGAGCTGTTGATGTGTTCATAACCAGTTCCGGCCTGTTGACAGAGATTAGACTCACATCCTTCTCTCACTCCTCTCTGCCCCCAGTAAAATCAATGGTCTTTTTAATTTTTGAAGATTGGAAAAGCCTCGCATTCATATATCTGGACCCGATGACAATTGGGAGGGTCTTGGTTTTGTCTATCTGCACTGAAAGAGTTGTGAAAGTGAACTGCAACTAGGTTCTTTAAATTCATGCAATGGATGGGGAAATATACCTGAACTTGGGTATCACTTGTCATTTCGTTTAGGTTTCACACCCAATTTAACCATTTTCAACAGGGCAGAGCGGCTAACACGCGGAGTTGCTCAAGGCTGCTGCTATTCTTACACGGGGGAAGCTTCTCAGCCATTAATACCTGTTTCAAATGCTTGGTTCGAGGGGTTCCCATTAAGAACGAAATGGGGTTGCGGACAATTTTTTTAAGGATGGTGACTTTTTTCTAACTATGCAGTTGTGGTTGGTATTGTTTAATTAATGTGATGGCACAGGCAGAATCCCCATTTTGATTTTAATGTGATGGCATGGTTTTTATTAAGAGGTAAAGGAGTTCGGTTAAAGACGGACATTCATCCCAGGTTAAGAAAATGACAAGCACCATTGTTCTTATGGCCAGTAGTACACAGAGGTCTGGAGAATTTTTCTCTTTTATTTATTTATTTATTTATTTTGTTTGTTATTGCGAGAATTTGATTCTGACCGAGACTTGAATGCTTCAGTTGCAAAAAAGAATTCTGCTTATTTGTTAGTCCTCTGTGATCGACAACGGAATTGTCAAATAATCAACCTTGGATTCGATGAGATCTTTTTCTGGGTTCTCTTTTTCCGCATCTAATTATCAGTGTTGGGTTTCTCAAGATCTCTTCTGGGTTCAATTATTGATCATATCTGGTACTCGTGGTGTTCAAAACCCATTTCATCTTCCTCCATAGCAAGTTTAAAGGTATTTAAAAAATTTGAAGCATCAAAGCGATTAAGGCTCCGATACACGGGACTGCTTTTCAGATTTACAGAGACAATAACGACACTCACCAGAGCCAAAAAACAGAACCCAGAAGAGCTCCAATAAAGTCTCTTGCCCTAAGCAATGGCTTTTCTCCACTTTCCCCACGGAACCCAGAATCGATCCGAATATTGCATGAAAGAGGCCTGAGAGAAGACAAGATCCTTTTTTATTTCCCCACGTTTTTCATATCCCAACTTGCTTCCAATTTCAGACTCTTGAGTTCCAACTTGGAGAAGTTCTGTGGGCGCGTGAGGTTTCTTTCTTTGGTTAATGTTAAGAGCAGCTTTGGCAGTTTCTTCGCAACAAGATCCATCCACAGTTCAATTCCATGATTGAACTCCATTCTCCCTATTCTACCACTGTGGTGACATTATCGCAAACGCTTCTCTGTCCTTCCAAATTCAGCCATTTTTACTTGCATTTGGTAGGCATTATAGCTGTTGTGACATGAACAATCTTTTCAAGCTATGAAATTAAAGGGGCATACAATATGTTTATAGCCATAGACCCCTTTGTAGCATCCACTCATTTCCTACCCCAAATGGCACAAGCAAACTAACACTTACACATGGTTGACATTAAAGCCCATATTCGTGAAAGTCTACTTGTTCAAGATATCAGCCTGAAAATGGTCTATTTGTTCTAATTTTGAATTGGACCGAGTGAACAAGGGCCGAGTCGGCTGTACTGCATGTCTTGTGACGATTTGTGTTGTCGCGATCCGAACCGCCCTCAGGACCACTAACCTTGTACCACCTCATTCTTTTCGCCATGCTCTCAAACCGGCAACAATAATTCCACTTTGTGATAGCTCACCTAACTAGCCTTCCCGTAGCTTTTGACTTTTCTTCCAAGTGTCCCTCAGATTTCAATATTTACCAAAATAATTATCTCATTTATAGGGTCATTTTTTTAATTAATAATTATAAAGTCCTTTTTTTATATTTATCTTTGTAAAAACTATTTTAAGATCCAGCCTAATATGGGCAACTCCTGTCTCATGGACCCAACTGACCCAAAGTTACCCTAGGAGAAAAGTTCATGGGCCTTCAGCATCTCTGCCATCGTGGGCATCTATTTTCTTTGACAATATGGGCCGCGAATAAGTTTGCTCTCTTCCCGCCAAATGGACAAGTCTCCGGAACCCTAATGTATAAGAAAACATCCTTGGCTGGAGGGAGTGGTCGGATAGTTTTCACCGAAACGGAAGTTGAAATTCACCATGAAGGGCAGATCTGTGAAGCTGAAAGAAGCTCACAAGAATGACGGCGTCGCTTCATTTTGCTCTATTATGTACGACCTTCAAGGTCATCATTTAGTTACTTCTTCTTCTTCGCTTGCCGAGGTTTCCATTCACAACGTACTGGAATCTTCAGACCCTCCGAACGTCCTTCGCCATCACAAGGACGGTGTTACTGCGTTGGCGCTTAACTCTAATTCTACATGCCTTGCTTCCGGTTCGGTCGATCATTCAGTGAAGTTGTACAAATTTCCTGGTACGAACAAGGTCGAAATTTGAAGTTTTGTCTTTTATAGTAAAATGATGTGAAGTCCGTCGTTGGAGTTCTGGTGGGCTAAATACGTCGTTGATTTAGATTGAGCATAACGATATCTATATGTTTGAAAGCTGATTACCCCTCTTAGCTAGCCACTGTTTTAGCTTTACGCTTCGTGCGTTTTTGGTGGATCGTTCCTTCTTTGGCTCAAACACTCCATAGAGCTGGTTTAGACTCTCATCGTTTTCGTGTTTTTTTCTGTAACCTTGGTCAGGTGGAGAGTTTCAGAGCAATGTAACCAGATTCACTCTGCCAATTCGCTGTCTTGCCTTCAACAAGTCTGGTACCTTGTTGGCTGCTGCGGGTGATGATGAAGGTATTAAACTCATTGCCACTACTGATGGTTCAATCTCAAGGGTCCTTAAGGGTCACAGAGGACACATAACTGGGATAGCTTTTGATCCTGCAAATGATTATTTGGTATCGGTTGATGGGACTGGGACTGTCCTATTTTGGGAAGTCTCCTCTGGAAATCTTATGCATACCCTTAAATCTGTAGCCCCTAACTTTGGTATCGATACTTCTCTTATGAATGTGTTGAGTTGGAGCCCTGATGGTGAAACTGTAGCCGTACCTGGCTTGAGAAATGATGTTGTCATGTATGATAGAGACACAGCTGAGAGATTGTTTTCACTTAGAGGTGATCATGAGCAACCTATATGCTTTTTGTGTTGGTCCCCTAATGGAAAATACATGGCCACCTCTGGTTTGGATAGGCAGGTGCTGATCTGGGACATTGATCAGAGGCAGGATATTCATAGACAAAAATTTGAAGATAGGATAAGTTGCTTGGCTTGGAATCCAACTGGTAATGCTTTGGCTGTTATTGATGTCATGGGTAAGTTTGGTGTGTGGGAGTCTCCTGTTCCTCCCCGAATGAAGTCTCCTACTGATGGTGTTTCTTGTCTAGAGCCAAATGGATGTGATGGGCTTCTCTTGTCTGAAGAAGATAATGAGGAACCTTGTGCTTCTGAAAGTTTAGATGATTTTGGTAAGGAAAGCCTTTCTGAATCCTTCCCTGCAAGGAGGAAGAGGTTGCGTAAACAAGCCTTTTTTTATGAGACTTTGGATGGGTATAATGACGATGAAGTGGATTCATCTCATAAGGTTGGGTTGTATAAGAAAACTTTAAGTAAGCATAGAGAAAGCTCGAAAAGCAAGAGAGAGAATCAAGGTTTACCAAAGTTAACAAAACCAAAGTCACAGGATGCTTTTCAGCCAGGATCTACGCCTCCACAGGCTGGAAAGCGGCATTTTCTTTGTTACAATATGCTTGGAAGCATAACCTCAATTCAAAATGATGGATATTGTCATATAGAGGTAAGAGATCTTCACTTTGTAACCAATCATTTATTTGTTGAAATTTTACTTGGACTTAAGGTATGGTATCTAGGTATTTGATATTTATTTTGCTCCCCTGGTGCAAAATTTTGATTTAAAAAATTTCTGGTGTTTGCCTGATTGACTTGACATGCTGAGCTCTTGTTGATCCTAAAGCTGATCCAAACAAGATTTCTGCAATTTTCCAAGTAGAAAGCCCTATAAAAGTGTTTAAGTATTTTATTATTGATCTAGGAGGGAGAGAATCAGGAAACTTTTTCCTGTATTTCTGATATATCATGTGAAATTTTTACAGTTGTTGCTGCAGTCGTCATTGTTTAGTGTTGTGAAACGCTAGAACATCATTTAAAAAAAAAAAAAAAAAAGTTAGAAGCTTCCATTGCCTTTTGTTTTGTCCCCATGGTAACATCTGTTTATGTGGAGCAGATTGATTTTCATGATACTGGGAGAGGACCAAGAGTTTCTTCAATGACAGATCATTTTGGATTTACTATGGCTTCACTTAATGAGAGTGGAAGTGTCTTTGCTAATCCACGAAAGGGTGAGAAGTCCATGAGTACCCTCATGTATAGACCTTTCAGTAGCTGGGCTAACAATAGTGAGGTAGGTCTATTTTGGTTTCATTTAATACAAATCAATGTGCATGCTTGCTTTTTTTGTTGATTTTATTATGTTAACATTTTACATTAACCTTAGCTTCTTTTTCCAAAAATAAAAATAAAATAAAATCTTACCTTAACTTGAAAAGCTCACATAAATGTAGTGGTCCATGCGGTTCGAAGAAGAGGAAGTGAAGGTTGTGGCCCTTGGTGATGGTTGGGTAGCTGCAATTACTGATCTTCATTTTCTCCGTATCTTCTCAGTGGGTGGGTTGCAGGTTTGTCTCCTATTTTACACCTTTTATCAGAATAAACTGTTCAAGGTTATTGAAAATGAAGTGTGTTGTTTCTGATCGTCTATAAGCATCCTTCTGATAGTTAATTGCATTTTTTTTATAGTTTTAATCAAACTTTTATGCCTTTCCTGTGGATAGTTGACATCTTTTTTTGCCGCTCTAATCTGCTGTGAAATCATAGGATTTCAATTCTAGGTTTTGGTCAATGTACAATTTGGAGTCAAGGGTATTGTGTCTTCAAACCTATTCTAGAACTTTAATATGTGAATACCCCCTTTTTATGGAAAGTGTCAGCTCTTGTCATAACCATGACATCTTTTCTTGAATATTGTCTATAATGAACTTTGAGTTCATGACCAAAACTTGGAATTTGAAAAAATTTCTTTAAAAAATCTGTATGCTGTGCTCGAAGCTTAGAGGATTAGACTCAATGTTAACGTCTTCTCGAATATTTACATGCTCTTTTCTCCAATAAATTGTGTACTTTCTATTAGCACTTACTGTTTAAAATATCTCGTACAACTCGTTACATATCCTAGTTACATTTTTTGTCTGCAAACTATTCTAAGTGGTTTCAGACGTTCTACCATTTGACTAATGCTCTTTCACTCATCTTTGTTAGTTTTTCTATCATGCCATAAATTTGTACTGTTGTGTAGGTTTGCTTTATTTTGTTGTATTCTTATCGATGAAGTGTTCATTTCTTTCGATAAATCAGAGGAGAGTGCACTGCTGGTTGTGTCCATGTTTTGAATATTGGTTTCTTATTTATATATTTAATCCTTTCTATGTGCCTGTTTGTGTGTATCTTATATTCGAATTTATGTTCAAGGAAATATATGAGTAGAGTGTTCACTGCTATGCATGTCTCTGTAGTTAACTGTAAGCACCAGACAGCCCCTCACAATACAAAGCTTTGTTGTGAGGAAACACGAGAAAAAGGTTATTGAGGTGCTAAATCTATCTTAACAGAAGATTACTTGTTTGTGGGATGTGGTAAAGTGTTTCAGTCACACAAGCTTCTTCTGTTAAAATTTCGCAACTAGTAGAAACTGCTTCTCCAATTGTTATTATTTTTTTAAATGATGCTTCCCAATAATTTTGTTTAACAAGTGTGATCAGTTATGATGTATCCAGTACTCTCTTTATGAGATACAATTTATCATCATTTTTTTCTTTCAGTAGTTTATCTGCTAGTCAACTATTTGCTTTAAAAAATGGTTTGGCTGCAACTTGCCTACCTCATAGGCAAAATCCCAGCCAGTTGGCCCCATTTTCTTTTATAGAGATACTTTTGGTTTGTTATCTAACAGTAAATTGCTCTATTTTTTAACACAAAAATATATACATCATTAGCAGATTACACTTGAAAGTATTAAAGAAATAATCTTCAGTTAAAACTTAATGTATTTTAAAAATAATATGGGTATAATAACTATTTTATATCGAGTGTTTTTTGCAGGGCAGGTTTTCCATAACCCCATCATGCCCTGTATTTGCATCAGTTTTTTCTTGAGCTCGTCCCCACCTTGAAGGGTGAGAACCAAATCTCGTTCCTGCTCTAAATGGGTGTGCTGTTGTCCCCACTTCATTCTACAAGTAAAGATATTGGTGTGATTATCAATGGTGGATGGAATCTACCATTTCTCTTGTACTCTTTTTCTTGAAAGCTGGGTTTGTAACTATTCTGTTCAAAAAGAAAATTGTCGTAGAGTAGAAAGCTTATCTTGAATTATGGTTATTGAAACTCACAGAGAGGTCATGCTCATCACCCTTTTGGGGATTGTTTAACTTGTGCAGTTTGACATTCCTTTAAATGCAGAATCTCAGTTTGTGTTATAACTTAATAGATACTTCTGATTTTTTTTATTTTTTATGGAACTGCACAGTAGATTTTGTTTGTTATTTTATGACCTCTTTTCTCAGTCATTACCTTGTTTCGTCAAACCAAACAAAATGATGAGATTATTGATCTGACATAATGACGAGTTCAGATGGTCTTCAAAGTTCTCTGATTGATTTGACTTTCTAAGGTGCATTTATGAACTTGATGTGGTTCACTGTAACTTGTTCTTTATCTGCCTCAAAGTAATCACCTATTTATTATGAAACATGAGGTCGAACTTGGGACTTCTTTAACAGGCCTAGGTGTAAATAATGCTCAAAATGTGTACTTAAATCATTACTTATCCATTTTCTGCCTTTGAGGATGGTGTTTTTACTGTATACCTATGATCCTTTTTTTGTTCTAAAAAATTTCTTCTAATGATAATATGGTGTTCTTTTGGTGTTTCCCACAGATTCTGTTCACTTGAGCAAAGCAAAATGATGAGATATAATCTCTGAAAGTTTGCTGTGGAAGCATTTATGAGTCTTCAAAGTTCTCTGATTGCTTTGTTGTATTTCAGAATACTACCCCTTTTGTTGGGACTTCTTGTCTAACTTAGATGAAACACAATCAATGCAAAATATAGTCAAACAGGCCATTGGTGTTAATTTTGCCTAACACTAATCAAATCTTTTTTTTTTTTTTAATTTGAATTTTTAGTTCCACCTTTTTTTTTCCTTTTTGATATGCAAGTGGGTTTTTTCTTTTCTTGTAATATGATGCTTCTAGTTTCCTTGTTGCCTTTAGATTTCTGGCAGCTCTCAGCAAAGGAAAATGAGGATATCCTGGAAGATTCACTGACGGAGCTTTTCAAAGTTGTCTGATTGCTTTATTCATGTCAGGATACCAAACTTTTGTTGCTTTCTTCTTGTTTTGAGATCTGCCTACCTTAAGAGATTAGTCTTGTTCATCTTTTTTGTTATGATATGGCATTTCTTGTTTGTTCTGTTCCCTTTAGATTCCCAATGTCTCGGAACAAAGCAAAATGATGATATGTGCTCTCTGAGTACTTGCTGAGAAAGCATATAGAAGTCTTCAAAGTTCTCGGATTGCTTTTTTTTTTTTTTATTTCAGAATACTGCCCTTTTGTTGTAAATGCCAGATCTCTTAGCTTTAATTTGTGTCTTATTTAAGTGAAGAAAAGCATATGCAAAAGCATAGTCTGCCCATGCCAATTGTGTACTTTCTCTACAACTTTAATAAATTTTGTCTTTGTTGACTTTTAGTTCTGTCTTTTTTTTTCCATTCATTTTTAGTAACTGATCTGATGTATTTGCTTAATTGTTATCTATTTCATTCTCAAATCTTTAGCAAATTATTGCTGTTAATTTTTATTATTTTAACCTGTGTTGACTTGTTGCTACATGAATGAATTGCATCTCAACCTGATTCATTTGAGAGAATCAGTATTTGCTTCTATTAAAAAATTATTTCGAGTAGCCTATCTGTCTGAAACAAGAAATGATGAGTGGCATATTTTTTGCCTCTGTTTTGTGAAATTCTTGTTTGTTTGACTATCACTGAAATTCAATTGAAAGAAATTCATTTTCGTATTACCTTCAGTTTCTCACTCAAGCAATCTCTAGAAACAATGATGGTTAATATCATTTGAAAAAAAGGAATGGTAGTTGGTGAAGTAAATATTCTGTTCTGTCTTGAGATATTATCTGGTTGCTGTTTCTTTTGACATGATTTTTTATTTTTTTTATAATGAATATTTTCCATTTGAGATCAATTTCTTCTATATTATGGATTTTTTGCTTGTTAGTTTATCTGAAATATGATTATGAAGTTTGAATTGTATGAATAACATTTGTTTGACTACTTGCAGTTTCTGGAAACATTCAAGAGTAAAATACCAGTTTCTGGAAGTTATTTATTTAAACTAAAATCTCCTGTTGGTTTCATCATTGAGGGTGATCTAGCCAATGCTTCCTTGCTGTAGTTGGTCCCATTTTGATGACTTGTTGAGCCCATCTCATCTTACATCATGTCACCAAACAGAACATTGGAACTACATTAGGTTCCAATCATTGTGCCTTGGTTTTATTTTCTTTGTTTTCTTTGTTCTCTTGGCTCATCATGTATATCTATCATGCAAGTGAAGCAAACTTTTGTTGATGTTTTTCATGTGAAAACATTCAATGGTCTTCATGCTGCTTAGTTCAATGCTTCCACTGTTTTATTAGCTTTAACAACATCTTTACGTATCTGTTCTCATCTTCATTTTTATCATTAATGTTGGTTATTAATGAATAACACATTGTTTAGAACATGACTATCTCGAATGATTTGTTTTATAATCTTGATCTGAATTTTATTGCAGAGGCACATAATCTCTCTTGATGGACCAGTGTTGACTGCAGCAGGCTTCAAGGATGAACTGGCAATTGTCACTTATGCTTCAGATTGTTTCCATTCAGGAGATGTGGTATCCTTTCAATCATTGTATTGAAGTTGCAAGCTTCTTTCTTCTAGTTGTGTTTTGTTTTCAATGTGTTCTCAATGTACAGAATTCTTCTCTTCATTTCTTGAGTAATCCTATTTGCTTTGCAGGTGCTAGAATTCAAAACGTTCAATATTGCTAATGGAACCCAGCCTGTTGGAGGCCGTCTTTCATTGACACCTGGTTCTTGTCTATCATGGTTTGGTTTCAGTGAAGAGGGTTACCTAAGTTCATATGATTCCAAGGTGTTCCATCATTCACTTTTGTACTAAATGGCATCCTTTACTCCACTACTTTTCTGACTGATACTTGTGTGAAACATGTAGGGGGTTCTGAGGGTATTCACTAACCTATATGGTGGGACTTGGCTTCCACTGTTTAGGTACTTCAAAATTCTTGGATATAGGTTCTCTTTTTGGCTGTATTTGTCTCTCTTTTAACGTTGTTATGCTCCATGCTCAGTGCTAGCAAAGAGAGGAAGTCAGAAATGGAGAGCTACTGGGTTGTGGGGTTGAACTCAAGCAAGTTATTTTGTGTTGTGTGCAAAAGCCCTGACTTGTGTCCATTGGTAGTTAACCCTCTCCAGTGGTTTAATCTGTCAATTTTATCTTTTAATTTATTTATATAACAGTTGCAAATGTACTCACAGGTTGTCCCTAAGCCAGTTCTTACACTGCTGAATCTTTCATTCCCAGTTGCCTCTTCTGATTTGGGTCCAAATGATCTTGAGAATGAATTGATGATGAACAACTTGTATCTCTCACAGGTTATGCCTGTTCCTTCCCAAAAATCTATGGTTATGTGCTTTTCTTTCTAGCTAACTGGTTAGATAATTTATCATTCTCAGACTCAGAAAAAAATAGAAGAAAGGATAGCTGCAGGGCTAGACACCACTTCTCTAGATGATGAGGCTTTTAACATAGAGGCTGCTCTTGATAGATGTATCTTGAGGCTTATTGCTAGCTGTTGCAATGGTAAGATTAAAGTTTGTAAGATTCTAGACTAAGTGAAAGGCGGTATACCTCAATATTTCAATAGCTTCACTAGTTTCGTTGGGTTGTTTCAGGTGATAAACTTGTAAGGGCTACCGAACTTGCTCAATTATTGTCACTTGAAAAGTCTTTAAAGGGTGCAATAAAGCTTGTCACTGCCCTAAAGCTTCCCATTTTGGCTGAGCGATTCAACGGCATTTTAGAGGTACAATGGTAGCCAAAATCTTACTCATCTGTAAGCAGCTAGGCATAGCTTTTAACGCTTTTTGACTGAATTAATTTTGGAATATGATTATATCACTTTTCCTGCCTTGCCCAATTGAAAAGCCAATGGCTTTCTTGACATTTGCTTGTTTTGTATGCACTTTTGATCTGGTTGCAGGAGAGATTGTTGAATGACTCCTCTAATGGAGTAATCATTAACACTGCTGAAGCAAAAGGAGCTACTTCCTGCATTGGAATCAACAGAGCATCTGAACTCATTACCCCGGTATTAGTTCCAAAATTACCTTCTCCTGACTTTGAAAATCAAGGGAAAGCTGACGAGAATGGTAACATAAGAAAAGAGGGAGAAAATCAAAAGGCGGCAGTGGGAAATAGAGGGGAAAGTCAACCTTCAAAATCACATCAGCCAATAAATCCATCTTCAAAGCCTGCAAAAATTGCTAAGGTAGCCAGAGAGGAGATAAGGCTCAACAGAAACTATGATGTCAATAGTGTGAAGGAGAGCTTGGACCAAATTCAGAGGCCTATGAATCCATTTGCAAAGAAAATCACCAACCAAGAGCAGTCATCTCTCTTTGGTTCTATAAAGAAGATGAAGGTTGACAAAGAAAATGGAGCTAAGAAATGAGAAGCCGATGATGTTTTGATAAATTTTGTACAGGTCCGTTTTTGGCGCCCATGTGAGCCCTAAGGGTTTTTGTAGCATTGTATATATCTTTTAGTCTAATATTTTAATAAAGAATTGCAATCTGCTTATAAAAAATTCAATTTATGAAAATTGGCAAAAAAATTATTTTATTTTACTTTTTATGTCACCACCAAAAATCCCTTTAGTTTATATATAATATTTATTATTGTATTTTAGAGATAATTATAAACCGTCGGACACGGCTGGTAGGGAGTTAGGAATGCCAAATTTACTGATTTTGATGTCGCAAAATTGCCCCTTGGTATTTAAGGGAATAACGATTGACGAACGTGTCAAAATCTGTCTGGTGTTGGAGTCGCTGGGACGAGAGTGGGACCTAGAGATGGGTGGGGCCGCCTCTTAAATTCAAATTTCAATCGTAAAAAATTCAAGTAGTCAAAATGGATAGACATCGTCGCATCGTGTATGCCGTTATAAGCGAAAAAGCGACCATCACTCGCGCGCGCTCAGAACTCACCAATAACCAGGGGCACGTTCGTTATTCCCTTAAATACCAGAGCTATTCACTTGAGGAAGGGATCGATCTCAATTCTCCTTAGCCGATCTGTCTCAGTTCCGACAATCCACGAACTGAAAAAAACTCCTATAAATCAGTCTTCTCCACCGTATCTGAACTCTAGACTTCATTTCATCTCGCCACATTTCATTTCCCTCTTATTTCGCTACATCTCCCTTCATTTCGGCTCCCTCCCGAAAACCTCAACAGAAACCCTTCTGTTGATTCTTCTTCTGCTTCCCCTCTTTTCCTGTTACATGCAGGCTACCGCCCCGTAACGCTGCTCCAACTCCGTTTCCGCGACGGAAATGGCGCAGAAGCTCCAGCAGCAGCTGAGAGAAGTGGGGTCGAAGCTCGAAAATCCTCCCGCTTCGAAAGATGCTCTAATCAAGCTCCTGAAGGTCAGTTTATCTCCTTCAATTTCTCCTTCGAAGTTCTGCTTTCCGAGTGTTTGTGAGTGTTGAGTTCGACTGGGCACTCCTTTCGTTCGCAGTCAGACAGTTTAAGCGAAATTTTGCTTCGATCTGTTGGTTAGCCGTGTTTTGTTCTCGGTTTCTGACCTTTTCTCGCGAATTTACACGGTTTTGGAGGAGTTTTGGTTGGCACAATTAATACTTCCTGCCTTGAGTTCACTCGAGTGAAAGCAGTAGTATAGTGGAGAAGTTGCTACGTTCTTTTTCCAGGCTGGGGAACCTCTCCGCTGAATTCGGACAGCTGCAATTACCGCTTTTGTTTCGACTTCTCTGTTGGTTCCTCCCTTTCTTTTTATTCTTCTTTGATTGCTGGAGCATGCTTCTAGGAATAACAATATGGGACGGTTAGTTGTTTACTCCAAACTTAATTATGTCGGTTTTCAATTCAGATTTGAGAATGATCTCATGCAGTGATCCAGCAATAGTACTATCCGTCTCATAATCATTCTTAGAGGGACAAGTTTTCTAGGAACCTTAGCACTCACAAGTCGTATTATTCAAGTCATAGTTTTGTTCTTTTGTCCTAACTTGACAAAGAAAATACTGAAGATGAAAATAGTCATTCACCGTATTTTAGAGTGATCCAATCCTAATATGAAAACTTGGGTTGGGCCTCTCTAAGCTAAGCATGAGGGTTTGAGTTTGGTGTTTCTAGATTCTATATGATAAGGGAGTAGAAATGATGTGCTTCCATCCAAAAATGATAGATATGGTTGGAGCTACAAGAGGGTTCACATGTGAGCGATAGTGTTGAGATTAGTCCCACATCAGCTAGAGGTTGGTTCACAACCTAGTTTAAGAGCTTCGTTTGGGCCTTGAGCTCTTGGATGCCTTTCTAGTTTCTGCGACTCATTCAGTTTTATTTAAATCCTTAAAAGTTCGAATATGTTACTTCAGTTGGCCACACTTTTTTTGGTTTTCATGGACATACAAGTTACAAAGTGTCCATTGAACATCTTTCAGAGGTAATCTTACTGACAAGTGATAGGAAACTAGTTTGGAATCTGGCGTGTTCTCTCATTGTGTAACTGTTCAATTTGCAGCAACCCAATATCTGAATAATTTTTTAACATCTTATTTTATTTTCATATTGAAAGATTTTGAGGCCAAGATAATTCTCAGAACGTGTGAGGATGATACATTTATTGTACAGTGTGGATAAGATTACAAGTAGTTACAACATCTGAATTACAGCAAATTACAACCACTGGATTACTGTAAAAGAGTTAAAAGTATAAAACGGTAAAACAGTAATGTATTAGTCGTGTGTTTATTCTTTTAATTATTGACAAAAAATATGAGCAAACTTTATACTGTAAGGTTATAATTGAATGTAATTTGTGACTTCAAAAAGAACTGGCGTCCAGACACAGACATGATGTCTATGCTAATATCATGAGTAGCTGTTACCATGAATGGATGATGTTTTCCTGAGTTTATTTCAGTGCAATCCATGTTCAGGCTGAATGTTTCACGACTTGTGAGTCATATAACTTCGATAGAAGTGGTTTATACAACTGAAATGCCACCATGTAACAGTTTATGTGAGTTTTTATGTTAGTGAAATCAATGTTCCTGCTGACTGATAGAAGCGGATTGTTTAACTGAAATGCCACTAGTAAACAGTTTGTCTTGTATAAAGTCTATGAAAGTAGATAGTATGACAGTGTACTGGGCCAATAAGTCTGACAAGACTATGGGAGATGGAAAAAGGAAGATCAGAATAGAATTAATGTAATCTGAAGAAACTTGTGCACCTTTAGTGCTTGATCATCTGGAGATGCTCTGTCATTTCTCTCATTGTATATCTTTACTAAATGGCCTTTAAATTTTCCAAAAAAAAAGCATACACATCTAGAAATCTGGTTACGCTATGTTGAAGAGAAAATAATTGGAGTTGAATCACTTATTGATGAAACTTAGGTGAAATGTAGTGCATACATTTTAGGTGAATTTCTATGTGCTTTAGATTGCCCAATGGAGAATGTGCTATGCAGGAAGCACTGAAGAATTAAGGAATCTTTATTCTGATGTTTATGCATTGAATTATGTTTTTCTTGTCTTAGATGGCCTATGGAAAATGGTATATATGAAATGAGGAAGTTGAAATACATGTTTTATGCTTTTCAATTGTTGCTATCTAAATGTTCTAGAAAAGATTGGAAACGGAAATATGTTCTGGAATGTGCAATTTCTACTTTAGTATGTGATGTGAGTATAAAGTGCGGTTTTCCGACTCGCTGAGTTGACTCTCAACTTGGGTGAGTTGGATCAGATTTTAGACTGGGGGTGTCAAATCGTGGGCAGGGGCCCGATCCTTTTATTCTGGCAAGTCCCTTCTGACTTGGCCCGAATCTGGCCACCAGACTGGCGAGTCCTGATCAGTCTCGGCTGATCCAACTTGGATTTTCATGTTTGTAAGTCGGGTCCTGAGTCTGAATCAGAAAACCATGGTATAAAGCATGTATGGCAATTTCTGTATGAGGTCTTTCTTGAATAATGACGTTATTTTAACTAGCACAAGATAAATCACCCTTGCTTTGGCCATACTTCCTTGTGTTTCTGTTCAGAACTATGTATTTTTGTTCTTTCATATCTTTCATGTTCGTCTTCCATATGTAGTTCTCCTGTTTTCATTTTAATTTATTTTTTTTGTAATGAGCAACCGTTTGTTTTTTCCCAAAAAAGGCTTATATGTTTTCCTCTAATTGTATCTTAGTTCTATGAAGGATATGGGACATATTAATAGAATAGTGGAGTAAGTATGTGGGAGAGTGGGGAGTACTTTTGAAGGGGGTTAATGTCCTAACCAAGGTGTTTAATCAATTCAAGGCCTGTTTGTTTACTCAAATTATTTTGTTTAACTCTGACTGTTCTCCTCTGCAGCAAGCTGCAACATGTCTTTCTGAGTTGGATCAGTCTCCACCTCCGGGAATTGTGGATTCGATGCAGCCCTGCCTCAATGCCATTGCCAAAGCAGAATTACTGAAACACCAAGATAGGGATGTCAAAGTTTTAGTCGCTACCTGCATTTGTGAAATAACACGCATCACTGCACCAGAGGCTCCTTACAGTGATGATATTCTTAGAGTATGATTCTTTTTATTAAAGAAATGTTTGAACATTGTGTAAATCAGATTGGGTTTGATAAGGAAAATACATAAGAAGAAAATTGATGTGTAGAGGAAAAAAGGAGAAGGAAGAAGAGATAAAGTGAAAGAGACATGAGGGAAGAATAAATTAGTATGATGGTTCAATTCAACCTTACCTCAACTGTCTCTCTTTCATATATTAAGCTTATATGTAAACTTAAAAGACGGCCTTAGTGAGTGTATATACCTAGAAATAGAAAAAGTAGAAAGAACTAAATACGGTTGCAAACTGTTAAAACTGCCCTTTAATAAATGATATATTACTGGTGTTTTTTTTTTTTACTATTTTTTTGAAATAATTTGATAAATTTCTTTCTATTTTACCAGGCACTTTTGTTGTTTACTAGAAGGAAATGGAAACAAGTAGAAAGAACTAAATACAGTTGAATACTGTTAAAATTGCCCTTTAATAAATGATATGTTACTAGTGTTTTTTACTATTTGTTTGAAATAGTTTGATAAATCTCTTTCTATTGTACTGGTTACCTTCATTTGTGCAGGATATTTTTCATTTGATAGTAGGCATCTTTAAAGGTCTAGGTGATGTTCATGCACCTTCATTCGGAAGGCGGGTTGTTATCTTGGAAACACTTGCAAGATATAGGTCATGCGTTGTGATGCTGGATCTTGAATGTGATGACCTAGTGAATGCACTCTTCAGTACATTTTTTGCTGTGGCCAGGTACTTAAATTCCATTGTCTGTACTGAACTTCTGCCAAACTTACATATATATATATATATATATTTTTTTTTTTTTTTGAAAAACTTCTGCTAACTTCTGCTCATTGATTTATGTATTAAATAGATTGTTGAATTTAGGATCCAATGATAAGGTCCTTGACCAAGATGGTGAGAGAAAGAAGAAGGGGAGAAGAAAAAAGAGGAAGAAGGAAGAGAGGGAAAAAGAGAGAGAGACGGCTAAAGAGATGGAAAGAGAGAGAGTTTGGGAGAGAAGTCTAAGGATGAATTTGAGAGAGAAGAGAGAAAGCTTAATGATCTACACTATGCCTTGAGCATCTATTTATAGTTGAGGAAGGAAGTTTATAATGATTACAATGCCATTAGAGTTACAAACTCTAAAAAAAAAAAGACATAAGTAGACATACTTCATCTTCTTTAATTACACCATTGTGCCATCCTTGAAGACCTTTAAATTACATCCTTTACCACCTCCTTGACGTGGGAAAGGTATTTACCTTAATACCACTTTGAGATGTTGTCCAACATAGATTATTTATTTTTTGAGACAGTCAATTGAATAGATTGTAAAACAACCTTGTATTAAAAATGCAGGGTTTTCTGTTTGAAAGATGAAATTTCGCTTATTTTGATGAATAGGTTACATAGATCCATCCACTTGTTGATCAATGCTGAATTCTGTTTTGATGCAACTCTTATTGTGTTGCTGGTATGTGTGTGTTAGATCTCTACATGTTGTTCATGTGGCCATTTCATCCTCACTAGGAATTGTTTGGTGATGCTCCTGTTCCTTGTCAAGCTGCTCCTGCAGGACTGCTGGTTAGGGAGTGAACTTAGGTGACCTTTGGTCTCTTCTTCTGCTATATGCTAATGGAAATGTTCTGGCAGGCTAATTCAGCTGCCTGTAGTTATCATAGATTTTGCTAGAACTTGTGCGATCTTGATTTATGGAGCCTTTTATCTCGAAGTGCTCCCAGTGAGTGCTTACATACTAGCTTATTTGTTCTTTAAAAATCCCATGTAAAGTGGAAAGAGATCTCTATATCTTCAGTACTAAGTTGATTCCAATCACTTAATATGTAGTCTGACTTTCATGTCACTGTTGTCTAAAACAACCCAAATAATGTCCCAAAAATACATTATTGGATTGAGATCAAGTGTTCTAATTTTTTTCTTATTATGCAATAGACCAGCATAATTTCCAGGGGGTGAAGGGGCATTAGTTGATGTGTTTGTCTCTTTTACTGCACCACCTAGATGAGTCATGGTAATTTCTTGGGCATGGCTTCTTCATTAGGTACTTTACTGAATTTACTCTATTGCTCCAGTTTTATGTAACCTCCAGAGCATTAAAATCTCCAAATCTTTGTGGACATTCAGTTGTCATAACCTTGCTTACATGCTTTTTTGGTATAAAAGTAACTTCTTGTGCCTCATGTTTTTGCTGTTCTTAACAAGGATGGGAGGATTAATGTAACTTCTCATACTGACCTCATCGTGTATGCAGTGATGATCATCCGGAAAATGTCCTTACATCTATGCAGACAATTATGGTGCTTCTTTTAGATGAGAGTGAGGATGTTCCGGACAAACTCTTACTTAATATATTGTCTGTACTAGGCCAGCAGAAAAGTGTGAGTTCTTGTTCTTGTTTATCTCTCCCTTTGGTTTTTTGTTTTTAAATATCTTGTGACACTGGTCATGGGTGCACATTTAAAAATGCAATCCTCGTCTAGTCTCACGTTTAAGACAATACTTCTCTTGCAACTTCTTTTTTACAGATTTTATTTTGTGGAATTTGTGACGCTAGGATGTTTCTATGGCTGCACGGAGGCTTGCAATGAATGTTATACAACATTGTGCAGGAAAATTGGAACCTTGCATAAAGCAGTTCCTTTTGTCATCAATATCTGGAGATACCATTGTGCAGAATGGTCAGCTCGACTACCATGATGTTATTTATGATTTATATGAATGTGCTCCTCACATTCTCTCAGGCATCATTCCATACCTTACGGGAGAATTGTTGGTACCCACTCTAATCTCATACTTGTATCTTTTTTGCATTCAGAGCTATGACATCTGAAACGGATTTAATCAATCTTTCTTGCTCTTTTCGCCTTTAAACTTCTTAAACTCATTTTTCAAGATTATCAATATGAAATGGTTTTCCTCCTGAATCTTCTTATATGCAGACAGATGAGTTAAATGTGCGTTTGAAAGCAGTAAAGCTACTTGGTGAACTATTTAGTTTGCCCGGACATGCTATCTCTGAAACTTTTCAGCCTTTATTCATTGAATTTCTGAAGAGATTGACAGACAGAGTTGTGGAAGTTCGTATTTCTGTGATCGAGCATGTAAAAGATTGTATACTTTCCAACCCTTCACGAGCTGAAGCTCCGAACATAATTGGTAGGGAAAGTTTTGTACCCTCTGCACCATGTTTTTGTTGTAGAAAGATGGATCTTGTGGTGTTTATTGATTCTTTATTTTGTACTTTTTTTCCTGGATGGATATTTTCCAGCTGCCTTATCTGATAGGCTGTTAGACTATGATGAAAATGTTCGAAAGCAAGTTGTGGCCGCAATTTATGATTTAGCTTGTCTCAAGTTGAAATCTGTTCCAGCTGAGACGTCTAGACTTGTTGCAGAGCGCCTTCGAGACAAATCGGTACTTGATCGTTTTTTCTTGTTTTCTATTTGTTAGCTTCAGATGTTGATTTGTGGTAGATAACTCCTTTCCCAACATTTCAGTTGCTTGTCAAAAGGTACACTATGGAGAGGCTAGCTGAACTATATAGCCTCTATTGTTTAAAGTATTCTGATGGATCAGTCAGTTCTGATGACTTTGACTGGATGCCGGGCAAGATATTGAGATGCCTCTATGACAAAGATTTCAGGTATGTTCTTTGTTTTACTGAATTTACATTGGATTTTTTTCTATAGTGCTTATTTATTTCTAAAATTTGCCATTGAGGGATGTTGGGTGTTGGGTTGAGCCTAGTTCTATCCCAAAATGACTAACCACTTAGGAATCCTATTGTTCAACCATATAACCCATTAACTTTACTTCCCATTTTTCACTGTAAGACTTTTCCCACTTGACACTTCCACTCACATCCAAACTTTACAAATAACTGGCTTGAAATGTGGGCACAAACCCTCAACGGGGAGCACAAACTCCTACTTCATGGAGCCCATAATATACACTCATACCTCATATGGAACCTACAACACAGATAATTTAGGGAGCACAAATTGGGACTCGGCATGCGCACACAACTTGCTTTGATACTACTATTGGGTGTTAGGATGAGTCTCCGGTTCCATCCCAAAATAACTAGCCACTTAGGATGCCTATTGCTCAACCATATTAACCATTAACTTTTTTTGTTATTTTTTAATGTGGGACTTTTCCCCACCCAACAAGGGAAATATGGTTCTAGTTTGTGACACCTCTTTCAGTCTTATTAACCACAGAGATTTATGATCTCCCTATTTAACTTCTTTGTGCTTTTGTAGTAGTTGTGTTTTGTTCGAATTTTCAGTTTGGGCTGGTATGATATTGTTTCAAGGCAATCACACTACTTATAGGACAGAGACTGCTAATATCTTTTTAAAACCAGTTCAGTTACTTTATGAGGATATCTTAGGTAAACTGACAATCAGTAAATTCACAACTAGTAATAGTGAAAATTGATGTTACAGAACATCTTAAGAAAACTAGTCTTCTTTATTGATTCTCAGATTTGTAGTTGTCTTCGATTTTTAGTTTTAGTGTGATTAAGGAGGGAAAGGATGTTACCGGACATCTTACTAAAACTAGTCTTCTTTATTGAATCTTGGATTTTCTAGTTGTCTTGGATTTTCTGTTTTAATGTTATTAAGGAGAGTTTATTTTCGTTCAGTGTCAAAATCTGAACAAAATTTTGGTGTAAGAAAATGTCCACAAAGAGATTTAAGTTACAAAGTTGAGTTTTTTTCTACTGTGTTGAAAAACGTTCTTGTTTCATAATTACTCTATGAATATGAATGTCGTTCAATCTGATAAATTTAGTTTTGATTTCAATCTAAATACAAGAATAGGTAAAACGGATTTCAATCTATCTAGAACAAGTTTTCAAAGTCTATCTACCAAGAATTAATGAAAAGGACATGAAGAATAGTGTGTTCATTCTCCTTAGAGTATGTGCTGTTTCTAGCTTTCTGCTGTGTCTTGAGGTTTGTGCTAATCTGGTCTGTGAGAAAGAAGACCTCTTTTCTTTAGTCCATCTCATTCTTTGGTAGTTAGGGGTTGCTCTCTCATGTGATTTCTCTTACAATTTAAAATGTGATAGCTTGCATTGGCAATTTGGGTTACCAATTTTTTGTGAAGCATTTGTGCCCAGAGAGTTTCTCTTTCTGTAAATGGAGTGTTTTTTTAAGACATTGTTCTACATTCTACAGATCAGAGACAATTGAGGCTGCTCTTTGTGGTTCTCTGACCCCTACTGGCATTTCAGTGAAAGATAAAGTGAAACAATGGGTGACTGTTTTCTCTGTATTGGAAAAGGTTGACATTAAGGCCCTGGAGAAGCTTTTGGTGCAGAAGCAGAGGTTTGTTTAAAATGCTTGATTTTAACATCATGCATTTCTTATTAGATTTCTTCTTCTTTCCTTTCAATGTCTAGTATTTGATAGAATCTGTACCGATTTTCAGGGCATTTCCTCTTGGATTGCAGGTTACAGCAAGAAATGCAGAAGTATCTTTCTCTTAGACAGATGTACCAGGTGGTTGACCATAAACTGAAATCTGAGGCTAAGATTGATTGTCATGTGCACATGTGATTCCAACTTGTTCAAAACTGCAGGATGGTGATGGTCTGGAGCTCAAAAAAAGAATCTCGGGATGTTTCCGTACCATGTCTCGTTGGTTTAGTGATCCTTCAAAGGCCGAGGAGAGCTTTGAGACACTAAATCAGTTGAAGGACACAAACATTTGGAGGATTTTGACCTTTCTACTGGATCCTAACACTACTTTACAGCAAGCACTTACATATCGAGTACTTACTTGTTAACCTTTAACCTTTATAACTCTTCACAAGAGGAACTTGTTTAATTTGCATTTGATATTTTCCTAATTTGAAAAAGTTTGATGCTTTCCTCATGTGCAGGATGACTTATTGAAGATATTAGGTGATAAACACCCATTATATAATTTTCTTAATACTCTTTCAATCAAGTGTTCTTATTTACTTTTCAACAAAGAATATGTCAAGGAAATCCTTGCTGAGGCTGCTGCACAGAAATCTGCTGGAAACTTTAAAGTGGTTAAGTCATGCATGAATCTGCTAGTGGTAAGACCTTGGTTACCTTTTTTGATGTTCCACTATATTAGGTCCACTTCACTGGAAGTTGTCTTTTATTTATATTAAACTGCACTTGTATTTTACATGTGCCCTCTCAATTTTGAGAAGAGTTTGTGAGCCATATTTCAGAAGTTATTAGAAGCTGGTCTTGCAACTTTATATTACATCAATTCTATGCTACGTAATTGTAGATTCTGTGCCGTACTTCCCAAAATGACTAGCCAAAGTTAGCAGATCTCTTCCTATCTAATAAATATAGAATTTTTCCAAGCCAAAACCTATGTGGGATTATTCTCCCACACACAATAACTTGTAACTCTCAGTCAACTAGCCTGAGACATGGAGCACAAGTATAGATTGTGAACTTCTTACCAACTAATAAATTGTTATTCTGTAATTAAAAAATTTTAATCCATAATTAACTGAAAGAAAGCTGATCATATGTAACTGGTATTAGTGGGAATAGTCCCACATGGACAAAAAGAAAAATTCTATGGTAATTAGTTGGGAAATGATCTTCTGACTTGGGTAGTCAATTTGGGATGGACCTAGATCGAACATTAACAACTAGAATAAAAATCTTTTTGCTTCATGATAATAATTAATTTGCTTGATATCTTCAGAGCCTTGGGCTTTATTTATTTTTATTTTTTTACTTTTGTTTTGGCAGATTCTTGCAAGTTATTTGTCATTGTTTCTGATGGGAGCTGAAGAGGAACTAGTTCAGCTTCTTAAAGAGGAAAATGACATAATTAAGGAAGGTATTTTACATGTTCTGGCGAAGGCTGGTGGCACAATAAGGGAACAACTGTCTACAACTTCTAGGTGCACTATGGAACAATTACTTTTATAAATTGATATCTATTTTTTCCAATGTGAAATCTCTGCAGAAATGAAATTTATTTTTTGTGTGTTTTTTGAATATTTGACTGCAGTTCGGTAGATCTTCTACTGGAAAGGTTATGCTTGGAAGGAAGTAGGAAGCAAGCCAAGTATTCTGTGCAAGCCTTAGCAGCTATAACAAGAGATGATGGCCTTAAGTCACTCTCGATTCTTTACAAGGTTTACTTGATTTTTTTGAGAAACAAGCTTATTGCTTCTATTAGCCTTGTTTCAAGCATATTACTGAAGATCTTGTTTTGGCACTGACCATTTTCACAAATACTCTTTTTGAAATTACAGAGACTCGTAGATATGCTTGAGAAGCAATCACATTTACCGGCCATACTTCAGTCTCTGGGTTGCATAGCCCAGACTGCAATGCCGGTGTTTGAAACCAGGGAGGACGAAATTGTGCATTTCATAACAACCAAAATTTTGGAGTGCAGTAATGTATGTTTAACCGAGAACACTGTGGTATGGCCCATGACCTTTTTCTTTTCAGATTATTTATGGATGTAAATTGTTACTGTTTCAGAAGGCAGAGGATGTTAGCAGGACCTCTTGGGATGAGCCAAGTGAGCTCTGTTTATTGAAGGTCAGTAATGATCCGTTTGGTTACATTAAGGATATTTAGCCAGTCATTTATAAATCTGCTTTTCATCACAAGTGATTCTACTGAGTTCCCTCATTAATTTGTGCAAAGTTTTTTTTTTTTTTGGCTGCAGACTTATGGCATTAAAGCCCTTGTGAAGAGCTTCTTACCAGTGAAAGATGCACCTCTGCGTCAGGGAATAGAAAAACTTTTGGAGATTCTAAGTAACATACTTTCTTTTGGTGAGATTTCGGAAGAAATCAAATCAAGGTAAGAACCTACTTTGTGGAATTGATTTTTTGTTGGTAGTTAATGCCTTCATTTTTGGAAAGACTCGAGTACAAATTATTCCTTCTCGTGGATACTATTTGAGTCTCTGTTGCTGTTTCTCTGTCTGCAGTAATGCAGATAAGGCTCATCTGAGACTTTGTTCGGCTAAAGCGATTCTGCGTTTGTCGAAGTACTGGGATCAGAAAATACCTGTTGATGTCTTTCATTTGACTCTAAGAACATCACAGGTTAAGTATTGTTTCCTTCAAAATATTTGTGAAATATTTGACTTGCAGTAGCTTTTACAGTAGCTTCTCATGGATTGGATGCTATGAGTGTCCCCTCTAGTTTGCATATCTTTCATTTCATATATGTGATAAATATTAAGATTTAAGTTGCTTTTGAGTAGTATATTTACTGCATTCAGTTCCTCTTGCAGGATTCCTACCCCCAGGTTAGGAAACTATTTCTCAACAAAGTCCACCAATATATAAAGGAGAGGCTTCTGGATGCGAAGTATGCCTGTGCTTTCTTATTTAACATCATTGAAGCCCAACCACCTGAATTTAAAGAGGTAGGGTACTATCATTTTCACAGTTCACATAAACTTAGTCACTAAAATCTCTTCCAATAATGATGCATATTATGGTTTAACAGACTTCATCTTTTCTTTTCTTTTCTTTTTTGGAAATTGTCATTTGGTGGGTTGGAAGCTTCCTCATGTTTACTAATGCATTTAACCATTTTTGTATTGGCAGGACAAGCATAACTTGATTGAAATTATCCAAATGTGTCAACAACTGAAGGCAAGGCAAGTTCCAGCAAACTGTGATGGGATCTCCACATTGGTGTACCCAGAGAGTATTCTTTCATATTTGGTCCATGCTCTTGCACATCATCCATCATGTCCTAATATTGATGAATGCAAGGAAGTTCGGGCATTTGAGCCAATTTACAGGTACAGTTTTTTTTTATTTTTTATGGGAATGTGTGAATGTTCTTTATTATTATTACTATTATTATTTTATTATTTTAAATTGATTATTCCTGTTATGATCACTATTATCATTAGTATTGTTAAAATTGGTTGGTTTCTCCAAAAAGACTAGCTGAGCTTAGGTGACCTCTTCCCAACTAATAAGGATAGGATATTTTCTAGATGAAGCCAATGTCGGACTACTCTCCTACATATGACAACTGTCCTCAATTTTTAGGCTGAATTTAACCCTCTCTCTCCTCCCTCTCTCTTTGATTCTCTGATTTTAGTGTCTTGGGCTACTCTCCTACATATGACAACTGTCCTCAATTTTTAGGCTGAATTTAACCCTCTCTCTCCTCCCTCTCTCTTTGATTCTCTGATTTTAGTGTCTTGGGTTTCTGAAGCCATTGAAATCTCTTCTTTCTTATTTAGTCCTCATTCAGATTTTAATGTTGCAACCAATCATGTCATGTGCTGCAATTTTACTTACTGAAAAGCAAAAGTTTTTTTAGGAGTATGTTAAAACATATTTGTAAGTATATGGTCTATCTGTGTTTTCCCTTCTCATTATGTTGACCTGACAATTTGAAAGTTAAGTCCATCTCTTTTGTTACTAAATTTCTCCAAATTTTCAAGGCAATTGCACCTGTTCCTTACTGCCATGTTGCATGGTTATGAAGAGGGGAAATCTGGGTTTAGTCCCAACAGAGAGACCCTTCATGCAGTCATCTCTATATTTCATAGTATCAAGAGTTCTGAAGATTATGCTGATGGGAAGAGTACGAAGATGTTGCATGCAATTTGTGACTTGGGGCTATCAATCACAAAACATCGAATTTGTAAGAAGGGTGATTTTACTGATTATACAACAACTTTTCCACTACCTTCAGCACTTTATAACCCATTGGAGAAGAAAGAAGGTGACAACACTGAGGTGAGCCATTTCTGCACCATGAAATGTTCAGTGAATAAAAAATTCATATATGACTTCATTTTGTGAGCAAATCAGTTCAAGGGCATTTTGGTCATTTTACATGTTCGGTTATTTTATATTGCTGTGCTCTTATTCTGTATGCTTAATATAGTCTATGTACACATTTTTATATTCATAAGAAGTGTAGAATGGGAGATACAAGGGAATAAATGATTTATGTATAGAGGGGTATTTTTTTAAATTGTGAAATTAAGCTCATGCAAGAGCTCCTCTCAAACTCTCTTCTCCCTTTCATTCTCTCTCTCTCTCTACTTTCAAGTTTTTCATATTTTACAAGTTTATTTGGTTATTTTGTAGTTTTTTTAAAGTTATCATGGACTCTCTTATAGTTGGTTCTTGTTGAAAAACAAGTACAGGGACATTTTGATCATTTTACCTTATCATTATTTATATTTCTTGTTGTAATCTTGTTCTACATGTCAAACTATGTCTATGGACCAAATTTCATGTAAAGAGGACACGTAGAATAGGAGATATAAAGAATAAGGGTTTTCACTTAAAGTAAGGGTATTCTTGTAAATTTTACTCAACGCTGATTATAAATAGAGGTTGGGGGATGTGCATGTCCCCCAATGCAGTCACTTTCTCAAATATCTCCTCTCCATTTTCTCTCCCTCTCATTCTCTCTCTTCAACCCTCTCTCCTCTTAACTTTTTCAGTTCTCTTGAGTATCATCAAAGATCATGGATCAAATAAATTATCAAGACATTTTGCATTCATTGATGAAAAAAAAGTAAACCATTTTGCATTCACTTGTTTGATTTTTTTAATGGTTTCTTAAATTCTTAAATTTTTATTGACTATAAACAGATAAAAATCTCACATTCATTCTGGATTTAGATTTTGGACTTATAAATTGGGACAGTGTTTTATTGGCTAGTCATTTTGGTATGAAGCAAACCTAGTTTATTGTGGTCAGGGGTGGGTGGATTGCTGATATGTATAGAATTTTGCCCTAGAGGATACAGTTGATATGGTCAATAACTGATGCACCCACCCTGGTCATGTTATTTTAAATAGTTCAACTTGGAGTTTCCCAGCTTAATCTCTCTGTTTTTTACCCTCTTTATGTGCTCCAAGATTCAAACTCTTTTGTCTGTGTGTTTTGTTGGGTTCAAACATGAGTGGGGCTGTTTGAAGGCAAAAGTGCTACATTCCTTGTCAGTGGTCCATTTCTCTGTATCCAATAGGCATGAACATCAGATAAGGTGATGGTTGGTAGAAGTCCAACATTGGCTGTGGATTTAATGATCTTGGAATTATAAGCTTGGAGTAGGCCTTTTAGTTTGTTAGTCATCTGAGTATGGAATCAGCCCCGCTTATCAATGACAATGTTAACTCGTTCTTGCAAAGTTAATGGCTGGGTCAATTCCTAAAGGGACAATTCATTCGTTGAGCATTAGAATTTGGTAAATGTTAACTCGTTCTTGCAAAGTTAATGGCTGGGTCAATTCCTAAAGGGACAATTTATTCGTTGAGCATTAGAATTTGGTAAGTAGGGTTTAAACAGTGTCTTTGTCTTAATGCCTATGATAATCTTTCTGTACGTGTGTTCGAGCTATGAATCTTAAATGTTGTGAGGAGGCCTTCCTAAATGTTTGATCTGCTAATGTGCTCCTTTTTCCTGTCATTTTTTGTAACTGCCATTGCTTGTTGTTCAGGGTGTTTCAATTCAATCATGGTTAGCTGATGATAGCGTGATGACTCATTTTGAATCGCTTAAGCTGGAAGATAAGGTAATTGTATGCGCTGAAACTACTGGGTAACTGTCAAATATTGAGATTAAAATTTAAATAGCTGTTTTATATATCTTTCTTCTAGGAAAATAATAGTTTCCTTTTGCCATTCATTGCCAGGCTGGGGCTGGTGTTGTGAAGGATGAAAAAGATCTAGAAGATGGTGATGGGGATGGTCCTGAAATGCCTATTGGAAGACTGATGGAAAGTTTAAAAAGTCCAGGGAGAAAAAAGAGAGGAAAAAGACGGAAATCATCAGTTGAAGGAAGTGCTCCAGAAAATGATTATGGTATTTTGGGGCTGGTAAGGGAAATAAATTTGGACAGCCTTGATAAGGATGAGTTTGTGAATGATCATGAACATACTCTAGGCAAAAAAGCAGCAGATAAGGATACAAATCCTTTGTCCTTGAAAAGTAAAAAGAGAAAAACAATTAAAGAGATGTCTGCATCAGCATCTAAGCGGAAGAGATCATCCATTGAAGAGGTTGCTCCAAATTCCAGTATCTCAATGAACTCTTCGAAGGGTAAACAAAAAACTTCAGCTAGTGCTGATGGTGGTAAAAGGCCTTCAAAATCTATGACAGCAGACCCAGGACCAGCTGAATCAGATTTGGTTTTGTCATGCTTACCTCCCATTAAAACTTTCTCATCAAGGGGGAAAGGGAAAGATAAACTGTGGAGTGCAAATAACCCTGGACATGTAGATTCAGAACCTGCCAACCATGATGATGTGGTGAGCATTTTCATAAATTACATCTCAGTAAGATAAATGCCTTGGAAAAGTAATTGTTTTGAGTTTTGGATTAGTTTCAATGTTGATACTGGACAAACATTTGCAGGGGCCACTTCTGTCGGAAGATGATGATAAGAAATCCAAAAGCTCATCAAAATCCATTAAAAAACGTAAGAGAAAAACCATTGCAGGATTAGTGAAGGTGATCTCCTCTTCATTCCTCTGCATGATTAGACAATTTAAGCCTTTCATTGTCATTTTGTCCATGGAGAGTTTACCTATCTTTTTAGGAATCTCTCATGCATTCCCACCATGGTTTACTCACTTGGAATCGTGAACCAACTCTGGTCCCAGATTTCCGAGTCCGACCACTGGGGTCAGGAGTCCTCATTGTAGGAGGGTCGAGTTTGACCCTGGACATGACCCGACCCACCCTGTCCCGGTTCGGAGTCAACCAAGCCGTGGTTTGATTCGGCAAGTCAGTAAACCTTGATCCAAACTAGATTTCATGACACTGAATCGAAAATTTGATTGAGTGATTCATATGACTGCACTTCCGTAAACTTTCAATTCTTCATATTTTAAAAGCAGAAATGAGCTTATATGTTTTTTTATGTTGTACAACTCAATGTGAGATATGTTCTGCTGGTTCATAGAAGTAAAATATAGAAGAGTTTCTAAAATACAAACTTAGAATACTTTTGGTTGTTTTCTGCTGTAGAATATATATATATATATATATATATACTTTTTTAAGTAAACTATTCTGCAGCACAAAAGAGCCTAAATAGTTCAAGTTGTCTTTCGGGATTTTGAAGTAGATGCAGATCTAGATAAGGTTTTGAAGCTAGATATGGAGTTTCAAAATTTTCAAAACATTTGGGTCTTCTAAAGGCTTTCTAAAAAAAGTTTCTAAATACAGATTTAAAATTCTTTGGCTAGATTTGTGCTTTACAATAGTTGAAGCTGTCTTTAAGAAGCTTGAACTGTATGCACAGCTGTTTTCTGTGTAAGGTTTTAGAAGTTAGATATGGATTTTCTTTTGTTCTCTTTCTTAAAATGTTTTATTTTGCCATGTGATTTGTTGGAAATTTTGATTTGTCTAGCAGTGATGGAACTCTCATTCTTTAACTCATATACGGCTCCATGCTGCATGAAGTTTTTAGTATGCCTGTGTAAATGTTTAGGATATTATTTGCAGTATTTGGAGGTTTAAGTGCTGTGTTCTTTAGAATATTTGCTTTAATCACTATTTCTTTATTAACTATTTCTCTTGCAGTGTTCTTTAGAGAAAGATCAAAAACAAGATGCAGAGTTGGTTGGTTGCAGAGTTAAAGTTTGGTGGCCTATAGATAAGCAGTGAGTGTTTTTTGCTGGTTCTACTATTGTCTAAAAAACTTCTTGTTATGAAGTATAAATTACTGGTCTGGATGAATGATGGGTGTGAATTCGCAAATTGCTCTATGATTTGTGTGCATGTAAGGACATGAGAGTCGACCTCAATTTGAGTTACTTTAAGAATGGCCCATGTGATACTAACTTTACAATAGACTCCTAAATCTCTATCAACTGAGGAGATATCTGTGGTCACTTAAAAAAGTGGTTATTTTTTTTCTCATATGCATAATATGCGTGCAAGCAGAGAGATTTTAAGGATAACCCAGGAGCATAGAGAAATGAGGTGGCATTACTTCCATCTAATTGTGTGTTTCTAACTTTGCTGTCTGTATCTTCAGGTTTTATGAAGGTATGGTGCAATCTTATGAGCCAGGAAAGAAGAAACATGTGGTTAGCTTCTTAACATCTGCAATTTAATTTTTTCATTAAAAAGGCTCTTTAGTTCTCCTATTTGTCCAATTTTATTTTTTTCCTTTTTAATTTTTATTTACTAAAAAAAAAAGCAACTAATGGGTTTTCATTAATTTTTGCTTTAACTTGTCAACTCAAAGATACAATATGATGATGGAGATGTAGAAGTACTCCAGTTAGAGAAGGAGCGATGGGAAGTTGTCAGTAATGGTTTAAGGTCTAAAAAGGTCATCTTTCTACGTTAGCTTCCTAGAGGAACATTATTTACCATCTTGCTTTATGATTATGCCACAAAACTTTCTGTGCCTGATATTGTGTTTGATACGTCTTTTCCAGAAGCTCAAATCATCAAATGCACTGTTGCCTAAAGAACTGTGAGTCTCTTTGCCTGGAAGCATAGTGAATTTCTGAGTTCTGCTACCTCTTTCTTTTTACTTTAACCTTGTAAAGATTTGTGAAAAAATTTAAGAGTTGTGGGGATTGATACTGTGGGATGTCTGCCTATCTTGTCAAAATAGGGTCACTTGGATCTGGAATTGGAGAAAATCAGAGCTTATTACCTTGAATGAGGCTTCTTAATTTCGGCTAGTCAATTTTAGGATAGTCCTCGACCGACTTTTAACATGGTATAAGAGCATGTAGCTGAATGTTGAACTCAACCCAAAACTGAGACATACACGAGCTATAAAGAGATCTTACACATGAGGAGTATCCATATAATATCAAATGGATTGTAGATTCAAAAATCCTGTATTTATTAGTCAGGAAGAGACCTCCTAAACTTTGGTTAGTTATTTTGGGTTGGACCTGGATGCTTCTTTAAGATGTGGATTATATAAGAAGAAAACAAGATGCAAAAAAGGGGGTCCGAACCTTATTGCTTTGCGTCATTGATCTGAGGCAGTTCATTGCTGTACTAATTTGTCCATCCTACTAATCCCCTAAAACCTGTCTTAATTCTGATATGTTCTTTTTCTATGATTTTGTTTTCATCTTTTCTGATGTGTGGAAGTCAACTTATCCACATAGGAATTACATGATTGTTGCTCAGATCAGTGGGACGAGTTTGATATGAAATATATGGGCAATAGCTGAGGCTGGTAAATGATAGTAGGTCGGTCAACTTGGTCAGTTGGCCTGGCCAGGTTTAACCAAGTAAATCTTACTTGGTCTACAGAGCACTCGTTTAAATCGTGCCATTGATTGATAAGATCATGTCATTGGATTTCTAATTATTTGCGTCCACTCTATTGGCCTATTGAACTGTAATAGTTTTGATTTCCTAAACGTTATCTAACATGCAGTCATTTGTTGTTAATGTTTCAGGTCATCAGGGCAGAAGAAAACTCAGAGAGATGGTGTCTCAAGAAGTAAAAGTGGTTCAAAGTAAACAAATCTTTTGACGCTGTTTATAAACACCTGTTCCTGTTTCGAGAATTTTCTTAGGGTTGTCATGTATGCATGCTTCTAGGTTCAGAAGGAAAGCAATTCCAAGGGAAAGTATGGACGATGATGAGGGAACTTCGGGTAGTAACTCAGGTGCTGACAACAGTGCAGGTGGGAGCAGAGATACCTCTGAGATATCAAATTCGCATCTTCCAGCTGATTCAGAAGTTGATGAGTCGGGTAAGCTATTCCTGTTGGCTTTGGCCTTAACATGAAAATTTTAGAAGTCTTCAGTGGTTATGCGAGATGCATCCTCCGCAATTTTTTAATAGAAGAGATTAGTTAGGAGGGACATTTGTTTAATTTTTTGGTCATCAGGTCATTCTGGAGAAGAGGAATCTAGAGAGGAAACAGGCGAGGAGCTAACAGGGAGCAAGGAATCGGAAAGCCCAGAGAAGTC
This sequence comes from Aristolochia californica, assembly GCF_029961685.1. NCBI lineage: Eukaryota > Viridiplantae > Streptophyta > Magnoliopsida > Piperales > Aristolochiaceae > Aristolochia > Aristolochia californica. The sequence continues at coordinate 32,487,431 of NW_027182290.1, read as the reverse complement.
AGATTCTTCTTCCGATGGTGGGGATAGCAAAGATTCAGATGATGAGCCCCTGGTAATCTCTTTGCTTCTTTGGTCCTCCGAGATACTCGATTTGGAAGGTCTGATATTGATTGTCTTAAAAAAAAAAAATGCAGAGCGTGTGGAAGCGTCGTGCCGCAAAAGTAGCTTGAAATGTTGAAGATGAGCGAATCTTGGTTTGTGAGGCTCATCTAGGAGGAGGCATGTAAAGTAATCTTCTTTTGACTTAGGCTGTAGATGTAATAGTGTTTATCTAGAAAGAGAATTAATTCTGAAGCCGCGATGGCTGTTTGTGGACTACGTAAAGCTACATGTTTATGATGTTCATATTCTCGCATGGGCGGTATGTAAGAGGAAATGCCCATGGATCATCATCTATCCTAGCTTAGGCATTACCTGTATTTGTGGGAAGAATGATATCAAAATGGGGTTATACAGATATTGGAGAGCCCTACTATTTTTTTTCATTTATAATTTTTCTCTTATCACTTTAATTTCCTAATGACCAAAGATTCAGCGTCCACGGGGCCCTTGTAATTTATTTATGAGAACAACTCTCAATGTGGGCCATAATCAGGCCCGTGAGTAACGTAGGGTCACATTTCATGGTCCACCCGTAGGAATTAGTATATAAACCTTCCGTCTCACATCACATCCTCCCTCAAAATCGCCTTTCCCGCCTCTGTCTCGGTTCTTGTTAAGTCGTGTCCTTGTCAACCATCGGCGGTGTCTTCTGGCACCAAGGCACGACAAAGCGATGTAGAAGAAAGAGACGCCAGGGGTGGACAAATACGGTCGCAATGGGCTTTCTTCGTCGGAGCTCGCTGTCATCCGCAACGACGGTGGTCTGCGGATTGAAACAACGATAGGTTAGTTCTTTCCCTACAACCTTGACCTTGTTTCTCTGTTTGCCTTCTTCGGCTTCTTTGATTTCTTTCCCGGGATTTGATTATTCATTAGGAAATATTTATGGTTTTAATTATCTTTTCGATTGTGGTGGTAACACAAATTCTTTCTCTTCTTCTTCCTTCTTCGGCGGTATCCCTGCGTCGTGCCATTTTATATTGCAGCTGCGATAATCTTGATTTTTCTGTTAATGTTTGGACGTCTTTGTGATTTTATTTTTATTTTTCGTTTTCTTTGTCTGTTTGTGTTTATCAGAAAATGGTTCCGCGATTACATATTCATTAGGAGATTTTTTTTTTTATGGTTTTAGTTCTCTATTCGATTCATTGTGGCATTAACACAAATTCTTTCGCTTCTCATTATTCTTTGTCGGTATCCCTGACCGCCATTTTGTATTGCTGCCGTTATATTTCATTTTCTGTTAATGTTTGGACGACTTTGTGATTTTATTTTTATTTTTCATTTTCATCGTTTGTTTGTTTGTGTTTATTAGAAAATGGTTCCGGGATTGCAAAAATTTTTTGGTTTTAATTCTGTTTTCGATTCATTGTGGCAGTAAAATTATTTCATTTTCTGTTAATCTTTGGACGTCTTTGTGATTTTCTTCGTCTGTTTGTGTTTTTCAGAAAATTGCATACCGTGTCTTTAATTTATATCTATTGTTTTGTCTTGAATATGTTTCTTTGGACTGGAGTGATTTTTTTTGGAAACTTGTCCGCCCGGTAAATGAGTGGGAAACAAATTACTGTATTCAGATACCCTTCTAGGCGTTGTGTTGTTTTATCTGGATTTCGTTTCCGTTCTTTTCTCGTTCCGTTCTTTTCTCGCGTACAACAATTTCTTATTTTGTTGTCTATTTTTGCAGTTCCTTACAGATAGTCCTTCAGTATGGCTCGACATCATTAGTGCATTCAGAAGTATTAATCGGGTGTCTTGAATCCGATTACTCGACCCGACCCGGTTCGGATCCGCATCGGGACCCGATTAAGAAGTTAAATCAGCAGCTCTGATTTGGGGTTCTTTGAAGAGAGGTCGAGACGACAATGGTTTTTGGGGATTCTCTGTGCAAAGAAAGAGGGGTTTGTCGAGAGAGAAATCGGATGTTGATTTTGTATGCTTGAAGCCGCAAAGCTTCACCCCTTTCCGATTTTAGTAGATTCTCGTTTCCTTCCGTGGAGTATGCTGTCGCCAAACCATGTAAGATCGTTCCTTTCTTGCTATTTGAGTTGATTTACTGATTTTGTATCTATTTCGTATTTCTCTATTTGATTATATACTTCGTGGTTAGTTATTCTCGGTTTATTGTGCTCAGATTTGTGTTTCTTATAACAATTGGTATTAGAGCGAGGTTTTCCGGTGACGGCACCGGATTTCTGTTTGTCCCTCTCTGTTTCCGCTGATGGGAAGAGAGCTCTCTGCCCCAAACTTCCATTTGGTGTTTTTCTGGAAGTGCCGAAAAGAGAATAATTTTTTTTTTCTGGGGGGCACTGTTCGTGGTTTCTGGAATTGCCAAGGAGAAGAAGAATTTTTTTTTTTTTTGGAGGGGCACTGTTCGGTGTTGGATTTTGAAAGTGAAAAGAGAGAGATTCTATTTATCAGAGAGGTCAGAGAGAAGATTTAAGCACTTGAGCATTTTTTTGTGATCGAGGGTATTTTGGTAATTATGACTACAAAGTATACATTAGAGAAATTTGATGGGCAGATGAGTTTCAGTTTGTGGCGCGTGAAGATACGTGCTTTGTTAGTACAACAAAGATTCCACAGAGCATTGAATGGAAAAGATAAGTTTCCAACTACGATGTCAAAAGAAGCTAAGGAGGATCTTGACATCAAAGCTCTCAGTTCCATTCAGTTGTGTTTGGCCGATGAGGTTTTGCGGGAAGTTGTAGGTGAGATGACAGTAGCTGGTTTGTGGCTGAAGTTGGAGAGTATTTATATGACTAAATCTCTCACGAACAGGCTGTATTTGAAGCAACGCTTTTACACTCTTTGGATGAAGGAAGGTATATCTCTCAAAGAACATCTTATTGAGTTCAATAAGATTGTTATGGATTTGAGAAATATAGAAGTTACCATTTAAGATGAGGATCAAACACTGATTGTGTTATGCTCTTTACCCCTATCCTATGAGCACTTCGTTACGATTATGCTCCATGAGCTTGATACCATCTCTATGGAGGATGTCAAGGCATCTTTATACTCAAACGAGTTGAAGAAGAAGGTATCTACCAATGGGAGCGAGGAGCAAGCAGATGGTCTGTTTGTTTGAGGGTGAACGAAAGAGAATGATTCTGGAGGCAGGGGCCGTTCTAGGCCGAAGTCAAAAGGGAAATGGGGCAAGTGCTGTTATTGTCATCAACCATATCATTTTGCAAGAGATTGTCCAAAACTCAAAGAGAAGGAGAAAAGAGAAGCAAATGAAGAAGTTGTTGGGGTTGTTGAAGATCATTCTGATGGTTCAGAATATGTTTTCACAGTTGAGTGCTGCACACTCACAGGAAGAGTGGATACTTGATTCGGGCCGCTCCTACCACATGTATCTTATCAAGGATTTTTTCTGCGACATATCAGTCGGTAGATGGTGGTACAGTTTTGATGGGGATTTTTTGCTCTATAAAACTGTTTGGGATTGGAACGGTTCAGATCAAGATGTATGGCAGTATAGTGAGAATTTTTTAAGAAGTTCGGCATGTTCCGGTTTTGTTTTTTCTCTAGGTTATCTTGTTTCCCTTGGTTGCAGATATACAGCTGAAGGTGGAGTTTTTTGGAGGTTTGTATGGGTACACTGGTTGTGATGAAAGGGAAAAAGGTTGGTAATTTTTTATGTGTTTCAGGGCAATACAGTCATAGGTATTGCAGCAGGTTTCTTATTTTCATATTCAGATATTGACATGACTCGTCTGTGGAATATTGGGTTAGGGCATATCAGTGAGTAGGTGGAGTTTTGAGGGTGATGAGTACGGCTACGCCGACATGGTCGCTTATGCATTACCTGTGGCAGAGACCGTTCAATTTCCAGAGCCCTCTAACTACTGTGAAGTTGTCACGGGTAGTAATGCTGCTCAATTCAGACGTTCAGGTTCTACACTCAAGTTCAAGCACGGTTTGGACTTTCGTTTGGTGTTTGCAGTACTTGAGGAGGATACCCTAAGAGGCAAGGTGGAGAAGGCGATAGACAAATTCAGTTTTTTAGAGAGGAGTAATCGAATTCAAGCCAAGGTGGAGATTTGTTAATCGGGTGTCTTGAATCCGATTACCAGACCCGACCCGGTTCGGATCTGCCTCGGGACCTGATTAAGAAGTTAAATCGGGAGCTCTGATTTGGGGGTTTTTTAGGAGAGGTCGAGACGAAGAGGGTTTTTGGGGATTCTCTGTGCAGAGAAAGAGGGGGGGGGGGGGGTTGAGTGAGAAATCAGACCTTGATTTTGTATGCTAGAAGCCGCAAAACTTCACCCCTTTCCGATTTTAGTGGATTCTCGTTTCTTTTCGTGGAGTAGGCTGTCGCCGAACCACGTAAGATCGTTCCCTTCGTGTTGTTTGAGTTGATTTACTAATTTTGCATCTATTTCGTATTTCTCTCTTTGATTATATACTTCGTGGCTAATTGTTCTCGGTTTATTGTGCTCGGATTTGTGTCTTCGTTATAACAAGAAATGGTAAAGATCCTATACTCTTTTTCCATCTTATGCGTTGAAAGTGGCCTTGCCTTGCTTTGGTTGAGGGTCTGAATTAGCTGCATTGCTGTTTTAATTGTATGAAAAAATGACGCATAGAAATCTTATCAAGGGAAATACTAGCTGCGATGTAGTTTCTGCTCTCTACCATGACATTAATTGGTCTTCTTCTCTTAAATGTTTTGCAAAACGGGAAGCGGCCATGGTCGTAAGTCTCACGGTGCACACATTCTGGGCTGCAAGTAGAGGCAAGGATTCCGGCTCTCTATGGCCATTCCTGTTCAGTTCGTTCCGTCTCAGGTAATAATCTGAGTACCCACTAGCTTGCAAACTAGTTAGAAAATTGAATTCCTGCTTTTGCGTTTAACTCTTTCTAATCAAAATTTCTTTTTCCTTCCCTTTTTTGTATCTATCTGAAAATTGCATGACGTGTCTTCAATTTATTTCTCTTGGATATGTTTTGCTTAGAAATATCTTCTCATTCTTTTCTTAGTTTCACGAGTTCCCAGCTAATTTTGGTTGGTTATTTTAATTTATGAAATAACTGTCTTAGAGATTGTTTAAAATATGAATTCTTCCATCATTTTATTTTCCACAATGATATACTCAAGTTGCAATTTGCCATTTTCAGTTCTGCACTACCAAATTGGGTTGGGTTGTTTCTGGGCGCGAAGATATCATGACAAGGAGAATGGGAGGAGGTTTGACGATCTGGGTCTTATGAATGAGTAACCAGTAAGGGGTTCTTCAACTCAAATTGGGGGTATGCATGGTGTAAATTGTCGAGGAGTGATTGGGGGCATCTAGATTGTAAATTGTAATAGACTTAGGGGGGTGCGCTTGCGAGCCAATCAAACAAATATCAATAAAACTATTTTTTTTCCTTTTTTTATTTTGGTGGGGAGGAGATGGGACTATACAAGGCTATTCTTTTGTTTTTGTGCCTATAGTAGCCCTTCCCTCCCCTCCCCTCCCTTGGGCAGTTTTAAGGCTCGTTTTTTGCATCCATTTTTCTTTACCTTCCTCTCTCGCTCTCATGCATTACAACCTCTCATTTTCCATTTTATTATTACGGCTATCACCCCTAATTGAGCTCGATCTTTCTGATAAACCGGCTGCAAGTTTCTAAGTTTATGGAACATATTTTGCCAAATTGTAACAGTTTTCTTCTCTTTATCCTGAATGTAACCAATGCTAACTCTCATTTTTGTGGCCATCGCAATTCACAGTTAACCAATTTTTTATCACTTTTGGTATTTACAGGATTAAATTTTTTTTAGCAGTGTGTGGTTCTAAACAATCCTGCATGTGTTATCATAAACAAGTTGAAATGTGTAATTCATAGAAGTGAGTAAAAGAAGGTTAATACAATGTATCAGATAATACGTATATCAAATTATATGACAGGATTTAATTTGAATGTTGGAACGGTGTATAGAAAAGAATTGTTTGTTTATTCGCTGTTTGAGCCTATGGTGGATAAGTTTTTGCATTATAGCTTATGTTTTTCTTCTTTTTAATGTGTTATTGGACATTACTTGTGTTTGTTCCGATAACAATTTGTCGGTGATGCAATGGCCTAAGCTTTTCATTATATCACCATCTGGTGGTTCCAAGCAACCGAGTCTATTGAAGATCATGTTGGTACTAGGCGGTTTGTGCATGCCATAATGTGTAATTGATAGATGAGATATCTTATGTAAATGGATGAATAGTGTATCATAAAATGGAATGTACTATAGAATTTTCCTGTCACAAGGCAATATGAAATTTTCTTTTTTAGATACCCGCACATCTTAAAAGAAAAGGTTTCTTCTGTATAAATATCTTCGTGCATTTTCAAAGTGAAATGGAAAGTGAAAGTGAAAATGCGAGTGAATTTCTTTTTTTTTATAGTGTGCACAAAGAAAAGTATAATGGAAAGTAATTATTTTTGTGTTAGTGTATGGTGAAAAGTATACTGACATAAAAAATTTATAAATAAAATAATCTAATAGATTAAACTTTTGTAAGATATTTTTTTATTTAAAATTTTCTATTAATAAGTTAAGATAGATATTTTAACTTGTTTGAATTAATAAATAATTACAAAAATAAATTAACTTTATTTATTTATTTAAATATATTAAAAAATATTTAAAAATAATTTACTTTTAGAATATCCAAATGCTTAATTAAATTTTTAATTTTTAATATCTAAATTCTCACTTTTAAAATATTAACTAATATAATATTAAACATTATTAATTTATGTAAATAAAAAAGAGGGTATTTATTACACAAAATTACTTTTATAAATTTAATTTGATATTATAGTTTTATTTAACTAAACTAAAATATATTTTTAACTTTTTTAAATTAATAAACACTTAAAATTAATTAATATTATTTGTTAAATTAAATTTATAAAAATAAAATGATTAAAATCTTTTCTTTTTTAATATCCAAATTTTAATCAAATTGTTATTTTAAAATATCTAAATTCTCACTCTGAAAATATTCATTAAATATAATAATAAAAATATGGAATTTATATAAATAAAAAAGGTATTTTACTATATAAAATTTTATAGATTTAGATTTTATTTTACTAAACTAAAATAAATTTTAACTTGTTTTAAATTAAAAATAATTTTAATTTAATTTATAAAAATAAAATGATCTAACAAAAACTTGCTTTAATAATATCCAAACTCTTAATCAAATTGTTACTTTTGTAATATCTAAATTGTCACTCTTAAATTAGAAATCTTATATAATATTAAAATCATGAATTTATATAAAAAAAGAGGATAATTTATTATATAAAATTACTCTTATAGATTTAATTTTTATAACATAATTTTATTTAACTATTTTTTTATAAACTAAGATAATTTCAAACTAGTTTAAATTATTAAATAATTTAAAATTAAATTAAGCTTTAATTTTTAATTAAATGTATAAAATAAAACACTTAACAAATGTTTAATTTTATTATATCCAAATGCACGAGTGAGAGGGCAGAATGAGTATAACAAGAGGAGTGAAAATGAATTTGCTAGTTTGAGGGATGATTTCATTTTCACTCGTTTTTTTTAAGAAAGAGTAAAAGTGAATAAGGTAATTAACTTTCACTCGCCACTTACAAGCACACTAATAGATTTTGGGTTAGTGCATTTTGAAAGTGAATTACTTTTTTTTATTAGTATATAATGAAAAGCACATAAGAAATTTATTAATAAAATATTTTAATAGATTTAAGATTTATAAGATATTTTTATTTAAATTTTCTATTAATAAGTTAAGATAGATTTTTAACTTGGCTGAATTAATAAATTAAATTTTATTTATTTAATTAAATATATAAAAATAAAATACTTAAACAAATTTTAATATCCAAATAATTAATCAAATTGTTACTTTTTAGTATCTAAATTCTTACACTTAAAATACTAAGTAAATATAATATTATAAATTATAAACTTATGTAAATAAAAAAAGAGTATTTTATTATACAAAATTATTTTTATAAATTTAAATTTATGAGATAGTTTTATTTTAAAAAAACTAAAGGAGCTAGAAAGCATGACAGTCCCATCCCCAACTTTTTGATATCCTTCCTTTATTCGGATCAGAAAGAAATGACGACATGGTCTAAAGCACAAACGGAGTAGGTCAGGCACAAGTGGATTACCGAAAGCCAACAAAGTTAGCCACAGAATCCATATATCTGCAAGTATCTGGTTCGATCTATGCATCTCCGTCAAGGAAAAAGGAAACGGATGAGCAAGCCATCGGTAAAGTGAAGAGTTGCAGCCGCTCTCGTGGAAGCCTTCAACTAGATAAAATAGCCATGCACTGATTCTCTGAGAAGAACAAAAGATGTCAAGGAGATGCGAGCTAGTGATACGGCTTCTTTCTGCTTTCTGTCTGTACTTTGATGCGGAAATATAGTGATAGCACGCATAGAATGTACCTTGCTCCGTCCCTCAACCATAGAAAACTTTTGGACGTTACTGTTTTGATAAAGAAGAGGCGGCCATTGGTAAACCAAACAGTGGCCCATGTCTTCTTCTTAATTTGCTTCTCTGGCAAGGGTAAAAGATAAAGACGTGATTGTTCTGCCATTGAAGGGTGGAGGATGTAACAAGTAATATCAGGAGCACTTACAGAGCTTCTAGCAAGCTGGTCTTGGAATCCACGAGATAAACATCAGAATTTCCTTTTTTTTTTTTTATACATTGGAAGGGACGACTTTCCCTCTTTTTAGGGTTCACTTTGATATGTTTCCAGCCTTCATATCATCATTCTGGGAAGAAATGAACATGACAGAAATCAATATATGTCCAGAAATGAAATTAATTAACAGGGCATAAAATATTCAACACAGACACCAAGAGGGAGAGATCGTGCAGGACGCAATTCGGTAAGATCAAACCTTGCTGAATAGTGAAAAAGTACTGTGATTAGTGAGAAAGAAGCCTATGCGCTGACGGAAGATCAGAGAACACACTCCCAGCAAAAACAAAGACTCTCTGGCTGTTGACGGGTTGTGCTCTCTCTCTTCTGTCAACAACGGCTCTCAATACTCCCTCTTTTTCTCCTTCCAACTTCATGGTTATTATTCCGTTACACAATCTCCTGAAGAAATTAAAAAAAAAAAAAAACCAATGTCAGATATAAATCACAACATTATCAGCTGACAGCATGCATGCTTCGATTTATGATTTTGCTTGTCCGTGCATGGAGGCTCTCAGCTGTCTTGACCTAAGATCAAATTACGACAACGTCCCCGTTCAGAAAACGATGCACCAGAGCCTTGAAAAGCAACAGAAAGCGCATAAACGCCAAAATTTCCTTAGATAAAATGCTCCATGAGTAAGCATTAAAAAATGAGTAGAATACCTCCGGAGAAGAGAAGAAAACAGAAAGCTCCATTTACAGGGCTTAGCATCTCGATCCTTGAAACAACATTTTACAGAGATCGACTCCAAGATTTCAAAGAAAAAAAAAACGAAGAAGAAGGAAACAGAGAAAGAAGAGAAAACGAATTAGGTATTGTTGGAAGGCTAGGGCACAGAGCGCCAATGGAATAGTATGACAAAGAGAGACAGTGAAGCTGGTTAATATAGGCAGCGTGGGCGGGAGGACGACCAGCCAAGCCGGAAATTGCGACGCCTCAAAGGGTGGAGGACGACCAGCTAAGCCGGTAATTGCCACGCTTCGACGGGTACAGGACGACCGGCTAAGCCGGTAATTGCGACGCCCTCAACCGGTGAACGACGTTAGATTGGTCCCCACATGCAGAGATGCGTAACAGGCCTCCCCGTATATATGGATTCCTCCAAAATTAGTTAAAGATAGCTGTCGTATAATTGATAGTAATTACAAGAAACGGAAAGGGAGTAAATGAGGAACCGAAAAAGGGGTTAATGAGGGTGACCGACTGTTGCAGGTTTTCCCGATAAAGGCCTCTTCGGCCGTATCCGTCATGTACGCCACGTGACCTCAAGCGAAGGGAATCTTTCCTCTGTTACGTGACTTGCCAAAAAAGACGTGATATTCTCGTGACTCGTTGGTCTGAGCTTCAGACCCGAGAACCGAGTCACCCTCAGCAAAATCCAGGTATATCAACTAAGCCGGACCGGACGGGTTCTCATGGCCCTTTGCACCCATGGCACCCAATTTTCATTTTTACCTTCAAAATTAATTAAATCGAATAAATTAAAATTTAATTTCTTCTTGCTTACATTTATTTATTACATTATAGATATTTGGTGCATTTACTCTTAATTGTGAATAATTAACCTCAAATTAAGAACTTGTCACAAGGAGTAGAGTCCAATTGAAGAAAAAGGCCATAGCATTTCAAAATTCAAAAATTTAACTCCGTCTACAAGTTGATAGAATTGAGCACATAGCTAATGGAGTCAATCACATGGTCAATAGAATCGAATACATGATCTTAAAGCTAAACACAACTAGAAACGGCTGAATATCAAATGTCTGGTAAAAATAACTCAAAATCACTACAAAGAAACTCGCAAAGCATTTCCATCAGCCTAATGTGACATATAAATCAAGCATGAAAAGTCAAAAACAAACATCTCTAACAAGGAAAGACTAATAGAAGCTTCAAAACTCTTATGTTCATCAGAGAGAAAAAAAAAATCAACTTTAGAATTACTCTCCCTACAACTTACACTTGACATAAGCTATCCGTCCTATTTCTTTTCTTCCTTCTCTGCTTCAGCAGCTTTCTTCGACCTTGCACCCTGGTGACGCTTGTTCGTCCTTTCAAGCCGAAGCTTCTGATATGCCTTGAACGCCTTCATCTCAGCACTGACATTAACCAAATCAACCCGTGGCAGCACACCAGTGATAGGCAGGTATTCACCTTGGACCTGACTAGCTGAAGCCAGTTCCTCCCAACTTGAATCTCCATTCTGGGAACAAACATGAAACCACCAGTTTAGATCAATAACCAAATCAAACCAAGTAAATCCTCGACCAAATACATCCTCACATCCAAACTTTCAACATTACCTTGAATTTGACAGATCGTCTCGGGAAGATAACTAGTTTTGCCTTGTACATTTTCAACCTTTGAACATTGGCCTGAAGACTCTCCAATGATCGATTTTTACGGCGGTGATCCACACCAATACCAATAGTTGGGGCCAATTTCTTTGGAATACCAGCCGCCTAGAAGACAGACACATACTACATCAGAAATGATAACTAGCCATAAACTCTCTTATCCAAATACAAAAGCGTGGAATGTACTAACCAAATCACACACACACACACACACACATATATATATATATATATATATATATATATATATAATTACAATACATCATAGTAAATGTACAGGAATGTCTTAAAATTAAACAGTGATCAAAGGTGGACTTTTTTTTTGTTCATTGAGTTTTTTGAATGTTGAAGACCTTACCCTCGTGCACTCAAACCTAAGAACTCACACTAAGCCCCCTCCTCTCCCATAGCCAATGAGCCAAATACCCAAATCCACAAGGTCCAAATTAATGCAACCAAAAAATACCAAATTACAGATATGATAATTGCTACAGAGGATGACATAACAGGCATCAGCAAGAAAACTTCAGAGAAAATAAGAGGATGTTATAGTATATTTAATAAATATAATAAAAAGGTAAAACAACATGCTTGTTAGAACAGGACTTCAAGAATCGTACCCTTTGCTCCTCATGCTATTTTTCAGGGAACAATTTATTGAGACAAAGAAATATATTCGCTTCTCATGAACTATAACAACAGTAATGCAAGATAATATTGCTCCACAAAGAAATGTCCAAAATCCACCATCTAATATTTGTAGGCACCTCAATTTTTACGTCACAAGAAAAGGAGCTTGGTAGAGAAACAACTAGTAGATTGAAATGCAAGCAATGATCACCACAGTTTTGTCATTTTTCCCCACAAGTAACACCTTGTACCCTATAACATTTTTTAAAAAAAATGTTGCATCTACGGACATAGCCACAGCTCAAATAGTTAGCATTTCTTAATCAGCACCTTTTTTTTAAATGGTGGATCAGCACTCTTTTTTTAAAGTAAACAGTACATGGTTTAATCAGTTTATTACAAGAGAAGCAACTAGTACTGAAGGCAAAAGTGTCTTTTAATAAATTAATTATTGTAAAAAGTAAGGAGAGAGAGATGGAGAGAGAATGAGAGAATGAGAAAAAGAGAGAAGATAGAGGAGAAAGCTCAAAAGAATGAGCTGCGTTAGGGGTTGTACATGACCCCCAACCTATTTATTTAAGTGGCTATAATAAATTTACAAAATTACCCCTCACTTAAGTGCAACCCTAATCTTCATATATCTCTCATTCTATATGTCCAATGTACATAAAACTTGGACTATAGACATAATTCAACATAGGAAACAAGATTACATCAGAATATAAATGTGAGGGTAAGGAAAAATGACCAAAATACCCCTGTACTAGCTTTTCAACACTCCCCCTTAAGTTGAAGCATCAAAGAGGCCCAATTTGCTACAGAAGTTCAAAAATTCACGCTTCCCAAGTGCTTTAGTGAAAAATCACCAAGTTAATCACCAGATCGAATATATGGGATTGCCACCTCCTCCTTCATCACAACATCCTGAATGAAATGACAGTCTACCTCTATATGTGTCATTCTCTCATGAAACACCGGATTACTAGCAATAAAGATTGTTGCCTAGTTATCACAGTACATAGTCATAGGTTCCTTCTGATAAAAGTCTAACTCCTGGGCAACAAATCTCACCCACATTAATTCACCTACGGTGTGAGCCACATCGCTTTATATTTCACTTCTGCACTAGATCAAGCAACAACATTCTGTTTTTACTCTTCTAGTTGATTAAGTTTCCTCCCAGAAACACACAATATCCAGTGGTTGATTTTCTATAAAACTTGGAACCTGCAGAATCGGCATCAGAAAAAAGTTTCAATACTCAAGCGATCATTGGGTCTAAAGAAAAGACTTGTCCCCGATGCTCCTTTTAGATATCTTAAGATTCTCTATGCAACCTCTAGGTGAATCTTAATTGAATATTCCATGAATTGACTCACTATACTGACTGCAAATGAGATATTTGGCTAGTAACTGTAGCATATATGAGTTTGCCCACTAATCTCCAATACATTGTTTTATCTTTCAATTCCAGGCTTTGATGCCATGTAAAAAGTAAGGAGAAAGAGAGAGATGAAAGGAAAGAGAGAAGATGGAGGAGAAAGCTCAAAAGAATGAACTACGTTAGGGATCGTGCACAACCCCAACCTATTTATTTAAGTGGCTATGATAAATTTATAAAATTGCCCTCACTTAAGTGAAATCCTAATCTTCTTATATGGCTCATTCTACATGTCCTATATACATGAAACTTGGACTATAGACATAATTCAACATAGAGAACAAGATTACATCAGAATATGAATGTGAGGGTAAGGTGAAATGACCAAAATCCCTTGTACTAGTTTTTCAACAACTATCTTAAAAAACAGAGGAAATAGGACTAGTATTATATTATAATGAAAATGCATAGAGCATACCAATGTCCAAGACGCTCACTTACTAGAGAAAGCTCAAACTACAGTATACAAATCATATCAATTTCAACATGCAGCATGCCAATAAAACACTGCCACCATGAATTTTCATTGACATGAATCTTCTCCATCCAAAAGCAACTAGACCAGAGCAATATATAGAAAAAGGAAAGATCTTCTTACCAGAAATAACTCATAATCTTCCCAATTATGACATTTCACATCAAGAGGAAAGGACAGAGAACATGTAAATTAAGTTTTAGATGGAAACCTTGAGTTCCTCAAGAGAGAAACCTCTGCCTGCCCTGACTTTCATATTGTACTTCAGGGTTTGAGCATGTACAATTGGACGAATAGGTCCGGATGTTGGCCTTGGGAAAATCTTTACAGCCTTCTTCTGACGAGCTACAGAAGATCATATAGCTTACATTAATATAGTCTTACTCAATGAACAGCCTGAAAAACAATAATAATTAATTTAATTTTTTTTTTAAACAGTTGCTTACCAATGCGTCTCCTTTGCTTCCGAGCGGGCTGATCGAACCACGTTTTCACATAGTTTTGCCAATGCTTCTTAAAGTGCCCATTAGGCACAACATTGTTATGCTTCACCATACTTTACCTGACAGAGGATTAGAAATTTTTAATTCAATTACCAAAATAGATAGCAATCTTCAAATGCTTTCTTAAAAAATCCAAAGTTTTCAGCACGTAACAATCAAGAATCCAGCTATCGTAGCATCCAATCACAGATCAAAATCCAATGTAAGTACTCGCTCCAGAGCCTAATGCTCGACAGCAGTGGAACTAACCTAGTAATAAGATAAAAAATAATACTAGAGAGAAAATATGTCTGTAGTGATCCAGAAACTTCCAAATAAGGGCACTCCCGACAGTACATCAGAACCATAGTTACCACCAACACCTAATCATCAAATCAAGCTCAATGGCAAATTACAAGTGTAAAGCCCTGTACATTCATCAAAAGCAAACTACGCCATCCAAGAGATTTGGTATTGTATAACCCCAAACCTTCAAACTTTCAGACCCTGAAAATCTCCAGATACATGACGAAAGCCGCGAAGAGACTTCTCAAATAATGAAAAATTAGAAGTGTCCACGAACAAGCAAATAAAGATGAAGAACTTGAGAAGAAAATAACAGTCCAGTACCTCTGCTGACGAAGGGGAGAGAGTTTCCAATGATCGCCCAACGCAGTGGCTCGCTCCGGTGTAAAACAGACCATTGCGAGGCTATATAGAAGAAGAGGAATTCCTGAGTTGACCTTAGGAATTATGAAAAGGTTTGTTGTGTCCTCTTATGGATTGGCGGAAGCCGGCTTCGGCAGCATCGGCCAGGGCTGGGAAAGAGCCCATTTGTCACGTAAATACTTATGCATTATCATTTTTGAATAATCATTATTTTAAAACCGGGTAAAAAAATAAAAATAAAGTAAATGTAACCCACTTGTTAATTCCAGTAAATTTTTAAAAAACAATTCTTGAAAAAGGAAAGAAAAAACCGAAGCCTAATATGTTGGAAACCTGGAAATTTCGTTTCTATTCATTCCTCTGAGATGAGTTCTAAGCATCTGGGATTTACTGAAATTGCGAAACCCAACCCTAGCGAAAATGGCAAAAAGCGGACTTTTGATCTCGGCAAAGGGAGCGAGGTTGTCTACATCCCTCGGTTTTTGCCCTTCGAGGAGTCCTGGAATTTGTTCGATTATCTTGACAAGCAAATTCCGTGGACGAGGCCTTCTATTCGCGTCTTTGGTCGATCTTGCATCCAGGTTTGGCGCTCCAGTGTATTTTTTCGAAGTAAAATCATTTGTTAAGTATTGTTAGTAAACCTTGAAAGGACGGTTCTTGATTAAATACCTATTCGAACCACCCATCTTCTTCGTTGCATCTCCGGAAATGGATGCAAGCTTACATCGATGACTGTATTCTTCGGTGTTCTCTTTAATATCCCTTCGTGTATCCTCTTTTGCAGCCTAGAGATACATGCTACATCGCTAGTGAAGGGCTGCCTGAACTCAGATATAGTGGATACCAGCCGCATGCTTATTCTTGGGACGATTATCCTCCGCTAAAAGACATTTTGGCAGCTGTAAGGACCTTTTGCTGATTATGTAGATGAAAAAAACCGAAACATATGAGGACTGAGCCATCTTGTTTAAATCTTCGTACTCCATGAACTTGATCGTTATTATAATCATCATCATGGAGTATGATATGGTTAAGTTTAGACTGTTTTCGAGCCTCATAGATCTTGCTTTCATGGTGCAGGTTCACAAAGCTCTTCCTGGGAGCAACTTTAACAGTTTACTCTTGAATCGTTACAAGAACGGTTCTGATTATGTGGCCTGGCATGCTGATGATGAAAAACTCTACGGTCTCACACCGGAGATTGCATCAGTATCCTTTGGGTGTGAAAGGGAGTTCTTGCTCAAGAAGAAACCAAGCAGAACAACCTCAGGTGCCATCCACAGAAAGGATAATACTGATATTCTGCTTTCTAAAATTCTTTTATTAACCTTTTCAGTTTATATATCTCAATTGTGCAGCTCAATCTATTGGCAGTCGAGTAAACGAAGGGTCTTCTTCTCGGCATTCGTTTATTCTGAAGCATGGCTCTTTGTTGGTAATGAGAGGCTACACCCAGCGTGATTGGCTGCATTCTGTACCCAAACGTGTAAAAGCCCATTCTGTTCGGATCAACCTCACTTTCAGACATGTACCAATATAGTTTTTTATTTCCTTATGAAGCCTTGAGGACATGTTTTAATCTCTATATAAGAAAGATGGAAGGAAGCCAATCGTCTCCAGAAATGTCTCCTATGTATGGGCCGCTTCAATTCGCACCTCAGTTCTACAGAGAAAATTTGTTGGGAGTAAAGCGATCAAAGTTTGTAATTTAAGTGATCTTCCACAAGGGTACAATCATTCTTCATCAATTAGAGATATACAAATATACAGTAATGCACAGACCATCAGTTACATTTCGGAGGCATTGCACAACCAGATCGACCAGATCCCGTCTCACTTCAATCTCATAAAAAAAGTTGTGACAGCTGCCCGAGCCATCTCCTTGAAATCGATTGAATAGCCTCTGATGCTACTAGGTGAATTTGGAAGTGTAAAAACACATCAGATGAGCTATTATACCATTTCTGTCACGCAACGACCTGTTTCTTTAATGGAGCACAATGGGTATGATCCACAGTTTGATTAGTTAGTACCCCATCTATGGAGCATTCACAACTGCTCATTTCAATCAAACATTAGCTCTTCCTGGCCCCCAACCTGACAGACCCAGCAATTAGTCAATCTGCAATCAAGCAGCTTTGAATCTTTTGAGAGTCGAACTTCAATGTATGGGTTTCTTGTTCTGCCATCAATGGTGTCAAATACAACTCAAGTTAATTCAAAGCAACCTATGGGATACTCTTCATAGTCCTTTGTTGCTCCTCCAACTCTGACAGCAGACCTAAATTTGTAGAGACTAAAATTTTAGGCATGCCACTCAAGCAATTGCAAAACTTCATGGAACGGAAATAGCATTTGTACTTACAAAGATATTGCCTATGATCGAACCAGTCGAGCAGCAAATGACCCATCAAGAGAATGTTTCACTGGATTGGAGAGGAAGAAGCCTCCCTCTGTTACAAATTCAGGTGGAACATATTTGTCGACTGGATCTGCACTAAATTCCTGTGATGAAATGGTGACAATCACATCATTTTAAAGCTGGCAATAATGTGGGAAGAACTCAACAACGTCTCAGCATTGGGTTTTAATGTAATTTCAATAGTTGCTACAATAAACTTGAGTTTGTGAGCTCCATACTAAGAATCTAAGGAAGACAACCCCAAATGTATCAACACTACTGAACATCATCTTTTAGATTCCCAGTGAACACCTATCATTTTATCCTACAGGTAAAAAATTATTATAGTTGTCAAAAAATTGCTAGCAATGCCCAACCAACTTTTAGCCAGATTTCAAACCTGATGCCTGAGAAGAAATGCAGCCACCCTCTCCTCATTCTCAGCAGGATCTATCGAGCAAGTACTATAGACTAGTACACCGCCGGTCTTTACCAACCTATATAAGGAAATGTCTTAGTTAAGGTATCTTAAAGGAACGCATTGCTTTAACAAAAAGTTTTAAAAGAGAAAACAAAAATTGCACCACCGAAACATGAGCTAGGCAAATGATGAAGTAAAGAAAGCAGTATACAGGTATTAAAATTCAACCAACTTTCAAAATCATCATGCTTTGGCTTGGGCTTACACAGATGCTGCATCAAGTAGTTCATCTTGCAGATTCTGCAATTGCTTTATGTCTTCCCATCTTCTATTCCAACGTAAATCTGCACGCTACAATAACAAATGAAAGAGAAAAGTGAGATATTACTTTACAAGAATTTGCACAACAGAAAGCCAAAAAAATTTGTATGAGGAAAAATAACTAACAAAATTCATAATAAGTAAGAATTTCCAATAAATACAGTCAATTTTGGTGTCAAAACTCAGCACTTGTTTCAAGATTTTGGTGGAATTAACAGAATCTTCACAGTTATGACTTACAGGTCAAGCAACTCATCACTTTGAGAAATACAAACGAGGTGAAATCCAAAGAGCTGCTTTTCTCTCAACCCAACAAATTGATTGCAACAATTTTTTTCAGTTTCTTACACTACTGCTTTCACATAATTGTCATTTTCAATGTTTCTAAAAATAAAAAGTCTCTTTTGTTTTTAAAAAGGTCTAAAGTTTCATTTTACTTCCACAACTTGCTGCAGAATAATGAATGGTGGAAAAATCATGGAAAAACCACACAAACCTTGGAGAGGACACCAAGTCCTGAACATGGAGCATCAAGCAGAACTTTATCGGCCTTCACAAAACTCTTCTCCTACACATAGTTAAAAAGGTTCCCTGAGATGTAAAACCAACCAGATACGAATTATCTATTAGGTGAACTAAACTAACAACTTACTGCAAAACTGCACACATCAGCATGCAAAGCAGTAACAACATCATCAACATGATGTAACTTGGCTGTCTCTTTGAGAATTCTTAAGCGACCTTCGTTTATGTCAATTGCAGAAACAGTACCTGCATCAGAATAAGACACAACTCAAAATTATAGAGCTTCTCCTGAAATACCATAATAGTATTCTTGTTTGAATTGCATGAGTTGGGTAGTAGGTTAAAAAAAACCACTTAAATTTTAATTTCAGCAAACGACTTTGAAACTATGAAATGAGTCAAAGTAGAATGGGTATAACAGCGATTTAAAGAAAAAAATGACAATTTAATTTCCATAAAGTAAAAGAAGAAGTTCCAACGATTGATAAAAACTAGATAACAGCATACATTGGAAATACCAACAGGGCTGTAAACGGATCCAAATAGTATCCGGAACTGATCCGAATCTGAATCCAGTATTTCAGACAATATCAAAATCTAGATCCAACAGAACTCAATCGGACATCCAATATAATATCCGACTCGGGTCTAGATCGAAACTGGAACCAAGAGATCCAGATCAGATAATAGCCAAATCCAGAATCTCTTCAAATTTGACAACATAATAGAGATGTTTATGTCTAAAATTTTCTATATAAATGTATAAAGAAGAAATGTGTGATAATATTGTAATAATTGAGAATATTACTCTTAATTACAGTTGTACATTTAAGATTTTATTAATATTAGCTTTTAATTAGTTTTTTAACTATTTATTACTCTTGGTTCAGGTTTCGGATTCCAATAGTATCCAAATCTGGATATTATCTGACAAATCAAAACCAGAATGTGATTTTCAGATAATTTTTGTGGACATCAGACATTCGGATACTGGTAAACAGATCGGATCTGGATCCTGCTATATCCAGTCCATTACAGCCCTAAATAATAGTTTATGATATCAGGTCAAAATGTCAACAAAATCCATCAAAGATCACCTTGGCCTTTTAAACATGATGCCATGAAAAGAGTTTTTCCTCCTGGAGCAGCACAACAGTCGATGATAGTATCCCCAGGTAGTGGGTCGACAACAGATACAACCATGCCTGCATTTTAATTTTGATTTAATAACTCTAACGTCACCACAGATCTAAAAAATTATCCAATACAGTGAATAAGGAAAAACTGGAACACCAGCAGAAAGAGGAAAAAAACTGGATACTATTAATAATGCTCAACTATATGTTAAAACAGAGACAATTCAGGTAGCATCACAAGCTTATGACTACATTCTGTGTCCATTTTTTATCAACATCCGTTTTCAGGATCTACTTTCTCCATGAAAATCTTAGCACTGTATGCTTGTGTTCTGGACGGTTGTTTTATGTCTAGGGAGACTTGATTCTTCTAATAACAGGACACAAGCAGCATACCTACGTGCTAACTATATATTTTAGAGAATAGATATTCGTCAGAAACGGCATCACATACCGCAGCATTGGCGCGTCATTTATCACATTGGTGCCGAAAAAAGCAAGTGTTGAAAAACCTGAGGATTTTCGCCCCATCAGTCTGGTTACGAGTACATATAAAATCATTGCAAAAATATTAGCACATCGTTTAAAGGCAGTGCTGCCCATCGTCATTTACAGAGGTCAAGGCGCTTTCCTAAAGGGGAGAGAGATTCTGGATTCCACAATGGCTGCACACGAGCTTATGGATCATTTCAGGTGTAATCAGGACCCAAGAATCGCCCTAAAGTTTGATCTTGAAAAAGCTTTTGATCGAGTAAATTGGATCTTGCTTGATGAAATAATGGAAAAAATGGGATTTAGTGAAAGATGGCGATTTTGGATTCGGAATTGTGTGGGTTCAGCATCATATTCCCTTCTACTCAATGGCTCGATATGTGGATACTTTAAAGGAACCAAGGGTATTCGACAAGGGCACCCTCTTTTCCCGCTCCTATTCAACATAGTAGCATAATTCCTGTCCGCTATGTTCTATTCAGCGGTCGACCTTGGATGGCTACCTCCAACAAGTCCGCACCAGGCTTTTAATATTCCGATTCTTCAGTACGCAGACGATACTATTATTTTTGGAGTCGGAGATATGCACAGTGTTAGGAGGACAAAGGCAGTATTGGGTCTTTTTGAAATAGCAACTGGGCAGAAAGTTAATGGGGGGAAAACATCTCTCATAGGATTTAATGTGGACCAGGAGAACCTTGCAGAGATGGCAAGTTCATTTGGTTGCTCTACTACTGCA
Source organism: Aristolochia californica (assembly GCF_029961685.1). NCBI lineage: Eukaryota > Viridiplantae > Streptophyta > Magnoliopsida > Piperales > Aristolochiaceae > Aristolochia > Aristolochia californica. Next base: position 32,466,519 of record NW_027182290.1, on the reverse strand, counting down.
GTACCTACAAAATATCTTGGTCTCCCTATCTTTCATGGGCGAATTTCTCAGAACTTATAGAACCCGGTGGTGGAAAAAATTGAAGCTCGGTTAGGAACTTGGATGGGGCAGCTCCTCAGCAAAGCAGGTAGATTGATACTCCTCAAGTCATGTATTGCTGGCATCCCAAACTATGCGCTATCCTTTATGCCCTGCCCGTCATCGGTATGCAAAACCATGGATAAATTGAAAAGAAGATTCATTTGGAGAGGTTCGAGTGATTCCTTTAAATATCACCTGGTTAGATGGGATGAAGTTTGTTTGCCTAAGAAATTAGGTGGACTTGGGATTCGAAAATCAAAAGAACTGAACAAAGCCTTGCTTCTTAAGTGGATATAGAAGTTTAACACAAATTCATCAAACCTTTGGAAGGATATGGTTCGTACCAAGTTGGGTTGGAATTCTTTATGGTAGATGTCAGAGGGAAATCGGAGAAGGCTATCATCAATTTGGAGATCTCTTCATTTACTTCTCCAGATTTCTCCTCAGCTTGTAGATTCTTTGTGGGTAACGGCAGGTCTCTTAAATTTTGGGACGATTGGTGGATAGGACAGGAACCATTGAGAAACTCTTTTAGCAGTCTATTTCTTATCTCCACTCAAAGGGAGATAACAGTGGTAGATGCTTTCGAGGGAGGTGTTTTGAGTCTCCATCCCAGAAGGGGTCTTTCTGATGTAGAAGCAATGGAAGCAAGTCGTTTACTGGATTCTTTAAACCATGTCAGGATGAGGCCTTCTAATGCAGACAAGCTCATATGGTGGCCTGACAAAAGCGGTAAATTCTCAGTTGCATCTGCATACAGACACATTAATGGTTGGGACTCAACGCAGAGTGAGCTTTATATTTACTTTGTTCGGTGTCTTTGTTGCCCTCCAAAGGTAAAATTCTTCATGTGGAGTGTTTGCCAAAATAAGATCCTTACAGCGGATGTGCTTCGAAGAAGGGGTCACCCCTCAATAGACTTGCTATGTCCTCTTTGTAACATTGAAGATGAATCTGCCAGCCATACCCTGTTATTATGCCGGTATTCTTGGAAGGTTTGGTCCTCTATCTTTTGCAATTTCGATTTGCAAATATGTATCTCTGCAGATCTATTTAGTTTTAGCAAGTCAATCTATGGTTATCCCCTTCCTGGGCTCGGTAAAATGATGCTATCGCCATGTGTCAGTTTTGTGCCATGGGGGATTTGGAATGAACGGAATATGAGGCGGTTCGAGGCTAAATTTGAATCTGAGAAAAATGTAGCAGACAAAGTGATGGGCCAAATATCCACCTGGCTCTTGACAAAAAAACCTTTTTGTTCTTTCAAGGGCACTTCTATTCGTGAAAACTGGAGCAATCTAGCAAGGATGCATTTGGGGACCAAGATTCAAGTTATGAAAGAGTGGGCGCCCCCAAAGGTTGGATACTTAAAATTGAATTTTGATGGTTCTTCTCTCGGTAATCCGAGGATCGCAGGTTTCAGAGGTGTGATTTCAGACTCATTTGGTAATCAGTGGTTTTCTTATGCGGGTCCATTAGGCATCTCCAACTCAACGTCTGCAGAGCTTCATGGTCTTCTCAACGGGCTCCGGATTTTCAAAGATAAATGTAGTGGCCCAATTCACATTGAAGGGGATTCCAAGGTAGTCATTGGATGGGGCCGTGGCACTTCTTTTCCGCCATGGAGGCATTGGGAAATTTTCCAGGAGATTTTAGAGATTACCTCACTATTTTCTTGTATTTGGTCTCACACTCCGAGATCTGCAAATTCGGCAACAGATATGCTTGCCAAACAGGGAGCATCTCTTCAACATCTTGTTGTTATGGATCTGCTCCCTATCTCTTTGAAATTTTTTGTTTTTTTAATGGATTACATCTTTATAAAAAAAAAAAAAAAAAAACCATGTGCGGCATGATTCCAAGAAACTAAGGATAAGATTGGATAGAACAACAAACTACAACTTTTTTCTCACAACAGACTCTTCAATAAATATACTTAGGGCATTTGTCTCCAATTTAAGTTAACTGTTAGACCCATCCTAGAAGGAAGAATTAACCTGCACTTTCATCCTGAACTGAACACAGACCATCCTTCAGTAATCCAGCTTGTATTACATTCTGTCAAGCAGTAATATAGAATATTCACCATATGAAAGAAAAAGAAGTAATATAGATAGATTATGAAAAGGATGGAAATGGGCAGAATATTTCTAATTAGGGTAGATTTGATCTCCAAGATTTAGCAGAGTAAATAAGATGGAAATATCCATAGCATTTTCTGTTCTACCTGCATTCCAGTTTTGATGCGAACAAAGTCATTCATATGCAGAGAAATCTCATGTGGAACCTGAGGTTTAAGACAAGATCATCTGGTCAAATTTAGTTTTTTCCATTCAGAGAATTAATAGAAAGAGTCATTGATACTTTCTAGGTGAGATCTTCCTGACAGTATCTTTAGGAGAAAAGGAGCATGGAGTCAGACGTTCCTGAAACCTTTAGACATTAACGTCAATCACCTGACCTTTGTATTCAGGAACATGTAAGTCTATCTTTCTCCTCCTCCACCTCTTCCTCAAAAATAAATAAATAAGTGGGAAACTAGAGCAGTAGAAGCACCTTCAAAAAGTTTAGCTGCTCAACAAGGTCATCCCTTGTAAAACCTCTCCTGCTGTTTGCCCTGGAATTGGTAAAATGAACTGCTGATCATATATGAGAACTTATCTAGGACTGATGAAAAGAGAGAGTGTCCAAAAACAAATAGACAGAAAAGGAAATATCCAAAAACCTGAGACTGAAACTGGGTTTACTGTTATTCCATTTCATCAGCTCCACTGTTCCTTCTTGCCCAAAATATTTTATCCATCTCCTCACCATCCACTAAATCATAATGACATATCATGGGGACAACTATAAATCAATTCAAAACTTTTTTCCAGTTTAATCCAATGGAGGAATAATCACAGGGGCATCTATAAATCAATTGAGAGCATTTTTTCACTTTAATTGAGAAATAATCATGGAGATATCTAGAAATCAATTGAGAACTTTTTCCACTTTAATCCAGTTGCAGTTATTTTTTCCCAGATGGAACGATGGCTGCCCATATTAGTTAAACAATGAAAATCAAGGAAGGCATAAGCAGAACTTTACCACTGGATGAGAATAAAGAATAGCAAGAGCCCGTGCTTTTGCACGATCATCTCCTTCTACTTTTGGTAAGGGAAGGGAGTTGCTTTCCTGCAACAAGTGACATAAAAGGGCTCAAGTTTTACTGACTTAAACCTCTTTCACCAGAGTAATTTTTTTTGGGAAAACCTGAAGACAAAACCTTTAGTCGAAGAAGTCTCCTCAGTATCCCGTTGACCAAATTACCAGCACCAGGCCTGAGGGCAACTTTGGCAAGTTTAACATTCTGAAATTCCAATTAGTTGTTAACAGTTTAAGGCATAAATGGCATTAAAACTGTAAGGATCCAACATAACTTAAAGAGTGATTTACAGTAAAAACAGTGATAAGTGTTAAGTTGTGGAGCCTAATTAACGCCTTACGCTGAGTCGGTACACGGAAGGTCCACGATATATTGACTGTTGTTTTATTAAGGATAGTTTGAGAATTTCATACTTGTAATCTGATTGTCCTAATTTTCTCTTTATATTTGGGGGGGCACCGTTGTTAGGGTTTTATCACCCGGAGTATCATCATCATGGAAAAGGATCTTGAGTTGCAACCCAAGAGAGGTTAGATAAAAACACTTATAAGTGTGTGCAATTTCTCTTGTAAACTATTTTCATTTTTATAGTGAATTACTGCAGCGACGGAAGACAAGACGTAGTCTCACTTTGAGGCGAACTTATATAAATCTTGTTGTATTTTCGTGTTTGTTTTTCCTTCTTCAGCAATTATTATTATTGCTCTCATTATTTTGGAATTAGGGCGCCTAATTCCTAACAATAAGCCCCCATCTCTACATTACTAACTATCTACTATATTCGTAGAACATGAGATTTTCAAAGAGACAAACAACATAATTGTAGGTATTTGGTTTCATAACAGATCACACAAACAAACTACAATGCTTATCAAGACCAAGAATGTATGGCAAACCAGGAATTAAACAGGAAACAACAGACCGGCCAATGCATTAAGAAAATAAAGGAGGAAATCAGGGAATTTAATCATCATCTTTCTTTGTACAAGGGAAACACTCATTTAGTGAATAATAATGTGTAAGTGGATATTCAAAATAAAGTGTTGAACACCACCACATTAAGTTATTCCTTTGAAAAGTTGGGAAAGGACTAAGATTACCTCATCGACAACCGCATATGGTGGCATGTCTAGCTCAAGAATCTCATAGAAACCAATTCGAAGAATCTGAAACCAAGAGAGTAACATTTTCAGGAAACTTTAGACAACAGAAAATAGAGTTAAAAATCATATATAAATTAAGTCCTGGTAAAGGATAAGGAAATTAGCCTGCAAGAGAAGAGGTTCCATGTCTCTGAATATGTTTTCATCCCTGCAAAGTGAGTGTATCAAATGATCAAGGTAACGTCGCCACCGAACTGCACCTCCGACTATCTCTGTCACCTAGCACCCAATGAACCCAATATTATGTAATGCATAAAAAATGATCTTTACTGAAAGATAGGACTGAAGAGAACAGAAGATCAACACTGCAAGAGAAGGTATTTAAGTTAGGTACTTTAAAGAAGCAGTCATGTTTGAACTTTGAATACTTCAAAACAAATTCTAAACTCATTAAGGATATATAACGTGGTTAGAATTCCTTTCATGCACCCAAATTATTATATAGCCCGTGTTCATTGTTGTTTTTTGTCCATTAGTGTCAAGTGAAAACAAGATAAGGTACCAGTCTGATGTCTCTATCATCCAGCGCACGTGTATGAAATCCAAGAGTTCGCTCAACATAACCCATTTCATTATCCCCGGAATGATTTCCATTGTGATTCAAAAGATCCACAAAAGCACCGCCCTGATCTATCCGTAGTAGCCTTACAGCAGAAACTGTTGAACAAAGAAAGTAAGTTCTCATAAAAATTAGAAATGGTCTTAACAAGCATCAATGCATTCTGTTAAAACGTGAGAAACCAAAATAAAAAACCTCCGTCGAATCTTTTTAAAGAATTATCACGTATATAAAAAAATAACCACGAGTCAACAACAACTACATTATCAAAGTGAAGAATGCTAACGAAAGACAGATGGCAACTAGAGGGAGAATTTGGAAGAGTTGACTACGTATACCAGCTCTATGAGGAGAAACCTCCGAATTCAGAGCAACAGCTTTCTTCAGTCGATCCATAGGCCCTACAATGCAAATTACAGCTAATACACATCAAATTCTTCTGAATCACCAAGCGTCAAAGGTTAAAAACGGGACAACTAATTTTATACGGGCAAAACGCTCCAGCTCAAACTGTAAAGCTGCAAGCTAGAGTTCAACAAACGCCCCAAAGAAATAGCGAAAACCTACAGGTGTTTGACCTGCTCTTTGAGAAGTCACTGCACTCGAGTTGCTGGTTCTTTTTGAGAGCCGGAAAGAATGGGAAATCACATTTCCCTTGTATGAACTGACCGCTCGTATAGAGAACCCACCCTCGGATACCGAATGGGTCGTCAAATGCAGAGGCTTCTTAGAGAAGAAGTCTTTCGAATCCAGGCAGCTGTTGAACGGAGGCGGAACCGAAGACAGAATTCCCTCCATTTCTTATCAGAGGATGGGAGTAACAGAGCTGAGGCTTGGTAGTTTTACTACTGAAGAATTCGATGGATGATGAGAAAAAGAGAGAAACAGATAAAAGTACCTTTTCTGCGAAAATGAATATATAAATTTTATATATTAATAATGGAAAATTTGAAATGGAGGGAATAATCCTTAACACTTCGAAGCTCTTCACTTGGTACAATAAGGCCAACCCATTTTCTCACTCAAACTCACTATTTAAAGGCGTTTCAAGACCTACATTTTTCTTGTTGAAATGGTCAATTCCTTGGTATGTGGTAAGTCATTTTGGCTTTGTCACTTACCCCTACTATTTTTGACAACTCAGGAGTCTACCTTGAATCATAGGTAGGAGTGGCACCAAGGCAAACCGGATCGCAAATTGTTTGAGTTTGGCTAAAAGAAAACTTAGCTCAATTTAGTTTTACTTGAGCTCAGGAGTTCAAACATGAATTAAAACTCATTAAGTATAACAAGCCAAACTTTGAGATTTTCCAAGCTCAATTCATTAATCTAATTTTTTTACGAAAATATATTATACTCTAATTACTCTTGTTAATTCCCTCTTTAGTTTGTTGATAGTTGCTCTTATTTACCTCAAACGTTAACTAACTTCAAGTGTTTGTTTTTTCTTTTAGGTTTATTAAGCTGGTTATTATGTATTAGTATGTTCCACTGCAAAGTCTTGGAACTCGCAGTTCAAAGGTATTAAGTTCATCACAAATTTTTATTTTTATATTTATAATTTTAAATCTAGGTCGGATCTTGAACCTAGATCGAGTTCAAGCTCAAATTCAATTAAAATTTTTGGGCTTGAGCTCGAAGTTGAGTTTGAATTCGAAGTATTTAGACTAAGTTCAACTCGAATATATGCAGGTTCGAGTTTGGTTCGGTTCGGCTCCGGGCAGTTAAACTCAGAAATTTAAATGCCCAAGTTCCCGGTTCCCGTTTGGCTGTTCCGAGTCATAACTCCCTCAATGCGTCCCTCTCGGATGCTCGCCTGACTTAATAGTCAATTCGCTGCTTGCATATCTGTCCCCGATTCCCGCGTCGAATGTTGCGCTGCTAGTTCCTCTTTTTTATGGCTTCTCATGGAGTCGAGTTGCCAGTGTTTGCAGAGAGCAATCTAGGTACACGAATGGTGGTATCGGTTTCTCCGCACAATACTGCAGGTGATCTGAAAGGTAAGAATCAATAAGCGAGAACATCTTTGTGGTGCTTGAGCAATGAGACTCTACTGCTACTGCCACAGCTAATAATGTTATAAGTTTTGCGTGTCATTGGTATTTATTTTCTGTGAACTTTTTCTTGATCATGAGTTGGGTTGCAGAACTAGTTCTCTTGGTTCGAGTTTTTATACTTAAAAAAGGGAAAGATGTTTTGGCCAGAAAGGTGTGAAGAGAAAGTAGGATAGAATTCTCGTGGTTTTTTTTTATGATCAATCTGTTGGTTTTGTATTAGAAACTCCCTTTTTCTTCACTGGCATATTTTGGTTTTGATCCACTAATTCATCATTATGACGAAATTTAGATTTCCTGAAAACTGCCTCCTGATGCTGTACTGGGAACTGGGCCGTTGGGACTTGCGATTTGTGTGATAGCGTAGTTTTTGAAGGAGAATTCAGGACAAAAGATACTTGGTATCCCTGATGATGAATTTGGTTAACATTGGGAAAATAACAGACATTTTTTGGACTTGGTTGTTAATGTCTATTTATTTAGAGAAATAGCAGAAAGATGTTGCAAGCAAAAGTAGCCCCACAGAGGTAACATTGCGGTTCAAATTCATAAATTGCATCAGCAACCCCGTTGCGCAATTGAAGTTGACAAATAACTTTTCGATCAATGTTGGTAGCCCAAACTGATATTTTTTAGAGAGTTTTGATGTTAATAATATCTTTTCAGTAGGAATAGATGAATTTTTGCTCATCTATGATGCATGTTGAATTACCACATTATGCATTCAAGCCAGAGGGTAGTGGGAACTCTTGTGTGACCTGTCAATACCTTTTTTCTGTTCCCTTGTGGCTTTTACTTAAAAGAAGTGCTAATACATAATAAAATCCAAACGTATGTATTTATTGTGATTTTGAAGATTCTCCAGTGGTTCCTTCATGAGTAATTTTTTTCCTTTAGGTTGTTAGCTTGTTTCACAGGTTAGAATGAATGTTGTATGGTCATTCCAGTACTATAGTTTGCTTTTGCATGTATTTCTCCTATACCTTTACAAATATTTTGTAATGTCAGTTCAGGAAACGGTTGTTCATATCTGTGCTTTTCCTCTGTACTCTCAATTTTGGTATATTAGATGTCAATCCTTTAGATTGTTTTTTGTGGTTCCATAACACTAAATTCTGAATTTGTTGGATTAACATATTATTCAGAGATACTGTGAGAGGGTTGCTTCTTCTCTTCCCGTTCTTCCTCTTCGTCTCTATTATTCTCTTTCTTCTCTTCTTCTTCTCAATTCCCCTTTTCCCTTTCTGTTTCTATCGCTTCCTATTCCAAACGCCACTTTCGGAACCAAAAAATTAAAGGATGTACCTCGTCCTGCATCAATTTTACATTCTGTGTTGCTGTTTTTTTACTTTATCCTGCACAGTTTATATTTTTTGTAGCATCAAGTACTCATTTTTCTTCCAAAGTAAAAGGCATTTGATATTTTTATTTACTGCATAAATCTGTCACTGGTGATGTGTGTTTAGGGATGGTACTCAATTATTTATCCTTATTCGTGCCTGTCGAAGATTCATGGAATGCCACATAAAAATCATACGCTAGCTGGTACTGCAATTTCTTGGTTTGGAAGAGAATCTTATTTTGTTCAATTACTTCTCTAATGATTTTTCTGACAAGAATCGTCCTGCTTTTCACTTTTCCATTTTGACAGGCTTTCATTTGTTTACTGACTTCATAGATTTGATTGTGTGTGATTCACAGGTCATATAATTCATGTTTATTTTATGTTCTGGAGTAATAAATCAGTCTTCTAATATTTTGTAGGAAAGCTTGAAAGAGAACACTTCCTTTGCTTTCCATATCTTGAAGAAATCAGGGTTAACTCACTAAAGGTATATACATTTGTTGTCACCCTTTTTGTAATCTTTGTCTTGCCAACTTTTACATGACAAATGAAAATAGATTGTCTAACCATTAAATTTTTATTTGTTCTGGAAGGTAAAGCGTAAATCATGGCTTTACCATCTTCCAAATTCTATTTCCATGCTGCTTGCTTTTCAGGGGTTGAAGGGAAATTGGTTCATTCACATGGATGTTGCCAGTGTTCCGATCCACAAAAAGAACAGAGAAATTGGTCAAAACCAACTAAGGGCAGAAGGAGCCTCTTTTGGTAAAGGGGAGCTTTTAGAGCCTGCTGCTGATGCTTTGCCTGTGAGTTCCTACTGCGAGAACATTTTATCTAATGCTGTTTTAGAACAGTTCGACAAACAGGTTAATTTCGCTTCAGCTCAAGCCAATGATGGTGAAAATACTCACATCAAGTTTACATTTCAATGTGGCCCTTTCGATGAGAGCAAGAGAGGACAGTGTAGGCGTCATCATGATGCAGCTGAAAATCCTGTAAATCGTACTCACAATTATGGGAAGAGAAAGAGGAAGTTGAATGACTCACATGATGGCACTAGGAAGGATCTCGAAAAAGGATCATATTTATCTTCCAAACAAATCCGTGTGGTCAAAACAGGGGCCATATCAAATTATATGGAAGTACATGGAGACGCTGGCGCTCAAAATGAATTTTTGAGAATTGATCCAGTTGTTAGAACTTCACTATCTCAGCATGCCTCTGACAGTCAACTTCAGCGTGGGAGGACTGGGAAGGGAACAGTAGTGGATTTAGATATTTCTGAAGGAGTACAAGAATTGGGTGACAGAAAAGATAATATAGGCAGTATTAATGGAGAAAAGTCAGAGAGGGAGAATTTATGTGGTGATTCTAGCTCTAAGTGTGAATCTGTATTTACAAGTAACGGAGATGTATGTGAACATCAAACCAATTGGCTGGGTGAAGCTAGGAGTAATGCTGAACTTATGCATCAGGAAGAGAAAGGGACTACTTGTTCCAGTGACAGAACTTCTGGTGTTTGCTTATCAGATGCAGTATCAGTGACTGGTATACTTGAACAATACTTTTCAAACTTGGATGAGGTGACTAGCCCGGCAAAAAGCCAAATAGAAAGTAGTTTCCACCAAAGCCAAAAGATGCCGCTATGTGGGCAAACTCGAGATGTGAAAAAAAGCATCTGCAAGAGTATTACAAGCTGTAAGAAGATGAAAAATTCTATCAAGATTCTTCCACACTCATGTCCTTCTAATGGATGTGTACCTAAATATAAATCTCTCAAGACCAGAATGAACAGAGATAGACTAGAGGATTTGGCTATAGACATTACACAACAGGCAACAGAATCATCGCAAAAGTCTTCTCATCTCGCGTCTCCCACACTGCCAAGCATGAATCTCTGTAGCACAATTGGTAAACATGAGATCGGCAAGCGCCTCCTTGTTGCTGGGCTCGGGCGTTCTACAACTAAGCCAAAGCAAAGAATTGCAAGTTATTGCTCTTCGGGAAGGAAGTTATGTGTTGATGGCTCCCCTTACGTTCGAACTCTCATCTTTGACGTTGCGGACGATGATCATGATGATTAACTGAAGCAATTCGAGTTTATTTCGTTCGCATCTTTCGAAGAACAAAATGAATGAAACTTTTGTCTTAATTCAATTTTTTTATTATTTACAAGATAATTATTTTACTTCTAATATAAACTCAAACACTACCAACGGTTCGGTCGCCGTTGGCCGTCCGGCGTCAATATTCCTTTTCTACTACGGTGGGCGAACACGTGGATCCGGCAGTGGCAACATTTACTATTGTGGTCGAGTCGCTTGGCAGATTCATTCCCCTTTTCAATGGAAATGTTACAAAAGTGGCAAGACATTTGCTGGCATCAACAGCAGCCAAATTTACAAAAAAATGGCTATCGACTGTAGACCGTTTACGTGGCAGTCGTTTCAGATGTTTACTGGGGTATATTCGTAATTTTATCCTTCTGAATTTCCCTCTATAACTGTCTGAGCGCTGCCTTGCATGCTCATCTGTAATGACAGATCTCTGAATATTTTGCAGTTTGCTTGATTCTTCCAGTTGCTGTGGGTCGGAGGAATAAGGTCTCGAGCCCTAGGGTTTGTTCTCTACTCTCTTGTTAACTGTCTTCACATCAGATTCTTCTCGAGTATGCTTGATGTTTCCGGTTATCTTAACAACTTCTACTGAATTCAGAGTCGATCCTTGTTTGCTTCCTTTTGTTTTGCTGAACAAAGGCGTACTTGATCGTCGTTGGATTTTGAAGCTTTTTTCTATTGTTTGATTCCGAGATTTTGAAAGAATCGCCGACGTTAATCTTGATCTGTTATTTTAAATGGTTTTTTTCTGCCGAGTTGGATTTGAGTCGTTTCAGACAAATTTGTTTATTGATATTCCGTTATTTCATTTCTTGGAATCATTTATATTGTAACTATCCAGTTATTGAGATTTTTCTGTGATATATTCTTTTTTTTTTGTTCGCTTTGTGCTAACACTGGTTTGGACATTTAACACTTGATTGTTTTGCATTTGGATCATCTCAAGAAATGTCATTTCAAAATTATTGAGATTGGAGAAGGATCTTTTCGTTTTTAGTTGTTCAGACATGTCGTGCTTAGAGGTCGTGCTTGTACTTAAATGTCGACTATTTAATTACATCTTAAGGTGTCATACTTTTCCTGTGAGGTGTCACGCATGGGCTAATTATTAGCTTATTTTCGTCTCTTTTTCATTTGGTAAAAAGTGGAACTCGTTTATTGACTTTGGCCATATTTACATGTCTCTGAAGTCGACGATATTTTGGCAGAACTTTTGAAATACTTCTTTTTTGGAAACATCAATGGCTCCTGGAGCAGACTCCGATTCAATTAGTCCTCGCGGTGAGTACTTTTGCATTTGTGTGCACTTTTCCAATTTATTGTATAACTTGATCCCTATTACATCTCAATGTTCAGAATATCCTATAGATTTTTGTCAAGCGAGACATTTTACCAGCTGCGGAACAGCTAATGCTATTAATATTGATCTGACTTGGTACATCTTAAGAGTCTCGTTTTTCTGGGTTACTTTGTGCTTTTATGTACTTTTCTGTATAAAATTTACAAAATAAGAGTACTTTTTGTATAAACCCCTAAAAAGCATTAAGCTGATAGATGGATAGGGATATCACTTTTGGATTTTCTATTGTCTTTGAAGATACTAGAACTTATTCTGGGTGGTTTGGATAAATCACTAGTCATTTGTATTTTCTGTTTTAGCTATCTAGCCTAGAATTCAGTGTTCAATGAATCTCTAAGTCTGGTTGCCTTTGATAGATTGATACCATGATTTGTTCTGATTTCAAAACAATGACTAAGTTGTAGTCTTATTTTGAAACTTATCATCAATCATTTGTTTGACATTATAATTTTCCTATATTTTGTAAGTGATCCCAATTTTTTTTGTGTATACTTGATTTTTTTTTATTAAATTCTTATGGTTGTTTTGGTTTTTAAGCTCTCTGCAGTTTGTATTGAGTTGGCAAATAATTATAATTTTGTTTCCATATAAAATAAATCTTTATAATCTTATATTTTGATGTACTTTATAATGTCTAACATTATATGTAGGAGTTTCTTCTGCCTTGCCGATGGGGCTGTCTAAAAAAGCAAAAGATTCTGTTTGGTTTTGAGAGTCAGAAGAGAGTTTGTAATATGTTGTTTTAATAGTTTTAGTTTCTCTGATGCTTTTTGTGCAGATGTATGTATTGTTGGAGTTGCACGAACACCAATGGGAGGCTTTCTTGGTTCTCTTTCATCCTTTCCTGCCACCAAATTAGGGTCTATAGCAATTCAGTGTATACTTTTCTCTCAGATCTTCTCTCTTTTTGTTTCTTGATACCAAACTTTGACATGTCACCAATTCCTTGTTCTTCTTCAATTTAGGTGCTCTTAAAAGGGCAAATGTTGATCCAGCACTTGTACAAGAGGTCTACTTTGGTAATGTCTTGAGTGCAAATTTGGGGCAGGCTCCTGCCAGACAGGCTGCTTTAGGTGCAGGAATTGCAAATACAGTGGTCTGCACCACCATTAACAAAGTTTGCGCATCGGGGATGAAGGGTAATGGATTATACTTATCAAACTAGTGTTTGAATCTCCAACATGTCATTCGCAAGTGTTATATCAAATTCTTTTGTCATTCATTGCAGCAACAATGCTAGCCGCACAGAGCATCCAGTTAGGTATTAATGATGTTGTTGTGGCTGGTGGCATGGAAAGTATGTCAAATGCACCAAAATATCTGGCAGAGGCTAGGTCAGTATTTTTTCTAACTCATTAAAATCCAAGGTTAGTTTTTTGGATGCATGTGATGACTTCTATGAAGAAAGGGAATTAGTAGTTGCTGATCCCATCCAAAATACATGAGGGACAATATCTGTGAATGCTAAGGATCAAAGGTAGTAACTAATGCATAAAGTTTAGGAGCTCATCAGTCTTATTTGTCGAAGCTTCTTTCATCTGCCTGCTTCTTTACCTGAGAAAAATAGGAAAACAGAATTTGTGATAAAATTGAATCTTTAATCTCTCTCTCCCTCTCTCTGAATGTTGGTTGGACACCCATGAGACCTAACTTCATTGCCTCACTTTATAAATTCCCTAGTGCGGCCATTGAACAGGAGCAACACACACTGGAATCTGATTCAAGAAGAGTAAATGTGAAATGCGATTTATTTGAGTAAAAAAATTAGAAGACGGAATGATGACTCTACACTATTTACAAAGGCTAGCTTTGTAAAGTTATTTCATGCTTAAAACATTTACCCTTGTTCTTGTTATCTTTGGGTTGGTGTTCAGTTCTGTCATGATGATCAACTTATTGTTATCATGTTTTCAACCACTACCATTTTATTTCTTTATCAAATGTGCAATATATTCTTCCAAATTTTTCACGAATCATTTACACAAGCAGAAAGGGATCTCGATTTGGACATGATGCTCTTATAGATGGGATGCTCAAAGATGGTCTCTGGGATGTTTATAATGACAATGCCATGGGTTCTTGTGCTGAACTTTGTGCTGAGCAGCATAATGTGAGCAGGGAGGAGCAGGTAATTTACTTTGTAAAATCTTTCAAGTAACATTTGTTTGCAATTATTGATAGACTGTCCATATCTGTCATTTGGTACTACTCAAGCCAGGTTAAATGAATTCCCTATAGGTTGTTCCGTTTTATCTTGACGATTACATCAGTTATACTCCAACTTCATGTGCTCTGGATTCTAAGGGTTATTTTGTTCTTGAGGCTTGTTAGCAGGACCTCTTGATGAAGTAGAAATTTGTTGTAGGAATAGTTTTATACAAATCCATACATGTGGATCCAATAACTGAAGTTTAATGGCTGTGACTTGGTCCATCTGGTCTTATGTAGCTTGGGGCAGTGACAGATGGTAAATGTGAGCAATACGGGCTCAATGATTTGTGAAATTTCCCATGAGCGGAACTGTTTCCCTGATCATGAAGGATCGAAATTTAAATTTACTGGCCCATCCTGTTTAGTTTGATAGACATTGGACGATGCGAACTTCTCCTTTGGATGTGGCATAGTGAATTATTTCCTGTTGCATGCTGGGATTCTCAATTTCCTAAGCTGGCGAAAAGGCTGATGTGATGTTTTGATTGAGTATGTTCTTAGAGTGATTAATGATAAATAAGAATAAATATTTCCAGGTTAGCACTGCCTTTATGTTTTCTTCCTTGAAAAGTGCATCCCCATGTAGGTGAATTTAAAATGTTAAGGCTCCTTCTGCTATTTTATTTTCTCCCTCTTTGTCATAATTTTTTTATCTGGCAGTAGGCATAGTTCTTCGTTCTTTTTAAGTCATATGTTTCAAGACCCATAAGATTCACAGGGAGAATTTTCTGACGCCCTGATTATGAAGTTTTATTCTATGTCTCTGTGTATCTATCAGCCTCTAATATATTCGAGATATTTGATGATCTAGCTAGCAGAAATTTCAGCTGATTATTGTGCTTTACCACTTCATTATTGTTTTCTTTTATCTGTATTATGCTTGCATATCACATGTTTGTGGTATTGCAAATTTATAACTACTTGCAAATGTCTTACTGATGCATCTAAGCTTTTCCCAGGATTCATATGCCATTAAAAGCTTTGAGTGTGGAATTGCTGCTCAAACTTCTGGTGCATTCGCATGGGAGATTGTTCCGGTTAGATGCCTTTCTAAAATCTAGAAATTGTGTTTCCATCTATGCTGGTCTCTCATTTTCCTTGTTCTTACATGCAGGTGGAGGTGCCTGGTGGGAGAGGAAAGCCATCTACCCTTGTTGATAGGGATGATGGTCTAGAAAAAGTAAGGACTACTATATTTTTGATGAATCAGTAATTTCTCCATGCTACAGATCATATTTAATGGCCATCTTTTTTGTCCAGTTTGATCCTATGAAGCTAAGGAAGCTCAGACCAACTTTTAAAGATAATGGTGGTTCTGTAACTGCCGGCAATGCTTCTAGTATGAGGTTTGTTTTGCATCCTGCAGACCTTTGAATGCTTTAGTTGTTGTCAATTTTGTTATTATTCGAGTGGATTTAATTGAGTATACGTGTTAGATCTCTTGTTTTTCATGGCAAAGTTTTACGGGAAATCAAAACAGTAGAAATTGTACCACTGCTTCTCTTTTAGTGCACTTTGCATAGCACATATTCTAGGGTTTTTTGTAACTTCAACTTCACTTTCCTCTTGGTTCTATATCCTGCATTCCTGGGCTGCCATCTGTCAAGAATTGTCAAATTTGAAATTACAGTACTGGTTGTCTAACTGACACTTCAGTATTTCAAAGTGAGATTTATTCTTTGTATAGGATGGGCTACATTTTAACCAATCTTTAAATCCATGACACCTGTCCTAAATTACCATTACCATCTTATATGTTGCTTTGCCCCTTGATGGACACCAGTCATTTTCCATCAGCTCATCTCTTTGTAATTTTCTCACTAGAAAAAGGTCCTAGCCATAATTTTCTTTGTAAAAGGATTCTTCTCTCTGTGATGTCAGTGTCAGTTTATTTTATTGAGTGAAACCAAGAAAATGGCCCTACTTTAGCATGTTTACAACATGTATTAGAGCAAGTTGGCTGGCCTTTGGCTCGTTGGCAGACTCTCGGGTTTGAGTCTCACAAGGTTGAGGGATTTAACATTAAAAAGAAGGGTGGTTGGGGCTTGAAGCATGCATCTAGACCTTTTGGAAATAATTCATAGTTGATCTTGTGGCTAAATTCGAAGTACCTTTTTTGGATAGTGATGGTGCTGCTGCACTAGTTCTAGTGAGTGGAGAAACAGCACTTAAACTTGGTCTTCAAGTTATTGCAAAGATAGCTGGATATGCTGATGCTGCTCAGGTATGACAACTTAAGTTTGCCAAAATAGTTTGTAGATGGATCCCTTATTTACCTTCAAATCCCAACCTCAGTGATTGTGCTGCCACTTTAGTTATACTTTCTTATCTGCTGGAAATATATTTGGCTCTGCAGGCGCCTGAGTTATTCACTACGGCTCCAGCTCTTGCGATACCTAAGGCAATTTCAAATGCTGGCTTGGAGGCTTCTCAAGTTGATTATTATGAAATAAATGAAGCATTCTCTGTGAGTAGCTTTATAATTTTCTTTTTTTTCTTTTTTTTAAGGGCCATGCATGCATTGACCTTTATCAATTACTTATAATCACTGTTGTTGTTATTATTATTTTTAAGACAGTTTTAATTATATATTTTTGTTGAAATGAAATTTTAATTATATTTGTTATCAATTTTTTCTCATAACGGTTTACTGCACTTCAGGTTGTGGCTCTTGCAAATCAGAAGCTCCTCAGGCTGCAGCCAGTGAGTCAATTTATTTATCAGTGTCAATTCCTTTCTTATTAGGTTGTCCTCCTGATTAAACTTTTTTCAGTAGAGTCAAGTCCCAATGCCTAATTGCCATCATGGCAGTTGAGATGAAATTCCTAGATTGTTCTGTTGTGGGAACAGATATGGTGGACTGGGATTGGCTATATTTTTTGATGAATAAATGAGATACGGCAATATCTGTAGCTCTGTCAAACCTTGTGCTTAAGGATCATCGATCTGATTCATTTTTGAATCTTTACTTATATATCTGTTTCTTTTGTTGGCATTCCCTCACATTTTTTTTTTGAAGCATTCCCTCACATCATACCCACAAGGTCATGTTCTTCTATGAAATTAATGCTTTTTCCACTTATAATTCACCCAAAAATGCTTTTGCTGCTCCCTAAGCACTTCCACATGCCTGATCCTCATCAAATCTCTATTTGCATCTGATTCGGATCACCTGCATGCTGTCACATTAGGTGAAGCTTTCTTTCACTGTCCCATTTATTTAATTAGCTACTCCACAGAATGTTTCCACCAAATCAGAGATTGGATCAGGTGCAGAGTTATCCATCGCTGGTCTGGGGATCAGATCTACTCCTCTTGTGAGGGATGGGCGACAGCTCCTGCTGTATTCCTTAAATTCTACTTGTTTTGTCACTGGATTGGGTATGGATTATTCGCTTGAGCCGAACTCACCAAATCATGGCTTCCCTTCATTCTGTTTGCTTGGATCTGATTGGCTGGCCATCACCTTTGCAGTCACCCCATCAGATCATACCTGCCAGACAGTTTTCCTCTAATACGTGACTACCAATCTATGCCACACTTTCTCTGCTAAATCTGCATCTGCATCTATCTTTGACATTAACAGACATTGTGTATGAAAAAGTACTATCATCAGCTATCAATCTTCGTGAAGATTTTATACAACTTTTATGTTGTATAATTGGTTAAACCACACCAGGAGGCCCTTTTTTTATTTTATTTTTACTTTGACCTACACTGTCTTTGGCAAGGTTCATTATTAATGGATAATGCATAAGGTTGTTTTCCTGAAACAGTACATTAAGGTGGCATTTTTATTTTTCTTATTTTGGATTTAAATTTTCATATATTAAGTTGAATACCTGTTAGATAGTCAAACTGAACCAATCATCAGGCTTTGGTGATGGTGTTATACATCTTTTTACACTCGTGTAATGGGTCAACCTGATAACTGGATTCATTTGACAACCTAGTTCCATTATTAATGGATAATGGATATGAGAAACTGTCCTTTTAATAGTCATGAAGATGTTACTGTTCCGTTTCCCTGTTTTGGGTAACATTATGTCATATTAAGTTAAATTTCCGTTTCTATAATAGTGACTTTATCAATCAACTGTTTTTTTCATTTCATATTTCAGGAGAAGGTAAATGTACATGGTGGAGCTGTGTCCTTGGGGCATCCTCTTGGTTGCAGTGGGGCTAGGATTTTGGTGACTTTATTAGGGGTATCTTTCCTTACCGCTTAACTCTTGTGCTTTAGTTCTATATTTTCTAATACTCTTCACTTGTTTATAATTATGATTGACCATTCTGCACTCCTCTTCGGGTTCCTGAATATTCTTTTTATGTAAACCTTGGCATTTTTTATATGAATGTGGCAGGTATTGAGACAAAGAAGTGGGAAATATGGAGTTGCAGGTGTTTGCAATGGCGGGGGTGGAGCTTCGGCACTCGTTCTAGAGCTTATGTAAGCTTTTCCATTTTGGTAAGAGTAAGATTTCATGTTCCCTGCATTTTTGTCATGTTCCTTGTTTGGGCTTTTATAATCTTTTAGCCCATAGGTTTTTTAAAATGACCTGTTCCATAAAATTTCTCTGATTTTGATTAGCAGTCTTTTTTAACTTGTGGTCCATGTGCTGTGTAGTAGATTAGGAATTTTGACTCGTTGTTAGTTTGAGTTCTCCTAGTTAATTGCTGTTCTCTTGTGTCTTTTTTTTTTTTTTTTTTATTTCTTTCCTCTTGCCAGCTCCTTTATAGGGCTCTTTACCCTTTTTTGCTTAATAAAATTTCTTAACTTTAGAAAAATATTTTTACTTTCAAACTCGGTCAAGTATCCTATACCTTTTTTCAGATTTTTAAGCATATTTTTTTTTTTTTTACTTTCCTGTGTGTTCCGCTGCACGTGTGCGAGTCTGCTCAAGCTATTTGCTGCATGTTGCGAGTTACGAGGCATGCCAACTAGCAAATTATTAGTCCCTTTTTTCTGTTCCAGAATTTCGTTCAGTGACCGACAAGATCTTTTGTCTATTTCAGGCGAGTTAGAGCAGAACGTTCTCTATTATGAGAATCGGAGGATGACATCATATATTATAATCTATGTTGACTTGTTACCTGGTTTGCATTTGTTCTCAATAATAGTGAGTTTAGTCCAGAAAAAGAGGCCTGAGTAGGCCTTGTCTAAACATCTCACTCCAAAGTATGAGAATGTTGTCACAGACGAACGAAGCAGATGCTAAATTAAATGAAATTGATTCTGTATCATAAATTTGCTGATTGTGGGAAATTGATTCCCGTCGTTGGGGGGTGAATTTTATGTTTAGGGTTTGTTATATTTATTGAAAGATTTGCATTTTAGACAATTTTGGTTATTTTTCTCATTTTTCACAGGTTGGGGATATGCATCTTCGGGTAGTTTTCCATTTCGGATAAAACCGGATTCGGTCCATTTACACCCTACTTTGTGATAGATACTCTTGAGGAAAAAAAACTCCATTTATAGTCTTGCTGAACAAGTTCAATCCATCTACCATTTGTCACTCCTAAAGGAAATAGGGGCATTATATGTAATTATGTATAAGTTGATGTTCTTTCTTTTAGTCATGTATTAGGGTTATCAATAAGGGCGAGGGCTGAAGGGGATTTACCCTAATTCTCTCTTTTCTCACTCTCTCTGTCTCAAAGGGCCCAAAGCGAGCCTTTCTATCATGCCTTGTAAAGACAATAATTGTTGCTTTTCCAATGCAGGAAGATTCAGACATTAGAATCTATTCAGCACTGAGCGTTTCGTTTTTGTACTGCTGTAAACTCTTTACTTCCCACTGGATTACAACAAAATGATTGCCTGAGGGTACTCTTTACTATAATTTTAATTTGAGATTAAATATAAATCAAACCCATACTATTTTAATTAATAATTAAATTCTTTTTCATTTCATTAAATCTCAATTTGAACAAATAATGTATAATTTAATTAAATATTAAAAAGTTTAAGCTTTAAAAATTAAACAAAATGGCGATATTTTTTTATAAAAAGTTAGGTAATTATTTTAAAAAGATTATGGTTAATGCCATAAGTTTTACTTTGCAGCTTTACATCCCCCTCCCCTTTTCTTTTTAGGCCCCCTCCCCCCCCCCGAATATTTGTACGTAAAAAAAGCGAAACTTTTTCGGGTTTTAAAATGTCAAAACGGACTCATCCTGGGCCCATCTACAAGAACGTGCCTGATTTGTACGACATATCCGGGTCCCACAATAATTTAGTTTTTGGTTTTTAATGACAGAGGGGAGAGCCGGCGCGGGTGTTTCGAAAAACGAAGCGTGGGATAGGGAGAGGTAATGTTGGCATGTCATCGAAATGGTCAAAGACGCTGACCTGGTTCTTCTCTCCTCCTCTGCTTAATAAATTCTTTCAAACTTTCAAAACCCCCTCCACATCTTGCTCTCTCCTCTTCTCCCCCGGAATACCGCTTTTTTCTGTTCACTCCCACGCCTGCCGCCGCTTCTCGGTTCGTCGCCCACCCTGTGGTTGTACCTTCTGCCGGGATTACGGACGAATTCGAGGATCGGGAGGTCGGTTTTCGGAGGATTTTTTTTTTTTTTTTGGTTGAAGCAAATCCTTGATTCTTCTCCCTCGGAACGGTCCCCCTGTGGTGGCTTTGCTGTGGTTTTCGGGTATGTTATTCTTCCTAGCGGTTATTTCCTTTTTTTTCTTCCGTTTTTTTAAAGAGCGTTTTTATTTGTGATAAATCTCGTGGCGTAATAGTGTGATATCAATCTTATGTTTTGTGGTGCTTTGTTTGGCAAATACAATATCCGAAACAACGCTTTTCTTCTTTTTGTCTTAAAGGAGGATCAGTATTTTTGGTTGAAAACGGAGGAGATTTCTGTTCATTGCTTAAATATTTGAACTGGAGAATCCTTCGGTGGATGAGGTTGAATTGGCTTGGCAGAAACGTCTGGAACGACTACGAGTTGTTGCTGTTACCGTAAAAAGAATGGTTGGATATTGTGTTGACGGTCACGTTCGGAGTGATGACCTCTGCGTGAACTTGTTATTTGTTTTCCGATTTCCTGGAAACTGACGTACATGATATTTGATAACTCTTTCATTTTTTTGTTCTTTGAGTCATATTTTTGGAGTTCTCGTGAACAATTTACATTTTTGCTGCCTCGTGTCGGTGCATCCTAAAAGTAGGATCACCTCGACAAGGACATGCATGCTATTTTTGCAAGAGTTATCTATAAAATGGAGGGTCCCTTCGATCACAAAATATACTTTCCATGGCCGCTTTAAAAAATGTTTTCTTCATTTTGTACTGTTCGTCGCCCATTCATATGAGGTTGCTATGAACTTAAGAAAAGAGGGACTTGCATATGTAAGGGGCCCAGACCAGGGTGGGCATAATAGCTTATATGGTACTAGTATTGTCTGTTTGATATGTCTGGGGTTCTGAAAGTGCTGATGCAATACACTATATGCATCTTTTTTATTTGATGGTTTTTTTTAGACTGAGACTAGTTTGATGTATTGGCCTGTGGGTATTGATTTATTTTAAGGGTCCCAATAGGAGACACGATACCTAGATGCCCATCCCTGCCACAGGCTAATGATAAAAATAAAACTTAAGTTCAGTATAGTCAATTTTGTTTTTTTTTTGTCTAACTAATGCCGATGATAGTTGATATTCTGTTTGAAAAACAGGGATTTAGTCAGTTATATTCTTGCTTTTATAGGCATTATTTAGCAGTTATGAATGAATATAAATGGTATGATTGGTTGCAAACTATTTAAAAATATGTTTGTAAAAGGTAATGGAATATGAAAACTTGTTATTTTTTTATTATTTTTTTGTTTGGAGAATTTAATTTTACCTAATAGGAACATTTATGAATCCGAACAAGATCAATGAGAGGTTTTTCAGTAATTAAACCAACAACATAAATGGCTATATTTAATGGCTAGTTACCATTGCCGATGATTAGGTCAGATATTATTCAGGAGGCAATCTTGGTCCCAGAGGCAGTCCTGGTATCATTTGCAACCATGAGGCGCTCATCTCCTAACTATCTTGGGTCTTCTTGTTGAGGTGGGCTGAACCAGCGCTGCTGGACTTCAGGGTCTTATTCTCTTTTGCAAAAGTTGCTCTCTTCTCTTGATTCCTGAAGGGGGCTCTCTTGTGGTTATCTCGTTGGCATAAGGGTTCAGCTGACTACCCCAGAAGGTTTGACATAATTTTTCTTCATATTGTGGATCTGGTTTCATCTTTACAGATTTATTTGGAGCAAGGCTCCACCTTCAGTCAACTTGATTGTGGATTCTCTTGCTAAGGATGGGCTTCCCTTTTAACAGCTTGTTGCGAATGTGACCCCTGATATATGATCCCTTGTATTTATTTCTTTTTACGTTTTCCTTCACTTGCTGTTTTTTTCTTTTGGTGGGTGTTCGAACCCCCTCTTTTTTTTCTTATTTGCATAATAAAGTTTCTCACTATTTAAAAACATTTACGTTAGGTTTTGCTAAAATTCGTATCCACTCTACTTCTTCATCATCTTCAGAGAATTTCCTAATTTATATTCTACCATATTAATATCGATCAGTCCACTCCATCATTTGCTACTTCCACCACTTGCTCAGCTATATGAGTAAATCCAGTAAATTATTTTTTCACATATTTTCATGTGGGTTTTTCACCAATAAAAGGGAAAGGAATCTCTTTATAGGTTTGGGTTCCTTGAAATAGAATATTTTTATATATTTATTACAGTTTAAGGAGAAGGTTCTTTCCCTGTCATTAATGTCATTATTTCTCTTTTTGATAAGGTTTTCTGGTAATATTTTGATGGG
The DNA here is from genome assembly GCF_029961685.1 of Aristolochia californica. Classification (NCBI taxonomy): domain Eukaryota; kingdom Viridiplantae; phylum Streptophyta; class Magnoliopsida; order Piperales; family Aristolochiaceae; genus Aristolochia; species Aristolochia californica. The sequence goes on along the minus strand of NW_027182290.1, from coordinate 32,443,654 downwards.
GAGGCTTTTCTACTGTAATGGTGTGGGCTTGGAAGTGCGTAAGTTTTGGAAGTTAACTTATTGGTGACAACTTTGAGTCAGTTTCAAAAAAAAAAAGTGACAACTTTGAGCAAGTTAATTTAGGATCGAAGAATGTGATTCTGTCCTCCATTCACATTCTGTCTTCAGAGATGCTAGCAAGGGATAGCCTTGTTGGGGTACAAGTACAAGACTTGCGTTTTTTCTACATAACTATCTTGTGTAAAATAGGGTCCAATATTTCTTCTTTCTTACAGCTATTTAGTAAAGTAGCTCATTGTTTCTGACACATCTGGGTTCTGGATTAGCTTTAGAAAATAAAGACATGAGTTGCTGTTAATGTTAGATGCCTTATAACTGGATCAGTCAACTCGTTTAGTGATAAGGAAGCTAACTAACATTCTTGGCTTCTCTTTTTCAGTTGGACTGTGAGTAGCCTTGGGTTCATGTTGATTTTGGTCACAGATTCTTCACTCAATGTGTTGTCTTGGTATCCTCTCAAAAGAAAGTTCTGTTGGCATGGTTTGGGTCTGTTGTCAGGAGTGTTTGTTGTTTGACTTTTACCCTTGCCTTCTAGAATCTGTATCGTCTGCCTTCTAACATCTTTTAGCAGAGAGAATGAGGTTTTGAGATAGTTCAGACTTTGCTTTACAACATTTAATTTTTCACTTTTATTTAATTTAGCTCATTTTACAAGTTGTTTTGCATAAGGAAATGATGCTGCCTCTTTTTGCTGTTTGTAACGGTTGTACACTTTTAAAGAAAATATACTAGAGTGTTTTTCTTGTTGATAGTTGACTATTCATCACTGTTAAACTTTGTTCTTAATCATTTGTAACTCAAAGAAAAAATGGGAGGGAGGCATTGTGTTTGGAATTGGATCTCTCAGATCTACATCCTGTTAAACGAGAGAGTTGGAATCAATATAGTCCAGGAAATAGTATTGATTCGTACCTTCCCTGTCCTTCTTTGATTTCAATTCGAAGATAAGAAATAGATTTCATCTTTTCTCTGTTGTCTCCTTTTACCTGCCAGCCCAAGCTTGTGGCTGCATCGCATGTGGCTTCCACCAATCAAGTCTAGCTTTAAAGACTATTGGCTTGCGGTCTTCTCCTTCTCTTTCTCCTTTGACTCCAATGACCAGATTCACTAGCTGCTTTTACGTATCCAACTAGTGGGAAGGCATCGCCCTTTGGCCAGGTCCTACCAACCACTGATGGTCAGTGTACATGGCTGTGGTCCAGCGGCTGTGCCTTACTAACTTATGTTTTCTAGAAGCTAGATTTTTATTGATGATGAATTAAAAAAAAAAAAATGAAAAAGGACAAACAGAAAAAGAAGATAAAATCTCACAACTCCAGTGAATTTATTTTTTCGTAAACCTCCCAATATTTTATTGGTTTGAAGTTCCGTTAGTCCAGAATTTTTTTTTATCCAAGTAATTGCATTCTGAAGTATTAGTGAGGAACTTGTTTGGCATGCTTACCTTGATCACAGTGTGTGAAGCCGATGCTTATCTATGATTCTGAGTGTTGATGGCTGAGGATTGAAACTTCCAAAACTGTCAGAGTGTGTTGATGGTGTCCCTGCAGGACTGAAACTTGTTGTAAGTTTGCCTTTTCTATCTAGTTAAAAGGGGACTAAACTAGAAATTGAATGACAATTGAGGGATGGTATATTGGGATTCCAAGAGCGCAGGGATGGAGGATTAAGGATCCTCAAGGAGTCAGAAGTCAGGTGTCTGAGTTTAAGTAATGGATCCCACCCCTAGTTGGATGTTTCAGTCTTAACACTGGATTGCTTCTTCCTTGTTATACTGGTTGACTTAGTGTCAATTTTCCTGCTGTTTAAGCAACTGGTTTACGTAGTCAGAGATGGCCCTGTTTTAAAAATTGATGGGACTCCTGTTATATTGGACAAGTACAGAAAAAATGTTACATTATTGATGAGATATTGATTTTTTGTCCCTGTAACTACTAGATGTCATATTAATGGTTGATTGGTTTTGGTAACCTTGGGTTATGAGTTAATATTAACTGAACCTGCTTGATGTTTTAAACAGGTTGGGCAAGAAATACCAGTATGGGCGTAAAAACTCACCAAAATTCTACTGATTCTCCAAGAAAGAATTCCACTGATTCTCCAAGACGAGAAGTGGGGGAAATAGACACTAGAGCACCATTCCAGTCGGTTAAAGCTGCTTGTAGCCTTTTTGGTGAAGGAGCATCAGTCTCTCAGAAGCCTTTCTTGAAGAAGTCCAAGGCTTCTTCTTCCAATGAGGTATTTCTTATAATGGAATGATCTTATGATAATTTATTCATTGTGTTCTTCAGATGAATCATGGACCTTCATTTGACCATAGTGAAATTGTGAGAAATAGCAATACTTTTGAAAATCTTATGAAATTATTCATATAGAAAATGCAGAAGACAAAAACAACTCTGGGCTTCAAAAAAGTTTTTGTAAGTATTTTTAATTTATATTGAGTGAGGTTTCAAAAAGCCTCACATTCTAAGTTGTTAAGAGAAGGTTAGACTTGTATTTTGACCTTTGAAAACTTGCATGTTAAAAGAAGGGAAACCAATGAAAGTTGAAAGGGTTCAGGAAAGTGTAAATAGTATATGTTGGGAATTATCTATGACTCTGTATATGTACAATGGACCACTGTGTTTGCCACCTTGCATTACCTTGCTGGCTTTTTATCTGTTTGGTGATGGGCTTGCTCAGACTTGAGTTTGGCTGCTCATGGTCTGGAACACATTCGTCTCTCATCTCTTTAGGTAAATTTCCTTTACTGTTTGTGGGATTTGTTTTATTGCCATTTTTGTTGGATACTATTGCTTTTGAAATTGTTTTGATATATATACCAATGGAACTCAAAACCTTACATTTAGAACCTACCATGTGGTCAATCAGCCAAAGGCTTAATAAATAAATAGTTGTGATAAACTCATTTCGGCTGGATGTTCTTTCTGCACGTAGCCTTTGATCAATTATGAGAATTAGATAGTAAAAAAACTTAAAAACTCATTGCATGTTTTTCTTGTATTCAAATATATATATATATATTATTAAATTCAATAATGTGACTTTTTTCTAGAAATAAACAAATGGTGGACTTTTTGTATAATTGGCTGGACTCCGTCTGGTGCTCCAATCCATCGAAAACTAGTTTCTCATGGATACCAAAACATCCATGTTTTTCTTTATTTTTTGTTCGAGTAAAAAAAACGTGTTTTTTTTTTTTTGAGTAAAACTTTACATGTTTTGACAAAACGCTATATTGCTCCATGACTCTGGAAAGTTTCCTCTCTCTCTTCCCCCTCACTCGACTTGGTCTTTTACAATTCTCGATTGCAAATTAGGATAGACCTAAATCTACAAATGCAAAACATTTCATTTGCAGTTCTGAATTCCCACATATATAGGACAGATATTAGTTTTCACTGGCTTACCATTTGCAAGTTCTAACTTTTCATTTGAATCGTGGCAGAAAGTGTTTGTGAAGGAGACAGAGCTTCACTTGACATTTAAAGAGCTAAATGCTTTCAAGGAACAGCTGAAGAATGCTGAGATTACTAGAACCCAAGCATTAGCTGAGCTTGAAAAGGCCAAGGGAACAGTTGAGGAACTGACTCAGAAGCTGAAAACTGTTACCAAGGCAAAGGAATCAGCTCTAAAAGCCACAGAAGCTGCCAAGAATGAGGAAGAGCAGCTTGAAGATAGGAACTCTGGGGATGAAAAAGTTGATGGTTCATGGAAGGATGAACTGGACAATGTCAGAGAACAGTACACCGCAGCTATTTCAGAACTTGATGTTGCGAAGCAAGAACTCAGGCAAATCCGGCAGGATTTTGATGCTTCCATTTCTGTAAAAGTTTCTGCTTACAAGCAAGCTGAATGTGCTGAGCTGGCTGCTGCTGCCAATGTGGATAAAACCAGTGAGCTGTCAAAGGACATTGCTTTGGTTCAGGATTCACTGGCACATGTGAAACTTGCCTGCTTGCAGGCACAACAGGAGCAAGCCAGGATTCTCTCTGAGAAGGATGTTCAAAAGAAATCTTCCAAACTTGCTCTGGAAGAAATACACAAGAAATTGGACTCATTGAAGAAAGAGTTTGATCCGGAGATGGCAAGGATCCTTGAGGAGAAGCTAGCTAAAACAACTGGTGAGGTTGGAGTTTTGGAGCAAGAGTTAGAAAAAGTGAAACTTTCGGACTTGGAGTCTGTAAATACTGTTACAGCAGAGCTTGACGATGCAAAAGGGACACTACAGAAAGTAGCAGAAAAAGAAAGTACCCTTAGGAACCTGGAGGAGTCCCTTAAGCGGGAGATTGAGAGCGTGAAGAAGGAGCATTCAGAAATGAAGGAGAAGGAAGCTGAGGCTGAATCAGTTGCTGGTAGTCTTCATGTGAGACTCAGGAAAACTAAGTCTGAGCTGGAGGAAGCCACTGCTGCAGAAGCTAAAGTTAGGGGAGCCTCTGAGGAATTAATGTCAACGCTTCAACAGCTCTCTCTCGAGTGTCAAAATGCCAAGAAGGAAGCAGAAAAGATGAAGAAAGAGGCTGATGAGCTGAAGAGAGATGCAGAAGCAGCACGTGTTGCTCTGACTGAAACAGAGAAGCAGCTAGCAGTTGCTTTGAGAGAGGCTGAGGGTGCCAAGGCTTCTGAAGTAATAGCCCTAGATCAGATCAAAATTTTATCAGAGAAAACAAATGCGTCTAGGGCATCAACTTCTGAACTTGCTGCCGGGATTACGATTTCTAAAGAAGAGAATGAAACTTTAAGTCGGAAAGTTGATGAATCCAACTGCTTGGCTGAAATGAAAGTTGCTGCTGCCTTGGCACAGGCGGAAGCTGTTAGGGCGAGCGAGAATGAAGCTTTGAAGAGGTTGGAAGTGATGCGAAAAGAGATTGAAGAGACAGAGGCAGCAACAGCAGAGGCTTTGAAGAGGGCAGAGATGGCAGAGGCAGCAAAGAGAGCTGTGGAAGGTGAGCTTCGAAGATGGCGTGAAAGAGAGCAGAAGAAGGCGGCTAATGCAGCATCTCGAATTCTGGCGGAGACTGAGTACTCTGTAGAGGGTTCACCCAAGAAGGCTAAGAAGATGAATCTGGCTGCAACGAATACTGGGAGCCGTAAGGGAGTAAAGACATCTGGCTCCAAGAAGTCACTTTTACCAAACCTGAGTGGCATCTTTCATAGGAGGAAAAGCCAATTTGATGGGAGCTCACCATCTTATCTTCCTGGGGAAAAACCTGTATGACCACCCACCCTACTCTGTACCCTTAAAAAGTGTAATTTGCATGTTTGATTGTATGTAAGAAGGTGAGCACTTTATGTGGGATGGGTTTGTGTACAGTGGTTTGAGCAGAGCAATCTCGTTTCTGTAGTTTTCTCCTGAAGCAAGTGAAATTGCAAAAAACTTGGTTCTGCAACCTCAACATTTTCAGATATTCTTCCACCTAAGATGACAAAGCTATTACAAAGGTTTCACTTCAAGTAATGAGACGTATATGCTCTGTACAACGAATACATTTTAATAGGAGAGTAGAAAGGGCGAGTGTAACGAAAGGCTAAACAGAAGTCGGTAATGAAGTGCCGTAAGACCTTCCAGAAGAGACTCTCTTCTTCGAAAATCTTCTGAGCCCTCATCATCCATTGTCTCTCTGACTTCTTTCCTACTTTCCTCCCTTTCTTTGTTAATAAAAGGGAGAGAAGGTGAAGCAAAGGTCGCCTTTGTTTAAAATGGTTAATAAGTTTCAAGTGTTGGATGGAGTTCCGATGGATTTGGTCACCAGAACAGGTCCAAGCGAACAAGCCAGGACAGCCAACACGAGTGATTTTAAGGTAACAGCAGACGGTAAGCACCCTTTGTCACTGCGGAAGAAGAGCGCCTCATACACGGGAATGTTGATCAGAATCAAAACCCCGCACAGAAGGAATTGCAGTCCCAAAGCGTCGAAAGCCATAAACTCGCTGCTTGCCAGGACAGTCTTCAGCCCTCCACCCAAGGAAATAAGGTTGAGCAGAGCAAGTGTGGATATGATAACAAACATTGGAGAAGTTGATCCGAACTCCATGATCTCCTGCTCATACCTCCTGCAAACTTCCCCATCGGCTACTTTGGCCGTGACTACGAAGCTGGATTTGGAGAAACCTGAAAGCTTGAGGAATGCGTCAACGAATCCAAAGAGGTACGAGGTAGTCCTTCTAAATATAATCATCCTCAGCACATTCCACCATCCTTTCAGAGTCTGTCCGCTCCAAAATGACTCAAACACACCGGATATATGATTCGCCACGATCACATAAACAAAGGGTATGAACCACGGGCTGGACATCTGTTCACATGAGATTGTTTAGATATTCGCATCTGTTTGTGGAAAGTACAGAGAGAGAGAAGGAAGAGAGAGTTGCACCTTCGGGAACACGGCAGTGCCTGTGTAGAGGCAGAGCGAGGGGACGACGACATAATATAGCGTAGGGATTGAAGTGCAAGCCCATAAATTATAGATGGAATACGCCATGCGGTGGCCAATATCAATCTTCCCATCCCAACGGAAGAGAGGAGAGTACTTGGAGAGGACTATATGCAAATTGCCCTCTGACCATCTTTTATGTTGCACCAGTGCTTGTTCCAGTGTGATCGGACCAATTCCCAAGAAGCTTCTCCTCGGCGGATTGAAATATACAGATTTCCAGCCATTGCGTTGGATTGAGAGTCCTGTTACTACGTCTTCAACTGCGCACCCGTATCTTAGACCCATCTAGAAATCCACAGATCAAATGGAAGGAGAGAGAGATCTTAGAGCCATCTAGAATTCCACAGATCAAATTAAAGGAGAATCAAGAGAGAGATACCTCCTTTCCCCATTGGGTGTTCTCTTCAGCCGTACAACTGGCTAGACCCTTCACCCTTTCTTCCAACTCCCTGATACTTTCATCTTTCTTTGCTGAGCTCTTCCTCCATTCTTCCTTGTAGCCCTTGCTGTACTGCTTCCCACACAGACTTCGTCTTCTATGAAAGCATCCTGTGCCTATGTACAGAGGTCCCCCGAAGCCATCGACACCTGGATGCTCTATCTTCGCGGTTACCAATTTTCAAACAGTTCAGTGAGACGGCAAAAGCTATTATTTTCCATTAACTACCAATTTGATCTTGTTCAGAGTAGGTTTTGGGAACTGATACTCACCCCATTAATGACGATCAACTCATTATGATAAAAATTGTTCCTGGTGGTATTATTGAATGTCTGGGGGGACTGCACATAGGCAACCTCGTGGCCGTTCTCTTCGTCCATGAAGAAGCACAATGCATCTCTCACCGCTTGGGAATTGTTGGAGTACATGTCGCAATCCACATTGAGAATGATCTGGCCATTGCTGCTCTCTGATGACACTCTCAACTGCAGATTGCACATGAAGTAACTTTTCTGGTTCGTAGAAAGCTTAAACACCATCTGATATGAATTTATGACAGTCGACCCTCTACTATTTAACAAAGAGAAAATCATTGTGTTTAGATCTTTTATGCTGCTATTCTTGTTCTTTTTTTATATTTTTATAAATAAAATTTTTTTAATATAATTCATTAACTATATCCAATAATTACATAATTATTACTTAATCATAATAAATAGTAAATATTGAATTACAGTTAATTTGGATTATAGTTTCAATTCAAGAGACGCTAACAGGGAGATGGTGTAAACTCCCAGAAATTACTGAACTCTCTTTTGTTTAATTATCTCTTTCGTCTCCACTGTTGGTATTTCAAGAAACGAATGCACAGCAGTCAAATTTTTCAGAAACAGACCCTAAAGATGTTATCTGCTCTGCTTCTTTACGTGAAGGTAATGTTCTTCTTCTGCCAGGAGTTCGTACGTTACCTGCTCTGCTTGTTTATATGAAGGACCAGTTGCACCAGTTGAGTTTAGCTTACCAATGCATTCATGGCTCCAGCTTTAAAATGATGGGGATGTTTAGGTCTCTTCTCCCGTGCCAAATACACCAGCGTCGGCAATGGATATCCGTCGACGTCTGCATTCTGTGGGTTGCTCCCGTCCAGAAGTATCTGATAATTCAGCAACATAAACGGATATGAGTAAAAAAGTTTCTAAGAAATCAAAATAAACATTAAGCTTTGAAGATCAATAAACCGATTGGTATATCAAAGGGTGAATTGCGAGGAAGATGCAGAAGATTCAAGCCAGAAAAATAACTCTTTTCAACAGTCCCATCCATTAGCAGTTTTTTAATCTTTACCTTGAGGATCGTCTGATGATTCCTTGCGGTTACGTCACCATTCCACTCGGAAAAACCTTCATGCTCTGCCTTTATCTCTTTAGAGATCTTCCCTGACTTGGTTGTTGCTTCAACGCGACTCTCCATTTCTTGGTACAGTTTCTGAGAAGAGTAGAAAACGTCGTTAAGCTTCATAGATATTTAACTTTTTCCTTTGATAGTTCTTACTCGAGTCCTTTATTGAGCGAATCAAATTACCTTCACAGCTTGCCATTCTTCAACAAACGAGTCGCTTGCCGGAGGATCAAAGGGAGATGAAAAGTAGGCGCCGGGGGACCTGGGTTCCACGTTAAACTTCTTGCAGAAGGGAATCCAGTGTTTGGCGTAGCGAGATGCTTCTAACAGAGCATAGAACGTCAAATCAGATCCTCCGTCGTCTGAGAGATAGACGGCGATCTTTTCCGATGGGTAATCGTACGCCATGACGGATAGAACAGTGTTGACGACAAGCAAAGGAGGCTCTATGGTGGGATCGGCTGTACATACAAAGATATCGACATACGGCAATTCCGTCTCGTATCTGTTTGGACAAACAAATATAAGATCAGATACGAATTCAATAGAATTTCGCGCTGAAACAAAAAAGAATTGTAGTCTCCAATCTTACCTCTGGGAGAGTCTTTCCTTGAAAGTGTAGCGAAGAACAGGTCTCCAGCGAACGGACTGGTTGAGGATCCAGTACAAGCCGAGGAAGATCTCTGCTCCAAACAGCCCATACCAAACCCATCTCTCCCCTGTCTCGGGGATATGATTCCATCTATAGAACCATATCAAACAGATCCCCACAAATACTGAAAGAGCGTAAAGCCTGTAAGCAGTTCTCCATTTAAACTCCTCCGTTTCAAACAGTGGAGCGCTCCCATCTTCTCTTCCCATCTCTTGCATACTGTCTTCTTGCTTACAGTCACCGATTTTATAATTTACTAGCGTTGTAAAGACGTTGTCGTGAGAGGTCATTCGTTGTCGTTCCTATTGACGTTAACCATGGCAGATATTGGATCGTGTTATCACGTCAGTGTCTCCACCACTATAGTGGAATGACAGCTAGGTTGATAAGGGAGCTACGTTCAGTAAATCTCAGTACACGCGAGCAGAGTTTGATTGGAAAAGCCTAAATGACATCACTGCTTGCGTACTGGCTATATTGAGATATCAGATAAGATGGAGACCGGAAAGATGAAGATGGAGGTGATTAAAGAAATGACAAAATCCTTCCTAAATTAGTTCGCTCTAGTGCAATGGGTTTGGATGATGGCAACCACTTGCACCAATCTGGTCGAATTGTAAAACAGAAACAGATTCTGAACTCTAAACCTTAAAACCTTAAACCCCATATTCTTCGGAATTTACACCATTTGGATAAGGAATTGTTTCGATTTTTAAAATAATAAACAAGTAACTGCAACAAAAATATTGTTAAATCTTTTATTTATGTTAAATTATTCGGATTCAATGGAATTTTGTCGTTCTTTCCGTAATCAATGCTAGTGTTGGTAAAGTAGCCAGGGTAGCTATTGTTAGTGAACTGAAGGTAATGGAAGATGGTAAGCTGCCTCCGTCCCTTCTTAAGAAGAGCGCTTCATACACTGGTAAGTGGATGAGAATTAAAGATCCACACAGAAGTAGCTGAGATGCATGCCAATGCGTCAAAAACCACCAATTCCTTGGCTGCAAGGTCATTCTTCAGCCCACCTTCGAAGGAAATAAGATTCAATAGAGCAACCGTGGATATGATGACGAACATGGGCGAAGATGATCCAAACTCCATGATCTCTTGCTCATACCTCCTTCTCACATCCTCATCTGCTACTTTGGCTGTGATAACGAAGGACGACTTGGAAACCCTGACAGCTTGAGGAGGGTATCAATGAACGCAAAGAGGTAAGAAGTAGTTCTCTTGAACATATTCATCCTCACCATATTCCACCATCCCTTAACCAAAGTGATTCAATCACGGCGTATATGTGATTGGCGACGATGACATAAGCGAAGGGTATGAGCCACGGGCTGGACATCTGTAACGATGAAATCTTTCAGGGATTCAGAGATTCAGAAATTCAGAGAGCGAGAGAGAGAGAGAGGGGAATCGTAGAGGTGCCAGTGTAGAGGCAAAGTGAAGGGACGATGACATAAAAGAGTGTTGAGATAGAAATGGAAGCCAACAAGTAAACGGAATACACCATCCGAAGTCCAAGGTTGATCTTCCCGTTCCAGAAGAGGCAACGAGAATAGCTTGAGAGAAAAATCTGAAAATCACCTTCTGACCATCTTTTGTGTTGCACAAGTACCTGTTCTAGTGTTATAGCAGCAATGCCCACAACGCTTTTCTGTGTTGGGTTGAAGAAAACGGACTTCCAGCCATTTTGCTGAATCACTAAGCCTGTCATTACATCTTCCACAGCACATCCATACCTCAGCCCCATCTGGAAAACCGCATTCATCAAATTACAGAGGACAAACGACACAATCCAGTACTTCTAAATTTCCGGCGGAGGTAGAGAGAGAGAAGAGACCTTTCCCCAGTCACTGTTCTCTTCAATGGAACAGCTTGCTAGAACCTTAGCTCTTTCTTCCAACTCTTTTACAACACCTTTTTTGTGGGTTTCTGTTGGAAATATTACCGACGCTATTCCCTCTCAAAAATTTTAACGCTCTTGGACAGAAACTCTCTGAACTTTTTTCGTTCTTTTCTGGATGATAAATTACATAGGTTACGGTCCTATTTATAAACTTCAAAAGGTAATCCACACCAAAAATACCTCCATTACATGGTATAATCTGTTGGAATTATGGTTTTAAATATATTATTTATGAAATAAAATTACCTTAATTTATAGGCGTGGGGCCCACTTCTAGATGTTTTGTCATTGGATATTCAATATAAGTAATAATAGCTAGCACATCCACCCTGTAGATGTAGATTAATTGGGTGCATTGACTTAGTGGACACTTCCCTTGGGAATAAGGAGATGTATCTCTCTTAGGGGGATGTATCTCTCCTAAGGGGATATATCCTGATGAATAGTCATTAGTGCCACACCCTTTCGAAATCCATAAATTCCTCCATGGTCTTACAAGTGAAGCTAAGGCTATTTGTACACCCAGTTTGGCTGAACGGGAACAAACTTATCACTTGTAAACGAATTATCAAAGGTTATCTTGTGCACTTCAAGTTTTATTTATATTCTTCACGATGAAAGATATGCTCTCTCTATTCTTTTTATTTCAATTCTATTTTATATATATGAAATAAAGAGAATTATGGAGGATTTAATATCTATTTTTATGATATTTATTTTATTATTACTAGACATCAAGTCTGACAAATACAAGTGATTAATACCTATGGTATCATAGAGATATATTCTAATTTTTTATATTTTTTTGGATTTTTTGGCTATTTTTTGGCTTCTTGTGTTCTGGTGCCGCAGGTGGGCTGCTGTGCGGGAATCGGCGCGAGTTGACCCAGAAATTAACTCAGGACCAATACTGTTTGAAAAAAATAAACACTTACCTCACTGTTCGTCTTCCTCCTTCGACCGAAAAAACAGAGACGTCATCGTCTTTCTTTCTGGATTTTCTTTCGCCAGAAAATCCTTCCACCAGAGACGTCTTTATGCCGGAAACTTGGCAACAAAACCTTTTTAAAGGATTTCCGACCAACTCTGATATCACTGTTGGAAATATTACCGACGCTTTTCCCTCTAAATTTTTTTAACACTCTTGGACAGGAACTCTCTGAATTTTTTCTTCTTTTCGGGACGATAGATTACATAGTTTACAGTCCTATTTATAGACTTTAAAGGGTAATCAACAGCATAAATACCTCCATGCATAATCTTTGCCATATCCGACTTCATTTTGCCAGTACACTGAAAATCCAAAGCTTCTTTTTGCTGGGCTTCATGGATCAAGGTTACGATCTAACATTTTCTTTGTGCATTCGCCCTTGTATACCTTAGTATACTGCTTCCCGCTTAGGCTCTCTTGTAAGGAAGCATCCCGTACCAATATACAGGTGTCCTCCCAGGCATTGTGTTTTGAACCGGACCTCTCAGACCCACATCCTGTTAAACGAGAGAGTTGGAATCAATATAGCCCAGGAAATAGTATTGACTCGTACCTTCCCTGTCCTTCTTTGATTTCAATTCGAAGATAAGAAATAGACTTCAGCTTTTCCCTGTTGTCTCCTTTTACCTGCCAACCCAAGCTTGTGGCTGCATCACAATTCCATGCATGTGGCTTCCACCAATCAAGTCTGGCTTTAAAGACTATTGACTTCCGGTCTTCTCCTTCTCTTTCACCTTCTTGACTCCGATCACCAGATTTAGTAGCTGCTTTTACGTATCCAACTAGTGGGAAGGCATCGCCCATTGGCCAGGTCCTACAAACCAATGTACGTGCCTGTGCCTTACTAGCTTATGTTTTCTAGAAGTTAGATTTGTATTGATGATGAATTCAACAAAAAAATGAACGAGGACAAACAGAAAAAGAAGATAAAATCTCAAAACTCCAGTAAATTTATTTTATTGGTTTGAAGTCCCGTCAGTCCAGAAATTTTTTTGATCCAAGTAATTGCATTCTGGAGTATTAGTGAGGAACTTGTTTGGCATGCTTACCTTGATCACAGTGTGTGATGTCGATGCTTATCTATGATTCCGAGTGTTGATGCCTGAGGATTGAAACTTCCAAAACCGTGTTAGGGTGTGTTGATGGTGTCTCTGCAGGATTGAACTTGTTGTAAGTTTGCCTTTTCTATCTAGTTAAAGGGGACTAAACTAGAAATTGAATGACAATTGAGGGATGGTATATTGGGATTCCAGGAGCGCAGGGATGGAGGATTAAGGATCCTCAAGGAGTCAGAAGTCAGGTGTCTGAGTTTTAAGTAATGGATCCCACCCCTAGTTGGATGTTTCAGTCTTAACACTGGATTGCTTCTTCCTTGTTATACTGGTTGACTTAGTGTCAATTTTCTTGCTGTTTAAGCAACTGGTTTACGTAGTCAGAGATGGCCCTGTTTTAAAAATTGATGGGACTCCTGTTATATTGGACAAGTACAGAAAAAATGTTACATTATTGATGAGATATTGATTTTTTGTCCCTGCAAGTATTAGATGTCATATTAATGGTTGACTGGTTTTGGTAACCTTGGGTTATGAGTTAATATTAACTGAACCTGATTGATGTTTTAAACAGGTTGGTCGAGAAATCCCAGTATGGGAGTAAAAACTCACCAAAATCCTACTCATTCTCCAAGAAATAATTCCACCGATTCTCCAAGACGAGAAGTGGGGGAAATAGACACTAGAGCACCATTCCAGTCGGTTAAAGCAGCTCGTAGCCTTTTAAAGTCTATAAATAGGAATGTAATCCCTGTAATCTATCATTCAGAAATTTAGAGAAAAATTCTGAGAGCTTCTGTCCGAGAGAGTTTAAATTTCAGAGAGGAGTGTGTCGGTAATATTCCCAACAGTGGCATCAGAGCTGGTCGGAAATTCCATACAAAATTTTCGTTGCACGTTGCCGTAAAAAAGGACGCATCCGGTGGAGGCTTTCCGGTGACGTTTGCTGGAAACGGTAAAAACAGAGACGCTCTCTGTTTTTTTTGCAGAAGGTAGACGATGAACAGTACTGGTAAGAGGGGGTGGCTTCGGACCGAGCCGGCTCGAGTTCGGCTCGCGTGCGATTCGGTATCTCTTGAGCTCGAGATCCGGTATCGGCTCGACCGAAGCCAGGTTCGGCTCGCGAGCCGGGTCGTTAATTTAACGAGCGGCAGAATTCGGGGAGGTATGGAAAATTTTCGGGAGTCTCGGTCTCGGGGGGTTTGGGAAATTTTCGGGATTCTCGGTTTCGGAACCGGAAGAGAGTCGTCGTCTTCCATTCCGTCTCTGCGATTCCGCGATTCCTGTTGAAACCAGTGCGCTAAAAGGCTCGAACCTATTAAAAAAGCAACCCCACGGATCTTATACAAGGACTGGCCCGGTCGATACAAACACAAATTCCAACACTCCCCCGCACGGGAAAACCCGTGGATAAATTCACCGGAAAAACCCGGGACAAACTCCTGGAAAAACCCAGGACAAATTCACCAGAAATACCTGGGACAAAATTCGGTGGGAGCGGGACTCGAACTCGGGACCAACCTAGCTCTGATACCATGTTGAAACCAGTGCGCTAAAAGGCTCGAACCTATTAGAAAAGCAACCCCACGGATCTTATACAAGGACTGGCCCGGTCGATACAAACACAAATTCCAACAATTCCCATGCCCTTCTCTGCCATTTCCCATGCTTCTCTGTCGTTTCCACTGATGAGGCCGTGGCTTATGGTGCCGTTGTTCAGGCTGCAATTCTGAGTGGCGAAGGCAACGAGAAGTTTGAAGACCTGCTGCTTCTGGATGTGAGTCTCATACGTGTTTCTTTCTTGTGTTTTGCCCTCTCGTTCGGGCAAATCTGCCTCTCTCCTCCTCCTACAGAAATTTAATCCGGAAATTGCCCTACATTTCTGGCCTTCGTCTTTGCAGCTCGCTGACTTTGCCCATTACTGCATTTCTGTGCTCCAACGGCACTGCCTGGTCTTTGCAGCTCCGTTCGTCATTGCTTGCTCACTCTCTTTTTGTCTATTTATCGGGCTTATGGCATACTATATTGGCATCCAAGCGAAGCAACAACGAGATGGGAATTTTATTTCAAAGGAAGGCTATGTAAAATAAATCTTGAAAATGTTCAAGATAAAATGTTCAAGATGGACAATTACAAGCCAATAAACACACCAATGGAATACGGAATCAAAATGTCCAAGTATGAAGAAGGAGAAAACGTAGATCCAACCTTTTTCAAAAGTTTGGTAGGAAGTCTACGTTATTTAACTTATACAAGGCAAAATATTTTCTATGCAGTTGGATTGGTCAGCCGCTACATGGAATCTCCCACAACCACCCATTTCAAGACAACAAAAAGAAATCTTCGATATTTGAAAGGTACGATTAATTTAGGCTTGTTCTATTCAGTTTCTGAAAATTACAAGTTTATTAGATATAGCGATAGCAAATTGGGGTGGAGACATAGACAACCGAAGGAGCATGACTGGATGCCTATTTTTCATGGGAAATACTGCCTTCACATGGATGTCAAATAAACAACAGATTGTCACATTGTCTACTTGTGAAGCAGAATATGTTGCAACTACTTCATGCGTTTGTTATGTAATTTGGCTCAGAAATTTATTAAAGAAGATAGGCTTAACACAAGAAGAGCCTACCAAAATCTATGTCGACAATAAGTCAGCCATTGCTTTAGCAAAGAATCCAGTATTCCATGATCGAAGCAAGCATATCGACATTCGTTATCCCTATATAAGGGAGTGCAATGCGAGAAAGGATGTGCAAATTGAATATGTAAAGTTACAAGATCAAATTGTTGATATTTTTACCAAGCCACTGAAAAGAAAAGACTTTACAAGATTAAGAAATCTGCTTGGAGTCATAGGATCAAGATTAAGGAGGGGTGTTGGATCATAACCTTGATCTATGAATCATCAATGAAGCCCAGCAAAAAAAAGCTTCGGATTTTCTATGTGCTGGCAATGAAGTCGGCAACGAAGTCAGTAATTAAGTTGGTAAAGACGTTCAGTTGGTAAAACAAAGTCGGTAACAAAGTCGGCAACATGAAGTAGGCAAACCAGTAAACATGTAGGGCAAAGATTATACCATGTAATGTATGTATTTGTGGTGTTGATTAACTAGTAAAGTCTATAAATAGGAATGTAATCCCTGTAATCTATCATTCAGAAATTTAGAGAAAAATTCAGAGAGCTTTTGTCCGAGAGAGTTTAAATTTCAGAGAGGAGATTGTAGGTAATATTCCCAACAGTTTCAAGTGTTGGAGGGAGTTTTGATGGATTTGGTCACAAGAACATGTCGAAGCGAACAAGCCAGGACAGCCGACACGAGTGATTTTAAGGTAACAGCAGACGGTAAGCACCCTTTGTCACTGCGGAAGAAGAGCGCCTCATACACGGGAATGTTGATCAGAATCAAAACCCCGCACAGAAGGAATTGCAGTCCCAAAGCGTCGAAAGCCATAAACTCGCTGCTTGCCAGGACAGTCTTCAACCCTCCACCCAAGGAAATAAGGTTGAGCAGAGCAAGTGTGGATATGATAACAAACATTGGAGAAGTTGATCCGAACTCCATGATCTCCTGCTCATACCTCCTGCAAACTTCCCCATCGGCTACTTTGGGTGTGACTACGAAGCTGGATTTGGAGAAACCAGAAAGCTTGAGAAATGCGTCAACGAATCCAAAGAGGTACGAGGTAGTCCTTTTGAACATAATCATCCTCAGCACATTCCACCATCCTTTCAGAGTCTGTCCGCACCAAAGTGACTCAAACACACCGGATACATGATTCGCCACGATCACATAAACAAAGGGTATGAACCACGGGCTGGACATCTGTTCACATGAGATTGTTTAGATATCCGCATCTGTTTGTGGAAAGTTGAGAGAGAGAGAAGGAAGAGAGAAATGCACCTTCGGGAACACGGCAGTGCCAGTGTAGAGGCAGAGCGAGGGTACGACAACATAATATAGAGTAGGGATTGAAGTGCAAGCCCATAAATTATAGACGGAATACGCCATGCGGAGGCCAATATCAATCTTCCCATCCCAACGGAAGAGAGGAGAGTACTTGGAGAGGACTATATGCAAATGGCCCTCTGACCATCTTTTATGTTGCACCAGTACTTGTTCCAGTGTGATCGGACCAATTCCCAAGAAGCTTCTCCTCGGTGGATTGAAATATACGGATTTCCAGCCATTGCGTTGGATTGAGAGTCCTGTTACTACGTCTTCAACTGCGAACCCGTATCTTAGACCCATCTAGAAATCCACAGATCAAATGGAAGGAGAGAGAGAGAGAGAGAGAGAGAGAGAGAGAGAGAGAGAGAGAGAGAGAGAGAGAGAGAGAGAGAGAGAGATCTTAGAGCCATCTAGAATTCCACAGATCAAATTAAAGGAGAATCAAGAGAGAGATACCTCTGTTCCCCATTGGGTGTTCTCTTCAGCCGTACAACTGGCTAGACCCTTCACCCTTTCTTCCAACTCCCTGATACTTTCATCTTTCTTTGCTGAGCTCTTCCTCCATTCTTCCTTGTAGCCTTTGCTGTACTGCTTCCCACACAGACTTCGTCTTCTATGAAAGCATCCCGTGCCTATGTACAGAGGTCCCCCGAAGCCATCGGCACCTCGAAGCTCTATCTTCGCGGTTACCAATTTTCAAACAGTTCAGTGAGACGGCAAAAGCTATTATTCTCCATTAACTACCAAGAGTAGGTTTTGGGAACTCATACTCACCTCATTAATGACGATCAACTCATTATGATAAAAATTGTTCCTGGTGGTATTATTGAATGTCTGGGGGGACTGCACATAGGCAACCTCGTGGCCGTTCTCTTCGTCCATGAAGAAGCACAATGCATCTCTCACCGCTTGGGAATTGTTGGAGTACATGTCGCAATCCACATTGAGAATGATCTGGCCATTGCTGCTCTCTGATGACACTCTCAACTGCAGATTGCACATGAAGTAACTTTTCTGGTTCGTAGAAAGCTTAAACACCATCTGATATGAATTTATGACAGTCGACCCTCTACTATTTAACAAAGAGAAAATCATTGTGTTTAGATCTTTTATGCTGCTATTCTTGTTCTTTTTTTATATTTTTATAAATAAAAAAAATATTTTTAATATAATTCATTAACTATATCCAATAATTTACATAATTATTACTTAATCAAAATAAATAGTAAATATTGAATTACAGTTAATTTGGATTATAGTTTCAATTCCAGAGACGCTAACAGGGAGATGGTGTAAACTCCCAGAAATTACTGAACTCTCTTTTGTTTAATTATCTCTTTCGTCTCCAGTGTTGGTATTTCAAGAAACGAATGCACAGCAGTCAAATTTTCCAGAAACAGACCCTAAAGATGTTATCTGCTCTGCTTCTTTACGTGAAGATAAGGAGTTCAGACGTTACCTGCTCTACTTGTTTATATGAAGGAGCAGTTGCACCAGTTGAGTTTAGCTTACCAATGCATTCATGGCTCCAGCTTTGAAATGATGGGGATGTTCAGGCCTCTTCTCCCGTGCCAAGTACACCAGCGTCGGCAATGGACATCCGTCGACGTCTGAATTCTGTGGGTTGCTCCCGTCCAGAAGTATCTGATAATTTAGTAACATAAACGGATATTGAGTAAAAAAGATTCTAAGAAATCTGTTAAAACAGATGCTAATAAACTGAGCAAACAACAGTAATCGAGCATATAATCAAGCTATAAACGAGAAATGCAGAAGGGTAAATCAATACAAAAGGAGAAGAGACACTGGGTAGAGGCGATGATTCCAGTATGTTGAGTGAAGAAGAGAGTTTTGTAGCTCCAAGCATACAAATCGAAGACCGATTTCTCCCAATGAAGCCCTCTTCCTTCCCAAACCTTCTTCCTCTCGACGAAACCCTCTTCCCGACGAAAAGCCCCCAAATCGAATGTATTTAACTCGAAACCTCCAGACAGAGAAATTTCCAATTAAGTGATTTAATCGGGTAACATACACGGGTCCGAAAACGGATAATTGGGTAATCAGGGTAATCGGATTCAAGACACCCGATTAACAAATCTCCACCTTGGCTTGAAATCGATTACTCCTCTGTGAAAAATTGAACCTGTCTATCGCCATCTCCACTTTGCCCCTTAGGGCGTCCTCCTCAGGTACTGCGAATACCAATCAAGTCCAAGCAGTGCTTGAATTTGAGTGTAGGAATTGGTTTGGTTATCATATCTGCTGCATTCTCTGTGGTACCAATCTTCTTTACCTCATTCTGGCCCTGAGAGACAATATCTCTCACAAAATGATATTTGACATCAATGTGCTTAGTTCTCTCATGATACATCTGATTTTTAGTTAGATGTATAGCACTATGACTATCACAGTGAACAACTGTAGTACCTTGTGGCAAACCAAGCTCACCAAGTAAACCTCTCAACCAAATAGCTTCTTTCATTGCCTCAGTCATAGCCATGTACTCGGCCTCTGTAGTCTGTAATGTTGCCTTCCAGCTCACTGCACAACTCGAGAGGGTGAAAACATAACCTGCCAGAGATCTTTTCTTATCATGATAGCCAGCATAATCAGAATCAACATAGCCAACTGCACCAATATCTCTGCAACCCCCAAATACCAAACTAGTACTAGTAGTACCCTTCAGATATCCAAATATCCATTTCACAGCCTGCCAGTGTCCCATGCCAGAACGTGCCATATATCTACTCACAACACTAACTGCATGTGAAATATTTGGACGAGTGCAAACCATGACATACATAAGGCTCCCAACTGCACTCGCATAGGGAACATGGGACATGTGCTCCTCCTCATCCTCGGTCTGCGGTGACAACTCTACTGAAAGTCTGAAATGGACAGCAAGAGGTGTGCTGACAAGTTTAGTGTCCTGCATCCCAAAACGCTCAAGATGACTCTTTTGTGACAGATACAACTTGTTTGCCTTTCTATCCCGGCAAATCTCCATGCCCAATATTTTCTTTGTTGTGCCCAAATCTTTCATCTCAAAATCACCACGGAGTTGAGCCTTCAAGTTGTTGACCACAGACATATCTTTGGCTGCAATAAGCATATCATCAACATATAACAACAGATACGCAAATGAACCATCTGAGAGTTCCCTGAAGTAAACACAATTGTCATGCTCACTTCTAGAATAACCATGGTCCATCATAAACATGTCGAACCGTTCATACCACTGTCTAGGTGATTGTTTCAGGAAACAAACATAGTCCTCTTTTCCCGAAGCAGAAAAGCCCTCTGGCTGATGCATATAAATCTGCTCTTCAAGCTCACCATGTAGAAAAGTTGTCTTGCATCAAGCTACTCTAGCTCTAAGTCAAACATAGCAACCATAGCAAGCAACACGCGAATAGAGCTATGTTTTACAACAGGTGAGAATACCTCAGAGAAGTCTACACCCTCTCTCTGACTATAGCCCTTTGCCACTAAACGTGCCTTGTATCTAGCATCGTCATCACCTGGAGTTCCTTTCTTTCTCTTGAAAACCCATTTGCATCCAATAATCTTTTTGCCCTTCGGTGGTTTCACAAGCTCCCAAGTTTGTTTCTTTTGGAGAGATTCCATCTCCTCATTCATAGAAATAGTCCATTTTTCAGAATCACTACCCGTGACAGCTTCACGGTAGTTAGAAAGCTCTTGAAACTGAATGGTCTCTGCCACAGTCAATGCATAAACCACCATGTCTGCATAGCCGTACTTCTGAGGTGGCCTTACCTGCCTCCTCACTCGATCTTGAGCCAAACTGAACCGTAGCTCTTGAGATGCATCTTCTACCTCACTAGAATCTTGCACCTTTTCATCAATGGACTGAACTGGAGTGTTTTCTATGTCCCAGAAGTATCACTCTCAAGCTCCACCTGCTCACTGATACCCTGATTTCTGCCTTCATCAACAGACTCCTTCCTGGGATGAAGCATATAAGTTTCATCAAAAGTAACATCTCTACTGATAAGAAACTTAGGTGCCTTGGGATCAGGACACCATAACCTATACTCTTTCACCCCAGATGCATAACTCAACAATATGCATTTCTTCGCACGAGGTTCTAATTGACCCTCATTCACATTAGCATACGCTGGACAACCAAAAATTTTCAAACTAGAATAATCTGCCAGAGATCCAGACCATACCTCAACAGGAGTCTTACACTCAATAGCAGTGTGTGGAGACCGATTCACCAAGTAGCATGCTGTGGAAACTGCCTCAGCCCAAAAAATTTTCCCCAAACTCGCATTAGAGAGCATACACCTAGCCCTCTCCAAAAGTGTCCTGTTCATGCGTTCTGCGACATCATTTTGCTGAGGAATGTGCCTAACTGTACGATGTCGAGCAATTCCCACATTCTTAACAAAACTCCAAACCATTATCAGTCCTGAGTCTCTTGATTTTCTTTCCAGTCTGATTCTCAATCATAGCCTTAAACTGTTTGAAAGAAACAAACGCTTCATCCTTAGTCTTCAACAGATAAAGGCAAACCTTCCTAGAGTAGTCATCAATGAAGGTAATAAAATAACGAGCACCACCCTTTGAAGGAACACGAGAGGGTCCCCACAAGTCAAAATGGATATAATCCACTATACCTTTGGTTCTGGGGATTGCCGTACCAAATTTCAGACACTTCTGTTTCCCAAAAACACAGTGTTCACAGAAGTCTAAATTCTCTGTCTTCTGACCACCAAGCAAACCCTGTTTGCTCAAAATTGTCATTCCCCTCTCACTCATATGCCCTAATCGCATATGCCACAGACGAGTCATGTCTGTATCTGAATCTGTAGATGAGAAAACCGTTGCAGCACCTATGACTATACTGCCCTGAAGCACGTAAAGGTTGCCAACCTTTTTTCCTTTCATCACAACTAATGCACCTTTACAAACCTTCAAAACTCCACCTTCAGCTATATATCTACAACCAAGAGAATCTAGAGAACCTAGAGAACCAAGTCTGGTACATGTCGAACTTTTGACAAAATCCTCACTATATCATCATGAATCTTGATTTGGACCGTTCCAATCCCAATAGTTTTACAGGGCATGTTGTTCCCCATCAAAATTGTATCACCATTCACCGACTGATATGTCACAAAATAGTCTTTGATAGGACACATGTGGTAGGAGCAGCTCGAATCAAGTATCCACTCATCTTGTGAACCATAATTACCAAAATACCCTCAATCACAAAAAAAAAAAAACTCAGGTGCTTATATCTTCTCTCTGGACCTCTCTGATAAACAAAGTCTCTCTCTTTTCACTTCTAGAATCAAACACCGAACAATGCCCCAAAAAAAAAAAAAATTCTTCTCCTCGGCACTTACAGAAACCACCAAACGGAAGCAGTGCCGAAAAACTTAGAGCTCGGGACAAAGAACTCTCTTCCCGTTAGCGGAAATAGAGGGACAAACGGAAATCCGGCGCCGTTGCCGGAAAACCCCGCTCTGATACCAATTTGTTAAAATAGAGGCTAATAAACTAAACAAACAACAGTAATCGAGCATATAATCAAGCTACAAACAATATAAGTAAACGAGAAATGCAGAAGAGTAAATCAATACAAAAGGAGAAGAGACACAGGGTTACGTGGTTCGACAACAGCCTACTCCACTGGTAGAGGCGATGATTCCAGTATGTCGAGCGAAGAAAAAAGCTTTGCGGCTCCAAGCATACAAATTTAAGACCGATTTCTCCCAATGAAGCCCTCTTCCTTCCCAAACCCTCTTTCTCTCGACGAAACCCTCTTTCCGACGAAAAACCCCTAAATCGAATATCTCTAACTCAAAACCTCCCAACAGAGAGATTTCCGATTAAGTGATTTAATCGGGTAACATACACAGGGTCCAAAAACAGGTAATCGGATTCAAGACACCCTATTAACAAAATCAAAATAAACATAAAGCTTTGAAGATCAATAAACCGATTGGTATATCAAAAGGCGAATTTCTCCCTCTTCTTCTTTGGAGCGACACGAGGAAGATGCAGAAGATTCAAGCTAGAAAAATAACTCTTTTCAACAGTCCCATCCATTATCAGTTTTTTAATCTTTACCTTGAGGATCGTTTGATGATTCCTTGCGGTTACGTCAGCATTCCACTCGGAAAAACCTTCATGCTCTGCTTTTATCTCTTTAGAGATCTTCCCTGACTTGGTTGTTGCTTCAACGCGACTCTCCATTTCTTGGAACAGTTTCTGAGATGAGTAGAAAACGTCGTTAAGCTTCATAGATATGTAACTTTTTCCTTTGATAGTTCTTACTGGAGTCCTTTGTTGAGCGAATAAAATTACCTTCACAGCTTGCCATTCTTCAACAAACGAGTCGCTTGCCGGAGGATCAAAGGGAGATGAAAAGTAAGCGCCGGGGGACCTGGGTTCCACGTTAAACTTCTTGCAGAAGGGAATCCAGTGTTTGGCGTAGCGAGATGCTTCTAACAGAGCATAGAACGTCAAATCAGATCCTCCGTCGTCTGAGAGATAGACGGCGATCTTTTCCGATGGGTAATCGTACGCCATGACGGATAGAACAGTGTTGACGACAAGCAAAGGAGGCTCTATGGTGGGATCGGCTGTACATACAAAGATATCGATATACGGCAATTCCTTCTCGTATCTTTTTGGACAAACAAATATAAGATCAGATTCGAATTCAATAGAATTCCTCGCTGAAACAGAAAAGAATTGTAGTCTCCAATCTTACCTCTGGGAGAGTCTTTCCTTGAAAGTGTAGCGAAGAACAGGTCTCCAGCGAACAGACTGGTTGAGGATCCAGTACAAGCAGAGGAAGATCTCTGCTCCAAACAGCCCATACCAAACCCATCTCTCCCCTGTCTCGGGGATATGATTCCACCTATAGAACCATATCAAACAGATCCCCACAAATACTGAAAGAGCGTAAAGCCTGTAAGCAGTTCTCCACTTAAACTCCTCCGTTTCAAACAGAGGAGCGCACCCATCTTCTCTTCCCATCTCTTGCTTACTGTGTCTTCTTGCTCACAGTGACCGATTTTATAATTTACTACCGTTGAAAAGACGTTGTCGCTCCGTTTCAAACAGAGGAGCGCACCCATCTTCTCTTCCCATCTCTTGCTTACTGTGTCTTCTTGCTTACAGTCACCGATTTTATAATTTACTACGTTGTCGTGAGAAGTCATTCGTTGTCGTTCCTATTGACCTTACCCATGGCAGAGATTGGATCGTGTTATCACGTTAGTGTCTCTACCTTATAGTGGAAGACAGCTAGGTTGATAAGGGAGCTAAGTTCAGTAAATCTCAGTACACGCAAGCAGTTTGATTGGAAAAGCCTAAATGACATCACTGCTTGCGTACTGGCTAAATTTATATATCAGATAAGAGGGAGACCGGAAAGATGAAGATGGATATATCCCTTAGTATACTGCTTCCCGCTGAGGCTATCTCTTCTATGGAAGCATCCCGTACCAATATACAGAGGTCCTCCCAGGCCATCCGCAACGCGTAGTTCCATCTTCACCATGTCCCATTTTTTAAAGAGTTCAGTTTGACAAAATAGGATTTTAAAATTTTTGTAAACATAAAATAATTTTATAAACCCATTAGTCTTTCTGGTTCAATTTAACTTTGCAGTCTGTAACAAAGCAGTGAAGATAAATCTCACTTGCACCAGTGAAGACGGATACACAGTGGTAGCTTACCTCGTTCTGAACTATATCAAGTAGAGACTCACCTGTTCGATAATCGCCAGCTTATTACGGTAAAAGTTGTTCTTCGTAACGTTACTGAAATTTTGTGGGTGCTGTACATAAGCAATCTCATGGCCTATCTCTTCATCCATGAAGAAACACAATGCATCTCTCACTGATTCCGAATTGCCGGAGTACATGTCACAGTCCACATTGAGAATGATCGGACCATTGCTCATCTCTGCGGACACCCTTATCTGCAAATAGGAAATTTGGTGTGAAGTTTAGAAAGTTTAAGCACCAGACAAACGGAACTTAACAATTACCAGTGCGTTCATGGCCCCGGCTTTGAAATTGTGGGGTGATGTGGTCTCTTCTCGCGTGCCAAGTACACCAGTGTAGGCAGTGGAGATCCATCCACGTCCATATTTTCTGGGTTCCTCCCGTCCAAAAGTATCTATCAATTCACAACCAGAAGCAGATAATGGCAAAAAGATTTAGATATCGATTTTCACAAAGTTGACAGAGTAGGTTGATTTATTCAATTTTTACCCTGAGAATGGTCTGATGATTCCTCGAGGTTACTTCCGAGTTCCACTCAGAAAACCTTTCGTGCTCTGCTTCCATTTCTTTAGAGATCCTTCCTAACTTGACAGCGGTGTCAATGCGATTCGCCATTTCTTCATACAATTTCTGTAAAAAAGGATAAATATGATTTACTTCCAAGGAACAAATTGATTAACATCGAGGGAGTTTTTCTAGTCATTCGTTTACTACCTTGAGAGCTTGCCATTGCTCGAGAAACAAGCCACTTCTGCAGAGATCACATGCGAATGTGAAGTAGGCGCCAGGAGATCCGCAGTCCACTTTGAACTTCTTGCAGAAGGGAATCCAGTGCTTGGAGAAGCGAGATGCCTCTAGGAGTGCATAGAACGTGATTTCTGACCCTGCGTCATCTGAGAGATAGACACGGATGTTCTCGGATGGGTAATCGTAGGCCATCACTGAGAGAACAGTGTTGATAACAAGCAAAGGTGGCTCGACGGTGGGATCCGCTGTGCAGACAAAGATGTCTACATTTGGCAATTCCTTCTCGTATCTTCTTTGACAAATCGAAATTCTCATCAGAATTAGATTTATTGGTCGATTATTCCATGTTTAAATTGGAAAGTTGCACAAGGAAGAAGACAGCCATCGCAGTAAAGCTTAAAAAAAAGAGTGGCATAGCTCGTTAAAATTTTAGTACCTCTGGGAGAGACTTTCCTTGAAATGTAGCGGAAAACAGGCCTCCAACGACCAGCTTGAGTGAGGATCCAGTGAAAACCGAAGAAGAGTTCTGCTCCAAACATACCGTACCAAACCCATCTGTTCCTGCTTTCTGGGATATTACTCCATCTGTAAAACCAAATCCAACACAACCCCACAAATATTGAAAGAGCAAACACTCTGTAAACACTCCTACCCTTCATCTCCTTTGTTTCAACAAGAGGGGCATACCCATCTTCTCTTCTTCCTCTCCTTCTATCTTACCAGAGTTTTACCAGAACATGTCCTCTTATAGCGAGGAGCAGTATACTGTTTTCTCTTGTGCAGACAAGCTGCTGCTTATCTCTTTGCGGTGATAATCTCTTTCAGAGTAGAGCCAAATACGACACTGGCGGCTGCAAATAATCGCCGAGGGAAACTACCATAGTCTGAGGTCATTCACATGAGAACGTTTTGACTCTTCCTTGCTACTCGGGTGGTCTGTGAAGTAAACTGAAAGATCCTCTTTATAGTAGGAACTCTGGATTATCCAGGTAACAATAAAAAAATAACCTCCAGAAGTGGATTGAAAGAGAGAAATCAAGGCTTGTCTAGATCAATTATTCTTGAGCTTCCCAAGCTCCAGTAGACTCGATTTGGATCAGTCACCATATGCGTCATTTGACATAAATCAATGATTCTTGTGCTTCCCAGATTCCAGTGGATTCGATTGGGATCTGTCATAATATGCGTCGCATTATGGTCTAAATTTGAATTTTCAGGTGATAATGAAAAGAAATGTCCAGTTTCTGGTGATCTTCTTTCCCGTGGTAGTGTGAAGAAAACGGGTCAAGATAATGGTGCTACGATTGGCAATCAGGAATCCACTTGTGTTCTTCAAAATATTTATTTGAGAATTGGGAAAAATTATGATAGACAAGCTTTCCGCATCAAGAATTGAACAAGCATTTGGCTAACAAACCAGAGAGAGCGAGGGACGAAGCTTCTTCCTCAAAGCCGGTGACGCAAATCCTATGAAGGCAACACCAGAAAATGACTTGGATGGCTAAGAAACGAAGGAGACACCAGCAAAAGCCATGGAAACAAACGAGTAAATGGTAAAAACACTCTGAAACGCACATTAAGAACCAAGGCTCGCCATGGTTGCTAGTGAGGTCCCTTTCCAATGAAGGGCATTCCATCTGTGGTCTGACTCTTAGTGAGGCATTACTATGATCCAATGGTGCACTATTTTGGCCATTAAGAGTCCCCTTTTCCAATGAGGATATTTCTTGCCAGCAACTCAAAATCTTAAATTTTGGAGAGATATGAAATGAAGAAAATGTGGTATTTAAGAAAACTATATTTGGATATTAATTCATATTTTTATTGCTTATTACATGTTTCCTGTAACATTTCTCATGAATCCAAGTCAATTCTGAACTTTGAGTCAGACAAAAATGTACCGTTGCTCATCTGAAGATCATATTCATGTTCATATTCCCTATTCCTATTTCATAGTTTTATTTTGTGTTTAGGTATCCATTCTGGTCACTGCTGATGTTCATCTTGGTCTGTTTGTAAGCTAAGTACATGAACTCAAACAATTGCCTCCAGATAAGTTCAGAATAAAAACTAACAAAGACCAGCAATGAGGAAAGTATATGGTAGAATTTACTTACACATGATGATGGGTTAGAAGGTATAATTTTTATGGAATGAAGTAAATCAAACTCGATTATGAAACACCAAAAGTTCTATTTGAAAAGTTTCCTGAATCCATCCAATATTTTGAGTGCTCTTAATTCACCAGTCCTCATATCCCTCAACCTCCTTCGCAGTATCTACAGCCCAAAAAATTGTAGTTAGAAGAAACTAGCAATGAAGATCAGATAGACAAGACAGGATTTTTTGATTCTTTCTAAATACCATAAGAATATATTTGCAAATTGAAGAAAAAATTTAAAATGATGCAAAACTTACATATTGAGAGCGAAATAGGATTCTCCGTTCACTAGTACAAAGATCAATTGCTAATTGTCTCAAAAGCAGTTTACGGTTTACTTGCTTAGGAGAAGTCACACCTAAATCAAGGTACCCAACTTCCTGATCACACATGTTCGAAACCCAACAAAAAATAAAATAAAATTAGAAATTAGATAAAGGGTAACATTTGAGTTCAATGAAAGAGTAGTACATGAGGGTTCCTTGAGGACCACAGTGACACTCACAAGTCTATATTATATGAAATGTGGAAAAATATTACAAGGGCATTCCTGTCTTTTTTCAAAAAAATTTAGAAGTTACTAAAGGGAAAGAGACTAGGGAGTGTGTATGCAATATTCATAATTCAAAATTGTAAGGGGATAAGCAGCAATTTCCCTGATTTTACAGGGGATGAATAAATAACCTTTAATTTTAATGAACATGTACGATAAATTAGATGGTCAAATGTTTTATGTTATAGAAGTAGCTGAAAAAATTCTTACATCCAGAAACTTGGTGTATTTTGAAATGCTTGCTTCACAGCAGTCTAAGATGCATTGAAGTGCCTGCTCTTCAATCTCTGGATATCTGCAGTCTTTCTTAGAGGTAGATTTATTTGATGATGCAGCAGCCATCTGGAGCACAATTTTGAAAATAAGTGAAGCAAGCTGAGGTAGATATTCATGCAAAGAAATAGATCTCACTTAGACCAACGGCAGATAAAAATTCTGAAGGCAGTCGTCCAGATGATGAATGCAAAAACTAACTTACATTCTACCATAAATGGGCTTCAATATAACTACCTCATCAATCACGTCACCTAGCCATCCGACAGTTTCTATTGAACCAGTAAACTCAAATGGCTATGGTCGTCGACACGAGGAGATTGAATAAGGCCCGTCTGTTAAAGAATTCTCAAACTGACAAGCCAGATTGTGACAATTTCACCACCAGTATTCGGAAGTTGATATCATACTGATGGTGGTTGTGCATCCAAGGAATGTCATTGCGAATGACTTTCTCAAGGTTGAGTTGAAATTACTTCAGGTAAAAGTTTCTGAGCCTAAAGTCAAACCTAATGTCTAGAAGTTTTGGGGTTAATATTTATATGCATGTGATTTCAAATTCCAGAAATTGGACATTTGGAATCAAATTCCAATACTTCTCTGAATAAGGAATTACACAACCACATTACTGAGGAGGTTGAGAACACAAACTTCTCCAAAGTATCTGCCCATGTCTGGAGGACTAACTACAAGGTATGCAAAAGCCATCAGCTCCAGTGGCCAGCCAGTTATGTGCAAAGGAAACCGCTGAGACCTGCTAAAAGAGTATCAACTGTAAGCAAGAGAATCAAATGAAATATAAACTTTCAAGGACCAAAGAGATGCTTAATTCGGGTTTTTCTTTAGAATGAACCAGTAAACAATCAGTCTAATGCAAATCGACAACATTTTCTTTAACATGAACCAGTAAACATTCAGTCCAATGCAAATCGACAACAATTACTCACGTAGATAAACCGTGCTTAAGTAGAGCCTCTCTCTTCTCCCTATAGCATTTATCCGACTTCTTAAGGGACAATACCAGCTCAGCCGAATCATTTGGGTTGGCTCCCTCCTTTGGAACAAACCCATAGGAAAGCAGCAACTCCCCACTTGATTTCTTGCCATATGAAATGAAAACCTGTCGAGCAGTTCAATTGTAAGTTGATGGATAGGTCTACTAAGTCATAAGAGGACTTTGCAGTCAATCAATGGCAAAACCACAGATTTGTTTACCTGCTCACCTGGCTGGTAAGACCGATCAGTTGTAAAGACAATCCCTTCTGAAGCCTTGTCATAGTCCAGAAAGGTCTCAACCTAGAAAATCCACAACCCAATACTTCTCTTATAATCACATAAAAGCATAGCTCAACTTTTCTTCACCAAGATCCAGGCATGGGTAAAACCACAAAAATAGGTACATGCATACTGAACATAGCAAAAATGAATTAGCAACCAAGAAGAAATAAGGTTAATTTGAGAAACATTAGACCACTTAATAGTTTTTTTATCATACTGTTAGTATTTGATGACCCAATTCCACAGAAAATAATATATCATGTTTTTTATATGCATATATACTGTAAATGTATCTGCATGTCTAAAGTATATATGGTAGTTTATGCCCTTGTAGAAATATTGGACTAAACCATTGTTGTTAATATTCTTTTTTGTTCAACAATCAGCAGTGCTGTTTACCTCAGAGCTATGATTAAGCATGTCTGCCAAAGGGACTAAGGCAACTTTTTCTCCCATTGAAGGTAACCGAACCTGTAATCAGAAAAAGCAACTAATGACTAATCAATTTTCCCATAAACATCCTCTGAAGACTGCAATGTTGTGAATAGAAATCAAATGTCACAAAATTGGGACACAATACATAGACTAAGTACGTTTACTTACTAGGCGTGAGAATAGAATCCCAAATGACCATTTGAATGTGTCAATGTTGAATACCTGAAATTTTAAGTGTGTGAAATCACAATAAAGAGGAGGCAACATTTTATATATGCATGTAATAAGAGTCTTAAACCATAAAGACACCATCAAAGCTTACCAATTAAAAGGATTATAGGAAACATATTAGAAAATAATTTATTATTGTTAATAATGGGGTTTGTCAAGCTCATTTACCTCTTCAGGAAACAAATTAGGATACTTGGAAAATATTCTAAGCTGTAAGTCTTTGAATCTGCCATAATTTGAGGAAATATGTCAGTGAATGACACTGAATCACATGTAAAACAAAGAATCCCATGAGAGGAAGTTTCAACTGAAACAGAGATGTAAAAAATCCTAATATGAAACAAACAGAGCATGTACAATATGGATAGGACTGTGTAGCAAGTAATCTTATTCATTAGACAACTTTGCACCATTTTCATGTACTCACTCTCAAGTGACACAGTAGCAAAATAAATCACTAAATAAGTTTGCACTTAGACAACATGTTTAATGTGGTTCTAGATCAACAACATTTGGGCCTTAGACAGTCATGCAAAGCCTATGTAGCAAAGAAAACACGTCTATTTTGAAACAAGATTAGGTGTGCAAGATGCAGTTTATAATTCAAACCATGTGCTGTATCATTCCTCAAAGATGAAGCAAACACTCAACGTAGAATTTAGAAGCATATAAAGTAGCCTACGTTCCGGTGACATCGGTAATCCTTTGAATGGCCCTTTCCTTTATCTGAGATGCTACCAAATACATGTCCAGTTCTGATTGAGACCTGCAATCATTTATAAAGGCTGTAGAGGAAAATCTGAGAGTAGAGTTTTAAGCAAAAGAGAATAAAACCACATTAAAAGTTTAAACATTAATGTTTAGTTTTAATAAAAATAGAATAAACCAGCATTAAAAGTTTAAATATTATAGGTTCTATAATTCAACTCATCTTTTAGAACTCCAACATTTTAGCAAATGTAAAGTTTGAAAGTACTCTACCAGTATAAAAGTGAATATGGTTGCCGAGGTAAGGCTGAGATGTAGTTCTTCCATCTGGAAGAGTCTCTGGCATTGGCTTCAGAGATGAGATAAGTTGCAAGCAGAGGCCAGTCTGGAACAGAGTTTCCCTTTAACACGGCACCTGCTTCCGGACATGTCCACTCCTAATATTCATTGTGATCTAGATTAGAACATTGGTTTTGAATTACGTCTCTAGATAGTTAATTTTTCTTAGTCCCTGAATGCTTTTCAGAACTTTGGTCTTGACAAATGCATTAGTTAAAACTTCAGTTCATAGAAAACCAAAGTCAGTACATTACCAAAATACTATTTATAAGGAAACAGAACAGAACCAAAAGGCATCCCATCACTTTCTTTGGAGCATTGTGAAACCGGGAAAGGAGACCTTAAAAATGAAATTTGGCACCAAAAAGGTGAGCAGACCAATAAACATATAAGTGAAAAATTCTTAGCACTTGTAACACCATGTTGGGTATCCTTAAGAAGAATTCTCTGAGGCACCAAACGGAGAGAGCCTGTGGTCATAATATAGAGCAAGGAAACTATATCGTCGGACAACAAAACAGAGTCCAGTCATCTTAACACATTGAACAGGAGGATAACACGTCAGTACACCAAATTCCGCATACGACCAACATTTTCAAGCTGTACAAAGAAAACTTTTGAGAACAGCGAGCATTCCATTCGTAAACCAAATGAAAGATTGCCAAACGTAATAAAGTGCTACAATGTACCATCTCAATTTCTGAACAGAAAGCTGATGCAAGTTATTAAGCACTAGGCTTACTGAAGAAAAAGGTAATGAAGTACATTGAACGAACAAAAAAAAAGTCTATGACAGTCCTGATAAGATGAAAATGAAGAATTATGAAAATTACCGAATCGGCCGTGATTACAAGAGGGGGAGGAACGAAAAGCAACTTCTCCCCCTTCCTTATATTCTTGAGAGCAACGAGTCCTCTCTCCCCAACCTCGACCTTCTCTATTGCCATTTTCTGAGGCGGTAGTCCTGATTCTGATAACCACCTCTCCAAAGCTGATGCGTTTTCAAGGGAATCTATCTCACAGCCCCAAGGAATTATTCTGTTCACCGCGACTCTAGTGGATGCTGAACACCTTATATGGATTGGACGATAAATTAGCGAAGGGCAGGACGGTCTGTGATTCTGAGATGGGTTCTGGGGGAAACGAGGTATAAGAGAAGTACAAAGGATTTTAGAGGCTTCCGCCATAGCTCTCCAGGAGAGACAAGGGAGCTTCGAAGTCCAAGCCTTATCTGAGAGAGCGAGATTTTAAATTGGAGAGAAATATGATAAAAATAAAACAAAGAGCAGTAAGTTTTCATTTGGCGGTAAGGGTAACTATATAGGAAATCAAGGATTCAGTAGCCAAGAACTTGTAGCTCCCAGCAACCCAGTGATTGTACCATTATGCCCACAATGATTTTGCAAAATATCATCGGATTTTTTGTATTGTTATCCATTTAAATGATCTATCTTGACCCCCAGCGGGACAGCTCCCACTTTCGGCAAAATGCCATCCATTGCGAACCTTCTGGCCTGCCATTCTCCGTTTCTCTCACCGGCCAAAGCCCTATACCCGAAGGCTACATTCCGCGGAACGCCGAAAGAGCTGAATCCGAGAAGTCGTTTCAAGCCTTCCATTTTCCCTATTTCAACGTTCCCTGCGGAGAGGAATTTTTTGCTCCATGTCTGTTACAGTTCATTTAACAAGCAGAATTCGGAAAACTTGGACTCTGACAAGCTGAATGGTAGTGGAAATGAATGGGATTGGCCAACCTCGATTTTGATTTTTGGCTTGTGGGCTGGACTAATGTATTACGTCTTTTTGCTCGCGCCGAACCAGACACCGGTAAGCATTAATGTTAAACAATACCAAGGTTTTGTTGTATCTGAAATTCTGTCAGCTACTTACTTCCTCCTTTAGACAATATTTTTTTTCTGATCACTGATGTACATTAAGATTCTGTTTGATAATAAATATTGTAAACTTCCAGACACAGGACGCCTATTTCTTGCAAAAGCTCTTAAATCTCAAGGGCGATGATGGGTTTCATATGAATGAAGTGCTCGTTTCTCTCTGGTACATCATGGGTCTCTGGCCGATAATCTATAGCATGCTACTAATACCAAGTGGTAGAAGGTGAGTAAACGCATGACATTTTAGCCTCCATCAGCTGCTTCTGAAATGAAAATCTTATCGCTCTCAGTTTTTTATCATCATCTCAATCAAGAGGGGAAACCCCCCTTCAGATGATATCCACTATTTGCATTCATATTAAAAAAAAAATGATTGAAATACAATCATAAAATGATCCGTCTCTTTAAATGAAAAACGTTAACTGAAGTGAAAATCTAACAATGTCATAATTGAAGTGCAGCTCGAAGAGCAAAATTCCTGTTTGGCCATTCCTTGTGCTCTCATGTTTTGGCGGTGCATATGCTCTTATTCCTTATTTTGTTCTCTGGAGGCCTCCTCCGCCGGCTGTGAAGGAATCTGAACTTGATAGTTGGCCCCTGAAAATCCTCGAATCAAAAGTTACTGCTGCGGTATGGAACTAGCAATGGTCAAATATTTGTTTTTCATTACATGAAAATACAGCCTTATTTATTGCAGGCTTAGCATGAAATCATTTGTATCTCTGTTGCATACTAGGTGGTGCTTGCTGCAGGTTTGGCCACTATCACATATGCCGGTCTAGCCAGTGGTGATGTATGGAAAGAGTTCTATCAGTACTTCAGAGAGAGCAAGTTTGTAAGTGCTTAATGATGCTAAGTGCTGATGTTTTATAGACAACTCATTGTTTCTCAAGCCTTCACACCAGAGCAAGTCATCTAGTTTAGCCGAATTGCAGTATTGCTTTCAGTGACCTGTAAATATGATACCAAACTGGTAATGTAGATTAAAACCGCCCCAATCAAACCTTCCTGGAAGGAATGGGATGACATAGAGTTAGAAGTCAAACCAGTTCTACATGGGGGACTAATAGGACCCTGAAAATGTGTTTGAGACTAGAGTGTCTACTATATTTACTGCAAGAATCTATAAGCATTCTGCAATCTCGGACAGAAGAACTTAAAAACCGACTAAAACCCGGGAATGTAAAGGTTTAATCTAGTAAGCTGGGAACATACAAATAACTGATCTATCTGGATGTTTTTGCCAGAAAACAATCTACAAGCATCATTAATGTCTGATTGTAACTGTCTCAGCCATACTCGAGGTATTTACTTGTCATCGTTCGACCTGTGCAGATCCACGTCACATGCCTTGATTTCTCTCTCTTGTCAGCATTTTGTGCATTTTGGGTCTACAATGATATGACCGCAAGGAAATGGTGAGATCTCTGCATTATTTTTTTAACCTGAAGAGAATTGGAATTCTGAGTGATATCTGCCTTTTGTCATAAAAACACATCAATTCAAGCAGCTTTTTCCCTTTGCAGGTATGAAAGAGGAGGCTCTTGGCTTTTGCCGTTATCACTAATCCCGTATCTTGGGCCTGCTTTGTATCTTATACTGAGACCACCTCTTTCCACTTCTTCCATTACAGATGAAAATGACTGAATTTTTCAGACTTTCAAATTTGTTTAGTTGTACAAAGAAGCCTCCATTTTTTATTTGCTTATGGGGGTCGAAAGATATTTGTTGATGCATCTACTAATGTCTTTTTTAACCACAAGTAAAACCAGAGTTCCCACTACTAGAACTCAATTCCGACTAGTGGATTCAGTGCCCCGGAAAAGCTTGTGGAGTGTAACGCGGAGCCAAGTATAACCTGAACGCGCAAGAATGGCTATCCTTGCACTAGTTACAAAGTGCTGTTGGCTATATTAAAGATGAAAAACTAAAACCACTTGAACATGCAGATCAAGGTTCATGTCTGAGGTCCACGCACAATTTTATTTCCAATCAAAAGGGCTTACTATAGGTCCAAAAAAGGTGTCCACGTGAGGACACCATAAAACAAGAACCTTGCACTCAAAACCAGAATTACAGAAAAAAGCGCTGCTCCAGCAAGTGATTCGAGAATTAACAACCAAAATGATAGTTAATGCTCTAAATATCTAATCCGGCGCATAGATACACATATGAAAGAGACGTCTAGATCAGCTCTGGTACAACATTCTGAGCTCATCTTTGAATTTTGTTTTCAGTTGCTCCCTCTTTAACTTGAGGGCGGCAGTAACAAAACCAGATTCTGGTGTCCACGGATCTGACATTAACTTAATCTTAGCTGGAGTTTCAAATTTGTCCAGCTTTGCTACTTTTGCTGCCTGCACAATGCAAAGAGATTTCCCTTGTGAATACAACATATCTGAGTTCATGAAATCCTTGCACAGAAACGGAGCTGGAAACTTTTTACGATTACGATTCCTCTCCACACTCACACACAATTGTATGAGCACGTGTGACAACAATTAACAAGAAAGACCTGTCAAATATCCAGTAAAACTACTTTCTTCAACGGAGCGCAAACTCTCTGTGACCAAATCTCTTAACTAATCTACAATTTCAGTGCCTTCGATCAAGTAAATCCGCTAGGATCTAAGAAAGATCCTAAGGAAAAAAACGGAAAACATAAAATTCCAGGTTGAGCTATGCATGTGCAGAAGTAAAAGTCTCTCCAGAATTTTGGTTAAGATGTGACTGGCCCTTGGATAAATGTTATGACCTCCTATCAACTTTCTACTTCACATTATATAAAAGAACTGTAAACGAAATCCGGCTCCTGTACTAACCTTTAAAAGGGATTGCTGGACTTCATGAAGAGTCTCATTTTTCTCACACAGATCAGCGACATCTTTGTACTCAATACCATTACTGTGGGCCCAGCTTTCAATAGCCTTGAATACAGGAACCACCAAGGCCACACAATAACTATGTAATGGATCAGCATAGACCATGACATTGTCCACGTAGTTGCTTGATGCAAGAGCTGCCTCAACCTGTTAGACAGATAACAGCTCAGCTATCTCTAAAGCTAATTAACATACCATCCTATGTCAAGGAACACCAGGAGCAGATTCAACCACCTTCCCAAGGGAGATGTATTCTCCGTGTTGAAGTTTCACAATATCCTTTTTCCTATCTATGATTTCAAGGCATCCATCATGGTGAAATTGCCCAATGTCACCAGTATAAAACCATCTTATTCCTCTCTCATCTACCTGTAGGATGCATTAAATAATATATAAACTATACGTGATGAAGGTGCCTTCATAAAAAGTAAAGTTAGACAACTCACTTTGTAGACCTCATTTGTTTTTGCCTCGTTTTTAAAATAACCCCGTGTTACATTGAATCCACCTACTACAACTTCACCTCGAGGCATTGGTTTATCAGACGTCAGATATCCTCCTTCTTCCCAAGAGACAAGCTGTAAAAGCAAACATATTTATGCAAACCATTAAGAATGGATTATGTTTCTTTTACTTGGATATAGCAGTAGATAACAGTACTAGTTTACAGAACAGTAATAGCTTACCAAAAAAATTACAAAACATATCAATGTAATGCAGCGTGATAATCAACGACTAGAGAAAGCAATTGCCTATCTACTGCTCGCCTTTGGACTTAATGAAATCACGCCCTTTCTCAAAAAACAATTAAGAGGAAGTAATTGCTGTGTTTGATGTAACCTACCGCAAGTCCAGCTAGTGAAACATTTCCTCCACAGTGTTTTTTTTTTCTTTTCACATGCAACAATGGAGATCATTAAGCACCCTAAGGACCAAGTAATATCATTAGTCCTAGTGCTGAATGAAAATACAGCAGGTGAGTTTCAAACTCTCCTCTTAATTTGTATGTTAATCACTTCATGTACATGCATGTTAGCTGCTAGCACTCCAAAGCAATGGCCTCTTGATTGTTAGACAGCAGGTCACCCGATGGCTAAAATCAATAGTTGTTCAAGTGAACATTTTCTCTCTTTTCTGTCTCTTTTGGCATTTCTCCTAATTTGTGGGAGCTGACTGTTGTTCTTCATCTTCTCTCAGTAAAATTCTCTCATTTGTCAAAATAAAATAGAACCAGATTCAAGAAAGTAGCTCATGTGGAAAAACAAAACCTTGACATAGCAACAAGGAAGAGGTGGGCCCACACGACCCACAGTCAAGTCATCTGCTTCAGAAAAAGCTCCTCCAGCACACGTCTCAGTCAACCCATAACCCTGACCTATTGGGGCCCTAAAATGAGGAGCAAAGTGACCGTCAAAAGAATGTATTGAAGCATATATAATTATTTTTTTAAAAAAAAATTGGTTGCTCCGGACAGCTCATCCTACACCACTATAGGAGTAGGATGAGAGAGATGCACAAAGCCTACATTATGTTATCATAAATCAAAGACCCTGCATATTCATATATCTGAAACAAGAAACATTACTAGCATTTATTCATACCCCATGCATATGTTGATGAATCTTTGTGTATCACCAGATAGAGGAGCTCCACCACAAAGCATGAATCTAATATTGCCCCCTAGAAAAGAACGTATCTTTCTAAAAACAAGGAGATCCCAGAAAAATTTTTCTAGCCCCCAAGCCCCAAGCCAACTTCCCTCAACAGCGGCAAGTCGACGTTTATATCCAATATTGAAGAGCGTCTTGGCTAATCCACCCGTTTCCTCAACCTAAAGCATTAAAGAAACTATTCAGCTTTGCAATACAAATATCTTAACAAAGCAATAAGGAATATTTTATGAAGCCAATAAGTGCAAGATATTGACAAAGTAAAACTAAAATTGGCCCAATAACAAAGAATAGCTAGTCAACCTTTTTCCACACTCCATCTCGAATACGATCTAAAATAGCCGGGACTGAGGTCATAAGGGTTGGCTTCAACACAGTAGCATCACCTTGTGTCCCTTTCTTGATTTTATTTGAAGTATCAGTTAAAGTTAGCGCAGAACCATAACCTATTGCAGTACCTGAAGACAACATCACAATCTGGATATGGACAATATGTATTTTAACTGATCAGTAAGGTTTTGAAACAATCAAAACTCAAGTAAAAAAAGATTTTGCAGTGATCACACATACCTCAGCAGCAAGTTCAAAAATATGAGCAAGAGGCAAGTATGCTAAATAAGAATCATTCTTTCCCAGATTAGGGATGATTGTAATCACTCCAGCAGCAGTAGCCACAATGTTTCCATGAGTCATCATTACTCCCTACATTATTAAGCTAACTTAAGAACAAGAGCTGAAGGGAGAAGGAGAGACAGACAGAAAGAAAGAGAGCATAGAATTTTTTATAAAGAATGTTATTAATTATACAAAAGATAAAAGATTAACTCTCTTCCTGGGTTTCAGAATATTCTTCGGATACAGCTGCACAACTATGCCTTGCCGTTACCACGATATGATCTAAAGTAATTAATCAGGAATACTTAATGATGGAACCATATGTCTTATATAACTTCTTTATTAAAAATCAGTTGTCACAATAAAAGGCATCCCCTTTCTTGGCTCACTTCCACATGCTCTTCCACATACTTCTCCACTGATAGACCCGCATGAAAGTAAATGGAACCAACCACATTTCAAATGGCACAGACTAAACATAATATACCAGATGCCATAACATCTATACAGAGAATGATAATCTGGGAGCAAAATTTACTGAATTGCTTTCATCACACAGAAATTAATCTCTGACCAAAAGTGGGACACTGGTGTTCATTCTACACATAACCCAGAGAATAGTCAAATGTAAAAAGCACTGCACTTGTATGAGAGAGAGATTTCTGGTTAGAACTCCTGGTTAAAATTCCTTGTTAACTT
Source organism: Aristolochia californica (assembly GCF_029961685.1). Lineage (NCBI taxonomy): Eukaryota > Viridiplantae > Streptophyta > Magnoliopsida > Piperales > Aristolochiaceae > Aristolochia > Aristolochia californica. Next base: position 32,404,493 of record NW_027182290.1, on the reverse strand, counting down.
CTCAGAGAATGGCTAGCAATTAGTTTCTGTAAAAGGGATAAAGTCCTACTGTTAGAACTCCTTGTTCACTTCTCTTCTTTAATATGAAACAGAATTATCCCAAATTGAGCTACAAGAAAAGTAGAAAGAAGCAAGAAAATCAGACCTTAGGTAATCCAGTACTACCGCTTGTATACATAATGACAGCAATATCATCATTGGCAGGAAGTCTAGGTACTGCTGGATTCTCTTTTCCAAGCCTTTCAACATCTGTAAAGGATGATATAGTCCAGTTCATACCACTGCAGATATTTGAATCAACTGTAATCCCATCATCTTCGAAGTACACAACATGTTTTATGGTTTCCAAACTACTGCAAATTGCAGCAATTTTTTTTAGTAGCTTTGAGTCACATATCAAGGTTGTTACTTCAGTCTGCAAGATACACATGTTAAAGAACATTAAAAGAATGGCCATAATCAATAGAAAAAGGGAAAAAATGCAACATTGAGAATATTTACAATCAGAGATATATTTGCAATGCTTGTAACGAAAATAATCTCAGTCTAACAGTGTTTAATATGCATGGGCTCCAAAAGCTGAATAAAATGTCATAACTATCTAGATACAAAAAGCATTACATTAAAACTATTTTCTGCCCATAGTTACTTATGTTCACAGGAGAATATGCACCAAACTTGATGGGTCGTGTAATATTTGAATAGACAAACAGTAGTGTGCTTTTTTAATGCAAAAAAAGTAGCACAATAATTATTTTTTCTTTACTTAATGTCCAATGCACAATTTCATGCCACTCACGTCAGACCTTCCCTAAAGCCTTCGATGTTCCAATCTCATCCATTGAGAATGTTAAAGAATAATCCCACATTGATTAGTGAGTATAAAGATCTTTGGTTAATTAATTAGGGAAGTAGGTTCCTTACATGTCTAGTCATTTTGGGATAGGCCATGGACCCTGTTGATTTCTAGGGACGAGACATAAACACAAGAGATCTCAAGAGAAAGAGAGAAGAGAGAAATTCTAGCTCTTGGGAGAGAGAAGAGAAGAAACCAAGGGAGAAAAAGAAGAGGAAAAGAGAGAGGTGTATGGACAAATTTGAGCCAAGAAAAAGAGGCTTGAATGCTCTACCCCATGCCTTGAGACTATATATATAATTGTGTAAAAGTGTTTAAATCATTACAATGCCCTTAGGGCTACATGCTTCAAAAGGAAAAAGATATAAGAGGACATACATTAACTTTCATAATTACAATTCTATGCCATCTCTATAAAAGTTCTCCTTTTTTACGAGTCATGCTACCCCTACACACGTGGGTGTCTCTTAACATTACGTCACATGACATCAAAACTGGTGCTTATATGTGGGCCTCCACCCAAACTGTTTGTGTGTAAAGCCATAAAAGAGGGCCTACACATGAAGTTAAGTTGTAAAAAAAAGTCTCATATGGATTAGTAAGTGTAAAGATCTTGGGTCTATTAGTTGAGAATGAAATTTCCTTTCTCGACTAGTCATTTCGGGATGGGCCTTGGACCCAACTTCACAAAGAATTTGTATCTAACATGGAGGACAAGGCAACAACAACAACCAATGCTCACAAGTAGTTCTCTTAATTAGTTTGATACAATTCTATTCATATCAGGTCTTCTTAAATACTAGCTTCCATAATATTCAATCATTGTGTTCTGGTTCTGAGCCTAACCCTCCTACAAAGTTGCACCCCACACAAACACCAAGATTATTCAAGAATCTTGTTATTCATGGCTCAGTTGGGTTGATGGGTTCATTCAGTATGAATAATATGACTGCATATCTTTGAGATTGGCAAGTACTTTTACAAGTATTAAAACTAGGTCCAGGTCCACTCCAAAATAACTAGCAAAAGTTAAGAGACATTTCCGCACAAATAACTATAGGATTCTTCAAAACACCCTCCCTCACATCTAGGACTATACAGATGATGGCATGAAACATAATCAACTTAAATGAGGCACAGACTAGGCCTAACAAAAAAACATGCACTACCCTGAAACCATGTTAAATTTAATCTATGTCCATCAAAAACTGAACACCCACACTTAGAAAACCGTTTTTGAACTAATAACCATAGGTTTTCCAAACCTGGACCAGTGTGAGACTATTCCCACTAATAAAATAAACATAGATGAAGTAAGCATTGTTTATGCTAATACAAGTGTTACAAAACCCAAACCGAACAGGGTGGTTGAACCGAATCCTAGCCCCTACCCAAATCAAAGAGAGATAAAACCTGGAAATCATTCAAAACACCACTGACTCGATTGGTTCAACCAATGAAGCAGCTAACCCAGACCAATCAGCTGGGTTGTGCAAGCAGGGAGAAATTTCTCCCTGGCCTAACTAATTATTACCAAATAAAGTGCAAAAGGTTCCGTTATTATAGGCAACTCTTTTTATTAGAAATGCCTTAAAAAAATATTAAACCGATCCCATCAAAATGTGACATCTAAAGAAAAATACCAAAATCACGAAAGAAAATGTTGAAACCTGTCTTTTACAATTATTAGAGCAGCCCAGGAATTCAAGAATTCAAGATTCCATTTCTTTACATTAATATCCAAGAGTATGTCTCTCCAAGTAAGAGACAATAGCATATATCCATATATCATTTTCCAGGAAAAATGGTGAAAATATAACAAAAAATTCTCTCCAACTGAAAAATTGCTAAAACAGTTCTTGGTGCCCTAAACTGATGCCATTAGAAAATTATGTTAAATTCTCCACAACTGAAAATTCGATAAAACAGTTCATGACGCCCTAAACTGATGCCAACAGAAAATTATGCTGACCCCTATCAAATCAGCTGACAAATTTTGATGGTTGGATCAAGTAAGTAATTAATGGCTAAAAGAGAATATTACTAGAATTTGACATGAAGATGAAGAGAGAGAGTGAATGCAGAGAGGACAATGAATGGATAAGAAAAAGAAAAAACAGCACTTCCCTTAAAAAATCTTCACTCTCTCCACAAAAAAACAAAAATACTAAATACTGCTGAAGAGAAGATGTATATGTTGAGTGAAAACATAATGAAAACTTGAAAACACACTTGTATCGAAAACAAGCTTTGACAGAGCATCAAATTTCAAACATGTCTACTAGTGATGCATTTAAAAAGAAAAAAAAGCTGACCTCATTAAGTGAATGGATAAGCGCATCCTCGCCAAGGGAAGCATAGATGGTCACAACTGTGATATTTTGGCGGAAACATCCCTGTCATCAGCCATGAATGCATTATTTAGGAGAAAACCAAGTACACAAACAGAGACTTGCAGAGATATATTGAGAGAGAGACTGCATAGATATATATACTTCAGATACAATACATAAAAATTAACCTTAAAGAAACCAATATAGCTTATCTGTATTTGACCATTTCATCCATGGATGAATCACCATACACCTACTTCCAAGTTGATAAAAGAAGAGCTATACTGGCTTCAAACATTTGCCAATCATAACATCTTGGTACATAAACATGTACAACATGTTTTGCATTGAGATAGTGAAGCCATGGTAGAATCTTTTGTTAATTTTTCTTTAATATATTTTATTAAATTCAATGTCTTGGAAAAATATTTTATTAAGGGTGGTACCTTTGAAGGAAGAAAAGTGAAAATGAACTTCTTAAAGGTTAAAAGGCGAAAAAAAAAAAAAAAAAAAAAAAAAAAAGATGACAGAAGCCATGAAGACCACCTGAAAAGCAATTAACCATTCCGGCCTTGTCTCAGCAAAGATTGCAGCTCGACCATTGGTAGCATGACCCAATCTGGTAAGCCCCGATGCAAAACTGCAAGCACGATCAAATGTCTCTCCATATGTTTGCCACTCATAATCCCCAAAGTGTAGCTTCTCAAATTTCCTACCATCCCCAGCCGTGATTACTTCTCTATTTATAAGCTTTCGGGACCCAAGACATCGATCCTTAACATGCTTTCTGCAAGCTTGCTCAAAAAGAGCTGCCATAGTTGAAGCACCCTCCCAAGGACATTGAATCAAGGTGGGAAACCTCCGGCTTTGCAAGGTAAAGCCAGATTCCCCACCAACATCTAATACTTGTTTTCCTCTTTGTTTTGCCTTTTTCTTGACCAAGAGTAATGAAAATAACAATGGCAGAATAAGACCAAGAACAAGTGCAGCAGTAGTTCCAGGTAACCCATTGTTTTCTCTTACCAAAGAGTAAATTTCATTTGCACGCTGCAGAAGTGGAGATTCTACTTGGCCTTCTCCAGTATCTCCCATCGTGAATACTTGCCAGATATCTTACCACTTCATACTAAATGTCCACCAAGTAGAAGTCTGAAATCAGTATCAAGACATAATTTCATGGTCATGCTAAAAATATCTACACATGAACAAAGCATAAATCATATAGACTCAAGAAGACCAGGTAAAAGCACAAAGAACAAAATGAAGTAGAAAATCTGCTTATTATGTGTCATATAAAGTATCATTTACTATCAAAACGACACCAGCTATCACCATGCATACCTATTTCTTTTTTTTTGCGGTGCTTGAACAAATAAAAAATTCAAGAGATCAACAGTGAGTAGGCAAAGATGAATGCTTATTCTGTAAAAATTTCAAATGGCAAGGTAAAAAAATTAGCATACAGGATTACAATCTTTGAGATTTTCAATCCAGCTCTCGTTGTCCGATCTCTAAATAAAAAAATACAATAGAATGTGCGGCAGAGTACTGGCAAAGTTTCTGCTCTTGATAGAGGAAAAAACACAGAATCACGACATGTATACTAACAGGACTCATCAAGTCATCTTGATTGTCAAAAATGTAATTCAGCAGACAGAGACATACAAGCAAGAAGCCTTCGATCCTGCAGTTCAAGAAAGACCTAATTTCATATTCATCATTCCAAGTTTCAGCTAAGAAAAAAAACTAAACTAAATAATTTAGTTCAAGATACTGGATGCACATCACGAGAAGAGCACGATCCAGAAACTAATAGAAAAGAATGAGTCCTCTAATTTTCACGATCCAGAGCTCTGCCGCTGGGGCTCATGCACCTAAATTTGTCCATGTGCCACCCATGCCAGCCTCAGCTTCCATCGCAAAAACGAAAAAAAAAAAGGAACACCACAGAGTAGAAGCTTCTTACGACCTAACACCGAGTCCAATTGACGCATATTACATCCATCCGATATTAAGATGATCTTATAGACAAGCAGAATAACGTCATGGAAAACAGAGTTAACGAGCTTCCAGTCGAAACTCCAAAGAATTTTACCTTCCGCGAGAAAAACTAGCAGAGTAGCAGTTTCCCTGATGATGGAGCCGACACCAGTCCAAGGCCCTTCATTAGTAGAAGGAAACTGGAAAAGACTAGAGAGCGGAGGATCGTGGATGGTAGCGTTGATATCCCAAGTATTACGATTTAATGATGTAATCAGTTATTCCAATTTATTAGTGCGCCGTGGAATGTGTGCTTGCTGCGATCAAGGGAGCGGGCCACGTCTCACCTGAGCGGCTTCCAGAGTGTCAGTGGCAGCTGATAGCTGATTCGCAGCACGTGAGGGTCTCCCAGGTAGTTTCTAGGCTATCGCAATTCTTGTGTTTTCTGTTCTCAAAGCAGGGCAGGTGGCACGCCCCCCGAGTTTTCGGACTTCCCCAAGGTTTCCAAATGACATTCCTTTATTGCCTCGGGAATTTGATTCCGTTTTTAAGGCGGGGAGAGGGCTGGCAGGCCATATTCACGGGCACACATGGGGCATAGATAAAAGATGTATAAAAACTACCTAGGCATACACATGCATGCATCATACATATGTTATGTGCCTACTTACAGATACGGACTGATAGTACACTTGCAAACATAACTGGTTTTGTTATTTTATATTACAAAATACGTAAAATATATACCATGAAATTATTTTTATTAAGGGGGCTTCGCAACTGCTAAGCTTAATGATATTGAATACGATCTGCAGCAATGGCGAGTCTCGTAAAAATGTCTCAAAACTTGTAGAGATTCATTTCAGCAAAAACGTTACACAAGTTTGCCATGCAGAATAGCCGATTTTTGAAGAAGTTTTGAACAAAAAACAAAAAAAAAAACAGAAAACAAATCCAATCCGAATATTGTACTAAATAACATATGTCATTAACAAACTTGGTAGCTTGATAATCGAGAGAAGGATGGCTAGAAAGAAAAGGGAAGCAAAACTCAAATCTTGTAATAGATACAGAAAATCACAAATATATTTGTTTTCTCTCATCTTTCCTAAATCCCAACATACCCTCATCAGCAACCCCAGTTTACGCAGATTCCCACGGAATCATCCTCGCCACAGCTTTCCCTATAAATAACTAGGTTTCAGATTTTCAGTGCAAATACAGCGAAACCCTCTAATATCCTTCTACTGAGGGCTTTACGCATGAACCTCTTTCTCAGGATTCTGCAGTCCCTGCTTGCATGCAGCAGAACCACTTTTTCTGCAACCAAAGCACTATCGAGTTAAACAACTGATGATACTCCAAAGGACTGACTTCACTCTCAAATACTGGAAGTGAGACTAGGAACAGAACAAGGATCATCAGAGGAAAAATAGAAAAACTGCAGTACGCAGCGGTCTCTGAGCTTTGCCTAGTAAAACATTAAACAACATCAAATAATAACAATTTTCGGTGCTTCGAGATCCAGGTCAACCAAAAATACAAATCTTACAGAACACATTTGAAGCGACGGATCCATCAAGCCACAGGACTAAATATAATGCCAACAATTGAAAAAAGGTTTAAAACTTGAAACAATTGTATATATAAAGTTTAAAAGCAAACACAAAATCATAAACATCTCAAATTGGACAAGAAGGAAAAGGTAAACAGGACACTTTCTTCAACCTATCAATGAAGTTAGCAAGGTTTACTTTACCAATTGGATGTTGGATCAGGATCAGGTTAAACTGACCTGCCAATTCCTCAGATTCGATGCATGTCTTAAAAGATTCAGGATGAGACATTCGCAATTTTATAGTTGATGTTCAAAGGAGAACACACACTCTGATGACTTACAGAATTAGTCTTGGTTGCATAGGCCCCCTGTTTAAAGGTTGACTCATCCTTTCCAGGTGAGTCAGGGCCTCGGGCATTGCCACCCGTCTTCTTTTCATCTCTAGCTTTGTTGAATATGACAGTGAATCCTTCAGCTGATGCAGGGTCATTGACGTCCCATTCACCAAACTTTGGTAGCGGTCGACCTGTGTCCTGTCCCCATTCAAAATAAAAATATATATATATAAAGAGTATGTACATTGAATAATTCATCTTTCATGCAGCATAAGCTCTAAAATGTATATCCATTATGAGGGGCTTAAGAAAACATGAGGACAACAAATCAGTGCTTTGGTGAGAGATAGATAGATAAATAGATAGATAGATAGAGAGAGAGAGAGAGAGAGAGAGAGAGAGAGAGAGAGAGAGAGAGAGAGAGAGAAAGAGAGAAAGATGGCTAATCTAGCATACTAATTTGGTCTCCCAGGCTGAAGCACCAGCTACAGATGCTAAGCCTGGTAGAAACCCTACTCTAGCTAGGAGAGAATCTATCACCAAATACTCAATCAAAGTTATTTTTCCAACCTGAAGAGCACTTGCTGGGTCCGGTTTTTCAGTAGAAGGCACATAAACTTCTGTAAAATATATGACTAAGATTGAAACTCGGGAACCACACAAAATTGACCATAACATGAGCCTTCATAGCCTTCTAATACTGCTGGGAAGGGCAAAAATGTGATCCTGAGTTCTTCAAGATGAGGGCCTTCACCATTTAAACAAGGCACATATTACAGGAGCACGAGTACCACTATCAATCTTACTACAAGTTTATGTAATGAATGTAGATGATGCAATTACAATTGATTTGACAGTACAGAAAAGCATATCTTCACCCTGGCATATCCCCCAAAGATAAACACATCAAGGGCTAGTGACACCAAAATCTGAAGCAATTACTTCACCACATAAATTGAATGGCACATATTACATACATCTAGAGTTCCAAATTTCAAATCAAAGGACAACTTATAGATGCTTACAAAAAAAAAAAAAGTGTTGGATTAAGCCTAGTTTATCTTAAAATGACTAGCCACTTAGGAAGCCTATTACTCAACCTCATAACAAATACTATTTCTTAACACTTAGTGAAACTTTTTCCCACTCAACATTTCCTCTCAAGTCTAAACTTATACATAACGGGCCTAAAACATAAGCACAAACTCGCAACTGAGCACAAACTGAATCTTGGCCCCCACACACATCCTACACTAATATCATGATTAGATTGAGCCTAGTTTCATCCCAAAATGGCATGTTCATCAGCCTTATAACCCAACCACACTTCTTAACACATATCAATTTGAAACTTTTCCTACTTAACACTCTCTCTCATATCCAAACTTACACACATATTGGACCTGAGACATGGGCAATATACATGGAGCACAAACTCACAATTGGGCACACAACACAAACTACGACCGGATCTTAACACAAGCTACTATTATACAAGGTCATGGCCACTAAAATCTGCCTTGAGCGTTCAAATACAAGTTATTAACGATATGATAAGGCAGCATTATCATAGTATTAGCTCCGCCAAGTTAATCATTGCATACATAAGGATGGAAGTGGGGCAGGTTTAACAAGGACCCTGCTCCGGGATCAGTCCATAGAAGATGCTTCATCAAACCACGAGGTGAAAGGCGGTACAAAAAGCATAAATAGTTGATGAATGCACCCTAACATGATGAGTGCTCTCGCACAATGCAAATAAACTTCCCTAATTCCTTTTTTTTAAAATCATCAGGAAAGAAACTTACCTCATTAGGATTAAATCTCTCATCAATGTTGAACAGATAAATCTGTCTCCAGCTATTTTTCTTGTTAGCAAATTCATTATCTACCCTTATATCATTTATTGGTGCAACAAAAAAATACATTTCATCATTCAGAACAAATAAAATAGTAAATAAAACTGACTTCCCTCTTATTCAATAGAAGATAAGAGTATGGGGATCATAACAGACAAAACAATTACAGACTTCAGAACAATCCAAGTAAATGTAACACACACAACCAAAGACCTAGTAAATGAAGAAAAAAATTCAACTTAACTACTTTTTGTATTTAAATTTCCTTTCCTTTTCTTTTTTTCCCATAATTTGTAAAAGCAAGAGGAGTTATATGACCTGCCTGGATGCACAAACAGCACAAGTTTTAAACATTCAATTGCTTCAATCACTTATTAGTCTGTATTGCTTCTAAAAGTTACTAAAAACAGTAACATCTAATTTCTACCCAATACAGATGGCAGTAACATCTAGTTTCAGCAAATGTATACAACCAAAACAAAATTCAAAGCCACACAGTTCTTCTCCAGGAAAAAACAATTAACAACACCAAGGAACCTTTTCATAAGCTCCACTTCTCTCATCTGTGTTGTGCAAAACATCCCTGCATGTCAACAATAGTAAACATGCAAATGATTGGCGATATGTGCAACAGCAGGGAGCTCAATGAATAGAAGATAGAACATTCCAAGCAACCCAAGGGAACCCATCAGTTGCATAATCACATAGGCCCAGTAACTAACTGATGGAAAGCAAGCTCCTATTATTACAGAATATAGCCCGTCAATTTGTTGATATTTTTTCTACGCATTTTATTTTACTTTGAAGCAGTGAAAGGACAGTTTTCTACAATTCCCTGTAACAAGGATCTAAAAGAAAACTTTGCTACCAAAATAGAAAAAGGTAATGCATCAGTTTGTACAACAAGCACCATCACAATTTGGCTTCATTTTGAAAGTTCCTTGAGTATTATGAGTGCCCGTCATTAGTTAATTATGGACTAGCCCCTAGCCATGAGTTGGTCAAGCAGGCAACTAGGAAGTATGGAGACATTCTGTGTAAATACAAATGCAAATCCTTCTATAATAGATTTAGTTACTCAAATCCTATATAAATTCCACTTCTATAATGTATCTAATATTGAATTTGAAGAATCCATATAGAAGTCATGGCAAAAAAATAGAGATAATCTTGCATATCAGAATTATTAAGAAACAAAATATGACTAAACCTACAACTTGACCTCAGAAAGGATCTTTGAATCATGCAAATTATTGCATAAATTCTATACTACATTGCATGGAGAGCCGTCAAAGCATTCCCTAGAGAATCTCACAAAGAAACTTGACAAAAGCAGGATTCTGAGTTCACCTGGAACTATGATTAAAATAGCTCGTACTCTCTACTAAGCAAATACAAATTAATTCAAACTTCTGTAGACACTATTTGACCTAAAATAAGAAAGTCCTAAAAATAAAAAGAGATTGTAAAAAAATGGGAAACTCCTAGGCTAAATGGGACACTAGCATTAATTAAGAAACTCTTAAGACAGATACTTTCCTGATTAACAAAATTTTCAAAATTGAAAAAAAAAGAAGGAAACACCATACAAAAAACAACTACAAAATAGAGACTCTTACAATAGTTAAAGACAACTTGGAATCTTCTAAAAATATAAACAGTAAATTAAGAATCTATTGTGTTTATGGCATCATTAGGGTGCTCGATTAAATTAATTTCAATTAAAAAATGCTTTCCAGATAATATCAGAATAATAGAAGGGCACTTTTGTGCTCCTTCATGAGACAGCTCGCTAATTTCTTCTAGTCGATCATTTTCTCCAACCAATTCAGAACCTTATACAACAACGGCAATTAGTTGAGTTCCACCAATGGCTCAGAGAAGCTTTGTGGAAGTTTCATTAAAGAAACTCATCGACCATTTCGTATTTTAATTATACGAAACACCATCTCCATATCATTCCAAATGTAAACAAATAAAACACCATCCTCACCATAGTGTAATATCTGTCTCCAGCGGTGATTTATGTAATACCACCATTGCTATAATATAAGGGGTAAACCTTTCTGGACATTGAACATTTCAGGAACAATCTGACTGTATGTTAGTCTATTTTATTTGACAAAATGAAGGATCCAAAATTTGACCTTTATTCCAGTTTTGAACCTTTTTCAAAAATTCCAAATCCCTATTCTATTGAACCAAAAGACTCTGGGTTGATCAACAGATCTCGCTGATTGAATAGAATCCTTTAGTTGAACTAGAACAGAGTTTATGGAACCATACTGAATTTTTTAAGATGCAATATCACCTTACCCATTTCCCATTAACTACCCAAAATCCAAATTTATTATAAAAATTTTTTGATCAACAAAAGGCACACAGACAAAAATCATCATTTATCTCATGCCACTCGTTAGTTGTAATACAGGATATACAAACTAGTCATATAGGGTAAAACGAATGCAAGCACAAATCCTAAAGAATCAAAGAAGATCAACTAAAATATTTTCAAAAGGGGACAGATGAAGACCAAATGACATTGGAATGCACCTAGCTAGTAGTCAAGGAAACAAAAGCCAAGGCAGAAAACAAGTGCCAGAAGATGATATTTCTTTGTGATTCTATTCCGACAAATTTTCACCCTAACCGATGCCTACACAAGAAATTGAATTAGAAGAACAGGAAGAAGCACTTTTTGTTCCCATCCTTTTCTTCCATAATACATAAATGCTTAAGCAATCAACAGAAGACGATGTAAAATTTAATATTCTATTGAACAGCCCTATAAAACTTCACAAATAGTGAAGAATAATACTCCTCAGCAGCTAAAAGCCTACAGTTTGTTAAAAAACAGGTAGTAAATGGCAAAAGGTTGTATACATGACATCAAGGTGCATGATGGTTTGCAGTACCCCAAAAGCTATGATACTTGAAATGTTGTAAACCACAACAGGTGTCACAAGAAAATAACAAGAAAGAGTTGTCATAAAAAAACACAATTTTTGGATGTAATAATCACAAATACACCCAACCAAAAATATCAAGTAGCTTGAACAACTCAAAAAGTAATAAATCCAAGAAACTAATTTATAAGAACTAAGATGTCCTTTGCTTTCCCAAACATTAGGAACTTATCATAAAGCTCAGCCATTGGTAATGATATAAGTCTTTTCCTACAAGATCTGCTTGATAGAAGGAAAATTGTGCATCTTATTAGAGCATGTAGCCTGGAATAAACTTAAGTAGTAAATAAGAAAGAAACTCCAACATCTGGACTAAATAAGCACAATTGCATACACATCAAGTAAAAAACATACTAACAAAAAATAGAGAAGGATAACAAATCATAATTCCATGAAACACAATACAGACGACAAAATCACTAAGGGCACGGAAAGAGTAGCCCACTACAACAGAAGTAAAACGAATGACGAAACCATAAACATAACCAAAGAAGTCTCTTGATGACATAAAACCTTAATAAAATCATCGACAGGGTAAGATAGGACATGCTCCCGCACAAATTTAGTGAATTTAAAAAAGATGAACGTTTTAAAATTAACAGCAAAGCAACTGATTTACAGACTCTATTGAATTATAACCAACAACTTAATTAATTCAACTCATTCCAATCGGAAGGAAGTTAATTAATATTAATAAAGATACAAATGTTGAACAGAAAACAAACTACCCTAGCTCTGCATATGACAAATAAAACAAAACAAAAAACATAACAAATAAACAGATGAGAAAAATCTCCATCAATCGCCAGAAACCCTTCCATCAATCATCACACAAAACAGACACACAAACTCTCAAAAAAAAAGACCGGAAAGTTCAATCCGAGACACATAATACCATGACGACAAAGCAAATGCATCAGAATTTGATTAAAAAAAAAATCCAATTGGTCCAGAACAAATCGATCAACATAAACGCCCAGAAAACTTCGCAGTAAATCGAAGGAAGATTCAAAACAGAGAAGCGAATCATACCGACATGAATTCCGATAGAAAGACAAAATCACGAAGACGGCTACGATTACTCCTCTTAAAGCGCTCTCAGAAAATGAAATGAGGGAGAAACAGGGGGAGACATTTATACTGTCCGAGTCTTGGAAGGAGGTCGTATACCGTAGCTTATTATTTCGATAAATAAACGGGCCATGTGAGAAGTCTCCGTTATAGTCCCCGATGCAAGTCTCCGTTAATAAGCTCGAAGGAGTACGTTAACGGAACGAAACGGAACGGAGTGGGGTACACGTCAGTACGCCTTTCTGGCCGCGTAGCTGCGTAGGTTGAACGATGACCCTTGTTTTGGTAGCCCGCAGGAGTACCAAAATCAACAACTTGGCGCCGACGTTCCGTTTTGGAACTTCCTCGAGTGGGACCATTCTTAATTTCTTTCCGCGAGCTGTGAAAGTCATTGACTAAGTCAAAAGGTTCGGACCATGGACGTGGGGGCCGCGGTTGTCAACTTCTCCACGAACTGGGGCCCACAAACTTAAGAAACCAAAAAAAAAAAAACAAAATCATCGTGTCAAAAGGTTTAGGGTTTGACACTCGTTGACACTTTTGATTTAAACCTTTACATAAACAATTGATCTGCCACCATTTATTATTTTACCACTCGTTCCTATGTAACCAGTCTCAAAATCACAAGCCTATATTAATCAGAAATATTTGTAAAATTGGGAATTCTAACATCGAGGAGGGTCGGATGCTGCACTAGATGGGTATACTTTTTTTAAAGTCGGCGGTATCGAACAATGAAAAGGATAAATTACAATTTTCGAACTAGGTTCCACTTGGATAATGCCTTGGTGGAACTAGGACACCTTCATCTGCTAGTCTCAGCATTTACAGAAGCTTCTATAGTAAAAAGAGGTCTTGAAACTATTCACAAATCCCCATCCCCCCTAAAAAACAACTGCCAGCCAAGACAGGAGATAAATGGTGATTCTTCTCTATTGATCTTGCCCAATCGTTCTCCAAATCTGCATGCCAAAAAAGATTAAAAGCAGCCTGATTATTTCGTCAAAGAAAAGGCCCAGCTTAGACAAATTTCAGAGTCAGAAGTTGTTACGTTTTCCTTCCAAATTGTCAAATGTAGATATTGCAAAAGCAGACAATGTTCAGGGATGCATTCGTAGCAACAGAAAATCCGTTCAGTTGATCGCAAAACAGAGACTAGAAGAAAAAAGGTCTAAAGGTGGAGAGGAGTTCAAAACACCTAGCTGAACCTACCTGATGGAGAGGAACCGAGTGACTATCCTGTACACAGGAAGCTGAAGAGTGCATACGGGCTTGGCTAGTGCAAATCTGGCCAATCTCTCCCTGAAGCTGTAAAGCTAACCAAATCCAAAACCTTCACTAGCTTCATGGATAGCCAGCAGCAAGCGCTCTTGAAGCTGTTCTTTGGAGGAGTACTCCGGAACATCAAGCTGATTGAAACTGAACATAATAGTACAATAAACCATCAATTATTCTCTTTTCATTTAGCTGCTCTTCATTTTCTCTTTACCAACCAGACAAAAAAAATAGGATTTACCATGTATGAGCTGACGGCAATCTTTTTGGGGCTCCATAGGCTTTGTGAATCTGAAAGCGTTGAGGACCTGAAATACCCTGCAGCGCTCTAAACCCCTCCAGTGGAACCTGGAATTAGCACGAGAATCAAACAAATTTAAATACAAGTGAATTCATAAGAGTTCAGAATTACAATTGGAGGAAGAAGTAAATGCTAAACTAAAAGGAGGCTTTTTGAAAAAAGAAAAGGCCACTGACACTGATGTAAATCTAAGTACTAAACAATCATTACCTTTGATGTTCCAGTCACAAACTGCAGCAACTTAGCCATATCCTCCTTGCTAAAAGCTTTAACTACCTCCCAAAACCATTGAACCACACTAGAGGCAGCTGAATAGCCAGTGTACTCAGTGTTGGCTTTCAAATCATCCACTGCAAAAGGCCAATCGTGTAAAAAACACAGACATAGACAAACATACACATGAATGAAACACGTGAGTGAAGGATGGACAAAACCAACTTACAATCAATTTCAGGCAAACCACTAATCAGAAGCTCAAGCTCCTTATCATTAAAAATTGAAATAAGATCTCGAGGTACTAATTCATTGAACCCTTCAAGGAAACTATTAATTTGAGGGCGAATAGCATTTGTCAAGATGTGTTCTGCCACAAGGTCTACATATTCATGTTTAGTCTCTTCAGTGACCCTGATATTTCTTCCTCCAGGTTTCAGCTCATAGTCCATGACCTTTGCCAAAAGAACAAAAGCAACCAAACAAAAGAAAATGTCAGGTCCATGAAGAGAATCGAAATCGGTGAGAAATTGACGTACCAAAGTAACTCATAAGACGGGTCATGAAATGTAAAATGCATCATTGTACAATGGGAAGTACTAATACAGGCTACATGTGCGTAAAGAGATCAACTGATTGAAGTTTAATGCAACTTGAAAACATCCAATCCAGCTCACACAGCATGTCAACCCTCTTAACAAACATCATTTTTCATACGTAACAATTCTGATACATTAATGTATTTAGCAGGTTACCAATGCAAACACATACAGCTTCGCTGCAAATTAGACATCCTATCAACTTAAACAGCATGTCCAATTCTCAGCAGCATGTCAACACTCTAACAACCAACAGATATATCAAATGCACACTGATACATCCAGTAAACTGAGCAAAACCATAAAAAAATTTGCTTTTCCAACTTTGCTGAAACTCAAAAATTGCTTTCTCACCTCATTCTTCTCGTAAAGGATGTGCTTCTCCTCATCAGCATCCATGCTAAATGTCAGATCCGGAATGTCACTAACATCATTCTGATCAGTATCAAAACCAACTATCAGTACTGCCAGACACCGACAATAACAAGAACATCTTTAAGCTTATCAAGAAAATTACTAATTTCCACATCAGCCACCAACCTCCAGCATCCACTTCAAATTCTTGTAGTAGTCTGGATCAACAGCTTCAATATCATGGTATGTCACCTTAATACCAAGAATATGCTTGTAAAAGGAACGAGTGAAATAGACATCGAGAAGCTGACCATCAAAGACTGCTTTTGCGACCTGCAAAGGATATCATAATAAAATGATGGTGAACACACACACACACAAAAAAAAAAAAAAAAAAAACACAATCTAGGAAAGAGGATCACATAGAAGCTTACCACACGACCCACAAATTTGAAATAAGAGAGATGCTCTGTTTGGTAAACAGAGTTGGGGTTAGGTTGAAATGTTGCATTGTTGCCTACAGTAGTAAAAAGCAAAGCCCCTTTGTCAAATATAACTCTTGACAATAATTGATACCACTCTCTGGTGAGGCCACCAGCATCAATTCCTTCTTCCCCTTGAAACTGGACAGTTAATCTTCCTTTCAGATCCAGACTTGGGCGCATCCTCAACTGGTTATAGGAATCCTCCAAGACATATGCCCTACGGACACTTATTCGAAGTGGAGCAGAAGGATGTTGCTCGTGTTGCTGCCTAATTCGTGATCGGAAATAGGATCTCTTATTGTCAAAATCAATCAACCTTGGTGTCTTAAGCATCAAGGAGTGTGACTTCTCTAAAAGACCAGGATTCTGCCTTATGAAAGCATTTAGGAGACGCCTATGCTTATCAGCAAATTTAGAGAATGTCATTGAACCATCAATTCGTCTCTCACTAGGCCCACCATATTTGCCAGATGGAGGTGACAATGATGAACTTCCAACCGATTCCTTCACTTCTCTGGCAGTCACATTGACCAAATCCTGCTGTGTGATGGATTGAGCAGCTTGCAGCTTCTCACATAAAACAAAGAAAGCCTCTATAAATGGAATAAGTCTCTGAGTTCCGGGAGGGAGAGGAGGGGACAAGGAAGCCCCGCCTCCTAGAAGATCACCAGCATTTGCACTTGATATAGGAGACGAGAGAGCAGAACTATGCCCCAACTTTGTCTCCGTTGCACTAATGCAATCGCTCAATTCTTGCCATAATGGTTCAACAGCAACATTTAACTTCCACATAACGCTCTGCTCCTCCTGTTCCTCTTGACTCATGCCACCTTCACCAATCTGCGAGGTTAAAACACTAAGAGCCTGTAACACACGCAGAATTGCTGCCCCAGCCATTGACCCCGCACTCAAGCCCAACATCTGTGTGTGTCTGAGGGTCACAAGTTCTTTCATGGCAGAGCTGCTTAAGCCATGAGCTAAACCGGCAAGCTCAGCAGTAAAAAACTTTCTATGAGGAGCAGCAACCGAAGCCAATTTCTTCAGAACCTCAGCAGCAAGTATATAGACCTTATCAGAAAGCCTGACCAATAAAAACTTCGAGTTAGTCATAATGCTTATGACACACACACACACCACCTTCACTTTTTAACCTCCCATGAACACCTGGTTGTGGGAGAGTCGATAATAGTATTGAAAATATTCAGTTATAGAGACAGACAAACAAATGTTGAGCCAAAATTATCAGGTCTATCTCTTCCCTCAAAAAAAAAAAAAGGTCTATCTCAGAAAAAGAAGTAAATTTATAGATCTTACCCTTCATGAGCCAAAAGGCTGCAAAGATTGCGCATTTCCGATTCGGGAAGCTTCAAGAGAATGTCATATGGATTGACAGTTTTCTTTCCGCCAGAAGATCCTTCAGCTGCAGCATCCTTATTCAGCTCCTCATTTGCATGACATTCAGAAATAGGAGGATCTTTCTGAGAATCTGGCCCACCATCAAGCCGAGAGTTGGAATCAGAATTTGCTGAATGGCCCACATCTACGTGAGAATGACACTCAACCTTTCTAGCAGCATTGTTAACCACCACTTGAAGCAGACCCATGACCTGGAAAGAGCTAAAATAAGCAAGCTATTGACTTCTAGGTGACTTAGCAAAATATTCCACATAAAAGCTCACTGAAACCTGTTCAAGATGTGCACTGCTACGTAAAAATAGGGGTCGATTAAGGAGTTTAAGAAATAAGATTAGAGGGATGTCTCCTTTCTGAGATGACTCCAACATCTCTTCTTCCATTTTCTCCTTCCCTTTCTCCTTATCATTTGATTGTGCCAGATTCGGACATTCTGAGGGAGAGGGAGCATCAAAGTAAAAGAGAATGTTGGCGACAGCTATATGATTTGTTGCGAGATATGTTAATATCTCAAGAATGCGACGTGACACCAAGGGTGGAAGACCTAAACAGAAGAATATAATCAAAGTTAATCTAGTTGGTTACATAAGAGTTTTAATATTACATGAATATATAAGAAATCATTGACAAGAAAGAGTGGTACCATCCAACTGCTGTGATCGACCATAAACAACATTCCATTGACAACCATAAAGTCTCTGAGAATTAGTTGCAGCTGACCCACAAACAAAACCTTCAGCTTCTGATTTGATCATATCAAGCAACAGGTGGATCAAAGTAGCCCGTGTAACACTATGAGCACAGAGGTTTAACAAAAGTCTTTGAAGAAGGCCTTTCCCAAGGGGCTGTTCACAGAGAATGCAAAAACAAAAAATATCACCCAATTAAGAGATTGTTCTCGCATGCTATAAGACATGCATCAATAAGAAATTATAAATCTAAAGTTGTAATTTAAGTCACCTGTGCTAATCTTAAGAGACGGATCAAGGCTTTCAATGCATCAGCATCTAAAAGAGGTGTCCCTTCAATTTCTTTAACTTTTAAGCTGTTTGCAATAGCAGAAACTGTTCTGCGACCCACAGTAACACCCACACCTCTGTCCATCACAGTCTGCCTGTCAAGCCCCAACCCATTTCTCCTCCCACCCAATCTGTGATTGCCACCAAAAAGACTACGTGCCTGATAGTGACTCATTGCTCTGTCCCTTAACATTTGAGCCTCCGCAAGTAACGGTGAAGGCAATGCTGATAAAACAGCCTCTGAAGATGTCAAAAGCACCTGGGAACACAAAAAACAAAGATGTTAGAAAGGATACAAGATCCACAACTAGAGTCAAAAACTAAAGAATGCAATTACCTCTTCTCGCAAATCAGCAGGGAAAGTAGCTATTATAGATGCATTATCCATGTCAACAGGCTGACCCTCTGCTTGTGATTGTACAACTCTTTGTGCCCTCTGTTGTGCTAGCACTTCCGCTTGGATATCAGGAGGCAGAGCAGCTAAAAACTCTGGATCAATCTCTTCAGCAGTAGGTGGTGCATATCTTGCAGGCTGGACAGACTGAGCCTGCTGTGATGCCAGAACTTCAGCACGTAGATCCTCAGGTAAAGCTTCTAAGAAAGTTGGATCAATAGTGTTAGTGCTAGAGGCCTCATTACTAAGTGGGTTGGCATTTTCAGCAACTACCACATTTTGCCTAGCAGATGGCTCATCACCACCATTGACAGAAACATGTCCAGCTCCTTCAGCCTGACTACCAGTAGGGTCAGAACCATCCATATCAACATCAGCACTTTGACAAATTGAAGCAGTATGACCATCATCACCTGCATCTGGCATTTCAAGTCCAGAATCAATAACTGCATGAGTGCTAGAATGGCTCTCCGTTGCAGAAGGTGCATCATTACACACTCTTAGTCCAAAGTCGGGAAGATTTGCAGCCATCTCAACCATGCCATCTTGAGCTTGTGTTCCCACGTTATCCAAACCAGTGGATGATGTAACAACCTCAGGAATAGTCTCCAGCCTACAGCCAGCTGCAGCAGGTCCATCCACTATGTGCACACTTTCACTGCCAATTGATCCATTAGCTACTCCGTCTGAATCGACTTGCCTAGACACTCCTGCTTCACTAATCACATGATCAGCATCTATTTGTTCACAGGAGTCAGGAAGCTCAGGCTCCCCTCCATCTGTTTGATTTTCCTGGTTATGTACAATAGAGTTTCTCCCTAAACCCTGAGTCTGAGCTTCACCATCCTGGCTCCCAACAATGTCATCTGCTATCTGTGGTTGGTTACTAAGATGGGAAGGAGGTGAGTCCAATTGTGGCTTTTCCTGTCGAGCAGAATTTTCAGATTGCCTGGGCACTGAAGGGCTATTTAAGGGAGTAACAATGCGTAACTGAGAAATGAACTGTTCCTCCACTGCTTGTGCAATTGCTGCAGCTTGACCACCAGCTTGTGGTTGACCATCATCTGTCCATCGACCATCACCAGGCCCTCTTCTTCCCCCCAGATGCATAGGGTCCATCCCCAGGGAAAAGTCAATCAAAGGTGGGGGTGCAGCACCAACCAAACGGTCACCAAAGAGGGTAGCTGCTGCGTGCTCTGATGAAAGCACAGGAGCATCAAACATGTAAAAATGAGCCACATCAAAACTTCCCACTGAAAGAGCTTCCAAATCTCTAGATGAGTTTCCAGCAGAAGACCACAATGAAAGGTTCGGATCTGCTGACTGTGGTTGCCTAAGGAGAAGCGGATGTTGAAAAGCAGTTCCTTCCAGACCAGACCGCTCCATAAATGTTCGACTACCAGTAGGGCGGCGGCGTTCAACACCTAATGTTCTCCGATAACCAATTATGTCATCCACATTTACACCATGGAATGGTTCTGCTGAAACATCAATGAGACCACTTGCAGCACCAGGTCGCCCCAACACCTGCAAGTGGTCTAAGCCATCTAAGCCTTCCCTCCACCTCACCTCTATTACACGGTTCTCATGGAAATCATCATCCTCTTCATCAATCAAGTCATCATTATAATCATCTCCAAGCCCATTATCATCATGATCTTCCACATCAGTATCAGCCAAAGACATCAAAGCAGCTCCCTCTTCAGCAATATCCTCATCCTCATCATCATCTTCTTCATCATCCTCATCATCCTCATCACCATCTTCACCCATATCCTCATCATCATCATCACCCATATCATCATCTGCCCGGTGCTCAACGCGAAATGTCATCTCAATCCCATTTGTATTTCGCAGAACACTACCTTCATCTATCTCTTCACGCATAAACTCCACAGCATGTTCCATAGGTGGATGACTGCTCTCTTCCATTTCAGTCCTCATTTCCTGCTCCATATTCCTGTTTGCATCCCTGTCCCCTTCATTATGAGAAGATATGTGAACCTGTTGCTCAGTTCGCACAACCTCTGCACTTAGTTGTTGAATATTGGTGTTTTGCCCTTGCTCTGTAACTTCATTACTTGAAAATGCATTTGCCTGATCCTCATTTCTTCCACTTGTTCCACTTGACTTCTTCTTGCTTACTCCATCCAGCTTGAAAACTTGTTCATTCGCGTTGGCAGCCCGTGTTAAACTTTCCAAGGCTTTCAATATGAGATTCACAACTTTGGGAGCATCAGGGTGGTCTAAATCAATGACCTGAAGTACATTAGTCAAACATTCAACCATTCCACCATCTATCATGGTTTTTGCGATATCAGGTGAGCAGCCAGGACTTGGTAGGTTACTAGAAGATGAATTTTTAGACAAAATGGAATTTACCAAGTCAGCAAAGCCCAAAACCTTCTTGTTTGGTAGCAAGAAATTTATGTAGGAACAGCTTTCAGAGAACAAAGAGAAGGCTCTCACAATTTCGGCAACCACTCTTCGACGCCCCTCAGCAGAACGACCACATAGCACTACCAAGAACCATGAAGCTTTTTCCGACAGTTTATCTCTCCATTCATCTGCTGTTTCAGCAGTTTTATCAGAAGACAATGGAAGCAGCTGGTGCAACACATGATGCAACAGCCCACCTGTAACAGCTGGCCCATTCACTTGAGTGGATCCTCGCAGATGAGATATCTCTGAGTCACGTCTCAGGACAACCCCAACAGCATGTACATACATGAGGAGTATATCACTCATTAACTTGAGTACAAAAGTCACCTTTGCGAGTACAGTGGATCTCTCTGAAAGGCTACCACATTCAGCCTTTTTCGCCTCATCAACTTTTGATTTACCTTTCTCTTTCATGGCAGGTTCATCAACATCCATAGGTGTCAAAGAGCTAGTAGACTCTTCTTGTTTTCTTGATGATGGGAAACCCATAATGATTTCCAGAAGCTGGTCTATTACTTGAGTAAGACTGGCCGGTATTTTCTTGTGACTTCTTGAACACTTGACAGGCCCATCATGCAGCTTATTTTCAGCCATACGGACACATTCATTTGATATAACCCCAACTTCAGCGACAGAGGCTTTTGATTTTTCTTTCTCTCTATCTTTTTCCTTTGATAGGACAATGTTAATTCTACCCCCTGAAGAATCCAACTGGCAAACTGCAGCTGCAGCTTTCATGAAAACTGCTGGATCTCTTGAGATAACTGGGGCCATTGATGTCAAGAATGTCCGAGGTTGAAGACGGGAGCCATGGCGACTGACGATGCCAGCTAATGTTTGCCTTATCTCCAACTCCATTGCAGTCTGTAAGGTTTGAGGATCTTCAAGGAGGTGACGAATAATAGCAGAAGCAACACTGTCATATCCAGGGAAAAAACAACTCCTTGGGAGACTAAAAAGAGCTGTCAAACCACCATTTTCAAGAAACTGCATGGCTATAGCATGTGTTTTTGTTAAACGAGAACATAATTGCAAAACAGCCTGCATTACCATTGCAGGCAGATGTTGTTTTATTAAGTCACAACAAACTTCCAGAACCTGATGACTTTCCTCAAGAGTCAGATATCCAGTCGACTTGCCCAATATTTTCTCAAAACCATCAATAGATCCTTTCTCTCCACCATCAGAAGCAGATTTTGACTCCTTTACTGGAAGAGATAGAGCAGCATCTTCACCAGAGGAATCAACCCGGGACCCTGAATTACCTTCAGTGCTTTCAGAAGGAACTTTGGGTTTTGACTGCAACATATTATCCAGAATCAGAAGAAGAGCACTTACACATTTAGGTACTGAAGCCTCCTCCCTACACACAGTCCTTCCCCGGAAGTTAAGTAAGATGCCTATTGAAGCAGAGACTATTCCATTTTGTGCCGCAATTTCTCTCATATTACTATCCTCACTGAGAAGTAAAGCAAGTATATGTGATATGGTGCATAATGCACTGGTGTCTTTTGAAAAATCTGAAGGGCAAAGTTTTAGTTGCTGTATAAGGTACAAGGCCACTCTGGAGCGATCTTCACCTTTCTTCCTATTGCAAAGGGTTACAAGCAAATCAGTCAGTGGGAAAGCCATTGAATCACTACTCTGAAATAGTTTCATAGATGCAGCAAGAATATCATCAATGGGGGGTGGCTCTGCCCCACGTTCCTCAGTCAGAACATCCTTGGTCCTGTCAATGCTGTCCTCTTTAGATGCTTCGGTTGAATTCCCAAGAGACAAAGCCAGTGCTCGGGCAAGTTCATCGTCCTCTTGTACAGGATCTTCAGCATGGCTAAACAACCATTCCATAGCCATCTCAACACTGTTTGACTCAACCCGCCTCAAAGCTTCTTCAGCTCTTGCCCTGGTAAAACCCATTTCAACTATAGTAGCAATTGTTGATTCATCAGGTGGAGGCCCAATATAGCGTTGGCTTGTTCCCCCTGTCATACCATTTCGACTCCTCTTGACATCTCCTACTCCAGAGTATATGTGAGTAACAATAGAAACAACAGAAGCAATAAAATTTGGGCTACAATTTGGAAATAGAGGGTGATTCCACACAGGGAGTATTACATCCAGAACCTGAGACTGCAACATGCGAACAAAAACCTCTGGATCTCGAGGGACAGAAAATAACCCAATGGATAAGCCAGCAGCTGGCTGAACAAGTAGCTGAGTCTGAGATGAAGACGTTGGTGACAAAAGCAAAGCAGAATTGACAAAATATTCCAAGAGACGGCAGTAGCTTTGCAGTGTATCAAGTAACCACAGACTGTGAGACAACTTGTTTCCTTCAGTGGACTTTCCTTGATCTACTCCAGTGGCAGGAACAGAGTAAGGTAATGTCCACAGCAACTGGCTTGTGGCCTCAAATGTAGTCAGAAGCTCCTTAAACGTCCCATGCACATAAAAATTATTCACCAACGCTGTGTTGCATGAACGACGTCGATTATCAAATATTAGGGCCACCATGTCCTCCACAACTTTCCCAAGATACCTGCATTTGACTGAAAGTGACATCTCAAGACCAGCAGAAGAAGCAGACTGCCCTGAATAACTAAGAGCCTCATGAAATATTTTAGCCAGAGCAGTTGCAAGGCACTTAGAGGCAGAATTCAATGCACCCGAATCAGCTCTTCGACGGTTTGGAGTGGCAAATCCTTTGACCAGGGTAGCATGAAAGGAGCGCACAGCAAAAGAAACTTTACTTAAAATTTCTGAGACAAGTGCATCAGGACTCTTCTTCTTAACATCTTGGACCAGGGGGACTTCAGAAGCATTTGTGGGACCTTCTGAATCTATCTGTGATGGCTCCATATGCCTTGCAATCCTACCACCCCGAGTCCGCGACAAACCATGTCTACCATGGCGGTGCACACCATCCCCAGAACGCACAACTGACAAAAACTCGTGTTCAGCATTCCAGCGAGACGCAGTACCATTTCTCACCGCAAGAGGGTTCAAGTACGTAACGTATGGTGCAGGGTTCCCATCATCATCACTTTCTCTGCCAGCCAAATTGGAAGTAGGAGGATCAGAAGTCCCAGTTTCTGCATCCATATCCTGTTTTTCATCTACCTTTGCATCACTGCATAAAGAGATCTGCCAGAGTACCTCCTTATATGCCTTGCCTAAATCCTTGAGAACATCAGCATCTGCAGAACCCAACTCAGAAACCATCGTAGTTGTGCCCTTCAACAAAAAGTTGGCCAGTGACAGAAGCCCCTCCACACTAGAGAGGCACTTCAAGACTTTTGTTTGGTTGGCCAATTCAAGCTCAGCCAGCCGATTCCCACTGACAGAAGTAAGATATTCATTTGTCAACTTCAGATGCTCTCTAAGAAATGCACAAACAGAACGAGCAAGAGCAGCAGAATGCTGAGGTGAGAAATTCTTAAAGGCAATTGATATACTCTGGCCAATAGATACAGAAAGAGGCAACAACCGCAATGTAAATAACTGCAACACTGCCTCAATGCCTTTCTTCTCAATGAAAACACGGCATGTATCAGCATTCTGAAGAACAGTTTCCAGGAGGCGTGCAGCATTGCTAACATATTCTGGAAGGAAAGACTCAACATTCCCAGCTAAGGCATCAGAATTATCAATCATCTGCTCAGAACTTTCCATTCTAGAAGAATCGTTATCATCCACTCCAACAATGTTTTTCTCTTCCGTATCAGTTTCCATAGGAACAGGAACAGAAGATGAGCCAAGCACATCTGATGAGGAGGGAGGAGCTTCAATACAGGACCCAATCTTTGAAATGGTCTGCAAGATCTCAATCAGTGTTTCAACTCCAGGACCCCGTAAAGAGGATGCATGACGCATGAGTTCATCCAGTCCAGTTGATAATGAACCTGGGGTATCCCCCATAAGAGCACGTAGATATGTCCTGGAAGTGAATATTTTTACAAAGCATCTCAAAGCATTTCTGTCCTTCACAGCTTGCAACCCACTGTTATTCAGGCACAAAGCATCCAGGCACTGCGGTATACAAGTTATTGCCTCTGAAGAGCAAAGAACCCCACCTAATATTGCATCCAAAAAAGCACAAGGCAAATCAGCAACATCCAAGACAGGAAAACACGTAGGGTCTTTATGTATCAGATCACTCATCACCGTCGCAGCAAGCGAGAAGACCCCACCACCAAAATCTTTTGCTCGTCTAAAAATAATGCATAAACAATGAGGCAACAAACTCTCTTCGGAACCATAGATTCGTGAACTAGTTCCAGGAGCATATGTCCCAAGTGATATAGCACGTAATAGGGCTTTCATCAATAACCTTCTGTGGTAGGTAATAAGAGCTTCAGAATACAAAGGCTGCACATCTAGCTCATTAGACACCCCAACAATCTGTTTGCCCTTCTTGGTACTCTGTGACTCTTCCTCTTGCTTCTTTGGACCTTTCTCCACATAAGTAACTTCCACTTTTAGCCGTGCAATAGTGTCATCCAACCCACCTAAATCTCTGAACAAAGCAGCAGCTGGGTTACTATAATCCATGAAAGCCTCCAAAACGTGAACAGCAGTACTGACCAAGTGCAAGTGTTGGGGATTTGTATCTTTAAGAAGAGGCAGAAGAGTCGGTATAAATCCCACTTCCCTAAGGGCTGAGCAACCAGAAGATGATGAAACCAACACGGTTACTAGCGATAAGAGTGATTCAGCAAAGACAACAGACCATTTTGAGGAATCACTTGTGATGGAATCTATAGATTTCTGCATAAGGCTGGGCAAAATCCCCCGATAACCACCTGAAGTTACAGCAGTTAATACGGATGTTTGACGGGACCTGTCTTGGCATAGAGCAACTAATGAAAGTATTGCCAAAATGCGGATTTTCTCGGGCACTGCATCTTCAAAGCTTAATAAGCTGACCAATTCACTGACAAACTCAGGTTCATTGTTAAAGAAGGCAGCCAAGTCATCAGCATCATTACTTGCTTGAACGAGAACCACAAAGGCATAGAGTCGAATGCAGATGTACTGCTGCCTAGAAGCCAAAGAGCCAAAAGCCCTTGCAAACCGCAGTCTTGATAGAAGAGAAAATCTCAAACTTGAAGGCACATTGTATTCTGTCGCTAATTTATTTAAAAGTTCAAGATCATTCTCCTGGCGAGTGCTAATTCCTTGTAGATGAATAACTTGCAAACCTCGGTTTTCTTTTTCACTAGGTTGAACCAAAGAATCATTAACACCATAGAACTCAAAATGGAGGGTGCAACCCAGGTCATATGCAACTGAATCACACCCATCCTCCACAGAGCATGCAATCAGTCCCAAACCTTCTTCTTTTCCTCCCCATCCTTGTGAAAAAGCAAATAACTTGGAATTCAGAGAAGCATCGCGTATAGAGCACTTCCCAATTGTTTTCTTCAGAAATGCAGCTAAAGTTTGCAGGCTAGCTTCAACAACATCCGCATCAGTGGAGGCAAGAAGAGATGAAAGATGCTGCTGCAGTGACATGAGGACAGAAAAATGAAAACTGAAAGCTAAAGAAGTATACATCATGAGCAAGAAGAGGATAATAAAAACTTGAAATGTACAGCTGAAGTAGAATCACCGGAATTTCATTTTTCAAAAAATAAGTGGATACCTCAAAGGAGCTATAAAAGTGTTTGTTTGTACAATTCTCCAAGATGGTCCTTATAACCCGAAGGATTTGAAGAACTGCTTCTCTAGGGAATGGAGGATCTGCTCCCAAGAAATTGTCTTCAAGTTGCAAATCCCTTCTTGGTTTTATGTATTTCTCAAAAAATGAATCAAAATGATTAAAGAGATCGACCCAGTGATGAAAATCTCCCTGCATATGGTTGAAAAGAAAAAAAAAAGTCAGATGTGTAACATTGGGAACTGTCACATCTTCAAACCTATAATTTGATCAAAAACAGAATCGTACCTTATCAAACTCCCATATGAAACCCTTTAGAGGCTCCTCTAAATTCTCAAGAGGAACAGCAGTGACGCTGCTGATAAACGCCTTAATTTTTGGAGGCTGAAACAAAAAAAAATTACCAATATTTCTAGAACATAATTATAGGAAGCAAACAGAACGAGTTCAGACTTCTAATCCAAAGAACCCGACACCATGGAAAAAAGAACAGACTATCAATCACCATTTTGACTTAAAACAGCACACACAAAAGCAAGAGCATGAAACAAGATAAGAAGCACGCGTTTTTAAACTGACACCAGCAAAACCGAGAATTATATGATATTAACAGAACATATTGCATACGTCCCATTAATTCTCTCAAAAAAGACAACCTTTCTTCCATTCAAAACGATGTGCACTGGAGCATAATGTCACATACTAAAATCAGAATTCAGCAACATTTAAGCATCTTGAAAATCTGCCAAAGAGAATTTACACTTGACAGACGATTTTGGTATCTACATCCATCAAGAGAACTTGAAAATAACATACAGACAAATTCAATTCCAAGGAGAAGTGTGTAAGCGCTCAGCATCATAACAAAATATACAATCTGCATTATAGTTCCTGAAAAAAGGAAAAAAATATGCAATCTGCACACTATGTGCCACAACAACTATGAAAAAAAAGGACTGCGTTTTTATGGGACTGTAGTTCTTTTTTGTTGGAAAAATAGAGAATAAAGCGGTAATCAAGTCCATAAGAATCATGAACCAGGCAATTATTACAAATTCTTAACACGCATTCACTCACTATTATTGACCATTTTAGTAAGCTCATCTTAAGCCTGATCTAGATAAAGTTGCCAAAAAAATGTCCATAGAGATAATAAATAAAACAAAACAAAAAAAGTGCTGCTACTTGAACACCAGATTCTAGGATGTTAAGTTTTCCAAAGCTGCCAAAGCTTATTCTCAAAGCAACTATCAGACAGCATCCACCAAAAACTTCAAGATCACCAAAAGAAACAGTGTGTTCACAAACTGATGGCAATGAACATGGAATCACTGACAAGCACCATATAAGCAATATATTTGAGCTAAATCAAATGCTGCAGGTACTGGATGGCATTATATACGCCTCCAGGAATATAAAAAAGTATTTTGAAGTCTTTGTGATGCATCCCAAGTTTAGTTAGGAGTAAGAGATGGGGCATAAAATGTCCAATGAAAAGAGGTGGAACATGGTAAATTTGAAGAACTTGAAGAAGAATTTGAGAAGATGAATTATCAAAAAGTACAGCAAAGAAGATCCCATCAATTCTCAGAAATCAGCTTCTAGATTGTAGAATATTTAAATATAAATAAAGGCAATACGTGCAAAGAATTAATGCCAAAAAGGGTATTTTAATCATTTATCTTTCATCAGCAAGGTTATTTATGTCATTGTTTCATTTTTTTTTTTGCAAGTTCTTAGCTAATGATAGCATTATCGATTAAGTTAGAAGGGGCATCTCTGTAATTTTAGGGGAGATAGTGAAATGAAGGGGAAAATGACATTTTGTAAAGGAACATGAGGATGTTGGGTTTAATAACCAAGTCTTAAACCTCCCCTCACCTTAGTTATGAATTTTAAAAGAAAATTGACTGTGTTTTCCTCTCCAGTCTCAATCTCTTTCAAGTTTAGGTTGGATTAGCAAATCCTGGGACAGTTATGACACTTATTTCTAGGTCAGATTTCAGTTGAAATACAAACTTGTCGAATTTTGGCTCCCCTACAGATCAAAAGTGCAAACTTGATCTTTTCTTGTTATTCCCGTCAACGTCACTTGTATGCTTGAATTTCAACATACTGGTTTATACTAATATTTACAATTGCACATTTGAAATACCTAATTTCATGGTTTATCACTTCTTATATAGTCGCAGCTTCATGTAAAGCATTTTGGCTACGTACAGAGATCGTACAAGTGGAGATAAGGATCAGTAGTCATGTGAGCACACTGAGAAGAAATCCACAAACCTCAACGAACAGAGAATTTGAGTGGAGAAGTAACTGCAATAGACACATCTTCATAACTCACTTCCAAAGTAATCTCTCATGCAATTCAGTGACTTTACCTCACCTTCCACCCCCCCTAATATTTATTTACACTAGATATAATCTAGTAAAAAAGGAGTATGGATTTGAGTCCTTATACGTCAGGTATACCCCTATTTATTTCATTTCTTTATTTTTTATTTTGCATTTATTTTGACCCCATTTATTTATGATTGACCTTCATCTGATACAATGGATATAGCAGGGTTTTGAAAATATAATGAAGTACACAGCATTCATCTAAGGAAGAAAAAGTTCGGTGCGACCAAGATTGACTGGAAACTTGAGTCCAGCCTTCTTTCTCGCACATATACATATTCATGTATAGACATATACAACTTTCAGTGTATGTGTGTACGTGTGTGTGTGACTTAGTCATCATTTGCACGCAATCAATTCTCAAAGCATGCCCACTCAAAGGTCAAGATAAATATTCTTTTAACAGAGAGGTTAGAATAAATGACTTCATTTCTTTTTATTTTACATTAATTTTTATCCCATGTACTCATGATTGATGTTCATCTTAAATAGTTTTCATATTTTATCATTCTTTAACAATAAAATGGATGCAATGGCATTGTTGTGAGTACAATGAACCAAATAACATTCTTTTTAATAGTTTGACTTTTTTTACTTTTTTAAATAAGAAATTGGGTATAACCAAAGTTTACAGAAAACTTGAGTCCCCTCCTTTCTTTCATATGAGATGTAATACATAAATATGCAAAAACATCTATGTGTTTGTGAATGTCATATAGTCATCATTTGTGAGCAAGCATCTCTCAGGACCAGCCCGCTTATAGACCAGGAAACAATCTCAATTACTAATTTGTCTTTATTGTAGAGATCACTTTAAGACACGTGACTACAACAGCTTCTTGCAGGGCAGTATTATCAACCTAATTAACTTTAATTGTGCAGTACATAATAAAAATTAATGACAGCCTATTCCAAGAAATATCAGCTCTTTCCTAAAAGAGAATATGGATGCCATAAACAATGTGAGACTCATCAATTATATGTACACATACAAGACCACCAATCGCTAACCCAGCATTTTTTTTCTTTGAGGGGAGAGAGGTAGTGAATTTGGACTATCAAGAATCCATATGGATTTGTAAATCCATTAATGAAAATTTTACAAGTCCATTGGTTCCTTATGGATTTTAAATCAGTTCTTAGTAAGTGGGATCTGATAGTCCCTAACTCAGACCTAAGTTGCATATCATATGTACTTCATCGTGAGAAAACAAACACGGTTCCTCACAACACAATCAAGATAATTCAGTCTATCCTCTGTCCAACAATGAATAAGGAGCTCGTGTTCTGAAAGCAATATGCCCCAATGCTTCCATACTAAACCTCTAACATGCAGGTAAATTTCAGAGTTTGAAAACAAGTCAGAACAATCTTGCAAATGCATGCAAGATTGTAAGAACTGTGGAAGAATTTCCATGACTCTGGAATGCTCACTCGCACACTCTCAAGGCTCAAGGCATCTAAGTCCAATCAATAGCCCTTCTTCATATTTCTTCAAAAGAACTTGAAGGGTTTATCATGCTTGCGACGGAAATATTATGCTGGATTATAACGTATCAAATTTCATTATGCTCACACAACTCTTCGATTGCACACTGGAATAGACAGCCATTATATGAACAATCAGCTCCGAATGCAATGAGGTCAATTTTCCTCGAAGTATCAGCAAAGGACCAGACCGGTTTCTAGCTAACAAGTGTATTGACAATTACATTCGAAAAACAAATAAAGAAAATAAATCACTAAAACACCCACAATTTTACCAAAATATACCTAAATATAGTCTTACTTTAAAAGATAATCGAAGCATAAGCCCCACGCAAAGGCGAACCAAAACATGCAATCAAAATTAAATTATAAAGGACAGGATTCCGGAATTTTACATACCACTTCCAAAACCCTCCTCCTTTTCAACTTCATCTCGAATTATCTAGAACAACGCATTGCTGGAATCAGTATAAGTTGGAAGGCGATCGAAACCGAAAATTCTCCGATCAGACAGACAGCAGGAGTATAAAAAATTATAACTTAGAGTAGGGTACTTCCAAAAATTTTCTGGAGCGAATCGAATCGCATGCGGAATGAGAGAATGACAAGATAAACAGAAGGAAAAGGTATTCCTAATAAAATATTCACCGAACCCAGAGAGAATTAGGGCTTTTGAAGAAATCACAGCGTGAGCGATCCGATCGCAGAGAAAGAGAGAGCAGAGTTTCTGAGTTTTTGAGGGAAGAATCTAAAAGCATGCGGTAGCAAATGTCGTGTGGGTATATAAAGGAAAGCAAACTTAAAAGAGGAAAAAGCAGACGAAAAGATTCGGGTCCGCAAAAATGCCCTTGTAACGCTTCAAATGAGAACATTAAGCGCTGGAAGTGGGCCTACCTCGAGATATGCGCCAATCCACAAGGCTTGTAAGTGGCCCCACGCCAGCATACCCAGATATCACAACCATAGATGGTGGACCGGAGAACCTGCGTAGGGCCCATCTGTGGGGTTCACATAACGGTCCGGTTGAATTTATTTGGTTCAAACATGAGCAAACGGTCCGGTTGAATTTAGCTGGTTCAAACATGAGCAAACGGTCCGGTTCAATTTAGCTGGTTCAAACATAAGTAAACATGGATTTTTTAAGATAAGTTCATGTCCAACATGAAGATCATATCAGCCATGTACATGAAAATCATCTTCGCATTTGGTGTTAGTATTGACTGCTTCATGTGCACTTTAAAACAATTTCCAGTGTTAGTGCCCTCACATGAGAAAAACATAAAAAATAAGAGAATCTCTAAACCCTTACATTACACTTAATTACAACATAATCCTTAAACCCCAAATTAGGTAAAACAACCATTATTACTACACGAATAAGTTATTTAATGTATAATTAAATATATTAATATATGTATTAATTGAATTAGATATTTTATTGTGCATTAATATGGTAATTACATTAGCCAATATGCACATGATTAATTACAAATAATAAATAAATAACGTTATAAATAACAAAAATGAAAGTAATATGTTGAGATATTAATTTATTAATAACATATGATATACTTTAACCTAAAAATAAATAATTTAAGAGAAAAAATTGATCTAATCATAATTTTAACACACTATATATTTGTACATAATATATTTTATGTATTATTAATTAATAATATATTATCACAAAATTTAAAACTATTGGTTTAATTAACTATAGCAATCAGATAATTTAAAACCATTGGTTTAATTAACTATAGTAATCAGATAATTATGCCAAAATAATTTATTAAATATTTATTTTTAAAAATATTTAAATTATGACTATTAAATCACTATTTTAATATGTAATTATAAAGTAAATATATTAAATAAATAAATATAATTATTTTATAAATTACAAAAATTATATTTATAAATAAATTTTATAAATTAATGATTTTTATGACGATAGTTTAATTTTTCCTAACTTAGGAAAAATTAAACCATCATCGTTTTCCTCAAAGGCGAGCCAGCTGGCAACGCTGACGGCGACGGGTAATGCCGATAGAGGCAACGCTCTAACGGCATGCCGAAAGGGAGAAGAGAGGGAGGCCGAGAAGCTCTACAACAGATGCTCGACCTCTCGTGGTCTACCACAGAGGTTGAGAGGGAGAACGAAGGGAGGATGGCCGAGGGGAGGGGGAGGAGAGGAGAAGAACGCTGAGAGAGAAGAGAAGTCGTCGTCGCTTAGGGAGGAAGGCCTCCCTCGCTCTTGACCTCTATCGCAGAGCCTTTCGATTTCCCGTACTCTACAATGGAGGTCGAGAGGAAAAGGCCGTCGAGAGTGAGAGACGAGAGAAGGAGTATAGAGCTCAGGGTTTAGGGGGACGAAAGAGAGGGCCCGCACGTGAGTAATTGACATAATTTTCAAAATCGGGCCGAAAACAATTAATGCACATGAAGATCCTGAGTCATGACTAACCCCCCAGTCAGTGGTGTCCAATATCATCTCGAGTAGCGGCACTCCCAACTCCCAAGTCCCATCTCCCAAATCACCTCCGTTCGAGCACGATCCCCGGGAGTGCCACGTGTTGATTATTGATGTCGTCCGGCACCTCTGGAATGAGAAGTTTGTTACACTGAGAAGCTCTTACTACGATGTCGATACTGACTTTTCAACCGTTGATCTCATCAAACGGCATAGATCGTTGGGTTGACCAGATGATAATCTTTGACTAGTATAAGACCATTTCGAAGTGTATCCTCAATAGCGTCTCATGTATAAGTACCGCCTTTTTCTGCTTTCACCCTCAGAAATCAGAATCAAATCAAATCGATTCGAGCTGTTGAAGTCTGCGCTTCTATATTGCTTGCCGTGCTGCTCTGTTACTCTTTCTTTTTTCCCTTCGAAAATCAAACCGATAACCTGCGCGTTTCTTTCGTTTTTGGTTTCAATGGCGAGTGGCGGGGTCAGAGACGATTCGTTGTCCTTCATAAACCCGTCCTCTTCTCCGGTACCAGTGGCCACAGACGGGGACGGCTATCTTGTTGACACCAGCGGGCAGATAGGGAGCGCTTCTGGGAGCTACCAAAACGATGGGCTTCTTGGCGGTGGAGACAGTGGGAGCAGCAGCGACGCTGAGTTTGGGTTCTCTCGACCTGAGTTCGGACAGGAAGCACTCGCGGGAACCGTGCAGATGTACGAGAGGCATGTCTTCTTATGCTACAAGAATCCCCAGGTGTGGCCTCCGCACGTGGAGGCCGCTGAGTTTGATCGTTTGCCTAGGCTCTTGTCCGCTGCCGTCTTGGCTCGGAAAGGGGAGATGAAGAGAAAGGTATTTTTTCATTTGATTTTTATTATCTTAGGGGAGATTGTCAGGTTTTATTTTCTTTCTTTGTTTTTGTCCATCCTTTTCTTTTCTGTTTCTCTTGTTCTGATTTTTTTTCGGGTTTTACATATTATGTAACGTAAGGACAATTTGGGAGACTATCATGTGTCTCTTTTGAAGTTTTGGTAGGGAAAGGGAAGAGGTAATGTACTTCTTTGAGTAGGAGTGGAATCGAGCCGAGCCAAACTCGAACTTGCATAAATTTGAGTTTGGCTTGTTATGAATACTTCAAACTCGAGCTTGAGCCCAAAAATTTTAACGAGTTTGAGCGCCAACCTATATTTAAAACTATAAAAATAAAATAAAAATTAAAATAAACAAAGAGAATATTGTGATAAACTTAGTATCATTGAATTACAATCTATCGCGGAGAAATCCAAGACTTTGTAATGGAGCATACTAATATATAATAACCGGTTTAATAGATCTAAAAGAAAGAGCAAATATCTCCATTAGTAATGTTTATTCTATTGGCAAACAATAACATTAGACATTGAGGGACCCAAAAGTTGAACTATCGATCGTCTTTTAGGTTTGAGGTAAATAAAAACAACTATCAACCAACTAAAAAGGGAATTGATGAGAGCAATTAAAATAAAGGGTATTTTCGTAAAAAAATTATGCTAATGAATCGGCTCTTGAGTTAATAAATCGAGCTTGAAAAATTTCGAGTTTGTCTTGTTATACCTAATGAGCCTTATTTCAAGTTTGAGTTCGAGCCGAGCTCAAGTAAAAACTGAATTGAGCCCAAGCTCGAATGGTTTGCAAACCGGTTTGGCTTGGTGCCACCCCTAGCTATGAACTTGTCTTTTGAACTTTAATATATGTAACTTCTTATTTGCATACGGATTTTTAGAGTTGTGTGACGGAAGTTTTGTTGAGAGATGCCGCATGGTTATGATTCTGAAAACAATGTGTTATACTTTGTCGGGTTAGGGGTTCTTTGCCACAATTTCTTGTCTTAATGAAAATATTTTTGGTGATTTCAGACTTTATAAACTGAAGTAGGTTCACTTTTGGAAGAAATGGTATCTTTTATGTCTATGCTTCAAACCATGGAGTTTTTAAGAGTAATATCGGAGCTGGATATCAGCATCTTGTTGACATCATAAACAATTCTATCTTGACGTTAAATAACTTATGCCTCCGTAGGTTTTGAATATCCACTACTCAAACAAAATCGTTATTGAAACACAAAATCTAACCAAGTGCAGAAAGATCTTAATGCCAAAGAAGTGGGCCACTTGGAGGCATGTGTGACTGTTCATGAAAGAGATATATCTCCTCCTTACCTGCATTGGATTTTGATGATTTTTTCCCAAAATACAATGGTTTATTTATTTATTTTTTTTGTTTACTGCTCAAACTTAAGTCAATCAACGGATTTGCTACAAAAAATAATCAAGAAAAATTCTTCATTGAAAAAGCTTTTGAGAGCTTGAGAGAATTGGAAGGAGTTTTGAGGGTCTTGAGGGAGAGTTAAATGCTTGCTTGACATCTGCCTTGTTATTCCCCTTCGAGGTCCTATCTGTAGGGCCTGCCTATGAAATTCAACATTTTGGATCTGGTCAATTGATTGTTCTTGTACCATTGCGTTTAAAACAGTCCAATTTTTGGCCATTATGGAAAAAGGTGATCGAAATGGGCTCATTAACCTGGCAGAGGTTGTGTGCTTCACACATGTAGCACATGTTTAAGCTCGACACACATGTAGTCACCTGCTTGCACTTGGCGCATGTGTTTGCATCTACCATGGCAGCATATGTGTGAGCCTATGCATATACCGAACACAACTGTGGTTGACACACTTGCACATACCCGTGCTCATGCATGTGCGTATATATTATACATCTTCCATCTTAAGAAAGGGAAATTCCCACTCTTGCAAGTGTGATGTGGAACTATCTATTTCCATTATTGAAGCATCTTGAAACAGATGCAACATTAATGTTGTTAATGTTGCTTGTTTTAAAAAAAATTAAAGATGGTGAAGCATCTTAATCTCTCATCTCTTAATTTGCTTTATTGTAAGTGAAACTATTCATGGATGAATCATGAGACATGGGCGTTACGATCATATGTCTTAAGAAGCGAGCATGTGAGCGTGTATGTCATGCTTGCGCACACATTTGTTTGTGTGTGCCACTAGGGCTAGGCCACATGATTGCATGTTGCACGTGTCCTCAGTTTTTTTAATGAAAAGAATAAAGTTTATTCAAGGCAAAGCCAATGAACAAAATTTACAAAGGGTGAGGTAAGGTAACTCTGGTAACAACGAGAGATTGAAGGGAGATTCATTGCTTTGCTAAAGATTCAACTAAAGATTTAGCTGATTGAGATACACGTTTTCAATAACAATATAGGTGGGAGACAATGTCTATGATTTTATAAAACGTCTGTCAGTGCCTCCAACGGGGGTCAGAGTTCTTGGCACACCAGCCAATAATGACCTTAGAGTTGTCCTTAATGAGCAGACTGCACTGTAAGTGATCCCTAAAGAAAATGCGATTGTGAAAGAGGGCCTGGAGCTCTGCTGTGGTGGAATCAGCAACTCTCAGTTGCCCCGAGGAAGAGATAAGGGGGGTTCCCTCATGGTTTTGAAAGGCTCCACCAAACCCCATTCTACTAGGGCTACCCATACTACTGCCATCAAAATTTAGCTTGATAGTACCTGATGAAGAGGGAACCATTCTGCCATTGAAGCGACTTATGTTGGGCTGGCCATCTGAGCCTTCAAACTCCAACTATCTCTAATTGGAAGCTCTTTGATGTGATCAAACTCCTTCCTAGAATGAAGGCAAGCAACTACTGTGTCAATAATTTTTTCGATAATTTCCTCTTCCTTAGAGCACTTATAATTGAATTTTCATTGTTCATCTCAAGCCACAACCCCCAAGGTATATGGACAAGACATGTAAAGAGGAAGGTCTTGCCAAGGGTAGAGAACTAGATACTCTTACCTAGCTGACAGATAGTCTCCAGGTAGCTTGGAACACCAAATTCGATGTTGATTCTGCTCAAATAGCTTGTCTAGACGGTCCATGCAACGGGTTAATGTATAAGGAGATGTCTATCACATTCATCTACCCCACCACAAAAGGGACATGAGCTCTTGGGCACTTAAGTTCCTCTCTTCCTAGGTTGTCCATAGTGAGAATCTTGTTTAGAATGATACTCCAAAGGAAAAAATGGGCTTTAGGGGGACCGATAAGCGTTGTGAGATGGCTGCTCTATTACTTGCTGTAATATGCCAACTTTTAATATGCTTATATGCTAAAGATACTGCAAATTTGCCGCTTTCATCTCACTTCCATATAATCTCCTCCTCAGCGTGCAGTCTGGGCTGAACTCCATCTAGAGCAGAGAGAAGGTTACTGACCTCAAGAACTTTTGCATCAGATAGCCCTCGTTTGAAGTGAAAGTTCCAGCTGCCCTCTGATTCCTACAATTCAGCAATCAAAATTGTCAGTTTGGAAGCCAAAGAATAGTTCAATGGATGTGATTCCTTGAAAGGGGCATGGCCCAGCCACCAGTCTTCCCATAATTTAATTGTTCTACCATTTCCCACATAATATTTAATTACAGTGCAAATTTGGGAAGAAGAGAATAAATAGATCTCCAATATGGAGATAACCTTCATTTGTTTTTCCCCTCTATCCACTAGCAGCTGTCCCAGTAAATTTTGCGCGCTACCGTTTGACTCCACATGAGCTTCGATGAGGTATTATACCTGTAGAACCACTTTATTTGTAAGGCGTGATTCATCTCCTTGATGTTGTGAATGCCAAGCCCCCTGAGTTGTGTTATTTGCACTCTCTTTCCAATTAATCAAATGATACTTGAGTCCATCATCAGAATTTTGCTACAAAAATCGCTTCTTCAAGCTTTCAATTTTGTTGCAAACATAGGCTAGGCAGGGAAGAAAGGACAAGTGGTAGTTTGGAATACCCACAAGATATGAACTCAAGAGAGTTAATCTACCAGTTTTGAAGAGGAGTTTTACCCTTCCAAGTGGAGAGTCTCCGTTCCATTTTTCCAATGGTTGAAGTCCAAAGATATTAGTTTTGTCTTCTGTCATACATTGGGAGGCTAAGGTAGGTGGCGTGTAGTGAGGTGTGAGAGCATCCTAAGGTGCCAGTGAAGTTGTTGACAAGATTCTTCTCCAAGTGGAATCCGATTAAGGTTGTTTTGCCCCAATTAATTTTTTCCCCGAGACTACCTCATCAATGCCCAAGGAGAGCTTGTAATTTCTAATCTGATCTGGATTCCTGTTGTAGATACAGATGGTATCATCTGCAAATAGAGTAAGAGGGATGTCCAACTCAGGGTCCTCAGCCATCGGTGAGATCCAGCCTGAATCTTTTGCAGCGTAAATCATTGAGGGGAGGTACTCTACTACCAAAATAAATAGCAATGGGGATATCAGATCTCCCCTAACTTATCCCACTTGAGCCCCTAAAATGCTCACAAATTGATCCATTGAGAAGAAGAGAATAGCTTGCGGAGGATATGCAGCTATAGATCTAGAATCTCCATCTTGTCCTGAATTCCATTATTTCTAAAATATTGTCTAACAATTTCCAGTGAACTTTGTCAAAGGCCTTCTAGAAATCTAGCTTTAGGATCACTTGAGGTTTCCCTGTTTTCTTGAAGTGATCAATAACCTCATGGCCATCCATGGTGGAATCAAGAATATATTGGGCTCTTATGAATGCACTTTACCTGCTGTAAATAACAAGAGGGAGGAGTACCCTAAGCCTGTGGGCGAGCAGCCAAGATGTGATCTTATAGGTTCTGGAGATAAGGGTGATTGGCCTAAAGTCTCTGGGGGTGCTCAACTTCGTTCTTCTTAGAGACCAAGGCTATCAATGATGCTCCCATTTCTTTGCATCAAACTCCTTTGTGGTAGAAGCTTCTAAGCATGCTTCTTTGAACTCCTGGGTGAAGCATGCCAAGCGGCTGAAATAAGTGGGCCCAAGTCATTTTCCTCAACCTATAATAGTAAGACGTGTCCTATAGATAGGGTTTAGGAGAGGCTGGAGACATCAGAGATCATGAGATCATGTCTTCTTGAAGTTCTCTCACTCTCACAAATTTCCTAAGATCCCAAAGCTCTGTCAGGAAGTGCGCTAAGTCTTCAAATTGATATGTGTTGTTATGGTCTTTGTTTTGGCATTTCCAACAGTTCCCTCAGTTTGGGCTATTAGAAAAAAATCCCAGAGTTTAACAAGCATTGCAGAGAGTGTTTTTATTGATGTAATGTGCCTAGATCAACCAACTTCATGGCCAACTCGGTGGCCAAGCAGGGGGTGTTCTTTCGTTGTAAGGGGACCCCCCAGCTCAACTTTTCTCTAGTTTTGTTCTTTAATCTTTTGGTTTTGAATGAAAAGTCTCCCTGAAAAACAAAAATGCACAGCCGAAGTCATACACCACCACTATATCTTAGTAAAAGGTCACCAAAATCTAATGCACACAAGGAGCTGTCTCTTTCGAAGATAATGAATGCCCATGTCTTGGATCAACCCGCTTCTTTTGATATTTGAGATATTTTTGAACTTTAAACAAAAAAATTTGGTGAAGATGGTGGCCAGAATAGGTATTAGCCCACTCTTATCTGAGTGTTGAATTATTTATTTGTGGCTGAGATTGTTATTTTTAATTATAATGAAATTATTTGAGTGGTGGATACTTTTTTTCTGGTAATTTGAGATCCCTATTCTTTCCAACAGGATATAGATGATTTCTGGCTTCTATTAACTGGAAGAAGTAGGTTGTCATTTTGAAGAATGGTATATCTTTTATTTCTTTTCTTTGAATTATAGTTTTTCAGATATTGGAGAAGTTGGATAATTGCATCATTAATTTGGCTTAGTTTAATTTTGTTGACATCATGAACAATTCTATCTGGACAGTTGATAACTTATGCCTGAGTGGACTCTGCACAATTGTCTTTTGGTCTGCGTAGTGTTTTTGTCCACAAAATTTTGTCTTCCTTTTCAGAGATTGTTCTTTTACTTATTTGGATTAGTATTTTTGCTAGCATCTAAACTGAGGCACCTAGAGCATTAGCCATTTTGATGGCAAGTGTGCTACAGTTGAGACCTAAGCACTTTGGAAAAGACATGTTCATGGATAACACTAGCTGTCATTAGAGATTTTTTTTTTTCGGAAAAAAAAAGCCATTTGCAGCATGTTTTATGCCTATGATGGCTTTATTCTGCTTAATCATAAAATTTTAAAGTGGCCATAAAACAAAAGCAATTATAGGAATATACGGTTGGATAAAGAGCATTAAAGCTTCATGGTTCCTCTGGTTCTTTGTCAGGTACAAAACTTTTTGTTGGACACGTGGGACAAGATGTATACCTAAATTGTCTTAATAAAAATCAGCATCATTTAAAAAAAAAAAAAAAAGATGTATACATAAATTGGCAGAGGGAACCCATCAACTTTTTCTTCTTCATTGTAGTTCTTGTCTTTCAAGTAATGTGCAACTGAATGAATTTATTCATTCAGAACTGCATTTCCTTGTTGATGCTCGTTCTCTTGATTTTCTAAGATATTTTAGATTTAACTTGTAAATAAATACTTTCCTCTTTTAGGTTCTTAATGATTTCTTTTGGTTAACTGGCACCTGCCTAGTTACTTTTTAATTTAGTTTGAGAAATGCATGTGTCAATTTATGTAATATTGCTTCTCTTTAAGATTGTTTTTCTAAGGTTTCTTGTTTTGGTCTTATTTATTTTCCCGGCAAGAGTCGTAACAGGGTTATGCAGGTGCATATAAAACACAATGGAGGCATAGTAATTTTGGACACATTGTGTTTAGGGTTTGCTGATGTCATTCTGTGGCATTCATGGAAGTTGATGTCATCATCTTGAACAACTTGATCGTACATGCCAATAATTTAACCTGGAAATTGATGCCATCTTTAGTTTTACTTAGACTTGCAAATCATTGTGATTACAACTTCACCATTATTTAGTTACTTTATGGGCAAGTGATATTTCTCCTAGGAACCTAACCAAAGAGTCTTTCCGGGTTTAAAACATGCACATGAAAAATTATGTGATTTTAAGACTACTTTTAATAAAATTTCATAATTAATTGTTTCCTGGAAAGCATATTGCCTGAGAGCAAGACTGGAGGAGAGACAAGAAAAGTTTTCTTACAGTGGAAGCCATGGCTTGGATTCCAGGGTTTTTCTTTTTCATACAAAAGGGTGATTGATATTTTTACACTTTTTCTTAAGTTGTGGACTTCCT
The DNA here is from genome assembly GCF_029961685.1 of Aristolochia californica. Taxonomy (NCBI): domain Eukaryota; kingdom Viridiplantae; phylum Streptophyta; class Magnoliopsida; order Piperales; family Aristolochiaceae; genus Aristolochia; species Aristolochia californica. The sequence goes on along the minus strand of NW_027182290.1, from coordinate 32,362,854 downwards.
GCAGTTTTTTTAGCATGTAAATGTTTTAATGCTTGTACATGGAGTGTTATTTTGTTTCATCTGGCTTTTATATTCCCACTGGGATAGGATTGCCATGAACGTCTGAGTTTCAGATCCTGTATTTCTAATAGAATTTCATTCGACTAATATTTCCACTATCAAGAAGAGCGAAAAAAATGATTAAATTAGGGTTAGTAAGATTTCTTTATGTTAATTTTAGCATCCATTATCCTTTTACAAGATTTGAAAGTTTTTTAACTGTATTGGATATGGGGAAGAGGTGCAGGAGTCTGCATTTGAACTAAATTTCTTGTGTTGAACTATTCACTGGAAAGAGATATATGTGCAGTTAAGAAAATGACGTGTGTTTGTCGTCCATTCTAAGCTTAAGCTATGCCTTTCTCTCCTTTTATTTTAGCAATATTTTCTATTATTTCTGCCTTTCTGACCATCTTTGTGGTCCTCTTTTTTTGTTTTTGTTTTCCTCATCTTTCTGCTATGGGTGGATTTTGCAATTCTAATTTGGTTTTGTTTTAACTTACATTCATTGTATCATTTTCCTGCAGATTCGCTTGACAATCTGTGAGGGAAATGATGGAAGCGAAACTTCAAATGGCGATATATTAATCTTTCCTGACATGGTTAGATACAGGTAGCTTTTCATGTTAGAATCTTACTTAGTGATTCTTCTTTAATATTTATGATTTTTTTTATTTGTCATGTTGATAATATTATGCAAGGGGAGTGCAGGCGGTTGACTCATTTTGATGTGGACACTTTTGTTGAAGAAGCTCTTGTTAAGGAGAATGAATGGCTTCCAGGAACGCCTGAACCGTTGGCAGGCTGGTATGTGTTTGTGTGTAGTCATGGAAGCCGAGATAAGAGATGTGGCATTTGTGGACCTGCACTGGTCACAAAATTCAAAGATGAGATAGATGCACATGGTCTTCAAGGTCAAGTATCCGTTAGCCCTTGCTCTCACATTGGAGGGCACAAGTATGCTGGCAATGTTATTATATTTGGTCCTCATAATGGGAAAATTACGGGTCACTGGTAAGGAAAATCATGTTATCCTGATTGATTTTTTCAAGTAAGAATCAGGTTAGCAACTAACATACCATCTGATACTTGTTCTGTGGTAGGTATGGCTATATTTCTCCAGATGATGTCTTGCTGTTGCTGGAGCAGCACATAGGGAAAGGAGAAATAGTTGACCAGCTTTGGAGGTATTTGCTCTGCATTTGTTATCCCAGTGCATACGAATCCATTCTTTTTCTGTATTTCTGTTCTTTTTTTTTTTTTTTTGTTGGTCTTAGTGAATGGTTTAATGATAAGTTGATGGTGCTCTTCAAATAGAAACACTAAATTCATTTTGTTTAAACGGAATCTCTCTCTCTCTCTCTCTGGGCAGTGTGTGATGAGAGCAAACAATGTTACTCCTCGTCTGAGATCTGACGATTGCTAGTTTGCTGAACTGCGAGTGCATGTTGAGGCCATCCGATTATTTCGACATCCACTATTTTTGTTTTGCTTTTTGCTTCTGCTGAACTTGTCTAAAGAATACTCAAATCGATCAAATGGCAGGGGTCAGATTGGTTTATCAGAAGATGAACAGAAGAAAGCCCAAGAACGGAGAATCCAATTAAGAGTTGAAACTGGCTTGGAGGAAACAACAAGAGAACCCAGCCGTTTAGCTGAAGTTGGTGATGGGTTTGACAAGATTGTATCCAAGGCTGTTGGTTGCTGCCAGGGAAATGAAAATTCTTGTTGCCAAAGCCAGACTCCCAACCCAAGGGTGCAAACTGAAGGTGGAAATGCGAGTGAAGACATGACAAGCAAAGCCAGTGAAAAGAAGGGTAGCGGCAAAGAAAGTAAACTCGGTGGGAAAATTGGGGCTGGTGGCACTCGCAAAGCTTGCACCATGCCAACATGGTTTGAAAACTGGGAGCGCGAGGACACTTATGCTGCTCTTGCTGTTGTTGGAGCCATTGTTTCGATTGCAGTTGCGTATAGCTGTTATAGGCAGTTAAGATGAAAGATACAGTAATCTATCAACTTGATCTCACAGATTGTATACTTGGTAGTTCTCTGTGTTTCTGTTTCGTTGGCGTCTTTACTTTTGGGGGCTTGGGATTATTGGTTGGGGAATCTTTGAACCCGAAATGTTGATCTCTTCGTCATAAATATATTTAGAAAGAGAATGAAAAGCATGAGACCGACCAGGAAAAATTACAAATGGTTTTTAAATGGTTCATACCAGAGAGAGCCCAGGTAATTTTTTTCTGAGAGCCTTGACGGCCTCTAGAATTGACAAAGAACTGAAAACTAGTACAGGGAAAGGATCCAAAGATGGCGAGAATTTGCAAAACTCAAAAGACAACGTCTTTGTCGAGTCTGTGAACAGGTTTGAATTTTCAAATATCTGGATGTTGAACCCTTGTGCAATGTTTTAGCTTTTAACAGGGTGTATCAGATCGCTGTCAGCAGGTGAATCGCAATATTGTTGGCCATTTTATACCGTCGAAACATGGGTGAACCGTTGGACCGTTTAATTAAATATTTACAGAAGATATAAGACTGCCGGGGTAAGTTTTCATCGGAGAAATTTAATCGTGACATTTTGATCAAGAGGAAGGGAAAAGGCATGGTAACAGCAACTGGGGTTGGAAGACTGCTGGAGTAAGTTTCATCGGAGAAATTAAAATCGCGACGTATCGATCAAGAGGAAGGGGATAGAGAAATCAAGTATAACCCCGGTTGACAGCACGAAGAATCCCGTCCATGGTAACAGCAACAGGGGGTGGAGGCCGGGGGTGCCTGAGGCAATCGATTAAGCGATGCACAAAATCGTAAGCTGGGCGACACCGGAGGACGATGAGAGCTAACTGTGTGATCGCCGCTCCCGTGAACGTGACTATGGCGAGAGGCTCCATTCTTTTGCTTCCTCCCTTCGCCGCTGTAGAATGGGCAAGCAGGAGCTCCGGCGATTGTTCGCGCACATTATATTGGAAGACAACAACAAGCGTTTTTTACGTTTTTAGCGGAATTCCTCTCTCTCTCTCTCTCTCTCTCTTTGAAGTTTTAACAGTGAGAACAACGGCGGTTGTGGTCTTCATTAATCAGACTCGGTTGTTACACTAGTTTTGTATGGTTATTATTATTTTATTATTATTATTATTATTATTAAAATTTGAATTTATAAAATATATATAAAACCAAATAAGTTTGTAGAGTAGACGAGAGTCGAGATGGAGAGGGTAGGAATGTAATTGTATTTTTTTTTAATTATCTTACGGTAATAATATGCTCATAGGTTGGCCAGCGAGGGCAGGCTCTTCATTCAAAGTGAGGATCACGAACCCTTCCCCGCCTCTGTTACCCCGAAAACCCCTTCATAAACCCTAGCTCGGCTCATCTCCCGCGTCTCCCCCTCCCCAAGTCTACTCCTTTTTTAATTTTCACCACCGTCTCTTGTTGCTCTTTTCGCTTCTCCCTTCTCCGGCGAAGGAAAAAACCTAAACAGACTTCAGTTATCGAAGGGGAGAGACAAAAAGAGCAGGATCCAAAATGTCTTTGTCAAAGAGTTCGAAAATGCTTCAGTACATTAACTACCGCATGCGGGTGACTATCCAAGATGGGCGACAACTCGTTGGGAAGTTCATGGCGTTCGATCGTCACATGAATCTAGTTCTTGGTGACTGCGAGGAGTTCCGCCGCCTGCCACCCGCTAAGGGCGCTAAAAAGAGTGAAGAGCGCGAGGATCGCCGCACACTCGGTCTCGTACTCCTTCGCGGCGAGGAGGTCGTCTCCATGACCGTGGAGGGACCACCTCCACCAGAGGAATCGCGTGCCAAGGCTGTCTCCGCCGCTGCCGTTGCTGGACCCGGCATCGGTCGGGCGGCCGGCAGGGGTATCCCAACTGCACCGTTCGTCCAAGCTCAGCCTGGTCTCGCGGGTCCTGTACGTGGCGTTGGAGGACCTGCTCCTGGCATGATGCAGCCCCAGCACTTACGCCCACCGGTTGCTCAGCTCTCTGCCCCGCCGGTGACCTACCCACCCAACATGCGCCCACCTGGGCAGATGCCTCCATTCCCACCTCCGATGGCGCGAGGCCCGCCTCCTCCGGGACCTGGGCAGTTCCCTGTCAGACCAGGAGGAGCTCCACCAGGGCCTTATCCTCCGCAATTTGGTCAGAGGCCAATGGTTCCACCTCCTGGAATGATGCGGGGTCCTCCTCCTCCGCCCAGGCCAGGGATGGTGGCCCCTCCACCACCAAGGCCAGGCATGCCTCCTCCGCCTGGAGGCGCTGTTCCCGTTTATGGCCCTCCCCGACCTGGAATGCCTCCACCAAACCAGCAACAACCTCCTCAAAATCAACAGCAATGATTGGGTAAGTCCTTGCGACCTATTCGAAAAAATTTCAATGAGTATTTTGGATACTCTTTTTTGTTTCATCCAAGTTTTGTTATAACATTTCCAATTTGCTGGAGGTTGGTCATCTATGAGCTTGGTATTCACTGATCGTCCTAGCCACACAAAATTACTGTTCAATTTCTCACTTCTGGTTCAGGAACGCGTCTGATTGTAACCAGAGAAAGGAACTGGCTGTAGCATACAAATTTTTTGATATGTTTGACATACGTCTTACAGTACATATTTGTCTTAGCATTATTAGAAAACTGAAAGTGTATTTTGAAGTTTTGGTTGAGTCAACAAGCTCAAAAAAAAAAAAAAAAGTTTTGGTTGAGTCAGCCAGAAGCATCTATTTATAGTTTTCAGCTTGTGTGTGGAAAGGTGATGCCTCTGCTTTTCTTTGGCAAAACCATATCCAGGCAATAGCTTCGTTTGATTTTTTATACTGTTCTATTTGTAACTACATGTCAAAACCTCGTGGTTAGATGAATTTTGAGACACATCCAATATTTATACTTTTTAAAGACCACTTGACCTTTAATAGTCCAGGATCTATGCCTTGATGCTCTTCTCTCCATTTGAACTGCAAATAATTGCCATCATAATCTTGAGCTGTACCATGATGCATTCACTTTTGTTTGGTCATTGTATCAGTCAGCCATTTCTAATATGATTTGCTTTTTTGGATATTGGTTACATATACATGCAAGATGCCCCGCCCATGTGTGAGACTTGGAATTGGACATAGCATTATGAAATCCTTCCCGATAGAATTTCAAGTAATCCATTATTCGATGAAATTTTGGTATTCTCATTTATCAAAGTGGGACTATTATAATCCTGGGTCAAGGAATTGGCTTTCCACTACCAAACAAATCGGTCTTTTGGTATGTATTAGCTAGGTGTATAACAATTGGTATCAAAGTGGGCACCACGTTGCGAGTTCGAATCTTGGCGTGAGCGATCTTGTCGTCCTAGACGTGGTTACCATGTAACAGTGGGCCAGCGTTGCTAGAGTTAGGCCGCCGTGGTCGTCGGCTCATAACGGTAGTGGTATTGTTATGAGCCTGGGTTAAGTATTTGGCTTTCTGCTACTAAACAAATCGGTCTTTTTGTATGTACTGGCTAGGTGCATAATAGGGACTTTAGATACAAATTTGGCTGCTAAAGAAAACAATGGAAAGAAACATGCTCTCTTTAGTAGGTTAGGATGTTAGGTATGATAAGGAAGATCAACAATCAACATGGTGCCAGACTACATCCACATTATCGTTAATAGCTTTCTGGTTATTAGAATATTTTTTTGAGAGAAGACACATTTCATTAAGACCTGAAGGTAAGAACAGGAAAATTTAGTGGACTTGGTGTTTGGAAATGCAGCACTGACATTCATATTTATGTCATTTTAAAGGCTCACACTGAAGTCTTATAATCAATATGCTTGAAGGTTTTAGTCAAACCATCATGGTTCCGAAATGTGAACTCAATCAGGGTTATTTGGTCGAACCATTGGCTGAATATCTATGTTCTCTTTTTGTTGACATAGGATTTGATCTTCATAGGCACCAAGAACAAGAACATTGAAAAAAAAAAGGCTTGATGAGGGTTATTTTTCAAAAGAAGAGGATTCAGAAAAAAGGGTACAGTTCACTACAGGCAAGGTTCGGTGTCTGAATGTTGATCTTGGAAACTCATCTTTGAGTCTTCCTTAAGGTTTGCTATATTCAGTATTATGTCACTGTGGTTGTGACTGGAATATGGGTTATGCAGATTTTGTGTCAGGACAGTTGTTCTTTTTGTACTGAAACTTTGCAAAATGTTATTTTATTCATTTTTGGCACATGTGGGAGGGGTGTATCTTAGCGGAGAATTAAAAAAACCATCCAATTTGTTAAATCATGGTTGTCCATATTTTATAAAAATTATTTAGGGCAGGGATGGGTTAATTATTTTAACTTGTGGGGCTAAGGATGGGTTTCCTTTGAAAAATCTATTCAAGGTTGGGTTGGGGATCGGTTTAGCCCTAAAAACCTGTACAGACCTGACCTGGTGTACTATAAACATATGTTTTATTTTATAATAGTACTCCTTATGTTACTTTATATGCTAGAGTAAAGGAGTGGAAGAAAGAGGTGAGAGGCAAGGTTCTCAGGGACTTGGGGTTCATGGAGATGGGGCGATACGGGATGGTGAGGCAGGGATGGGGTTTGAAATCCAACCTTGTCATGGGTTTTTGTGGGGTGGGTTGGGTGGATAGAATCGGCTTTGGGCTGACCTGTTGTCATTCCCTGTTATTAGTAAGGAGAACAATCGGTCAGGGTAAAGGTTGGATTTGGGGAAAGCTTACCGACCTCGTCTGGCCAAGCCACCTGCTAAATTCTTTCCTGTGAAAACCCATGATGGGGATGGATTTTCAACCCCTTCCCTATTCAGCTAACCTGTCCTTTAACTCTGTCTCTACAAACCTCTCTTTGTTTTACTTTTTTCTGTCACTTAATGTCTAATAAGGGGTATTATAGTAAGATAAAACATTTATTAATGTGTACCCTGGGTTGAGTAGGGTTTTTAGGCTTGATCCCATCCTTGATTTCCCATGGGTTTTTTAGAAGAAAAAAATGTTCTGGCCCTGCAAGGTAAAATAAGTAAACCGTCATTGCCTTAAGTGGGTTAGATTGTGGGGGATTCCCATTCAAACTTTCCCTGTTGCCATCACTAATTTTTAGTGATGATGTAGAATTAGATTATTTCATCTGGGCATGTGTTACCTTGATTCCTTTTCTTGGATGCTTCAAAACAGAGTCTGATGTTTGTGTTTGTATTTAATTACTACTTTGCATCTCGTTATTTGAAAGCAGTGACAGTAAGAAAAGGCAATGTTGCAAGAACTGGATTGGCTGTTGAACTGATGAATTTGTTCCTGTTCAACCTGATTCAACAGGCTCATTCACGTTTGAACCAGATGTATCACCAGGAAGATATTTGGTGAAGACAAACAAAAAACAGGGATTTGGAAACCTATGAGTGTGCAATTTGGAAGATTTATGTATATTATTGGAAATATCAGCAAGGGAAGTTGAGGAGTGAGGAAAAAGCTAGCACTGAAGGTGGATAATGTTAGAATGGAAAAAAGAAGAGGGAAGAAGCTCTTGCAAAAAATTAAGACACAGAGCAAGGCTAGAGCAGTGAACTCTGGAAATAGTTTTGAGAGATTCAGGTCTTAGTCAAGGAATTATTGATAGTCTTATACCAGTTACGTTGTCTTCATCTCTATTTTCATTGTTTATAGATCTTTTACAGGATAAACTTATCTTAAACACGATTCATAAGGTTTTTTTACTTTCTCAGTTTCTGATGCTGTACATATGGTTCTGAATGCATTTATGGAATTTTTGTAGTGGTATGGGGAAGAAGCTTGGATAGATTTTACAGAGATGGAAGAAGATATTGATTCATGACATTTTTTTCAAAAAAAAAAAAAAAAAAAAAAGAGAGAGATTCATGACAGTTGGGTGGAAGTGATATGGAACCTGCAAATTGTAGGAGCATGAATATGAGCAGTAAATAGGTCCATTGTGGGATTGGTAAGAGAGAAGTGGATGATTTGAAGGAAAAAGGTTAGATAAAATTTCTGTCATGTTTTTTTGGGGGGGTGTTCTACCTTCTCAATAGAAACTGCAGAAAAGGTAGGTGGAGGGTAATTTAAGATGTGTTTGATTAGCGTGTGGCTTTCTCATTTATATGCTTGGATAACAAATAGCACATGATACCTGCCAGCTGTGTAGTTTGTATTGAACTTCGGTTTTCTCCTTGTAGAAAGTGGCTAGAGTGAAAGAGACGGAAAAGCAATGTCCACAAGAGTGACGAAAATTTGATTGAAGTAATTGGTTTTATCGGCCATGTTAACTTGCTTTATAATTTTGTCAGTCTAATAAAGTTCTTGTGAATGCATGAACAATTTTATCAGTCTAATAAAGTTCTTGTGAATGCATGAAAGTTTCTATAATGATGGTGAATACTGGTCAACATGGATTCCGTAGTTCAATCCACTCAGTTATTGTATTTCAATACTATAATTATCTACATTTTCAAAAAAATATATGTATCCCTGATGTGCTCATACCTATCATTGAACTTTAAAGCCAAAGAAATTCATTACTTAAAGTGACAAAGATGTAATTCAAGCATTGCTTGATCAGTGGCCAATTTAAGAGGGTAATTTTTCAATTTTGATTGTCTATGTTATGGGTCATTTTTTTGTTTATTAATTTGTTGAGGTCAAATGCATCCAGGATCTATTTGGTCACTTGCAGTTCCAATTTTAAGAAGCTTGTTGGTCTCATTTCAAGCATTTCTTTTTATTTTTTGAATAATTGAGGTGTATCCTTCTCAGCGTCCCAAAACAACAATTAGGAAGGGCCTGCAATATTACATTTAAAACAGCTGAAATAAAACAGATCATAGTTGTCTGAATTGTGAGCTCCGTGAGTGTAGCACTCTCCTTTGTGAGGCTGTGTGCTAAGGCATTGGCCAATCTAGGAGTGTTAGAGCAGGTGATTGCTATGGTGACCGTTAGGTGTGCAAAGCTGTATCTGCTCGGCAAAAAACTCAATCCTTCTGAACGGCAGTGCATGTGATTACCTTAGCGGCAGCAGGGGACTTGGCAGGGTTATCCATTTTCTCCTATGCTCTTCAATGTAGTTGCTGAAGGCCTCACTAGTCTTTTCCGATTAGCCAGAGAGCTTGATTGGATCAGCCTGATTTTTTATGATGATAGAATTTATAACCTCATTGTCTAGTATGCTGAGAACATTGTCATCTTTGGAGAGGGATCATATCAGTACAAAAGATAGACCAGCACAAGACAACTCTATAAGATTCAATATGGAACACTCTTATATGCCTCACATGGCTTCTCATCTGGGCTCTTCCAGGAACTTATTTTGGTCTTCCTCTTTTTGTGGGTTGGCTTGACAAAAATTTATGGAATCTAGTCATTGAGAAGCTCATGGTGAGTTTCTCGATTTGGAAGGGGAGATTGCTCTGAAAGGCTGGCAGACTTACTCTGATTTAAGTCTTGCCTTTATGGCATACCTTCCTTTCTACTTCCTCTCCTTCCTTCATTGTTCTGCGGTAGTTGAGAATCACATTGAAAGAATTATGCAAAAATTTCTTTAGAAAGGTATTGCTGTAGGCTTTATATTGGTCCGAGATTTGCAAGCCTAAAACAAATATGGCCTCGGTATTAGATCAATTTGCTCCACCACTAGGCTCTTCTTTCTAAGTGATGTGGAAGCTGAACAATTGGTACAACTAATTCGACAACACTGGAGCTTCAGGCACTAAGACATATCATATTGATCTTTCGAAGCAGATTTCATGGGCAATCTCACATTGTAGCATTCTCCCTAGCTAGAGAATCAGCAAGAACAGCAAAGCCGTTGACATGCATCCATTTACAAACAACAAGGTGAGATAAATCCCGAATTTCAAAAAAGGTAGGCCTATGTCACCAAGTGCTCTTTCAATAAAATTGCTCCTTTCCTCAAAAAAAAAAAAAAAATGTGGTTCTTGCTAACCTTGTTAGACATGGTTTCCCAATCTACTGAATCAACTTTTGACTTGACCACGCTGACTCAGATTTGGGAGGAGGTTGGACTTGCCCCACTCAGACTACTCTGACTCCAGATTTCGGAGTTCTGTGATCTATCCAACTTGGGCCACCTGACCTGACTTGGGCAACCTGATCTGGGTTTTCAGGTGTCTGAGTTGTTTTCTGATTCCGGCTTGGGAAACCTTGTGTTAGAGTCATTACATGTTTCCTCATCTTTGATACATGATCCTTATTCGTCTCCTCGTCAAATTACCCTTCAACTTTTCTTCATCACTTCTATTCATGTCAGCCTCAACTTCTACTTCTTTTTGGTGTAACTAAAAACTGCAAGTCTGTCCTCTCTTTTACATTTGTATTTGATGAAAAGCCTTGGTAAGGTCCTATCAGCAAATTAATCAGCTTCTTTTTGAGTAACTCTGGTGACCAATTGCTTCTGGTCTGACATTGTCTATCTCATGCTGGAAATTACCTGAAAATAATTTTTTTGGGTGCTATGGCATTATGGCAAAAATACCATCATCAACAAGCTTAACATGGATGATTTGTGATTCAGTTCTGTGCTTGGAACACTATTTCATCCTTGGTTCACATTACTTGTATTGAATATTCCTTGAGTTCCTAAAAAAAAAAATCAGTGTGTAATTTACTAAGATGATTTTTTTTTCATGATTTTAATACAACCTTCTTTTAGATTCTTTTTAATCCAACATTTTGTTCGGTTGAAAGTTTTTATCAATCCAACATGATTTTCATAAAATATGTCTCAAATTGATTGAAGTTCTCTCTAAGTTTTTTTTTTCCAAAGCTTCTTGGCAATAATAATCATGGTCATTCTTCAGACATTTATTATTGGTATCATCTGTTGTTTTTCCCCATTAAAGTTAACATTATTAATTGCTTACTGCATATATCTATTCCCATTTGCATAGGCTTTTAGCAAAAGCCAAATGATGTTGACCCCATTTATTGGCTTTGTTTGGGTAGAGCTTGGGATGGAGACCTCCACTCACTTTTCAACAATCTCTTGATTTATGGGAAGTTGCCTTTGTTATAATATCTACGACTTCATCACCCTTGACTTGAAGCCATATTTTTTATTTTTTTTCTGGAGTAGGCTTTTAGTGAAATTATATGTACCGTGCTATACATCTTGAGTTTTGCCATGTCCTCCATGAAATAACCTCATTCTAATTTATTCAATATTTTTATGAAAATGGTCTCTTGAGGTGACTATCCAGCTATAATGCTGAATGGGCTTTCCTTCTACGCATTATTCATGGTGTACAGTTTGTTCTTTGAGTTTGAATATTTTGTGAAGTTTCTGTTCCTTGGTAGAACTTTTTAATTCTCTAAACTAGTCCTCCTTGATACTGAGTACGTGCAGTTGTTTCACTACTTGCTAGAGCTAGTCCTAAATTGAAAATTTCTGTACTTGGAGGCAGAAGTAAGAAACAGTGCTAGATTGCTGTTTGAGTGTACTGTAAATGTTCTAGATGTGAAATGTTTTACTTCTACTAAGTGATCCCTGATCAGTGCAAAATTTAGTATATGTTGACCTCTTCAATGTAAAATATGATGATCACTTCGGCATGAAATTTTGCCTTGGATTTCTTACTTCAACAGTCCATTGGGATTGCCACCAGCTGGTTGCTCCGCTTATTATGACTATTTTGCTTTATACAAATGTATTATTGTTTTAAATCAGGAGTAATCTCTGTGATCTCTCCAAGTGTTGAAACTCACGCCTTAATGTTTTCTTAAAAAATTCACTCAGTTTGTCTTATTTTAGCATCTGATAGGTTGTGATGTAGGTACTTGAATATTGTATATATAAAAAATGTTTCGGAAGGCTCATCTAATAGAATGAGTTTTCTGGGTGGACGTGTTTGTCAGTGATGTAGGCCGTTATTGACATTTAGCATTTTTAGGGGATTAGGTACACCTTTTAGCTAACACTGCTGTAAAATGATTGTCCTTTTTTGAATTATTTTTTTAGTATAATCTTTTGTTTAATTGTACTTTCATAATGATATGTTTGATCTTTTTTTTTAATCCTAAATGAGTTATTGGAAGTTTTCAGTAATTGTTTTCTCTTTGGAGCTAGAAAAAGGTCTCTCTCTAGGCACTAATGCATGTAGTTAGTGTTCTTATAGAAACTTTGTTTTCTTTGGTTTCTTGTTTATTTAAAAGATGTACCAAATCTTTCATCGGATGGATTATACATTTTTCTTATTTCTTCTCTTCCATGGCCAGGTTTGCCTGGAGTGTTGGAGTGTCATCAGATTTTCAACTGCAAGAGCAATTTGCCCACTTTTTAGTGAAAGGAAGGCTCTTTTTTCAGGATGGCAGTTTTACTGTGAAGATAACTTTTCAGCTTGCTGAGGATTCTTGACAACTTTGTATTGAATATAGAGCCTAGGAAGTGAGATTGAAGGTTGTTGTACTGGAATTTGTGCTACTAACAGATTTTGTTTATCACATTAATTGTTGTCTCGAGTATATAAACTTATAGGCATCACTCCATTGCATCTGTCAAATTAAAAGCTCGAGTATTAAAACATCTATTGAGTCGTCTGCAAAGGCTAAGGGGATTTGCCAAGCTCCCCTCATTAGATCACAAATTATTTTCTTTGCCTTTGTTCTTGATTTTCTAATTTTTTTATTTCTTAAATTTCAATCCATTCTTGGTTTCTAGTGCTCTTCGTAGGAAATATGTATTCTGGAACCAGAGGTGGATTAATAAAACATTTTGATCAAGAGGGGACAAGAAGAAGGTAATTTCTGCATGCATGAAGCTTGTTAAAGTAATAAATAAGCCATGAAAGAAACTGAAAGTGGAATATAATACTCGTTATAGCGAGTGTTTTTGGTTTTTTGGCGTTGAATTCACATCACCAAGAGAAAACGAATTACCTTGTAATTCCACCTGAGAGTTGGAATTTCACTTTTTATCATTGTTTTGTTTAATCGAGGGGGAGGATCTCCTCTTACCCACTTCGGGAGGCCGATGTTTGGAGGAGACCCTCCCCCTTTCCAGAGAAAATTTAAATTTAAATTTCGCTACACTTACTGTAACATACGCTCGCCCCCCAGTACATTCCTTGGAGGATATACTTGCTGGGCATGAATTAAACCCTCTTGTTCTCTCTGAGATTAAAACTAATAAACGACTCCATGATTCGATGTAGAGAATGGTGTTTTGACATTTACATCGTCTCTCTCCGGCCACCCCGTCGGTCATAGGCGCAGGTCCGAGGCGCCGTCAATCAGTATTCAATTGACCTGCCCGACGCGTTTGTTGAGCTCTGCGATCTTCCCTACTCCCAGCACCGTTCCTTTTACTACTCGAAGTCGTTGATGCGCTAGAAAAGAGTGAGAGAATGGAAGACGGAGAGGAAGAGAAGAAGCAGACCATCTGGAGCTGGGGAGCTGGATCGGATGGTCAGCTTTCAACGGGCTCCCTTGACGACAAACTCCTCCCTCAATCACTTCGGCCTTTTCCGGCGACCCCTGTCATTCACATCGCCTGTGGTGGAGCTCATGCTATTGCACTCTGCGGTACTGACTGCTGAAGCTTTAAACCCTCGTTTTTCTTTGCTGTCAACATCTCCCTCAGGATTAAAACTTCTTCGCTTTCGAGAAATGGCTTTCCTTCTCATGATAGTGGACTTGGTTATCAACTTTCGTGGCTCGTCCAATCTGAAATCTGGATGAAAGCAAATTTACTGATTCCGCTTTTTTCCCAATCTCGATAGTAACATTACGTGGTCCCTTCTTGTGTATCATCTTTTAACAAATTACAGACCACTGCTTCACTATTTCTACTGAGTTGGTTTTGAAGTGAGACTTGGCAATTGGTGAATACTGTTTTATGACGGTGTTTCAGGTGGCAGGGTGCTAACATGGGGAAGGGGTACCGCGGGTCAACTTGGTCACGGAGATTCGGAGAACTGCTTATTTCCGAAGCCAGTAAAGTTCTTCGAAGGTCTTTTGATATCTCATGTCTCTGCTGGATGGAACCACTCTGGATTCGTTTCAGGTTACAAAGCGGCACTTCTCTGTTTTATATCTGTGACGCTCTCCTCGACTTAAAGTTCGTTTGCTTTGAGCTTCTTCTAGAAAATATGTAATCTGTGTTTTGGGACATTAATGTGGCTTTCGCTGTTGTATTACTTTTGTTTTAGATAACGGGAGTGTCTTCACTTGTGGAGATGGGTCATTTGGTCAGCTCGGCCATGGAGAGTATCTATCACAGCATTCTCCGGTGCGAGTTTCGTTTTTTGCTTTAAAATTTGTGCAGCAAATAGCGTGTGGAATGCGTCATACACTTGTCCTAGAGAAAGGTACTCATTTTTGAATGTTTGCTAATTAGGATACTAGTTGTAACTCTACTTGTATGTATACAATTTCATTATTTGTTAATGTTCCCAACTAGAACAGATTTTGAAAATTTCTTTTTGTTTTCTGTTTTGAATGACAAAACTATCTCCTCGTGAGGTGAGGAAGTATCAACATAACCTGAAACTTGGCCATGCCACCAGGTGCTATCAGTCTCCTTTTTTATAACAAGTATATACTTCAGTAGCTTGCTGACAGTTATGATTCAAGACCCACTTCATTAAACTTTTAGATAATAACTATCAACTTCAATAGTTAGCTTACAGTTTTTTATCCAGGATCAACTGTTACTAGTATCCAGGTAATTCAAACTGGAGCTCATATTCCTTTTGTAAGAAGATCCTAGTAATATATTGAGATACCTCAGGTATAGGGTTAGAAGTCCTATAGCCCATGAACGGTGCATGTGATAGAGGACCATATCATTTCCAATCAATGCCTTGTGCATGTGAATCGCATCTGAAATTGTTGAACTGGAACTTCCACTCGAAGAGGCTTGCATGCCCTGTACAAGGTACATGATATCTCAAATCTGCTCTTTCAATAGATCATTTACTAACTTCACAAGATGCTATAATCTCCACAAGCAAACAAGCAACCACCTATTACAGAGCTGCCTTGTTTTGCTATTATGAATTTTAAATAGGGATTGGTCGTCCCTATACATTTAAGAATGTGATGAATTGTGTCCAAAGATAGAAGCTGTACACATTTTTGTTGAAATCTAATGGTTTTGTGTTCAATTGCAACTAATAGTCATAACACAGTAATGATATTAGTTACGGGTGAAGATAAAGCTTATTAAAAGATCAAGTGACTTGTTTGATGTAGGTCCTTCAAATGTTTCAGTTTATGGGTTTGGATTGGGACGACGTGGTCAGATTGGTCTTTCTACAGATAAGACCAGGAGGTCATTCAATGTTCCTCAAGTTATTAGTGGATTTGAAGAATGTGAAATAGTTAGTATTCATGCTAATGGGGATCATAGTGCTGCTTTGTGTGGTAAGTGTTGGGGTGTTAGCTGATAAGATTTGCTTCATAATTGGATGTTATAATGTTGCCCTAACTGCTAATTTTTCATCAGATAATGGGTATTTGTACACTTGGGGCAGAGGATTCAGTGGTAGTTCAGATGTTCACATTCCTCAGCATTTATTTACACCCTTGAAATTCTCTCAAGTTGCTGTTGGATGGAATCATGCCTTGCTATTAACAGGTAAATATACTTTTATTTTTTTGGAAATAGAGGTGAATATACTTTTGAATAATACCTTCCTCCTTTTCCTTGATAGTTTTTGATGAATTCCATTTGTCAACTTACAGTTGATGGGGCAGTTTTCATGCTTGGTGGTGTCCAGCATGGGATGCTTGCCCAACCTCAGCTAGAGAGCAGGTCCGAGCAAGCTGCTTTCAAATATCTTCCATCGACTAGCTCATCGGGTAAGTCCTTTGTCGATTCCAAGGACAGAAGAAATATATAATAAGGTTGAATACATACAATTAGGTTCACAAGAAAAAGCACAGAAGCTAGGGAGGAGGCAAAGAGAGGTTTCTGCTGCTATATTAGATAAAATGTCAACCTCTAGTTTTGCTATCCTGAACTCATGTTTCTATCTAATGCTAAGGAGTAACACCTGCTAGAATTTACACACAACTCCAGCCCTACTATCATGGAGACATGTTACCACTTATTTGAAAATGTAGAGGTTTTCTAATAGTTCTTGTGCTAAGCACAATAATTACTTAGTTCTTCTAGGAATGCTATTGTGTGCATGTGAAATAAAACAATAAAGTTTGTGGCAAAGCAGATTGGGATTTTCCATTGAAGAACTAGTCTTGGTGGAGGTTTATTTATTCATTTTTTTCTCAAATAAATAGTAGTCTCAAAAATCCAAGTTTTCTCTGGCTTAGTTTTAACTAAATTTTGGCGGCTTCAAGAGAAAATTGTTTTTCATTGATAAAATAAGAAGTGTGTGTTCTTCTATCTCTACTTAGCATTCTTAATTATAAGTTACCATTCATAAACAAGAAACTTTTACTTTCAAGGTAATTACCGTTGGTTATTTAGGAAAGGGTCTTAGCAATCTTAGGTTTCTAGAACTCGTGGTATCGATCGCTTATTCCACCTAAATGGCTGTCTGTGGACTTCCATGATAGCTTTAAATGTTGGGGGCTTAGCTTAATGGTTACATGGTGGAAGTTCATCTTTATGTGTGTATTTAGAAGCAAACAGAATTCCACTCTTAAATGGATTTTAGAAAAACCTGGAACGAAAGACACATTAAGCCTTGTCTTCTTTCCTTTATTGTTGCATTTTCATGCCTTGACTTTATCTTCCATCGAGAACAACAGCTTATTTTCTTTCGTCAGTCATCTTCAGTAGATTTTGTTTGTTAGCCAACCAAAAGTGGTAGCTGGTTGTGTTTTAGAGAGCTTACCTAACTGATATATGAGAATCTACTGCTTATTTGGAAGTTTGTAGATCACCAGTTTTAGTTGAAGTACCTGGGCTTGTCGGGAAGAAAGTCCGACTCATTTCAGCCGGTGCAGAGCATTCTGCTGTAGTAACAGGTAAAGATTAAAGTTAATTCTTTTGGTAATGCATTTGGCAAATGGTAGTCTGAGAAAATGATGTTGCCGAGTACAGAGGATGGACTAATAATGACCTGGGGATGGGGAGAGCACGGGCAGCTGGGTTTGGGGAATACACTTGATCAGACGAGTCCTCAAACGGTTCCTTTTGGAGATTCTCCACCCAGCCCTTACACAGAATTACATGTCTACTGCGGGAGTGGGTTTACCTATGCTGTAAGGTCTGTTTCTAAACATTCTCAGTAGGTGAATGGATCTTTGGTATATTTTTACACATATTGGAGTTTGGTAGGCGGAGGTATCAAATTCCAACCTAGTTGTTTCAGATTTTTTTTTTTTAGCAGTGATGCGAGTACTTTGAGAGTTGGTTGATTTTGTTTGTAAATTTTTTGAACGTATTTGCAATCAACGGATATATTGATAGAGATAAAAGACGATAAAGATGAAGATAAGAGAGATATTGGTAGGTGCTGATAGAATCTTATAGATAAATTCCTGCGAGTAAATTGAATATGGAGCATGTGAACGTACAAGTAAGCAATAGCCTGGGAGAGAGACCGATGGAAGCGATTCACGGGTATACAACTTAACCCCGATCCAAAGCTTTTGGAGCAACAATGCATGACAATCTTGTGTATCCTCACAGATTGGGCACATTTTTATTTAATGCATTCACACTGACCTGCTTACTGCTGAAATGGGCATTGAAGAACACCAAAAGGCAACAGTGGAGAAGACAGAAATCTGCTAATGGCCTACTCACAATTTAGCATTTCTGCTGCTTCTCCAATTCATTTCCATTTAGGAAACAGCCTATTCATAATTAATACTTTTGTTGAACACTTTCTTGGCCCGAACATATAGGCTAGTAAATCTAAGTTACAGCAGAACATAATTAGCTTCTCCTAAAAAGGACTGCAGCGAGTGACCGCAGAACTTGCACAACACCCTTCACTGGTGCTCCAAAGGCTGCAAGGTTGGATGAAACAGCAACATCACAACAGGCTCGACTGATACTCTCGGTGGTTCCGGTGTCATTACAATCCTACAGATGCTTCTTCAAAATTTTCTCGGCATGCAGCCCTGGCTTTATTCTGAACTGATATTCATGCCACTGAATGTACGTGAGAGGCCATTCTGATCACTAAGTTTGTGGAACTCACATTCTATTGTTCGAGTGATCTTTTTTCCCTCAGGATCTGTCTCAGGAAAATCCACATGGAATGAACCATGTCTAATTGGTAGAACGGGCTCAAGATTCTTACATTGCTCCTTCACATAATTGTAAAGCTGTTGGTGAAAATTGTGGTTTAAGGAGAAGCAGTCGTTTGTTCCAAAGCTGGAATTCTTGGAAGACCCAGATCCCTCTCTTCTACAGAAGTGAGGGAGGGATGTGTAGTCCATTATCTACATTCATGTCAAATCAACAAAAATGTTAAGCATTACATGGAGTGAAGAGAAACGGAAGCGTAGAACATGATCAATGTACATCTTTTCTTATATATAAAAAGACAATGCAGTAAATAATAGGCAAATTTGCTACATATTAACACCTACTACTTAGGTTTAAATATAAAACAACAGACCAGAAGATGACATTTGACATAAAGAAGAGAATCCAGGTGAGAGTATGTGAAGCATTCAAAAAATCATAGCTAAAGTGAGAGTATGAGAAGCATAATATCAGGAATGTACAGACATTTTGAAATATTATGACGTATCTCCAACATACTTTGAATATGCAATGGTTTCAACGGTTTCTGGAACAACTCTTTCTTATACTGTCTAGGAACAATAGAAAACTGGCCGAAACTCTCTACATACAGTTGAATGTAGTTTGGATGAACAACAACAGAATCATGTACTAGAGATTGACCAACTTTAAACTAAAAGATGTGGAGACAGTTCAGGAAGAATTAACAGCAGTTTCAAGACTATAAAATGTAAAATTTATTGTGGGAGTTTGGGGCCGTACCAGGGGAAAAAACTTCTAAGAGGTTAAGCAAATCTTCTGAAGTTAACTACTAAAGACATGGTAGGATCTGAAGGGAGATGTTTTTTTTATCTTTTTTTTCCTTTACTGCAACGTTATCATACCATTCACAAGGACATTATTATTGACACTCTGTGGACAAAGAAAGCAATAGTTCCTCTTTCCCACCTTTGGTAGCAGCAATAGTACTAGATACAAAAGAAATAAATAACAATGGAACTCGCCTTTAACAACTCCTCTCTTCCATTTCCCTGGAGGACCTGCACTTTCCTCCTCGTCCTCTCTTGCAAAAGAGGCTTCACAACCTACAGAAGTATCAAGCTAGAATTCTAAGAGATGGACCAAAAACATCATTTCTTTTCGGTTAATTCATATAAAAGATGACAACTTCTCAACAAACAAAGAAAAATAGATGCAAACTAGATCTGAGACACCAGAACAGAAAGACAAGAAAAAACAAGTTGATGCGTGACATATGGAATTTCTGAAAATAAAAAGGGAAACTTACCTTCCAACAGGCTGAGAATATGTAAGGAGCATTAACTATGTAATAAGTATCTGTCTTCTCTGGATAGTTGAGATCATCAATGGTAGATATAACTGTAAGAAGCTGCATGCAAAAAACAGACATGCACCAACATGGTTGCAACAGGTTTAGCACACACAGGATAAGTAAAGTTGTCAATAGCACATAATCACTGAAAAAAAGTCCTACAGAAACCTGAGGTACTGTAGTTAAGATTAAAATATGGAACTGAGAATGGCCACTCCACCTAAGAATGCTACAAACTAGCATGAAAGAGGACCAAAATGCCCTTTGCAGTTTTAGAGCAAGAAAACAACAGCTAGAATGAGCACAGAACTGAAAATTATATCATGTTGCATGGGCTATATTTTGCACTGATAATGGAAAAACAATTCCAAAAAGTGTTACAGCAACTATTGGATTAATTAGCAATCAAAGAGCTTTTTAGCTTTGTTAACTAGCACAGAATTTTTATCCTAAAAACGTAAGACATGTGCACTACAAATATAAAGTTCTAATTACAAGACGAAATTAATGTGAAAGATAGCATAATCACGGCTTTTGCCAACAGTTTTCCTCCCCTTCATCACATTGAGTGCACCATTTTTTCACTTATCTGGTTATGGTTTCTTCAGTTATTTCAATTGATAGTTAAAATTGGATAAAATTTCAGTAAAACCAAACACTACCATAATGGTAGTTGAAGCAAATTCAGCAGACATCTTGTAACAAGTTCATAGCACTTGAACTCTGAAATTGATGCAGGACAAGGCGTGACGAGGTGCGAATTTTAATTGTCGTATGTGAATATCGATTAATTGCTGGAATTAGAAAGAGAAAGGAAGAAAATAGAGAGAAAGAAATAAGAATTGAAAATGAGAAATATGAGAATTGAGAAGTGTCTATTTCTGTCTGCGATAGACTTAAGTTCACCATATTTGTGTCTATTTTCTAGATAAGTTTTGTTCAAAGAATGACTACTATTGCAATCCCCATCACAAGTTTCAGATAATCATTTGGATTTTTTTAATGTGAGGAGAATAAGCAGGCCATGAGGACCGCTAAGAATATAAAATTATATTATTCTCTTCTAAGCTTGTTTTTTTTTAAATATTAGTTGGGACGATGACAACATTTTTAATCTACAGAAAAAATACTTCTCTTCAGGAAAGTGAAACATGAGAAATGTGAAATTCATCATAGTAACACTATCATGATGACTAGGAAAAAATCAGTGAACAAAGACTTAATTATGCATTTCAAAGGTCAGTTACTGCAAAAAGTACCTTTATTTGATTAAGAGCAGAAAATTTTAGGCCAGTCATATCCAACACCTTCACACACGTGCCAATATATCTCCCATACTTCTTAGTAGCTGAAGGCTAGTGA
The DNA here is from genome assembly GCF_029961685.1 of Aristolochia californica. Classification (NCBI taxonomy): domain Eukaryota; kingdom Viridiplantae; phylum Streptophyta; class Magnoliopsida; order Piperales; family Aristolochiaceae; genus Aristolochia; species Aristolochia californica. The sequence continues at coordinate 32,341,932 of NW_027182290.1, read as the reverse complement.
GGCACAAAAACTAATGTTAAGTAAAACACACAAAGGCAAATGCAACAAGCAGGAAAAGAAGTATACTCACCAAAACCACACAGTCACGGTATTCATTAATTTGAATGTGGGACTGCACATAATAGTGAACCTACATAAAAAAAGAAACAGCTAACGAATTATACAAGCACTGAAAAGAATGACATAATGCAAATTAGATTTTGAGAGCTAAGCCAAGAGATCCTAAAAGGTTATTTTATGATGTAGTAATTTGCTACACCACCTCCGGAAAGATAGCAATTTGCACACATCCGACTTTAACAAAGCCAAGTTCAAGAGAAAAAAGAGATCATACTTTCATCAAACATGGGACAGAGAAACCAGGTATTCATGCGGAAGACGTATGTGCACAAGCACTCATAAATGGTGTGCCACTCACACAAGAGATTAACAAGAGCCACAAGTAAAATAAAAGAGCTATTTTAGATACGATACGTTGCAAGAACCAACTATCACAGATTTGGAAGCCATTAACTTCTATTTATTATTAGACTTTCAAGTGTTAAAGCTAGAGAAATCTCAGTTTAACCTTCTCCAGGCGCTCTTTCATGCTGTTTTTGCATTGAATGGAGAAAATCTCATTGCAAGAGTTTTCAGCGCCACCAGCCTTTTCAATATCTACAATGATTCCTAGTAAACAAGAGGCTATGGTATTGTATCAATTCCACATATTGCAACAAACATGATTAATTATCATATTTCTGTCTATTTCTTATATTGTATTTAAAATTCAAGTTAGAGAGCTAGCTCATGCAGCTTTTCTGTTGAGCATGTTGAAATCCACCTCTTGCAAATTTTCTGCTCCAACAAGTGACATATCTCCCTTCTATAAACCAACATCTCCGCTTATTATGAATGGATGATACATATGAGGAAGGGTGAGTGCTAAATCCTCTTCCTGGTGTGATCAGTCCACATGCACTAATGAGGCTTATGGTTAAGTCCTTTTTAGTTAATTATGATGGACCATTTTGTTTTGAAAAGCCATTTCAGCCATTAAGCTACAAAAGCCATTTACATATCATTACTAGTCCCTTTGCGGTCCACAACTGAAGCAGGAGATATTTGGTTTAGAAGATGTTCAAGAAATGAACAATTTTCAATATGACTCATCAGATGAACAAGTTAAAATTCAATGCCTTTTACCTTTCTTCAAACTGATCATCCAGCACATACAGTATAAACCAAGTATTATTTTATTTGATTAGTAAATAACTTTAGAGTTCCAAAGGAAGTAAAGGAAAGTTGCAGTAATTCACAACCTGCTCAATGCAGAATACATCTGCTGCCAAGATATGCATGAATTCTTTTTCAGAGCGCGAATAGGGAATTTCAATCAAAGAGAAGATGCATAACAACTGACCCTCTCCAGAGAAAAGAGGGGAAAAGAAAAAATTATAAACAGGAAACAAAGAAAACAATTAAGGAAAACAGTGGAAATAGGTATGCATGAATTACCACCATTTCTGATCTTACGGACAATATCAATTGTCTACAATAATAATGACACTTCTATCCACCTAACATAGCAGAAAAAGGCAAGATCCTTACTGATGCTTTATCAAATGTGCTTTGGCCAACACCAACAGCAATGACAGGGAGACCCTGTAAACAAACACCAAGGTAGAAATATTTAAGCAGAAAGTGTATTATTACAGGAAGCTACACACAGGCCAGATTTTTCTTGCTTTGTATAAGATGGACTTCCAATCAAAATTGAACTAGCAGGCAGTGATCCTAGTGATGATGAAAGGCATAACTTAGTTGATATAACTTCCAAGTCAACTTAATGCAATTTCGAAACATAACATAATCAATAAGATGCTACTGCTGCTAGTAAATAAAATGTTTTTATAAATTTATGTTACTCTGATAAACTTCATATCAAATGGACCAAACTTGTTTACACTAGCAACAACAAAGTGGAGAGATGTACCTCTCTTGAGTATCCTGATAATCCTACAAGGTGTGAGTCACGTACTGCTCTATATACGTCAACAGGTACTATAGGTTTCTGGCATAGGAAAAGACCTTTTGTTAGAGCTGTAAATACTCAGATGTGTGACTGATCAATCTTCTAGGTTATTACAACAATACTCAACATTCCATATAAGATTATAAATTATTTCCATTCTGACACACATCTAACATCGTCTCAGACAAAAGATCAAGATCTACTACTACTGACAATCTAGCTCTTTTTTTTTTTTTTGTTCCCTGACCAAATTTATATTTCAGAATGGACTGATCAGATATTTAAATATCGTTCCTCTTGCATTTGTAGGTAGCAATGAAAATAGCCAAAAGTTACTACAGAAATCCATCATCATATATTTTATACAAAATCTGACTTGCATTGGTGAAATCTTAGTCTTGATTTACTTGAATTATCAATACAGGACTAGAGTAGGAGGCAGAATTCTTATAACATCACAAGCCACTTCTCTTTTGATAGGACATAGTAACTTCTCCAAGTTGATGATCCACTTGAGCATAACCTCTTTGACTTATCACATCTGAAATAACTAGATACCTCTACTTTACTGTGATGCAACATTCGAGAAAATGCCTCCTTACAGAAAAGGAAGCTTGAAGTATGCGGCAGAACACTGAAAGAATACATAAAATCAATTGCAGAAGCATATATATATATATATGTGTGTATATTGCTAACACCTATGTAACATGCATACATAAGCAGAATGCATTAAAATGGCTGCACATAAAGGACTTGGTCATCCAGATAACTCTATAAATTTGATATTTACGTCCTCAATAGACTCACCGCCAATATGGTATCAATTTCATTTTGCATCCTCCAATTTAAGCAATCAACTAACTGCAGTAGGACAACAACATGATTAGTGAAAAACAATGTAAAGAGACTGTTTCAGAGAGAGAGAGAGAGGTGGCAATTTACCATTTTATGTGATTTGCTAACATTCCAGTCTCTTGCCTTCAGAAAGCGTATTAATGTTTCAATTGGATACCCTTGATGCATATTCTGAAATCCAGTAAATTGATAGTTATACGGATGGATATCAAAATCAAATACATAACAATGCATAAATAAAAAAATAAAAATGATTTCCCACTGACAGGACCCACTCTAACCCCTTTCAAAAATATGACAGAAAAAAAGATAGATAAGGAAATCAAAAACTTAATTTAACAGCAGTAATAAAGAATAGCAGCAGATGCCAAGGACAAACTGGGTTCAGGATAATAATATTTCAAAATGGCCCTCCCTACATTCATCTTTCCTGTGGTGAGATCCAACACCTGTAATCTCTCTGAATTGACTAATAACAAAGTCATCCACCAATAAAAAATCATTCACACAAGAAAGATAGAAGTCCTGAGTCTATTCTCCCTTCTTCAAAAAGAAATAACTAGATAATTGGTGAAGAAAAAGGTTAGCATCTTCAATTCAGTTAATATATAATTCCGTTGTAGTTTTTTAACTACTTTGTCCACCTGCCTCAGGATAAAAAATATCTTACGCATAACTGCTTCATTTGCGCCGACTGGATGGTTGTTCGGGTAATATTATCAGAAAGGTCAAATAGCAAAAAAAAAAAAAAAAAAAAAAACAACCTGTTATAGGGTATCAATGAACTAAATTTTCAACGACGTTTCACGTCAAACAGATTTTCCTTCAGTTTCACTCGGTGTCTGAGATATGACTGAATCTAAAGCTAGTTACACCAAAGGCGCGAATTTGAAGAAGAAAGACCATCCTTACAAAGTTAGAACGTATTAGACCTTGCCAGCGCAGACAACAGTCACTTTGTGACAGATCAGAGAAATCCACAAAGGATCAGAAAAATTGCTGTCCGTTCTACCGAGTTAACTAAAAATTTGCATTAATCCCGAGGGAAGGACCCCCAAATCTAGAACAGATATCTGAACAACAAAAACCAGAAGATACAGATCGAAATCCAGATCTCACAAACACAAATTCAGACAAAATGGCAGAGATAAGAAACAATGTGAACCTCAAATGTCTTCTTCAACGGCTCATCCACTGCACCAAAAAAAAAAAAAAAAAAAAAAGCAGAACAACAATTCAGTAAAGCTTTACAAAGCAGAAACAGAAAAAAAAAAAAACACCATTCTTCAACAAAAACCCAGAATCGAGCTGACCTTGATCAATCAAACCTTTAAACTGCTTGACTGCATCCTGGGAAGCGATTCCCATATTCAGAAACTCAAATTACAGAGACGAGAAAGGTGGTTGGCGAAGTACCAGTTCTCTTGCTGGAGATCTCTCTTTCCCCTCTCAGGACAAAAAATAATTAACAAAGATCAAAAATTAGAAAAAGCTGAGGCGTAAAAGGAAAGGTCAAGAAAGGCGGGTGTTCTTGAGCTTTCCCCCCTCTGAAATTGAAGTCCGGCAATTCCTTTTGAAGTCACAAACCAAGTGACAGCAAAAAGAAAGAAAAAAACACAACTCAAAAAAGAGAAAAAAAAAAAAAAAAAAAACTGAAAGCAACAGCTGAGAAAAAGGACAACTTGTCCGTATGAATGGGGTCACGTGATTTTCCCTCATTTCCAATTATCTCCTAATTTCAAATAATTAATAGCAGATTCAAAACCTAAAGACAGATTAAATGAGTAGATTAAAACAAGGTTTTTCCCAGACCAAGCGGGTGGCATTTCCGTAATTTTAAAAAGACGACGGCCTGATGATAATTTCAAAAAAGCCACCAACTACAACGGAGAAAAATAAGAGAAACCACGCCGACAGGCGGTGGAAGACGCCTGCGCCGGACCATGTGACCATCCTACGGCTACTTTCGACAAGAAGGACGTCATTTATCATTTATTTTATGAATTATTTAATTAAAGGCACATAAATTTCAATTAATTAATCATTATTTTAACCCAATTTTTAATAAGATCCTGATTAATAAATTTAAATCTCGAGTGGATATTCCACTATTCCATTTCCAGGCCTTCCGTGACCGTCACAGCCACGGCTCGCCACTGTCGCCTTTTATCGACAGAATAATCTTACAAAAGGCAATAAAAGCTTTTGAATCTTACGCTTTGGTAGTATGCGTCACGCTTGTGTGACAGTTTGAGGGCGTAGTGAAAGGCGGAATATATGTAGGGTCTCTTTTTATGAAGATCTCCGAATCCAACAGGGAAAACGAGTTTTTAGTTAAAAACTTGCGAGTCATAACTCGATAACACGGCAAAGGAAATGCCTCTCCGAGACAAGCGTGTTTCGAGGTGCGTTCTGAGTCACCTTGCACTGTACGTTTAACCACTATCGTCTACTCCGATCTTTTGGCAGCCATTAGAACTAGAAAAACGAAAGATACAGAAACATGCTTTTGAAACTTGATTGTTGATATCTAACCTGGTTTAGTTCTAAACACGGTCTCGTATTGACGACGACTTTAAGAGGTCACTTGAATTCGACGAAAACCGGTCTGTCAGTGTCCTTTTTCGACGATGACCTTTGAATTGTTTGAAGGTCCAAATTTCTTCTGCTTTTTTTTGGCTCTGACGCAGTGACGCCGGCAGCCTACCATGATTTTCAATTCAAAACCCCATTAAAGTTTTAGCAGAAACGGCAAGCTATTAGACATCGCCACACAGGATTTGTTTCCCGTCAAGGAAAGGCTTCCAAAAAAGGCAAATAAAAGAATTTCTTAACTCAAACTGGGTTTCTCTTTCTCAATTGAAATCTGCCTAACATTGCGACAAAAATAGTCAACTCATCCCGGTACGCGCGGATCATCTGGAAAACTCCATCTAATCAGGAAGCGAAACCAAAATCGTAAACGACAGTATGCTTCCTGCCTCCGCGTAGCATCCTAGACTATAATTTGTATGAATAATTTCAACTTTATGTTGTCTGGACAAGTGGTTGTAATGGGTCTCCAGCATTTGATGAGGCATTCAACGAAAACAGACGTGTGGGGCTGCTGTGTGATTCAACTCTCAGGGATTCTCTGCTCCAGGCAACAATTCTCTGTCAGCTCTGTAGTTAAGAAATTCATAATCGCCTCGTATTTGTAGGAAATTCCTAAAAGTTTTTGGAAGAGGACAGGGGAATTGCCTGCGTGCCAAACCCGTCGGATCGGAGACTCGCGCTGTCTGGCCCCGCCATGGTGTCTCGGAGTACACGCAAAGATAAGCAAAGAAGACGTTTCAGGTTACGGGTCGGTTTTGCATCGAATTGAGCCGGTTCACAAGTAACTCGAAGTCTGCTCACGCTTGGTTCGGTTCAAGTTATCTCGATTTTGAAAGAACCCTAATTTACTATTTCTAAACGCGTGGAAACGTGGAGGTCGTGGCCACCTTTCAAATCCAAGGTTGACGCCTTGACGCGATTGATTTATTGTTGTAATTTTCTGAAAAAACACAGGTGTCACGTCTGGAACGATCAAAAAGGTCGAACGATTTTTTCTCTCTCGTTTTGTTTCTTTTAATTTCATATTATGGATTACTTGTTATTTGCTTTAAAACAAAATTTTCAATATTTTCATTCATATTGAACGGGAAAACTACCCCTTCACAAGAGTGGAGAGAACCACTCTCACAAATTTTAGATACATGCAATAAAATGTAATGTAAGAAGTATACCCTATTGCTTGATATACCATTATTGTTTACATCAGGAAATTATTCTAAATAACACAATATACCCTAATAATATTCTTGCGTGCTTATAATTCATACAAATATTTAAGAAAATACTGAATAAAAATACTTATCAAGTATCAAATTTATCGATTGTAATACAATACATGAGATTTAGATGCATGCAATAAAATGTAAAATGTAATGTAAGAAGTACACCGTATTGCTCAATATACCATTATCGTTTATGTCGGGAAATTATTCCAAATAACACAATTAGCCCTAATAATATTCTTGCGTGCTTATAATTCATACAAATATTTAAAAAAATACTGAATAAAAATACTCATCACGTATCAAATTTATCGATTGTAATACAATACATGAGATTTAGATGCATGCAATAAAATGTAAAATGTATTGAAAGAAGTACACCGTATTGCTCGATATACCATTATCGTTTACGTCGGGAAATTATTCCAAATAACACAAGACACCCTAATAATATTCTTGTGTGCTTATAATTCATACAAATATTTAAAAAAATACTGAATAAAAATACTTATCACGTATCAAATTTATCGATTGTAATACAATATATGAGATTTAGTTGCATGCAATAAAATGTAAAATGTAATGTAAGAAGTACACCGTATTGCTCGATATACCATTATCGTTTACGTCGGGAAATTATTCAAAATAGCACAAGATGCCCTAATAATATTCTTACGTGCTTATAATTCATACAAATATTAAAAAAATACTGAATAAAAATATTTATCACGTATCAAATTTATCGATCGTAATACAATACATGAGATTTAGATGTATGCAATAAAATGTAATGTAAGAAATACACATTATTGCTCTATATAATATTCCAAATAGTCTAAGATGCCCTAATAATATTCTTGCGTGCTTATAATTTATACAAATATTTTAGAAAATACTGAATAAAAATACTTATCGTGTTCGGATAGTAAACGGTGAAATCGAATATACCTTGGTATCTAAATTTCCGAAATTCATGAATAATTCAAAACAAGTACACAAAAATCTGTAGTTGCCTTATTTAATCAACGCCTCAAATGCTGGCTTGAAACTTGTTTTCGACGGAGACTGAATTAGTGGAAGGGATTCATTATGCCACGTGGACGGTGGCGATTCAGAAAATAGATTCTAGTATTTTTTTTAAAGTATTTGAAAAGTCAAACTGAATATGCTAAAAGCCAAAAACTCAGTCTCCGTGCTCCTTTGGCTGTATTAAAAATATCTCAGCGGAGTGGAGGCAGAGACAGCGGCAATTTCTGCGATCAGTCTCGCGGCGGATCTTTCTTCGTCAGTGAGTTGCCGGAGAATGGGCGAGATTTTTCCATTGCAGGACGATGTGGACGACGCTAAAAATCGTCATTGGTTTTCTCATTGGAGCGGAGAAAACGAGATAGAGGAGGGGTCGATCCAGCGTCGGCTTCCGCCGATCGAGGAGGAAATTGCAGAGGATGTGTATGTCGCAGTTGGGGACGACGGTTCTAGCGTCGCCGCACTCATGTGGGCTCTGAAGCACGTAGCGAAACCTACCTCCTCCGTCTATCTCATTCATATTTTTCCTGAAGTCCATCGCATACCTACTCCATGTAAGTCATTGATCTCACTCCCAAACTTCTCTTCATGTATCTAGTTCTTGAATCTGGAAGTTCTTCAATGGTCAGCGTAATCAAGTAACGAAGCTAAATAGATCACCGCCCTTACAGCATCAGAAGCTACATTAGCACTAGATCGTGCTGTTGTCTTGCTCCAATTTGGTCTAGATATTAAGGAATAATTCAAATCGTAGGGACAAAATTTACACTTTTGATTCGGTAATGAGTTCGTTTAAATATTTACTTCGGGTTAGTGGACAAATTTAAGACGTTGCCTTCTTCTCTCTGTCTGAATCCTGTTAACCATTTACCCAGACGACAACATGGACGATGATTTTTTCGTTTCGAGAGATGAATTGCTTCATAAAGCACAGACAGAAAATTTGACAACCGAGAAGCCAGGCAGCGGCTTTAATTTTTTATGTATTATAATAGACAAAACTAACTTCAATAAAACACTGTCGCTCAACCTTTGCCTCTTAATTTTGCGAATACTACTTTGTCAGCAGCCTCTCGTTTTTTATGAGCAAAAAAGTACTGTTCTAGATTATAATTATTCGTTTTTCACTGTTTAAACTTGTTTCCTTCTTCGTCGGATAAAGTGGGAAAGTTTCCGAAGAACCAAGTTAGAGCAGAGCAGGTGGAAGTTTACATGAACGAACAGAGACAGAAGAGAACTGCCATGTTACAGAAATTTCTCAACCTTTGTTCTGCATCCCAGGTGGGAAATTCTATTTAAGTCTCTTTTCAACTGGAGTTGGAAACCCACATTTGGAATTTATACCTATGATGGAAACCAAACCTGTATCTCAACCTTACAGGTGAATGTAGACACCATCCTCATAGAGAGTGACAATAATTCGAAAGCCATCCTCGACCTCATTCCCATTCTCAACGTACGAAAGCTAGTTCTGGGTACCACTAAACCCAGTTCCAGGTAAACCAGTGGCATTCATTTCATTCTAGTGTACAGCTTTTGCGCTTGTTTCAACAGAGTCTAACCCAATTACGGATTCTCCTCTTCTGTTGAGCATGTACAGGAAATTGAAGGAAGGAAATGGGACGGCGGAGCAAATACAGAAGAATGCACCGGAGTCTTGCGAGGTTAAGATCATATGCCATGGGGAAGAAGTGAGTGGAGAGATTGTTTCGTCTCCCTCATCGGCTGATTGTAGTAGCTCGAGTTTGGAGGAAAAGGAGAAGAACTCGACATACTGCACCTGCTTTAATTTTCAACCAAGTTAAACTGGATGAAGCCATTGGCAGTTGTAAGCTGTAACTGTTCTTTGTAGGATATAGCATAGTTATTGATGCTATGGAGCTGTTGTGCTTTTCTACTGTAATTACACAAGGTGAATGGTTGGTTCATCGTTAGCCATAGGGTTGATATTCGAAAACGAGTTTGTACAAAAAAGTTGTTCACAGTCCTTTGCTACACACTAAGACATGATATTCAGCTGATTTCAACATCAACTGCGGGGATAGCTCAGTTGGGAGAAGATCTGAAGGTCGCGTGTTCGATCCACGCTCACCGCATATGCTTTTTTTATTAGGCATTTGAATGCCTTATAATAAGCTTTTACAGTGTTTGTTCAAGAGAGCGAGCTTCAAAGGTGTTGCGTCGAAGTCATTATTAAACTTGGTCGACGTGAGTCTTACACAGAGAAGCTTTCATGAACAAGATGCAACTTCGGTTACCAGTTGTCCCAAGGAAGTCGAAGCAGGCGAACAACATTTTCTCCTTTGTAAACCCAATTGGTTGGATCACATCAGTTCTGTACCAGGAAAAGTCATGATGATGTGCAAGCTTCAGTTATAGCCTCAAGGCCTCCGGTTTGGTTGTTGACCCCATCATTTAGAGTGGGCAAATGAGGCCATCTTTGGCTTCTTGTGTTTCTTCGTATTATCTTTACAAAAGATAATGTACGGTTATCAGTGAGATCAGATCCTTCAAATGATTGTGTAGAAGAATAAAACATTTCAGCATACACTTCAGCAATACAATGTTCAAGACATCTCATTACCACTTGTTTAAGAACAGGGAACAAACAACAAAGAAAACATCTATTGAACCTAGCATCATTATCCACCACCCTGAATTTTCAGAATCGTCTCTCACTACACCTCTTCTTCCACCTCAAATACAACAAATTGCATCAGTTTATGAAATCATTAAAAGAAATCAAATTCTAGGTAGTTGTCTGAACCTTTGTGCTCTGCTGCTGCAGCAGCAGCAGCAGCAGCTGGCTTTTCATTCATTGAAGTCGGAGGTGCAGGGACCTTCTCAATCTCAACCGGCTTTGGAATCTCCGGCGGGGTTGCACAACGTATCAGAGCCCAATTTACACCTTCAAAGAAAGGATGCTGCTTTATCTCAGTTGCTCCACGCTTGAAGGCCAATCTATGCTGAGGTTCCTTCACTAGAAGCCCCTTGATAAGGTCCCTTGCAGGAAAGCTCACAACAGGGGAGTCTGGGAACCTAAGAGGCTGACCAACCACATTAAACAGTGTAGCCCGGTTCCCTGACCCTTTGAATGGGGTCTTGCCAAACAAGAGCTCGTAGAGGAAAATCCCAAAAGTCCACCAGTCTACTGCACTCCCGTGGCCATCACCTTTGATGATTTCAGGTGCCAGATACTCATGGGTGCCAACAAATGACATTGAACGGGCACCAGTTGGCTCTGCAATCAACTCAGGTAACGGGCTTACCTGGTTTCCTATCTCGTTCTTAGGTTTTCTGTCCTTCTTGGATTTGCTAGAGAAGAGACGTGGAGAAAAGCATGTGGTCGGGGCAACACATGACGGTTGAATGCATGAAGGTTCAATGCAAGCTGGCTGAACACAATAGACAGGGTTCTTGCGAAAAGGGTCCGATTCAATGGATGACGATTTCACAAGTGTAGGACTGACAGCACAGCGGAGGGAAAGATCAAAGTCGGATAACATGATATGACCATCCTCCCTAACAAGGACATTTTCAGGCTTGAGGTCACGGTAAACAATTCCAAGCATGTGAAGGTACTCGAGCGCCAAGAGAACCTCTGCCACATAAAACCTACATATTGGAAACAATGAACGGTCACAAGAAGGTTAGACAAAAGATTTCAAGATAGAACTCATTCCAAGCATGCAAAAGAGGGATCAACACCAAAATTCAACATTTAATTGAAACAGTCAGCCAACTACGGCTAAACACTTCCAAAAGTAAACATTATGTGGACCAGCTGTACACTTCCAAAAGTAAACATTATGTGGACCAGCTGTATATTCCATAACCGTTTCTTCGCAATCCCTCTATTTTGTGGTAAACGACTTACACATGATTGCTGCAGCATGCAGTACTCCGTGATGAAAGACACCCTACTAACAGTTATCACCATGTCCTTAACACTACTTTAATATTGAGACAATGTAAAGCCTCTTCTTTTTCATTTCCACTAGTTTGGCTACTTGAAGATAATCCAAAAAGATTCTCCTCCAGGAGAAAGTGATTACTTCCTAATCACTACTCAGGTAATAGCCTCAAGATTCTTATGTAGGTCACTACCCAGATGAGCAGTTCATTGTCATGAAAAGAGTATTTAATATACTTTTGTTAAGAGCAGATTCATCATAAAAACAGAGTTAACACAGAACGCAAGGACAGTTGGTTGCGCTCTGACTGAGCAGATTTCATGGGCCTAGCCCCTTTCATGGGAAACTACCTCTGTTGTTAGAGTCAAGAGTAAAATTCTCTCTTTTCATTGATTGAGATAGGCAGGAGTCCTTATGGCCCATAGTCTGTAGTCTTTAAGGTATTAAAAACCCATCTTCAATATCTATTTCTCAAATGGTGAAGTTTTACCAAAAGCATGATTATCTTTAAACATAGGTGTGCAAGAAAATTAACAAACATTCAGTAAAATACTGCCACAGATAGTTTCTTCAACAGTCTTATTATTTTTCTACCACAGAGAATGCTTGCATTTTCTTCTAATCTCTCCCTACTTCAGTCAAGCAATCAATAAAACCATTCAAAAATGAAAAGTCCAACCATCATTTCACATGGAGAATAAATTGACTCATAAAAAGCAATTAAATGGTCTCCTAAGAAAGATTTCCTGTTCAGATGGTCTTGGACAACATCGAACATCTGGACAATTAACAGGTTAAAAGTTCCTCTAGTCCTGGGAGGAAGAGAATAGGAGCAACTAGAGAAAAACAAAATGTCACTTCATGATAACATGTTTGATGAAAAAAGGGAATCCAAGGAGCATTTCTTAACTAAAAGTACTCTTAGGTGCAAAAGATCTTCTAAAAGTGGCCAAGTAAATTGACATCACAGACAATTGTGGCTGAAAATTTCATTGCATTTTTTTTTTTTTTGTGTTCACTGCAGAAATAATATGCAGTCACCAAGAACTATATCAGAGAGCAAGATAGCCTCCCAATAAGAACCACAAGTGAGGAACAAGATATATTAACAATGGATGTCCAACCAAGTCATCATAAGCTACATGTGAGAGCAAGACTACTTAAAAATAAAAAAAGCGACGCATGTAAGTTGAGGAAGAGAATGGAGGATCGTACTTCACAGCCTGCTCAGTAAAATGCTTTCCTGGTTGCCTCTGACGTAAAGTATGCAAATCACCTCCAGGACAAAACTCCATTACCAAACAAGAGAACTTATCAGTCTCAAAGTGGGTGTACAAAGATGGAAGGAAAGGATGGTCCAGTGATTGCAATATTTCTCTTTCTGTCTGAGCTCTCAGTAGCTTTTTTCGGCTAGCAAGAGATCCCTTATCCATGACTTTCATTGCAAAATAAGACTTGGTTCCACTCAACTCTGATAGATATACACTCCCAATATCCCCACAACCCAGTCTCTTAAGCAACCTAAAATGGCTCAAGCCCAAAACCCCATCTCGTGCCCGTACTGCTTGGATGGCCTCCCATCTTGAATCATTTGCTTTATGAGGCTTATTAATACTGCTACTTATGCTGCTACATGTGCTTTCGTCACTCACATCACTACTTGTACTGCCCCTACATATACTGCTTTTTCCACTCTCCACAAAATCTATTCGATCACTGATTTTTGCACTTCCACTGGTTTTACTGAAACTGCTGGTGCCATCACTAACTTTAGCAGAAGCAGAGCTGTCTTTCACACTACTTTGTTCTGATATTTTTTTGTCTTGATCAACACTGCCTTCTGATGATCCAGTTATTTGAAGTTGTTCAACAGCATCTATTGGAGTTTCCAGTATGCTAGGCTCAAGACTGGCACCTTTTTGATTAGTCTTACCAGATAAAAAGATCTTCTGAAGAGGAGCTTCAACACCTGAAATGTTAGCTCCAGTTGACTTTGACAAATTCTTTGGTTGCAATGGTGAAGGCTTACGAGTATTTTTCTCTATATTCTGGCTGACAGTAGGTTTCAAATTCGGCTCTGACAAAGATTTAGCACTTATCTTTGATGCCATTGATTACAGTCTAGCTTACTCGGATAAATTGAATCTACCACACCCATTAGTCAGTCCCTCGTTTCAAATCTATGAAGTACAAATCCAATAACACACATAGTACTGAAGTTCTCATCCTCCATTGCTAAAAGTTCAGGCTGACCTTTTACCTGCAACAAAATCATGACATGCCTGATTAAAATAATCACAATGTCTAGATCTGAAAAAAGAATAAATGAGAAGGAATGTATAACCACACTAATAGTTTGGAGTTAAATTACAAAAGATTTACTGATTAAACAGTCTGATAAGAAAATGTGATCCCGCGAGGAAGTAGTATGAAAAGGTAATTATCAAAGCAACTGTCAAAGGGCCAGCAGAGACCAAACAACAATAACATCCAACAATTCAGTAAACTGCAGTTTTTTTCACAAATGCATATCAAGCACAACCACTTCTGCTGAATTCGATCAAAATGTAATACTTATGTAGAGACAATAAAACAGAGCAATTCTAAATAATTCTTTGGGGAGAACGAATGTTTATTTCAAATAATCTTCTAATTAATCAACCTTCACCACAAGGTGTCCACAGGAAACCCCACGAGAATTCCCATCCAATGAATATTTCGTCGAAGTAAAGAAAACTGTAGCACCCAGCTAGATCAAAGTGTAATATACATAAACAAACTAATCCGGTAAAGTATCAACCGACCAAGTAAAATCTCAAAAGATCCACTAACGAAAAAACAACAAGCACTGAACTTTGGAAAACAAGACATGTGAATCACAGCAAAGAGCGTTCGAGAACTCAAGATAGATCGCAGCGAAGAGCGTCCCCGTGCAGCGATCAGGAACTAAGAAACCAGCGAAGAATCGAAAACTCTGCTGGAGCAAATGAATTAATACATGTAGAAATCAAAGCGTCAACATAAAAAATGCCGCATTTTAGAACCAAAGGAACTAATAACTCGTCACATCCATCTTCTCCATCGAGGCTTCTATCTTCATCAATAAAGTCGTATTAATAATCTTAAAGAAAAAAAAGAGAAGACAAGAAGAGAGAAAATTTCTTGCTCACCTGAACCAAAATGCAAGCTTTCCAATTTAAAAAAGGTTCCAAAGACAAAAATTACTATCCACCAATCTGTATAAAAATGCATATTTTTACGAACATACAAGGGAGAAGCAAATACCATCCAAAGAATAACAATATGGAGCTTCAACTCGAGAGAAGAGGACATGAAAGGGTTGATCAAATGTCGTTTTTCATCCAACCCAATAATCAAATATGACAGCGAAAATTAATAAAAGGAAAAGACGAAAAGTACCCAAAAAACCGGATTTGGAAACGAATGCAAAGGCGGTCAGATCTCAACCGGTATCCGAAAACAGATCCAATCCGGTTAAGACCCAGATGATAAAATCCCCAAAAGAAACGACTCAAGATCATGCAAAAACTCAATGGCTGAAATCGCCTAAAGTAACCAAAAAGAAGGCTAAAAGAATACCAGGCCTTCAAAGATCAGAACTTTAGGGTTTTGCTTTGGCCAGGCAGAGGGAAAAGAGTATCACTGTACCAAGTTTCTCTCAGTCCCGATACCAGTAGTGAGAGAAGAAAAAGCTAGTGTTGAAAGCTTTGTGGGTGTGGATGATTATGTGAAGAAGAGGGGTCAAAGCTAAAGCTTAGCTTTTCCCATTCAATTATTTTCTTGACATTTTTGGTCCCCAATCCATTGGGTCTGCATCAACACATGGTCTCTTTCTCTGTCCAGTGTCTACCCCCTATATATATTTTTTATTAGGCATTTTCTCGAACAGCTCCTTGGCAACTTCCAGATTGCCATAACTGCCCCTCCTGAATTTGAATCCTTACATTGAGTCTCGGATAATGTGCTCTGCTCGACTGCTTGGAGTGGATACCCTTACATTTCCATGGAATATGGCATCAGATACCCTATACTCCATTTTCAACTCAAAATAAAATACCCAGTTTCTCCATCGCTCTCGGCAAGAAACCCAGCTTTACTACCCTTGTTTTCTCTCCCCATTCACAACTACAGCCAAATTACCTTCTTTACTCCCCTTTCCACTGCAAAACCCAGTTCCCGTAGCTTCCTTAGAGTAAATTTCAGTCTGCTCATTCAAAACATCAAACAAACTAAAAACATCGCAAACTGAAAAAATTGTGGCATGCGAGATCACTTTTAATGAGTTAAACGCACGGCAATGGTGATTAAGACTGGAGAAACTGTTCGATTTCTCCACTCTTTCTGTGCCAGTTTTGGTGAGGAATTGAAATGGGTGATTTTATTTATTGCGTGTTTAGTATTGTTTCACCAAATGGGTTTTGAAGAAGATTGGTAGTTGAGGCTGGTCTAGAGACTGTTGTGGGTCCCTTTCGTTAAGGCTCTTAATTGTGACCCTTTAATGGTGTTTGTTTGTTCCTCAAGGGATTGGGGTCACATGGTAAGCCATCATCTGGCCCATTTAACCTTGTAGATATAACATACCAGTCCCCACATGCTCCATACGTGTCATCCTTATGTCTACCCAACATTATTCAGAATTCCCTTAATTAACGGCACTTAACCCTCATTTTCATCTGGGATCAAGATCAGTTTTATTTAATTATTCGATTTTTTTATTAATAAAATTGAATAAAAATTTTACTTGTTTTTAAATAGGATGATTATATTTCGATTACCGGATTACCGTTTATTAAATAGAATGGAATTGAATAATACCTATTCTATATTCATATAAGGGTATTATTATAATTTTTATGTAATTATATAGGTTATTTTTATTATATACTTATTTACCCATTTGCTCGAATTATGTAATGGTATTATTATAATTTTTTTATATAATTATATAGGTTATTTTATTTTATTTACCTGATTTTATGGGAAAAATAAATAAAACCGAAATACCTAAAAAATAATAAAATACAGAAAAAATATAAACAAAAGGATCAAAAGTTAGGATTTAGTTGAAAAGGTTACAAGATTTGATGTGCTTCCACGTCTTCCAAGGACACCCCTACAACAAAAGGTCAAAAAAGGGGAGAACATGGGTTACATGGAGGGCATGCATTCCTCCAAAGTCCAACCCAATCACACTTCTATTTAATTAGTTTTAGGCATGCCACCTAACCCTTGGGGTAAAGGGCACCTACCCCTACCCCCCCTCTCTTTCTCTTTCTCTCTCTCACAAAAGACGTTGGCCAAGAACGATCTGACCTTTTTTGACTGGGGCCCACCAGCTCGAAAAGAGAGAGTGGTCCTGTGAGATTAAGGGTACCAGAGAAGTACATAAGATGGACCCCACTTGCATGTGTTATAACTTCTGCGATTTAATCAAATCCCAACTGTACAGAATGTGGACCCAAGGTCTCGCTTATAAAACAGTTCGTACCTACAGATTTGAATCTGTCCATCAAACCCGAGGATCACAAATCCGGTTCTTTTAATGGTTTATCCGCCCGTATCGGACTGTATTCTTTACGCGTATCGGCTTCCTCGCGGTTCCCTCAATCAGGGCAAACCTTCAGCCTTTTTAGGCTTTAAATCGTGGAATTTGAATCATTCACAGGCCGTATCGGGCATATCGTTCGTGATCTATAGATATTAAATGCGGTACCCGATACGATAAGCTGTGGGATCGCACGGCCTTGACCGAGGAGAGTTGGAACTTTCATTGAACGTGAGCCTTTCTCTTGTGGTGGAATTTTAATAAGGTCTGGGAGAGAAGATGCCCGAGGCAGATGCTTTTGGACTGACGCGCTTCCTGCTAAATTTATGCCTACGAGGACTGCACCTCGCATGCCAGCTTCAAAAGCAGTTTTGGACGACACGAACCCAGATTATAAATCTTCGGGAAAAAAAAACAAAAAAACCAACCGAAGACCACTTTTATTCCCGCGGATGGATTAAACATTTCTCACAGTGTCTTGCAGTCTGATTCGTCTGAAGCGGGAGCAGAGGTTTGAATATCGAGAATTCGGCTGCCGCTGTCTGAAGCTACAGGGTCTTCAGAGAATTAAGGAAAAAACTGTTCAAAAGTTTGGAAGGTGCAGAGAGATCTTAACTGAAATATTTCACGCGTTTAGAGTAATAAGTTCTTTTGATATTGCGGTCAAACCCTGCATCTTTTGCTCTCCGAAATTGATGGGTTAACTGTTTGGCACTTTCAGAGATCAGTCAGTGTCCTTTCACTTTCTGAGGGAGCGGCTAGGAGACAGATGCCAAACACTCCTCATCACTGTGATCTTCTTAGTTCTTCCTCTTTATTCCCTTTCGTTAATGCAATTTACTTTAATGAAAGAAAACGTCTACAGCTTCGTCTGCATAGATTTTGAGCCACAACCGGGTTTCACAGTTTGTATACCAATTTGTATTCACAGTTTCCTCTATGCATGAAACGTTACAATAGGAACTGTAACACAGTAGATGCATCAGATACCGTACATTGTAAGCTATTGAATAAATAGGCAAGATTGCAAATGACACGTTACAGGACCATATTAATTTAGTTCCCTTTTTTCCGCTCTCCTACTTTCTTCCTACGTACTATTATGACAGTTCAGCAAGGATGCGTTCACACTTTTCTTCCAAGATTTTCACTGCTTCAGTGAACAAAAGTTCGGGTGGCAATGCTCCAGTTGATTCGATAGTAACTGCCATTTGAAATAGAAAAAACATCAGCCCAAGAATCAAACTGAAGTATCAACCTTCAGAACACAAATACCATAGAAAATTGCAGTTGCAATGAGCTAGATATACAATATAATCCATGACAAAGAAAGCAAAATCATTTGGGTGGTCCTAAAGATTCATTTTCCATCAATTCTCATCACTCCCCATAATCTTGAAGAGCCATCAGCCAAAGATTCCCAAGTTGGCAGACCATTTTCTATGCATGGGAAGTAAGCTATATCATGCTTATTAATCCCACCAATCTATCTGTCATTCAGATATTCACAAAAAAAACATTTACTTACTGGATAGCTGGAGAAAATGATTTTCAGTGGGTTAATCACTTGGATCTAGTAATACTGTACTTACATATGAAATGATCTCTGACACGTCTTAGCTCCACAAATTTATCCCATCCTCCACCACTAACACATTCTCTGCAGAGTGTGCAGGTCCTAGGTCGTGCCGCAATTGCCTTCTTATGACCTGCATAGGAAAAATTATTAGGAACTTTGTCAGGAAGAAGAAACTACGAATTAGAGTAAAATTTAAAATCACATTTGAGCGAGCGAGAAGTAGCACAATAAACAACTCGTAGAACTTTGTAACGCAACAAAAAAAAAGTCCGTAGCTGCAGAGAATCAACATGGAATGGTATCCATTTCAGCCACGTACTGGAAGCTACCAAGGTTTGGAACACAAGTAGAAAAACCAATTCTAAACTTTAGGGCATCAATGGAAAATACCAAACTGCAAGTTCTCTTCTTCCTCCCTCCATAAGCATTGGGAATCTAAAACTTATCTTTCTAAGTGTTTGTTTTTTTTTAAAGTCTAGTGATGTACAACATAAGATAACATGGGATTCCCCAAAGAACATAGGGGAATGGAAGAATCGGTTGCAAGAATTTCTCTACAAACTCCTTTAGCTAGTTTATCCAAGAGGGAGCTTGTTGATCTAGGAATATGCTTCAAAGCAATCTCTCTTGAACAGGAAAGATCAATGTTAAAAGACACCCACGTATGTAGCAATGGCATGGCTAGTAAATAAAGAAAACTTTAATAAAGATGGTATAGAATTGTAATTATGCAAACTGGTGTATATCCTCTTACCTTTTTTTCCTTTTGAAGCATGTAACTTTAAGGGCATTATAGTCATTGTAAACACCTCCCCACAACTATAAATATAGCCTCAAAGCATGGGGTAGAGCATTCAAGCCTCTTCTTCTTGGCTCAAATTCGTCCATAAACCTCTCTCTCTTTTCTTCTACTTTCTCTCCCTTGGTTTCTTCTCTCCTCTCTTCCAAGAGCTAGAGTTCCACTCTTTTCTCCTTCCCTTGAGATCTCTTGTGTTAATGTGTTGGCTCTAGAAACCAACAGTCACAAATCTCATCCCGTAGGTATCTGAATCTCTAAGAGAGGGCCGAGGGTTACTATTATCGAGTTCCCTATTAGAGTATGATGGGTTACTAATTATGGGGGACTTCATAAAATGGAGTTCTTCACTTTGAGAGGAAATGACAGTTGACTCTATCAAAGGCCTTCTCAAGGTCTAATTTCAGAACTAGCCCCCTTTTGCCACTCTTTTTTTAAGCATGGTGCATAAGCTCACGAACTGGGAGTATTGAGTCTAGTATTTTCTTCCTTTCAAAAAAATTGACAAGTTGTTGTGGAGATCAAAAGCAAGGGATTGCTATAGTTGGGTTGCTAGGACTCCAGCAATTAGCTTGTAGTGACTTGAGATGAGATTATTTGACCTGAACTCAGCAAGCTTCATTGCTCCATCCTTCTTTAGCATTAAGGCAGTGAATGAGGACCCCATACTTCTTGCTATAGTTCATAGAACTCATTAAGCATGTCCATTTTGGATAGCTGCAGCTAGCCTTGATAGAATTCAGAAGTACAGCCATCAGATCCTACAGCTTTATCATTTGGAGTTGGTTTATGGCCTCCTCTACTTCTTCCATGGAGAAGCGTGCATCAAAGCTGCTCACAACTTCTTCTGCCAAGCCCTTTAGCTGCAGACTTTCAGGAAGGGTCTTCTAATCCTCTCTTCACTGTATAGTTAGGTATAGAATCTGATAAAATCATTTGTAAGTTCCTCCTTACTGGAGGTCGGGGTGCCATTGATGATAAGCAATGAGATTCTGTTTCTTCTGCGGTGGGCAAGAGGCTATGGCATAGATTAACTTAGTGCTTACATCTCCTTCTGCGGTGGGCAAGAGGCTATGGCATAGATGGATTGCACAAACTGACAAATTCAGGTCTGCTTACTTCAATTTGCTAACGATACTTTTTGTTTTTTGTGGGTCCACCATTGAGGAAGTCATCAACGTGAAGATTCTCCTCTCCAGCTTCGAACTTTTTCTGTTCAAAAGGTGAACACACAAATCTTCAGGGGAGTCGTCAGTCATCAATATCAATCACTGGCAGGTCTAACCAGTTTGCAAACATGTCGGGTTGCAGAACTTTGAGTTTCCCTTCCAGAAACCTGGGGCTCCCCTTCTTTTATGGTTGCCCTGATGAAGCTCTGTGAAACCATCCCACAAAGGATTGAGAAAAGATTAGCCTCTTGGAAAGGAATTGCTCTCTCTAGCAGGCAAATCAACTCTGATAAAGTCGACATCAGCAGGTATCCCGAATTATTTCGTTCTCTCTCCAATCCCCTGTCCAACAAGTGCAATTAACAGAATGGAAGTCATTCAATGGAAGTTCTTATGGTGGCAAGCCTCGAAAAAGTTTTGTTACACCCTAGTGAAATGGGAAGATGTGTCAATGAGCATTGCCCTAATGAAATAGATCTGGTGATTCGAAGCAGTAACAGACTGTGTGGAGGTAGGTCCTGAACTCCAAGTATGGATTTCATCCTCAGGACTGGATCACCTCTGACACCCCATCCTACAGAACATCCTGCTTTTGGAGGTCCATCAGCCAGTGCAACCAATAAATCTTTCCCCACATCAAATTTCATGCTAATTCTGGAGAAGAAATCTGCTTCTGGTCTGACTAGTGGTGGAGAAGCTCAACATTCACAGACCAATTTCCGAGACTCTTGAACATAGGGAGAAATAAGGGGGTTTCTATCTAGGATAGAAGAGATGCATGTAAATCCAATCCTAGCTGGAACCTCCAACTCAGGAGGGCTCTGAACGATGAGGAGGCCTTAGATGCAGCAGCCCTTCTACAAGCTATCGATTCATTATATCTTAAGAGTGATGGGAAGTGACTCAATTGCCTAGTCCCTTGAGTATTCTGACTTATTTCCCACTGCCTACCTCTACGAGTTCATGACTGAGAAGATCCCATTCGAATCAATGAAGAAAATTGCTTAAGTTTGGTCAGTCATGCACAAGAAGATCTTCACCTGTAATGAAGTATGGGTGTGCCCAACAGTCAATTCATTATGCAAGTTCAGCCATTCATCTGAGGAAACAGTGGGTCACTTGCAAATTCATTGTCCCTTCAGCGTCTCAGTCTGGGCTGCCATCCTGAGGAAGTTTGGAATCCAGGCGTGTCTTCCTGCTTCATTCCAAGACCAGTTTTGAGAATTGCAAAAGACTGGCCAGTTCCTCTTTAGGACATCTGTAGTTACTGTCCCTTGGCTCCTGTGGATACTCGGCAGATCATCCACATCTCCTGGAGGGCTCATAGAAAGGCTTCTCTACTCAGTACTGACCTGGGAAAGTTCCCAAAAAGGGCTTCCTCTGTCTATCTCAGTAAATAAAAAGCACTGGAAACTAGTTGCCTCTTTCCCCTACCAACAGATGGTTGCCCTAGCCAATGATGTGGAGTTTCTAATTCTTCAATCATTCAGCACCATCCTTGACACTTTTACTAATTTGTTCCATGGGAAGGGATGGGGGTTGCCAAGATGGCTGCTGGAGTGGGTGAGGGTGCTAGGAGGTATCTCTAGGGCTGAACTTGCCTTTTGTTAGCCAAAGAGTTTCACACATACTCTTCACTTGGCAATGTGTTATCTTCTATTAGAGGGGTAGGCAGAGTCAAATTTGAAGACAAGGTTAGTTCCGAACTCCAAGATTTTGAAACCCCGACTCTGACCTTGAAACCTGACCCCCCCCCCCCCCCCCCCCAAAAAAAAAATAAATAAATAAATAAATAAATAAAAAATAAACAAAAGTGGGAAACCCCTGTACTGCGTCAGTCCTCTTTTCCTCAATCTTGTCCCCACAGGTCGGGTTTGGGGAAACCTGTGCCCTACCCGAAACCCAGCCAGGGTTTTCTCCCTGTCCCATTGCCGACCTGCAACGTGAAACCACAACCCAGTTCCCATGTTTTTGGGGTCAGGTCGGGTCAGGTTCCCACAGAACCTGACGCAATAACTGCACTCCCCATGGTCCCAGTGTTTCATCCAAGCTGGGATCTACTACTAGAATCGCCTTCTAGAAAATTCTTCATGGAGTTATTGAACTTCTCTCCATTATCACTGCTTTTAAGTTTCTTTGATTGGACAAATAACTGCACTTACACGTACTTGTGTTGGCTACAGCAGGCTCAACTTCATGATGTCAATGTTTAACTATAGGATTTTTCTTAATATTTATCTATGTGAGATCCCACCAACAGGTTGACTTCATGAAGATTGTCAGTTGTCTTAAATTAGGTGATCCCAATTTGATGAATTTTCATCTAAATCAAAATTATTTTATGTTAAAGTTTTCTATGGCATCAACAAGGCTTTTTAGAAGCTTGACATGAAATTTTACATGAATTTGAAGCAAGGAAGGCCACTAGAAACTGCAGTTTCTTGACCTCGTAAGGAAATTTCCTGCTTTGAACACTATCAAGGAAAATGCCAATAACTTGCTCATTAGAAGTCCAATTAAAATGAAACTTTTTGTTTGTTAGTTAACTTATTTAATTAGAGTCTAATAATGGGCATGGGCGTCATATGTTGACTGGCTCATGTGGCATTAGGATCTGTAAAATTCCACTGTCCTGTTTGATTAATTTTGATTTGGATTTGGAATTTTCCCTGTTACTCTCAATATAGGTTCACTTATTGAATCACATCTTCTCATTGTCATTGAAAACAAACAAATAGATCACTTAAGATGTGGGGAAGCACATCTATAGTTAATTTGATTTGAGAAATAAAGTTTGGATAGTTTTCTCCCATTTTTTAAGAAGCTTTCTGGCATGTGAGCTTTTCAAGTTTTCTGGATCTCAATTTTAGTAAGTTTGCAACAAACTAAAACCAGATTGTTGTGGCCGGTTTTCCTTTTGATCGAAGAATCTTGTAAGGTTGGTTTATACTATTGGTCCATCTCACTTTTATCTCATTTCTTGTACCCAAGAAATTTCCTTCGCTAAGGGTTTTTCTTTGCTTTCTTTGGATGCCAATCTAATCCTTGGTTTGATTGTTTTCTTTTCTTGTCAAACTTGCAAACCCCCGTTTGCATCAGTGAAAGTGTGAATATCACTTTTCAGAGATAATAAAGAAAAACATATGAAGGAAGATCAATTACCATCACCAATATCTTCGATGTCAAAAACATTGACTGGGCATTTCCTTACAAGCTCCTCTGCTTTCTCATCCTCAACTTCTTGCAATAAGACAACCTACCAGAAATGAAATCTCCCAGATGCAGTCCAATGGAAAAAGATGGAATAATTCAAACTACAGTAGTTTTACAACAACAGCAAAGGAAG
Organism: Aristolochia californica; assembly: GCF_029961685.1. Classification (NCBI taxonomy): domain Eukaryota; kingdom Viridiplantae; phylum Streptophyta; class Magnoliopsida; order Piperales; family Aristolochiaceae; genus Aristolochia; species Aristolochia californica. The sequence continues at coordinate 32,317,846 of NW_027182290.1, read as the reverse complement.
GTACATTTGTATTAATAATTTATTACCTCAGGGAGCATTCTGTACCACGCTGTGGCCACTGGAGACCACTTGGCATGTGTTTTGCCAACACCTTTCACTGCATGTCCTTCAAGTTCAATTTCCTGGCAGATGAAAAGATGGATTACTGTATGTTCTCATTGCAGATTCCACTTTTAAACAGTTTTGATTTCAGATGAAAAGCAGCATAAGGACAAATGAAACAGTGCACTGAGAAAGCAATAACCACTTATAATAAAGGTCCCGAATAAACAAAGACATCCATGAAAACTTTGGAACAGCACTTACAGAACTTCTAGTCATATTTCAGTTTGAACCAGGAGACACAAGCAAAGGCCCATCATAACACAACAATGAGAAATCAGGATCCACCCTCACAACATTTTTGTTTAATCAATTGGTCACTGGCCCGTGACACCAAGCCACACTTTCCATTGTCTTTTGCTTTCATTTAAAGAAGTGTACAGAAAGAGTTTTGGTCACAAAAAGAATTACAATAGGCACCCCATTTTGATGAACCATCTGTCTAACTAGTTATGCATTCTGTCTATATTCTCATATACCTGACCTGGTCCAAGCTTTGCAAGAATAATGTCTTCATCTTTGGGGCCAATTGGGTCGTTAGAAAACTCGGGCATTGAATCTTGGCTGCAACTGAATTTTGTGTATGTCTGAGGTTTTGCAGATGGGTTTGTTGATTCCAGTTGCAGTTCACTTCCATTTGGCAACCATTTAAGATCTTTGGACAACACTGCAACAAGTGAAATTGTTAGAACTTGACCGAGAATTGAAAGGGAGAGGTGAGGAGAAGCTTCATATGGTCAAGATTTCATTGCACACAACACATACCCTTTACACGAGGTCCACCCTTTTTACAACTCACATGCAGCTTGAAGACAATTGTATTCTTTTCATTTGCAGTATCATTTTCTATAAATAAAAATAAAATAAAAAAAAACTGGTTAGCACATAACAGGCAATAGAAACAAAAGAAAGAATCATATTACAACCAACGGGATATGCAAGCAACCTGAAAAGTTCTCAAAGAGCCTGGGATCTGCTTTGATAGGAATAAGGCCCAACCTATGAGCCAAAACCTCATCTTGGACAACAGAAGTATTATTTGCAATGAGAACCTTTTCAATTGCCATCGTGGGTATCTGCAGAGGAATAAAGATGAATACAAATAAAAAATATGCTTAAGTTGCATCGAACATACATATTAACCATCAAATAGAAATTAATCCACGTCATAGTATAACAGAGTAGGAGCAGATCTTGTATAAGAGACTAACGACTGCAAGAATAGCATGGAAGTGACCAAGGCATCCAGGGGCAAGCAAACAAAATAGACGTGTATGCCATTCTATTCTGATTAACCAACCATATTCAAGATAGTCCTTCAAAAACTGCTCTCAGTCAGTTTATCACTTTGATCAAGAGATGCAGTGTTTACCATCACGATTTTCTCATTTAACCACCAATTGATTATCATATGTTAATAGCAATAACTCCCATGTGTGTCAATGACCTATTGCTCTGGACTGGCTCATCAAACTGAACTGTTTTCTTTAAAATTTCTCACTTTATTTTCTCTCTTGTGTGAGTTTGTGTGTGTGAAACTAGATCAACAATATAATTGAAATAAAAAACAAATAGAAAAACTATTCCTAAGATGCATACACACATTATATACAAGAGACACACACATAGGATGCCGTACAACAAGGTAAAGCAATTTAAACATGTGTAAACGCGTGTGGGCTTTTCAAGAACATACCTCGGCAATAAGGATCCTTCTAAATGCGTTGGCTAGAGCAGCATCAATTCCAATCATGTCAAATTCCAATTCCATCCCATCATCTGATAATCGAACCACTTCAACCTTAAAATTATTGGAGAAGTTGCCCAGACGTAAGCTATTGTCCACTCCCATTGATGCATAAGCTCCAGAGTATTGAATACTTTCTGCCTTAAAACACAAATAAGTTTAGTAAAAAAAAAGACGACTATAAAAAAATCAAGAAATGGAGCAGAGCACCGAAATCACACGACAGCCCAATTAGGAAGCAGACAATCACAAAAGCTCCAACAAAATGGTAGTTTCAGCATGAACAAGTACAGAACAATTTTTTTTGAGAATAACAGTGAGCAACATTAACTTGCTCATTTAGGCTGACATGACCTAAAATTCAGCCCCCTTGTTCATATTAACTTGCAGTCAGAAAAGGTCCAATGGTATGCTGCACGGATGTATTTTTTACATGGTTTATACCCGTTTTATAAGCAGCAGTAAATTACAGCTAGAGACTCGGTTTGGACAAAGTTGGGTACAGTTTCGCTTTTGACTAAAATAAGACATCTTATAACCGAAGCAAAAAAAACCTAAATACCAGTATGAAAAACAAATGTTTGTAATTACTCACAATCTACATCGATTTTCAAGCAGATACAAATATTTCAGGAGATAAGAGGACAGGGAATAGTAACAAAACAAATACTGAAGAGTGGAAAAGAAAATTAAAGCAGATGAAGCAAATAAAACTCACATGTAATGGCGCGTCGGCTGTACAGATAACACGAGTCCTCTGAACTTCGAGGTGCGGTGGTAGTTGACCTTTAGGCACATCTGGCATGTCCAAAACTGATGAGCGCCGCATTATTGCACGGTTGGAGCTTCGATTTTCCGGTTCAGTATGCTTCAAGAGCAGGACAACAGCAAACAGCAGTGGGGGCTTAACCTTCACAGGAAGCGGCCAGGAGTGAGTGTAGAGATTTTTTTATTTTCAGCGGGAAGGCTTAACTGTAATGTTTACGGCGAGGAGACTGGACGGGTATTCCGCAGTTTATGTAACGTAAATCAATGTCATAAAACCCTACCTGGACACCGACCCGGTGAGTGATCAAGTCCGCCGAGTTTTCTATGTAAACTAAGGAGAGGAGGTCGAGGACTGGAGACCATGAGTTGGAGCAAATAGTGCCCAATTGCTATGTAATGATCTTATTAGTTTTTATTAATGTTACTTATTTGTATGAATACTTTTGACTTTTGTACTAATTTTATAAAAATATTTTGTTTTATTCATTTATTTACCCGTTTACCCAATTATCAACAGGCATTCGGGTAAACAAACGGATAACGGAATAGCTTATTCCGTTTCAATCAAAATGGGTAACGAAGTAAGTAAAAGAGAAACAAAAATAGGTAACAAAATATTTCTTGGTTGTTTCACCTGTTACCTGTTTACAGCAAAGAGCGTTCGAGAACTCGAGATAAATCGCAGCAGAGAGTCCCAGTGCAGCGATCAGGAACTAGGAAACCAGCGAAGAATCGAAAACTCTGCTGGAGCAAATGAATCAAAGCGTCAACATAAAAAATGCTGCATTTTAGAACCAAAGGAACTAATAACTCGTCACAGCCATCGAGGCTTCTATCTTGATCAATAAAGTCGTGTTAATAATCTTAAAGAAAAAAAAGAGAAAACAAGAAGAGAGAAAATTTCTTGCTCACCTGAACCAAAATGCAAGCTTTCCAATTTAAAAAAAGGTTCCAAAGCCAAAAATTACCATCCACCAATCTGTATAAAAATTACGAACATATAAGGGAGAAGTAAATACCATCCAAAGAATAACAATATGGAGCTTCAACTCGTGAGAGGAAGATATGAAAGGGTTGATCAAATGTCGTTTTTCATCCAACCCAATAATCAAATATGACAGCGAAAATTAATAAAAGGAAAAGACGAAAAGTACCCAAAAAAAAACGGATTTGGAAACGAATGCAAAAGCCGAAAACAGATCCAATGCGGTTAAGACCCGATGATAAAATCCCCAAAAGAAACGACTCAAGATCATGCAAAAACTCAATAGCTGAAATCGCCTAAGGTAACCAAAAAGAAGGCTAAAAGAATACCAGGCCTTCAAAGATCAGAACTTTAGGGTTTTGCTTTGGCCAGGCAGAAGTTTCTCTCGGTCCCGATACCAGTAGAGAGAGAAGATAAAGCTAGTGTTGAAAGCTTTGTGGGTGTGGAGATTTTTTTTTTCAGCAGGAAGGCTTTAGTGCAATGTTTAAGGCGAGGAGACTGGACGGGTATTAAACCCTAAACCCTACCTGGACACCGACCCGGTGAGTGATCGAGTCCGCCGAGTTTTCGATGTAAACGAACCAATGAGTTGAGGACTGAGACAATGAGTTGGGAAGCCTCTCTAGTAGCAAATAGTGCTCAATAGACGTAGGGTATTAACCAATTATCCGCTTGTTTCTACCGTTTATCAGATTCGGGTAATTTTACTCCTTTACCTATTTACAATTTATTAAATTAAATGATACAAAAAATAGTTACTCAATTTATATGATTACTTAATAATATTTAAAAATAATTTTATAATTTTATAAAAATATGAAAATTCATTTTGAATTTTGGACCTCAACATCCTATTGTTCATGGTGTTTCACGTTCAATATTGGAAATGAATAGAGAAGTGTTGAAACGAGTCGAACATGCGAAATCACATATTAGATCACTTTTAGTGTGAAATGAAACTACTAACATCGATTTGGCCCCTATGAGGTGGAGGTCTTGTTGCACAACATGAGTCGCGTAAAAGGTGGAGTAGTTAAACAATTGAATTTCTTCCTTACCTTACAATTTTTTAGGGACTTGGGGGGGGGGGGGGGGGGGGGGTTAGTCCGTCAAATAGATTTTTCAAGTTCAAGTTTATGTCCAACATGAAGATCATGTTAGTTATGTACACGAAGATCATTTTCGCACTTGGTGTTAGTTTTGACGACTTCATGTGCACTGGAAAACAGTTTCCAGTGTTATTGCCCCAACGTGAGAAAAACATAAAAAATAAGAGAATCTCTAAACCTTTACAGTGCACTTAATTATAACATAATCCTTAAACCCCAAATTAGGTAAAACAACCATTATTACTACACGAATAAGTTATTTAATATATAATAATATATTTATTAATTGAATTAGAAATTTTATTGTGCATTAATATGGTAATTACATGAGCCAATGAAATACGTATATGATTAATTACAAATAATAAATAAATAACGTTATAAATAAAAAAACGAAAGTAATACGTTAAGTTATTAATTTATTAATAACATATGATATACTTTAACCTAAAAATGAATAATTTAAGAGAAAAAATTGATCTAATCATAACTTTAACACACTATATATTTGTACATAATATATTTTATGTATTATTAATTAATAATATATTATCACAAAATTTAAAACCATTGGTTTAATTAACTATAGCAATCGGATAATTATGCCAAAATAATTTATCAAATATTTATTTTAACAATATTTTAATTATGACTATTAAATCACTATTTTAATATAGTAATTGTAAAATAAAAATAATTATTTTATAAATAAAAATTATAAATTAATGATTTTTATGAAGATAGTTTAATTTTTCCTAACTTAGGAAAAATTAAACATCTTCATCTTCCTCAGCAGTGAGCCAGTGGGCAATGGCGATGGCGACGAGGACGGGCTAGGCAAAGGCGACGGCAGCGGGCAATGCCGACAGAGGCGGCGTTTCGACGGTACGCCGAGAGGGAGAAGAGAGGGAGGCCGAGAAGCTTTGCAATAGAGCTCGACCTCCCGTACTCTGCGGGAATGAGAGAGGGCTGCGGGAATGGAGACGAGAGAGGGTTGCGGGAATGGAGACGAAAGAGGGAGCAGAGGAATGGAGACGAGAGAGGGAGCAGAGAATGAGAGAGGGCTGCGGGAATGCAATGGCAGAGAGGTGTGTGACAGAGAGAGCCCCGCGCGAGAGTCATGTAGATGATTCTCAAAATCGGGCGGAAAGCGCTTTCCGCCGTTTGCTCTTGGGACATGAACTCCTGAGTCATGTATGTTCATGTACATGACATGAATTTCGGCGCCCCCTAACAACACCAGGACATGAACTGTGTAATACGCATGAAGATCGTGTCCTGAGTCATGTGCACTAACCCCCCTCTTAAGGGAGAAGGTGGTGAAGGTGGCCTTGTTATCCACACACTTTTAGTCGAGAGGAATATATTAGGTCTTATAAAGATAAACTTATAAGAAGGGTGAATAGGTTTATCAAATTTGAAAGACTAATTCAATATTTTAATTTATTTAAAGTACAATTCAATTAGTAAATAATACACCGATATTTTTATAATGATTCAACATCTATGTTTGGATTGGTAATCCACTCCCAAGGTTTAAAACTAAATGATATTTACAACAACAAACCCAAGTGACCAAATTACAACACCAAAAGATCACATTTGTGCTGCATACATCCATTAATTCCATGTTCACCTTATTAATAACTAGGACCAGGGTTCTACAATTTATGAGTGTTGTGGGAAAAAAAAACACTTTCTAAACTAACAATACTGAAGCTGAGCAACTTAAATAATTTGTAAGCGAAATAGCTGTAATAGATTTTGGAATCCCATGGAAAATAAAAAAATTGACCATTATTATTCATAAAAATAGTTAGTGAAAAGAATAATTTTATCATTATCTCCTTTTTTACTAACTATTTTTGGGAATAATAATGGTCAAATTCTCATTTTGCCATCAGAAACCACTCCAAAATTTTCGCCGCATGTTGCTTTGAACTACAGATATTAATAATCTAAAGAGACGATAAAAAGCATCAAATATCTTCAGCAGGCGGCGTACTACCATTTTCATTAATTCAAAACCCTCAGCTTAGCACTTTTATCTTCAAGCAAAATAATGATCGCCCACAACTACTTCATTCACGACGGAACTTAGGCAATATATTAAGCGGCCAAGGTTGATGTGTCATTTTGGACAGTACATAAGTACAGTTGATCGGTCAAAGTTGAGTATTTTTTATATTAAGTTTGAAAATTAGTTATTTCTGTTAATATTTGTTAAAAATACGTAATTTATTAAAAATCTCTTTATTTTATTTAAGATTTAACATAGACTGATAACGAGAATTCCACACAAGTACGACCCTCCATGGGGGGGCGTGAATTAGTGCTAGAATAATCCATTTCAAAGAATCATCTAATCTAATATGTAAAGATTGCAAGAATTTAGATGCAAGAAGGGGGGACTTGGTAGCCTGAAGAAATCCCTTCCACGTTGGAGCATGTCGATACGGAAGAATCGCCTTCCCGTCCAAAGTAATCCAAGTCGATGTCGCTAAGTTTCACGTTCTGGCATGGCACTCCCTTACTGCATAAGAGATTCACCGCCACCTTTGATGCTGAGCTCCCTCTTATGTTCTCGAACACTACGTTGCTTATCTTCACGCGCGACGGAGACTGCATTCATCCAACAAAACAGGATCAGAGCTGCAATAGATAGATGCTTGTTTTTTAGAGAGAGAATTTTTTATTCTTTTGACGTGGTTGCATCTCATACCTTCAGATCGCAGGAAGAATATGGGCAGTATTGTTGATCGATAACGATGGGATTCCGGACATTTTTCATGACCAGATCCTCAAATGTGAAATTGGTTGCGGAGCTATGAGCGGGAGAGCTTGGCCATGTCTTGATTCGGATGCCATTGTCGGTGTTGGTGAAGGTGCAGTTCTTGACCGTCAGGCCGACCACGTCGCCTTCGTTGGGGTCCCTTCCGAGGCTCCCCACGCTAATGCCATGGCCGGGGCCACAGAACACATTGGAGATGTAGATGTTGGAGTTGCCGGGTCCTATCGAGACACAGTCGTCGCCGGTGCCGATGACGGAGCGGGAAATTCTGATATCACTGGAGAGAGCAATGTGAATTCCGTCCGTGTTGGGGCTGTCCGCAGGTGCGGAAATTTTGAGGGCCTGAAGCTTGACGTTCTTGGAAGCGAAAATCATCATGTGAAAGAACTTGCTGTCTATTGAGGATATCCCTCGGACTGTTGCATTGGTGACAAAGCTGAATCTCAATGACTGTGACGAAAAGAAGGAGAGAAATTGAAAAGAAATTAGCAAAGAAGATAAGGTCAAGCAGAATTTATTGTTGAATCTAGGGAGAGCTTACAGTGGGTAGAGGCTGGCACTTTTGGCCATTGGAACATTTATTATGCGGCCATGCTCGAGCGCCTTGTCCGTCGAACTTTCCGCCGCCGGTGATCATCAATCCGTCAATGTACTGAAAGTCGATCCAGCCATCAGAAGTAAATTTGTTAAGATCAGGAGCCTTGACCATCCCTTTGACCTGTAAAACCATGGGACTTTTGCACGGTCCTTTGAGCACCACGGATCCCACCATGAAATTCCCTTCCGGGATGAAAACCCTACTCGTCCCTTCCCACTCACAGGCAGCTTTCCACGCATTCATCAACGCCTGTAGCATTTACACAGAACCATAAACCATTTAATTCCAAAATTCACGGTCGAATCACACATATCTATTATCAATCAAGATGAAGAATGAGGCTATGATTAATTACCTTGCTGCAGTCCGTTTTGCCGCCAGGAATCGCTCCGAAGTTTTTCACGTTAAAAACTTTGAGATCAAAAGCATCAGCTTCAGTCACCCAGTTGAACAGAAACAGAACACAAACAGCGCAGAGAATTGAGCGTGAACCCATATCTTTCACTCAGAAATGACACGATAAATCCACAGGGTAGAGACAAGCTAGCCTAATCTTTCTTCCCTGGTTTAGGTAATGTAGTCTTGTCGTCTCTTGGAAGTTGATTTGTGATTTCAGTCACGCTTCTCTGCTTGTTGAAGAGGATTGAATGCTGTAGATGGTAACACTGGGTCTTTATAGCGTCTTCAGTTGTACATGGATGCCTTTTGCTTCTCCGGGAAGTATTTCGAACCACGACGAATGCATTTCCACGTTATTACCAGAGGTGTTTCTATTTGCTCAGACGGTTCTAACTTCTTCCACTTACAGATTGATTTCTATCCATCGGGAGCCGCCAACTGCATCCGAGTTTCAGGGTTATGCATGCGATGAACCCCGTTTTTGGACCGTTTCGTATAACTTGGATATTCTATTCCATTTTGAACAGAAATCAACTTCAAAAGACATTGAAGCCGCATGTTTTCTTCGAGTAATAGATAGTATTAGTTTAAAGATATGATAGAAAGCCACAGATGTCTTCTGCTGTAAGCTAACGGCGGCCTTATTACCGTTTTCAATCACCTCACCTTAAAAGCCTTTCTTAAATAGATTATCATCTCCTTGACACTCATCCAGAACTCGTTATTTGCAAATCGTCAGTTGTCCATACTGACCATTGCAAACTTCCAAGATGGATTCGCATGAGTTCGTGTTTTTTGAAGTCTTTTACATGCAATGAAACGCGTTTTTTTACTCGAATCTAGGAAATGCTATCCAGTGTTGTTATGAGCTCATGACCGGTTTGCATTCAAGGCGCCCAGCTCCACGGTGGCGGCAGTGAATTATTTGTTTAAGTAACAAGGGTGTGAAAAGAGAAGAGAATAATTTCAAACTAGTATAACTGGGAATAGATTAATGCTAGACATTGCTTCTTTCGTCAGGCTTAAGGAGGTGGTAACATTAAGCTACTTATTTATAATACTGCCTTGTTTAAGAACTGTTAAACAAAGGTTCTTGGATGATTAGACCGGCATAAGGGAGAACAACCTTCCTCTTCTACTCCCAAAACGCTACGTATCTTTCCCCAAATTGCAGCTTCTGACAAGTTTTGAAGACCACCTTCTTTATCATGGAAGTTTCTCCTTGAGTGTGTTTTTTGTCAGATATTGAACTGAACCACTCCGTTACGATTGAGTAAGTGTTGTATTTATACAATCAGAATAAATAAGATATGCTTTATATGATAAGAAAAATATAATATGGGACAAATCTTGTGGGATCTAATCCTATAACTGAAGGGATTATGCTTATCTCTGATCATTCCCCCTTCAAGATAGACCATTTGTTAGGAGACCAATCTTGTCTCGTAGCAACTGAAATTGTGAACTTGGCACTGGCTATGTAAGAAGATTTTTTTCGAGGGTTTTTGGAATCAAAATGACGGGAAGAGCAAAGGCACTGGTAGCAGGGAAGACCAGTGACACTGGTAGCGGTTGGGACAGATGAAATCGAATTGTCCGGTGAAGAGATGTGGAAAAACAACGACACTGGTAACGGTTGGGGCGGACGGAATCATAGTTCGGTGAAGAGATATGGAAGAGCACTAACAATGGTAGCGGCTGGGACAGACGGAATCGAAAAAAATGTATCGTCCATTGAAGAGATGTGGAAGAGCAACGACACTGGTAGCGACTAGGATAGACAAAATCGTATCGTCTAGTGAAGAGATGTAGAAGAGTAGCGGCACAAGTAGCAGCATTGGTAGCAACTAGGAAGAACAACGACACTAGTAGCAGTTGGGAGGTGTAGAGGCTCTGATAGTGGTTGGGAAGAGCAGTTGGGGCGAACGTAATTGGAGAGAACACATTGTTTGGTGAAGAGATGTGGAAGAACAACAACATTGGTAACAGTTGGGGTAGACGGAATCAGAGAGAACGCATCATTTGGGTGGTTCAGCTTGGGAGGGTGTGGCAGACAAGTTGAAGAGGTAGTGGAAGTAGAAAAAATAATTGGGAGGACGACAAATGCAGAGGGATAGATTTGCTCTGATACCATGTTAGATATTGAACTGAACCACATTAGAGGATAAACTACACCACATTAGAGTATGAATTGAACCACATTAGAGGATGAATTGAGTCACATTTTTACAATTTTGTAAGGGTGGTATTTATACAATTTAGAATAGAGAAGATAAGCTTTACATGAAAAGATAAATACAACATGGGATAAATCTAATGAGATCTTATCCTACAATTGGAGGGATTATGCTTATCCCTTATCACTTATATCATTCATTCCGTGTTCAATTGTCGTATTACACCTTGAATTTTAGTTGAATTTTTTGGTCCCTGCTTAGTAATTGATCATGGAATTTATCTAATCATAGTGTGTCTTTTATCCTTTTGGGTACACCTCCGATCAGTAAAATAATGATCGTCTACAAATGCTTTCATGACAAAAAACTTAGCTCATCCATATATTTATTAAGGGGGCATTAATACACCTTTGAAGTGAAAGTGAATGAACTAGGGAATGTGAAAATGAAAGTGAATTATTTTTTTCCGTTAGTATGTGTTAAGTTGTGGAGCCTAATTAACATCTTACACTGAATCGGTACGCAGGTTGACCTTCGTGATAAGGTCGCCGCCCCATTCCCGGGGGTGTGGGGGTAGAGCCCCCGAAAGGTCCACAATATATTAATTGTTGTTTTATTAAGGGCAGTTTGGGAATTTTACTCTTGTACTATGGTTGCCTTAATTTTTCCTTTGTATTGGGGGGCCGCTATTTGGGTTTTATGGTCATCATCGAGGAGAATCTTGAGTTGCAGCCGAAGAGAGGTTAGAGAAAAAATACTTGTAAGTGTATGCGATTTCTCTTGTAAATTATTTCATCTTTATAGTGGATTACTACAACGGCGAAAGAAATAACATAGTCTCACCTTGAGGCGAACCTATATAAATCTTGTTGCCTATTTTCGTGCTTGTTTTTTTCCTTTTTTTGCACCTATTATTATCGCTCTTAATGGAAATTACTTTCTTGTATTAGTATGCACAATGGAAAATATAGTGGAAATAAGAGAATGAATTTGGTCATTAAATATACTCTAATAGATGTAACTTTAGAATATAGTTGTATTTAACTTTAACAAAATAAGGTAGATAATTTTTAAAAATTATTAATTTAATTCAATATAACAAATAATATACCTAAACAAACATGGTTACTTTTATAATGTCTAGATACTTAAATCAAATTTTGACTTTTATAATATCTTAATTATCACTCTTAAATTAGTAATTTAACATATTATTAAAATTAATAATATAATAAATAGCTAAATTGGGTATTTTATTAATAAAATAAGATAAATTTTAGTTCTGTCTAAATTAATACAATAATTAAAAGTTAAAATATATATATTTTTAATTTAATTAATTATAAAATATTGTTTACTTACTAGAGACTTGATCGAATTCTTAATTTTATAATTTATTGATTGGTACTCTTAAATTAGTAATTTAATATAGTATTAAAGTCATGAATATAATAAATAAATAAAAAGAGCATTTGTCATAAAATAAAATAGATTTTAGTGTAGTGTAAAATAATAAAATAATTACAAAAATAAAATTATTGATGGTAGGGTTCAATTTTGAGAGAGTGGGTGGTGAGAGGAGAGGGAAGCAACACAACAAAAACGGAGGGCAAGGCCGAACAGTGGTGAGCTTGAGGGTGATGGTGTGGCCGAGCAGCGGCGAGAGGTAGGGGAGGCATGGCGAGGTCATGGCCGAGCATCGACAAGAGGGATGCAGAGTGCGTCGAGGGTGAAGCTGAGCAACGACAAGAGGTATGCAGAGAGTGTCGAGCATGAGGGCAAGTCGGGCAATGACGAGAGGGATGTAGAGAGCGTCTAGAGAGAGCGAGTGAAAGTGATTTCAGAGGGTGAACCCTTGGATTTCACTTTCACTCGTTTTTCATAGGAGTGCGTAAAAGTGAATTACATAGTTCATTCACATTCATTTTCCCTGGTGGATGCGTACAAACGATTTTGAGTAAGTGAGAGTGAATTCGAATTTACTTTCACTTTCGCTCAGGGTGCACCAACAAGACCTAAAGGTCCATGGTGGTGATACTCTATTTATTTAAGAGTTAACACACAGAAGAATGAGAGAAGATCCATGGTGGCGGTATGACTATCCATCAAGGTCGTGAATTAATACTAAACCATCAAATGGTGCCCTCCAAATGTTTATAGTACTCCCTTGTCAATAATGATCAGCCACAGTTGCTGCATTAATAACCGAACTTAGGCGATATATTTAAATTGGGTTCATGGTGGCAGTAATTTATTTTATTTAAGATTTAACATAGACTGATAACGAGAATTCCACACAAGTACGACCCTCCATGGGGGGGGCGTGAATTAGTGCTAGAATAATCCATTTCAAAGAATCATCTAATCTAATATGTAAAGATTGCAAGAATTTAGATGCAAGAAGGGGGGACTTGGTAGCCTGAAGAAATCCCTTCCACGTTGGAGCATGTCGATACGGAAGAATCGCCTTCCCGTCCAAAGTAATCCAAGTCGATGTCGCTAAGTTTCACGTTCTGGCATGGCACTCCCTTACTGCATAAGAGATTCACCGCCACCTTTGATGCTGAGCTCCCTCTTATGTTCTCGAACACTACGTTGCTTATCTTCACGCGCGACGGAGACTGCATTCATCCAACAAAACAGGATCAGAGCTGCAATAGATAGATGCTTGTTTTTTAGAGAGAGAATTTTTTATTCTTTTGACGTGGTTGCATCTCATACCTTCAGATCGCAGGAAGAATATGGGCAGTATTGTTGATCGATAACGATGGGATTCCGGACATTTTTCATGACCAGATCCTCAAATGTGAAATTGGTTGCGGAGCTATGAGCGGGAGAGCTTGGCCATGTCTTGATTCGGATGCCATTGTCGGTGTTGGTGAAGGTGCAGTTCTTGACCGTCAGGCCGACCACGTCGCCTTCGTTGGGGTCCCTTCCGAGGCTCCCCACGCTAATGCCATGGCCGGGGCCACAGAACACATTGGAGATGTAGATGTTGGAGTTGCCGGGTCCTATCGAGACACAGTCGTCGCCGGTGCCGATGACGGAGCGGGAAATTCTGATATCACTGGAGAGAGCGATGTGAATTCCGTCCGTGTTGGGGCTGTCCGCAGGTGCGGAAATTTTGAGGGCCTGAAGCTTGACGTTCTTGGAAGCGAAAATCATCATGTGAAAGAACTTGCTGTCTATTGAGGATATCCCTCGGACTGTTGCATTGGTGACAAAGCTGAATCTCAATGACTGTGACGAAAAGAAGGAGAGAAATTGAAAAGAAATTAGCAAAGAAGATAAGGTCAAGCAGAATTTATTGTGGAATGGATTTACAAGGAGGAGCTTACTGTGGGTAGAGGCTGGCACTTTTGGCCATTGGAACATTTATTATGCGGCCACGCTCGAGCGCCTTGTCCGTCGAACTTTCCGCCGCCGGTGATCATCAATCCATCAATGTACTGAAAGTCGATCCAGCCATCAGAAGTAAATTTGTTAAGATCAGGAGCCTTGACCATTCCCTTGACCTGTAAAACCATGGGACTTTTGCAAGGTCCTTTGAGCACCACGGGTCCCACCAAGAACGTCCCTTCAGGGATGATAACCCTACTCGTCCCTTCCCACTCACAGGCAGCTTTCCACGCATTCATCAACGCCTACAGCATTTAGACAGAACCATAAACCTATTAAGTCTAAAATTCACGATCGAATCACACATATCTATAAGCAATCAAGATGAATAATGAGACTAAGATTAATTACCTTGCTGCAATCCGTTTTGCCGCCAGGAATCGCTCCGAAGTTTTTCACGTTAAAAACTTTGAGATCAAAAGCATCAGCTTCAGTTATCCACTGGAACAGGAACAGAACACAAACAGTACAGAGAACTGAGCGCGAACCCATTTCTTTCACTCAGAAATGGCACGATAAATCCGCACGGTAGAGAGAAGCTAGACAAATCTTTCTTCCCTGGTTTAGGATATTTTCAGCTGGAATCCTCTCTTGGCAGTCAGATTTGCACTTCTATGATAGTTGGAGAAGATAACAATTTGAATATTTATAGTGTCTTCAGTTGTACATGGAAAGCCTTTGCTTGTCTGTGAAGCATATATTTTGTGCCAGTATCGATGGATTGTCACGTTATTACAGTAGTTGTGCTTCTTTTGGCTTAAACGGTTCTAACTTCTTCCACTTTTAGCTTGATTTCTATCCATGGAAAACTGCAAACGCCGTCCGAATTTGAGGGCTGTGCATGCGATGAATCTCGTTTTTTGAACAGAAATCAACGCATCTGTCAAAAGGCATGAAGCCGCATGTTTTCTTCAAACAGTAGAAATTAATAGGATAAAGAGGTGATGAAAAAAACACGGATGTCTTCCAAAGTCAGTTAACGGCTTATTTCCATATTCATTCTAATCCTCATCTTTCATCTCTTTGACACTCTACCGGAGCTGGTTATTTGCGGATCGTCGGCTGTCCAGGATGGATTAGTATTCGTATCTTTGAAGTCTTATAGGATGTGATAGAAACGCATTTTACATTACACCAATCAGGGAAATGATATTCAAAAACCAGTTGAATTCAGGGCAGCTCCGCGGTGGCGGCACTGGATAATAATTTATAACAAGTGTAAGTGGGAAGGGATTAATACTAGACCTCGCTTCATTCATAAGGCTTAAGGAGGATGTCAGATTAAGTTTCCTGGTTCTGCAGCCATTCTTGATTTAGATTTTTTCTACGACCAAACCGAAACTAGGAAGAACAGTATTCCTCCACTCCCAGAAGCGTGCTACCTTCGTTTCTTCCCCAAAACATACACAACTGTTAATTATCCCTGATGGAGATCGCGCCATGAATCCTAGACATGTTCTCTAGCATGAAGGCATGAAGTTTCTATTTCGTGTGTACTGTGATTTTTCCATTGAAGAGCTTCTAAATAGATGAGATACATTTTTACAACTTCTGAAAGGCGGTTTAGTTTGTTGAAAGGCGCCATTCAGAATGTGAACCATGCAGAAGAAGTTTACCCCGTCGAGGTAACTGAGCAGGGAAGACAGTCCTGTGTCATTTATTGTATTGGATCCTAGTAATTTGATGTATAACGCAATATGAATGAAACCATAATGCAAGAGTATGGCCTTAAATACACACACTACTCGACCTGTTTAAAACATTGATGACATTGAATCCGATCATCAGATGAATCAAATTGCCCAATAGACTTCAAGTTAAAATTTCAAAGAGACCCTATACATCTTATCACTTTGCTTTTAATTTCACCTGTGGCCATAAATGGGTACAACAGAGGAAGTTGTTAAACCCAGTGCACTAAAAAACTCGAACCTTGTAGGAAAGCAACCGCACGGATCTTATACAAGGACTGACCTGATCGATACAAACAAATATAGAGCCACAAAAGAAAGCGGGCCTACATGTGAGGGGGAGTGTTAAAAAATAGTCCCACATGGATTAGTGGATATAAAGATCTTAAGTTTATTAGATGGGGAAAAATTTTTTTAAGTGGTTAGTCATTTTGTGATAGGGCCTTCGACCCAATTTAACAGAAGTGAAGCTTATTAAACTTTATCTCAATGTTACCCTCTGATGGGTACATGCAAACACCTTAGATTTTTTTTTTTTTTTTTCACAACGGGAATGAATCTGGCCATTTGTAAGAAACAGTAACGCTAGACACTGTACTCTTCTCCACAGGAGCAATTAACTACTTCGGAGATGCCCTACAAATGCAACCAAGGAAGCGAAGGGTCAAATACCTTGTCAGTTGTATGCCCTAGGGTCTGGGTCATTTTATGCATCTGTTTTTCTTCCATCCTTTTTACGGTTGAATTGTTCTGTATAAAATATAGAGGCACTTTTACCTTGATTTCTTCGATTCGCAAATAGACGATGCACCGGCTCTCAATCAACATAGTTGTATCTTAATCCAGGAAACGCCGATTTTAAGAGCTCTACATACAACATTCCATACAAAACGAGGATTCATGTCATCTAATATCGAAACTCTTTACCTCATTATTGAGATTGTATTCATTGAACCAATCCTGCCGAAATCATAAAGCAAACAGTCAAATTCATTTTATCGTAATTTAGATACGACAGTATGAACTTGTGATTGGCCAGTTCATGCTGGTGAAACCTTTTGCTCTTGCAAGGTAGATGTCATGTTCTCCACGATTTTTTAATAGTAAACATTGTCTTACACACGAAAAAAGGAGTTAGCTAACTTCTTCATTGAATAATTTCAAAAACTGTCGGGCTCATCAACTGTACTGGGATCTATCTCGCTAGCATTTACCCTTTCCCTTTGAGTTGCTCAGATAGGCTAGCTTTTTCTTGCTGAAGAAGCTCAAATGTATGAAAAATTTAAGTTAAAATAAGAAAGTAAAATTGAATAACTAAGAAGTTTTCTGCATAATGACAATAGATTGTTATCAAGTACAAAAAATATGTATCATAAAACACTTATGGGTAAATCATGTTACAGCTTTACAGGTGTTTGTCCAGTCTGTACGTAATTTGGTTTCTGAAACCTACAACCATCTTCCATTGCGTTTTTGTAAGTGTGGGTCCTTGGTCTCACTTAATCGGTTAACATGTTGGGTACGGATGGTTTGGTACTCTGCATTTGACACGCCATCCCGTGTTCGAATCCCCGTGAGTTCGTTTGCATTTGGCGGGGTGGGTGTAAGTGTGGGTCATTGGTCCCACTTAATTGACTAGTCTTTTTGGGTTGTAGTGGTTAAGTACTTACATGGTATCAGAGCAATTTTCCGCACGTCCCGCCTTCGAATCCCCTCGTTAGTGTCGCCGCCAGGGGATCGGAGAACATTGGGGTGAACTTGACGGTGGAGGCGGACAAGTTTCTGCCGGACGTGAGCAGGCTTATCGGTGACATCATGGCCGAGGAGATCGATGTGGAGGTGTACACGAGGGTGCCAGGTAGGCTCAACATGATGGGGATTTTCAAACGAAACATGGTGGCGATTTCAGAGTGTAAGTGCGGGATCGGGATTCCGGATGTCAGGATCCAAAAACAGGATTGCAAGCACCATACTAAGATGTGAACCTTATTTTTTCTCTTAGTTTTTTCCTTTTATATATTTTATTTTATTTTTTGTGTTTTGGGTATTTTTGCTCTTGTAAATATTTATTGTTAATTTTAGTTTTTTAAAATTTATGTTGCATTTATTTATTAGTATTTTATGACTCTAATGTATATATATTTGAATTATTTGAAAAATCATTTAATTAATGACATTATTAAATCCTTAATTGATTTACAAGATGTAAAGAATCTAGCATTTCATCACTAAAGGAATAAGGTGTAACTTCCATAGCCTTAGCATTGCCATCAACTTTGCAATATCTAAGTCATCCCAATCACATACTTGTTCATAATGAGAATGATTGCTTCCCATAAGTTAAACTCAATGGATTGTAAGAAAAATTATATTTTAATTTTCTACATTTGGTATTGTGAACTATCAATCATGGATATGGAATATGGATTATGAGCCTAATGGAAAAGAGTTACAAAATTATGTTCATTCTACTGGGGGTTAATTTTTTTTAATGAATTGGTTGAATTTTACACTAAATTGTGAACTTTTTAGACATGGATGGGTGAATTCAAATCCAAAATGCGGGATCAAATTTCTTCTATTTTGGTTGTTAAAGCCAATCAATTTCTTGATTAATATTTAATTGCAAATTTTACTTGTTAATTATGTTGTATTCTCCTTACACAACTATGATTGACTAAGTATATTTTTATTACCATACTTTTTAGTTGTTGATGGTAGTGAAAATTGTTATTAGTTATTGTGGTTATGACATTGATTATCATACTATTTTGGTAGTTTATTTTATAATATTGTATAATAATTCTAACTTCTATAGGTTAATCTCAAACAATTTTTCATCTTGATTGATCACTAGATGATGAACCAAGTATTGATGGATTTGGCATGACAATCTACTATAAGATTGTTGATGATGTTACGTCCAACAAAACCTACCAATTTAATTTTATATGATACTTTCAATCTTGAGGAAAATGATAGTTACTTTAACTTGATTTGGGTTTCCCTTGATTGAAACATGTTTCCATCACCAATTATTGTCTTCGAAGTTATAAACCTTCTAATTTAAATTGTATATCATGATTACAATCTAAAGGAATAAGGTAACTGCCATGAAATAGTCTCCCATGAGAATGTTGATGTAATCTTTATAATAGTTACTAAGAGAAGATTTTTGTGTCTTCTCATGGTTTACTTAATATGGTGCTACGGTGTTACTGACAAAATAGATCCTCAATGAAAAAAGAGAGACCAGATTTTGTTATTAGTTACATCAAGTTACACCAACCACAAAGCAACATGTATTTGTCCTTGATGATTGGTGCAATAGGGTATCGGGGGCATGAGAATCTCATTCCAAGTAAAAGATTTGCATTGTCCAACACTAGGAGTACTAGGAGTCCCCTTCCAAGTAAAAGATTTGCAGTATGTCCAACTTTAATGGTGCAATATGATGTAGTTACTTGGGAAGGTATTTATTTTATCGATTCTACCTTACTACACTATCCAAGAGGGAGAAATATTATTTTGGAACATTTGTACCCTCATGGTTGTTGTAATATGTTGCTATTAAGCTAGAAGTTTAAGTAAGCACAAAATTCATTGAGTATCATCAAATAACTAGATGAGTTGGTTAAATTTCTAAATTTCATTGTAAATCGACCCCGTTAATCAATAAACTTTTGAGATTAATGACATGACATTCAAACTACCAAAAATGAAAGAAACTATTTATATGATTTCGTGCAACAATGTTGCAACATCACACAATCTTGAGAGATACAAGTCATAAATGCTATTATATTTTACTTTCACTTAACAATTTACTGAGGGAGGGTTAGTCCACAATGAACTTGAATTGAAGTGAATAATTCAATTCATCTTAAATGAATTGATTCAATTTCAACTCATCCTTGGGTGTTAGTGTAGCTGAGTTCAAGTGCACTGGAAAACAGATTCTAGTGTTAATGCCCCCATATGAAAAGTATGATATAAACAAGAAAATGAGTAACCTTTTATAATACACTTAAATAGAATATATACCTAAACAAATAATTAACCAAAATAAATGGGTTTACTACACTTATAAGTGATTTAACGTGTAGTATTAAAATATGTTAATATCCTAATTAACAAAAAACTATATTATATTACTTAATGATTACAATTTATTATAAATTAATAAAATAATTACGTGTGACTAGAATAAATTATTAAAAATTAATTAAAAAGTAAAAAATAACAAAAGTGAATATAATAAATAAATAAATTATTTTGTAATAACATAAGATATATTTTAACATTAAAACTCACTAATTTAATACAATAATAATAAAATAAATATAATAAACAAATAAATATATTTATCAATGACATAATATATATATTTTTTTTGCATTAATAATTAATAATATATTGTTACAAAATTTAAAACCATTGGTTTAATTAATTATAGCAATGGGATATTTAAACCAAAACAATTTATCAAATATTTATTTTAAAAATATTTTAATTATGACTATTAAATCACTAATTTAATAAAGGGGGGTTAGTCCTCCAAATGGATACATGAAGATCATGGCAGTCATATACATGAAGATCATCTTCGCACTTGGTGTTAGTGTTGACAACTTCATGTGCACTGGAAAACAGTTTCCAGTGATAGTGCCCCAACATGAGAAAAACATAAAAAATACGAGAATCTCTAAACTTTTACAGTACACTTAATTACAACATAATCCTTAAACCCCAAATTAGGTAAACAACCATTATTACTACACGAATAAGTTATTTAATGTATAATTAAATATATTAATATATTTATTAATTGAATTAGATATTTTATTATGCATTAATATGGCAATTACATGAGCCAATGAAATACACACACAATTAATTACAAATAATAAATAAATAACGTTATAAATAACAAAAACGAAAGTAATACGTTGAGTTATTAATTTATTAATAACATATGATATACTTTAACCTAAAAATGAATATTTTAAGAGAAAAAATTGATCTAATCATAAATTTAACACACTATATATTTGTACATAATATATTTTATGTATTATTAATTAATAATATATTATCACAAAATTTAAAAGCATTGGTTTAATTAATTATAGCAATCAGATAATTATGCCAAAACAATTTATCAAATATTTGTTTAAAAATATTTTAATTATGACTATTAAATCACTATTTTAATATAGTAATTATAAAATAAATATATTACATAAATAAAAATAATTTTTTTATAATTTTTTTTATAAATTAATGACTTTGATGACGATAGTTTAATTTTTTCTAACTTAGGAAAAATTAAACCATCGTTGTCTTCCTCAGCGGCGAGCCGACGGGCAACGACAACGGCGACGGGCAATGCCGATAAAGGCGACGCTCTGATGGTACGCAGAGAGGGAAGCTGAGAAGCTCTGCAACAGATGCTCGACCTCCCGTGGTCTGCGACGGAGGTCGAGAGGGAGAGGAGAGGGAGGATGGCTGTTAAACCGAAGCCGATGGCTGAAATCAAAGCCGAATGGGGAAATCGAAGCCCAAATGTTAAAATCGAAGAAAATCGAAACTGAATAGGGGAAATCGCAAGAAATTGGAAGATCTTTTGGGGGAAAAGATAATAGCGTGAGGGAGAAGGGAGTGAGATGTCGAAAGGGAGAAGAGAGGGAGAGATAAGAGAGAGGGAGAAGCGAGCGGGAGGTTCAGAGGAAGAGCGAGTCCGAGAAGGAGAGAAAGACACCGTAGAGAGGGAGACTGGAGAGAGAGAGAGAGAGATCGGAGAGGGACGGTGGAGACAAGAGAGGGAGCAGAGAACGAGAGAGGGTTGCGGAACGAAAGAGAGCTGCGGGAACCAGAGAGCAAAAATGAGTGAAAATGAGAGCGACGGTGTGCAAGAGACAGAGGCCCGAGAGAGCGTCCCGCGAGTGTCATGTACATGATTCTCAAGATCGGGCGAAAAACGCTTTCCGCCGTTTACTCTTGGGACATGAACTCCTGAGTCATGGATAATCATGTACATGACATGATCTTTGGCGCTCCCTAACGACACTAGGACATGAACTGAGTAATGCACTTGATCTTCATGTCATGAGTTATGTTGACTAACCCCCATAGTAATTATAAATGAATATATTAAAAAAATAAAAAAATTTTTTATAAATAAAAAATATAAATTATTATTCTTATTACGATGGTTTAATTTTTCTTAGGAAAAATTAAACCATCGTCTTCCTCACGGTGCGCGTCGTCTTCCTCAGCAGCGAGAGACTACAGCGACAGAGGCGGCGCTCCGATGGTACGCCAAGAGGGAGAAGAGAGGGAGGCCGAGAGAGAAGAGAAGTCGGGAGGCCGAGAGGCTCTTCGACAGAGGTATAGGCTCTCATGCTCAACGACGGAGATCGAGAGGGAGAGGAGATGGAAGCCGAGAGGAAGGAAGGCCGACGGGGGGGAAGAGAAAAAAAAAATTGCCCGAAGGATCACGAGGGGAGGGGGGAAGGAGCAACGCGCGCGTCCCACACGTTTCAATTGTTTGATTCGCAAAACAGGTCGAAATCTAATTACACGATTTTTGCCTGAGAGAATGAATCGAGGTGATTCACTTGAAAAGTAATTCATTCTACACTCACGCATTTATCTAATGAACTAGGTAATGCGGGAGAAATTCATTCCACTTCATTTTGGACTAACCCCCCGTGAAGATACATTTTCTTGCTTCAATAACATATAATAGTGGAGCTTATAGTTTTTCTCTTGAGGGTTTTATCTTTCAAATGTGATTTAAATTATTTTATATTCATGTTCACCTTGAAATTAGTTTTAGTTAAATGTAACAAGTGATAATTAATGAAAGCAACAAAAGCTAAAATGATATAACTTCTAGATGAGGTTGTGGCTTGATCAAATTGTCCAAAAGAGTTAGAATCATTCTATTTTTATTCCCTTAGTTTTCGAAAGCACCAATAACTTTATTTTATATATCCCGACCAATGACATATTTTCATCAAAGTAGTTGAGTTGGAGTTGTCTCGATGCTCGTTACCTTTATTAGAGTATGGTCAACCTATTTTCTTCAAAATGTTTTTATCATAATGATTATGTCCTTTGTCTTGGATGATTGAACTGTATATCTTTTATACATATGGCTAACATCTATTTACAATATAAAGATTAAGTGGTCCTACCACGATGAAACTCGGTATTTATATTAAAAGAGGAGAAAAGGTAGCTTTTGTCAATGGACAAGAACAGAAGTCTTGATAAATTTTAATTGCTTGTAGAAATGTGTTGGGTGAAGCCAGTGCAAGTCACATTCAGTGTTAGGAACCACTCTTCTCCCTGGATGGTTCAAACAGATACTGTAGTGAATAAGCCAAAGATTCTTCAGTGGAGGGCTGTATGCTCACTATGATTATAAGTAAGAAGGTACAATAATGTTGGGATCACTCAAAAAAATTTAGCCACGTTTCGTGGTTGTCTATTCCTGTGGGAAAGGTGAGTAGACGGCACATACTCCCTTCTTGGTGTAGCTGCAGCACGTTACTCACGTTGCCACAATTATTTCTATTAATGTAACATGGTTATCTTTTGTATATGGAGTGGATAAGATGTCAAGGAAACAAGGCAATATCATTGAATGCTTGTATTTTCCATCTCTACAGAACAAAAATTGATAGTACCATCTTGGATCTTCTATAAATAGACCATCCAATGAGTTGAAACCATGTCGAAGAAACCCATTCGGGTGACCTTCAGGTGGTCTCCTCCTCTGTCTTGCTTTTGTTTCTCAGGTTTCTTTAGTTAGACTTCCTTTACATGTTTTTGTTTTCAGGAAGCAAACTCAATAGAACTGCCTCTCTTCGAAGTTGTGCTGGCTTCTTTTGTTGGATTTACAATTCAATCTCTAGCTGATAAATGGCTTATATATGTTGTAAAAATTATAGGGAAAGAACTCCATTTGAGGTATTGGCAAACATGGCAACTTCGATGTTACTTTTGATCATTGCTTCAATCATCTTTTGCTGTGAGGCAAGAGTGCTTCCATCTTCAGAAGAATACCTAGAGATGAAGAGGTACCTCGCCTTCATAAAATGCCAGGTCTTAAAACAATTAAGGTACAATTTTTAAGACATTTTTTGATAATATTTTTGCAAAGATCAGTTGAAATTAAGGTGCTAAAGGATGTCATCTATCCTGAAAATAGAATGAGCATGGCGAAGTATTCGATTGCGTCGAGATCTTCAAGCAACTGGCATTTGATCATAGTTTGTTGTGGAATCACACAATCCAGGTAGGTGCATTTCCATCTTTCTATTGACATTTTCAATTTGGGACATAGCTGCTACTCTCTCCTATATTTGAGAGATCTGAAAATGGGGGTTATGGTGTAGATGGAGCCTAGTTTTGTGCAAAACAAAGAAAAGAGAGACCCATCCTATATTGCAATGAAGACTGGGTACCGTGATGGAGGCTGCCCTCTTGGAACAGTCCCTCTCAGAAGGTTCCAAATGGAGGATTTATTAAGAGCTGGCTCTGTCTCTAATTTCATTAAAAAGCAGCGACAGTGGGGCGAGGATAACAGACTTTCACAGTCTGAATTTCATGAGGTAAAAGATGGTAAACAACTAGGTTTATATGCCTTTTCTTTCTGTTCTCTCCTGTTTTGACATCTAAGCAACTACTATTTGTTTCAGTATGCTGTTGCAAGAATGACAGGAGGTACATACTACGGGACATCAGTGACACTCAATGTTTGGAATCCACAACCCAATACACGACAAGGAGAGTTTTTCAGTCTTGCCCAGTTGTGGATTGCAAGCGGGCCTGTTAATGAAATAAACACCATTGAAGTTGGATGGCAGGTAATTCCTCGCCATTAGGCTTTATGAAAATCTTTGTGATGTTAAATTTGTTTTTCCTCCACCAAGCTAAACCAACTCATTTGCTGAACTATTTAGGTTTACCCAGATCTGTATGGGAATACTGCAACTCACTTGTTCACTTTCTGGACAGTAAGTTTTGAGAATAAACATTTGCTTTCATCTTTTTGAATGACCTAGTTTCTTTAGATAGTCATGCATCTTTCTGAAAATGTCAGAATGATAGTTATACAACTGGATGCTACAATTTGAGGTGCTCTGCATTTGTTCAAGTGGACACAAACATTGTGCCTGAAATGATCCTACCAACCTCTATTACCAACAGCACCCAAGTAGAAATAAAACTCACAGTGACTAAGGTAAGACCAGATTCTTCATGGTTTAAGCACTCAATGATGTGCTTGATTCTCAAGTTCTAACCTTTGTGATGCTGTCCATTTACTCTCAGGATGATAGCACTGGAAACTGGTGGTTGGGATATGAAGAGGGTTCATCTGGTGAAGTATGGGTTGGATACTGGCCTGGTTCTCTCTTCAACCATTTAGCTAAAAGTGCAGATAGGATCGATTGGGGAGGAGAGATAACAGGCACACCAGGTAACTCCTACCCACCAATGGGTAGTGGCAAATTACCAAGTGCTGGATATAAGTTTGCAGCTTATGCAAGAAATATTCAGTATTTTAACTACCAAAACGCGATTGAGGATGTGCCAAGCCAACTTACAATAGATGAAACTAAGAAATCTTGCTATCAGCTTGAAGATGGTGGGAATGATGTAGGCAACTTTGGCAGACACTTCTACTTTGGGGGGCCTGGTGGCAGTGTATGCAATGCAATTGTTACAGAGACCACTCGAGCATTCGATATCTAATGCTTGAAATATAGGTTAATGCTTGTCCTTGTGGCTCGTCTTGCATAGCTTGATGCAGTAAGAAACTAAAGTCTGTATTTTGAAATAGGTTAATGCTTGTCCTTGTGGCTCGTCTTGCAGAGCTTGATGCAGTAAGAAACTAAAGTCTGTATAGTGGGTTCTGGTCTCTGTCTATGGTCTCCTGTTCCCGTGTTTTCAGAAGGTGATCTCTCCTTGTACTAGACACTGGTGTTGAAATAAATAGGTGCTTGTTGCTTGAGTTATGTTTTCCTATATCATCAAATTATACTAAGGGGGTGTTAGTCAACAAACATAAAATTTAATTTTCATCTTCATCTTCATTTCATGCATCTACATGATCTTTATCTTCGAAATGGGTGTTAGTTTGGACGAGTTCATGTCCACTAGAAAACAATTTCCAGTGATAGTGCCCCCAAAATGAGGAAAACGCAGAAAATAAGAGAATTAGTAACTTGCAAAGTATACTTAATTAAAATATAATACTTAAACATTAAATTAGGTAAAATAAACATTATTACTACACGAATAACTAATTTAATGTATAACTAAAATATATTAATGTACTAATTAATTTAATTATATATTATATTAGTTAAAGATTACTATTTATTGTACATTAATATAGTAATTACGTGAGTCAATTAACTGTGCACATGATTAATCATAAAAAATAAATAAATAATGTAAAAAATAACATAAATGAATATAATATATTTAGTTATTAATTTATTGATAATATATGGTGTTATTTAACATAAAAAATTCATGATTAAACAAGAAAAATCTATCAAATACTAACTTTAACACACTATATATTTTTACATATTATTATTTAAAAATATTTTTCCATTAAATTTAAAACCATTGATTTTATTAATTATAAAAATTAATTAAACCAAGTGCTTGAGTTAAAAATATTTTAATTACCACTATTAAATCGCTAATACAATAGAGTAAATAAAAAATAAATATGATTAATAAATAAAAAAATATTATATTAATAACATAAGATAGATTTTTACATGGTATTAATTAATAATATATTTTGAAAAAATTTTAAAAAATTAATTAATCAAATGCATACTTTAATTATATTTTATTTACCTGAGACTTAAATATGAAGTTTAATATAGTAATAAAATTGAACAAAAATATTAAATAAATACATATACAACTTTATTAATAACCTAAAAGAAAGATTATTCAAATAACCAGTTTGTGCATTTAATATTAAAATCATCAAGTTACAAGTTTAGTACATATGAACGACACATGTTCAAAAGTAATAAGATACAACCATCATTTATCGTTCCACATGGAAGTCGATATGACATCTCGAAATATTGCAGCTCTTGTGGATTCTAATGCAAGCTGCCTCCGAAAGCTTGTTACTTGGCTACCCTCATCCTCAAGACCATCGCAATCGTCGCTGTCTGTATCGTACATTGCACCTAATTGGACCGCATCACCTCCTCCACCGAGCTCGCCACCCGAATCATCATCTTCATCTTCAAATATATCATCATAATCCTCTTCACGTATATAATTGTGCAAGGACAAGCAAGTACAATTTTTGTCTGGATCTTAAAAGAAAATGGAACGCCTTTCAACATTTGAAATTGAGCTTTTAAAGTACCAAAAGTTTGCTCAATAATATTCTATAAAGATGAGTATCTTCGGTTGAATAATTCTTTTTCATTTCTAAGAATATTATCTCCAAATTCTTGCAGATGATACCGGGTTCCTCGATATTGAGCCAAAAATCCCGGAAGATTTGCATAACCAGCATCGACTAGATAATATTTTCCTATAATAGAAATTATATTCCACATAAAATAATTGAAGATAAAATAGATAAAAAATGACTGCATAAAAATATATTACTTTTCTTCAGGTACAAAGATTTTATCTCGGTGAGTCAATGCGTGCTTCAGTACACGGGAATCAGCTGCTGATCCCTCCTATCCAACAAGTACATAAGTGAATTGCATGTCAAATGAACATACTGCCATCACATTTTGTGAGAGATAACCTTTTATATTCTAGAACCTTGGTTGATCTTCAAGTGGAATGTTTGCTTTGATATGAGTTCCATCAATAGCTCCAATACAATCCTAATTATACATTTTCAATTAATATTGACTAACTTTGTAAATTAATCTAAAATTGTTTAGTTAGAGGAAGTGATTTACCTTGAAGTACGAAAAAAACATTGAATTGGTTAAAATCTTCGAGTGTGTGCGTTCCGAAGGCCGTTTGACGTAATCAGAGTGAAGTTTGAAGATTGCAACCAACACCTTGTTGGAATACTTACTTATGGTCCAGTTTGATCTATCAAACATCTCTGCTGTGACACTATAAGATTGTTGTTGACCAACAGTTAGGAGGAAATATGCAAGTTGTTTTTCAACTGAGATGGTCTTTGTGGCTGATAAAAACCCTCTACTAGTAAGTATCTCTGCCAATTTGTGAAATACTATTTGATTCATCTTATAAACTTTCCGAAATTTAATTGGTGATTTGTCTAGTGTATTTTGCATATACAATGGACCATTCATCTCACAAGAACGTGGTACACGTCTGATGCAATGGTAGAGATAGTATCTTCCCATGGCGATAAACAAAGTTGTGAATGCAACCATAGTTGCAATCTTTTATTTGTTTGTCATAATGTCCATGGAAATCTACGAATTCAATCGCCTAAAAGCCATAAACACTAGTAAACATCAATCTTCAATCATAACCTATTTGCAATCACACCTATACACAACCATATTCATCCACATTCCCACATCCTACCTTCAATCACATCCCTACGCAACCATATCCATTTAATTATCCACATCCATACTCATCCACCATATTCATCCATGCAATATATCAACACAACAAGATATCAAATTTAAATACTAACCATACTAATAAGTCTTGCAAACGTCATAATTCAAACATCATACCTAATACATAACAATATTCCAAAAGAAGATAGTGTATTTAAAACGCATTACAATTAGTTTGTTGCACAATATTTAAGCCCCTCGACCCTCTCTTCCACTGTCATCTCCGTAAAATACTCCTTGGCGTATCCAACCATAAAGGAGCACAAAACTTCAAGTTTGCAGACAGGTCCGGGATTTTCCTGATCTGTCTCTTTAGGCTTCATGAAATTCTGAAATGTCTGAGCTATTCGATCCATTGCATCAATGAATCTACTAGTGTCATCACAGGACATTTCGGTTCTCTTTCTACGATGACTTGAAGATGACCGATTATTTCTTTCAGATTGATTAGTTGTCGACTCGTTCATGCTTAATAATGGCGATGGAGTATCCCTAACTATATCAACATCCTCGGGCTCATCCATCGGGACATGTTCCGACTCACGAATAAGTTCATCGCTCTGATCTACAAAGGTTACACCTCCTGACCCCATGACTGTTGTGTTTCCTACCACCACAACTAATTTGTCGTACGGGGGGCAGCCTTCACGTCTGTACTTCTCAACATCTTTATGCTCCTACAAGAATAAAACATCCTTTAGATGTCTTGGAATAGAGTTATACTAATGCGGAAAACATAAACAATATTTTATTGTACATCATGATTTACTGACTTTTATGTAGTCAAGCCATACAGAATTACATGCAGTAACTCGTTGTGTGGTTGCATCCCAACCGAACCCACTAGTGTTGATATAACTCATTACCGTTTGGTATGTTTTCTTCCATGATCTTGTTCGATTCTTCACCTGTTCAACAATTTTTTTATTGACTGCGTCTTCATTGAACTTATTAACACAGTCCATATATACCTCATGCTTCCAAACCCCATTAGGCAACTTGTTCCCTAGATTGACTTGCTTGACTAAGAGATCGAGCATTTTGCTGTCATCTTCGAAGGTCCAAATGTCATATGGTCGAGCAGTTGGTTGTCTTCTTACAACCATGTATAATCTAAATCCGAGATGGTCCTCATGGAAAAAACTTTATTAGACAACCTTTACTCGTCACGGAAACACAAACCATAAAAAATAGAATACTATGTGGTGGATATGTATAAAACCCGAATCTCCACACCACATGGCAAAAACATTCCATAGCACTTCAAAAATTCTCACAACATTCTAAAATATTCCAAAATTAATCAAACTATTTTCACTATTGCATATGCACTAAACAGTGAGAAAACACACACATCAAGTCCAAATTCACCGAACACCCCTGGTAGAGCCCCATATAACTTCGCAGTCACTACAAACTGTACTTCGTCAGTGATGGGGTTCAGTTTTTGTTGGCTAATGGACGCCCGTGTAGGCGACTCAGCCTTGTTTGAATTGGACTAAAAAACCCCTAATAAAACCTAAACCCCCTATCACCCACTAAACTCTAAACCCTAAACACTAATTCTAGAACTTAATACCCTAAACCCTAGACCCCCTAAACCTTAAAAACCCTAATCCCTAAAAATACCATAAATCTTTAACCATAAACCCTAAACCCTAATTCCAGGTTCCTTAAATATCGACCACCAAACCCTAAAAATAAACCCTAACCCGAATCAAGAATTTAGACTCTAAAACGTAACCCTAAATCCCACAATTATGCACAAATAACCCCCAATTAGGGATTGAAACTAAAATAAAATTAAATAAAACACTAATTTAATGAAAAAAATAGGGTTTAGTCATACCTTTTGAAATTTGGGGAAAATCGAAGCCAAAGGGTGAAATCAAAGCTGAATGGGAAAATTGATGCCTAAATATCAAAATCGAAGAAAATCGAAATCGAAATGGGGAAATCAAATGAAATCGAAAGGTATTTTGGGGGAAAAGAGAATAGTGAGAGAGAGAAGGGAGTTGGAGGCTAAAAGGGAGAAGAGAGGGAGAAGAGAGAGAAGAAAAGGAGGCCGAGAGGGATAAGAGAGAGGGAGAAGCGAGAGAGAAAAATGGAGAGCTAGTCTGAGAGAAGAGAGGGAGGCACGGAGACGAGAGAGGGGGTGCGGGTGACGGAGGCCGGAGAAGAGAGGGAGCAGAGACGGAGGCCGGAGAGGAGAGTCCGAGAGAAGAGAGGGAGCAAAGACGTCAGGGGCGCAGGGAGACGAGAGAGGGGGTGCGGGAGAGAGGGAGAAAAAAATGAAATTGAGAAGAGAGCGAGAGAGGGAGGTGCGAGGAGAGAGAGGGAAAAAAATAAACATTGAGGGTTTGAAACCCCACGTTTCCTTCATCCGGATGATTGGCAAAAAGGGTCGGAAACCAGTTTCCATTTTTTATAACGTAGAGATGATGTTCCGCTTCATCCCCAGCATCCAAATGACATGAAGTCTGGCGCTCCACTAACGACGTAAACTGATGAACGATGTAACGCGATTGATCTTCATCTTCAGCTTCAAGTTGACTAACCCTCCCTAAGTGCCATGGTTTCTCGTTTCATAGCTAGGGTAGATGCAGTAAGTACATTATTTACTGGTAAATAGATGCAAAATGATGCATAGAAGTTTGAGTAAGCACAAAATTCATTGAGTATCATCATTCGCATGTTTGGTGCGGGGACTTTGCATTTGCATTTGTATTTAGAATTTGTCTCCGGTTTAACCTGGGGGTTTGGTTTGCGGGGGAGTGTTGGATTATGTTGGTGATCTGTGTTAAGTATTTGACTTTTCGCACCTTAATCGACTAGTTTTTTCGGGTTGTATTGGTTAAGTACTTACAGTTTCCAGATAATTATACGAATATAGTTTCAAGAGTACGTTGGAAAGCATTTTGCGGAATTCCTTAAGAGCCACCACTGATACTCGTGCTCCCTACTTGTTATATAGGCGGCCGGCTATGTCATAAAATGCTAGAAAGGGAGCTACGGAGTCGTCCACATCGGGAACCCATCTACTCTTTATAGTTGAGAGCCATCTTCCGAAGGGAAGTGCAAATTTGACTCCAGACCAATCACAAGTACTGTTTGTGATTTGTCTCACTCCCTTGATTCACATAAATCAGCTATATAATTGGTCCTAATGATGAGTTTGCGGCTTCATTCATGGACATTCAATATCGTTATTAGGCTAATTACTAGGAAATACCACCTAGTTCAACTGACATGGTTTAAGGATGCTCCTATGTAGTTTCACAATGAGCTGAACAGGGTAAAATCAAATTCTATTAGATGGAAAAGATGTCCCTGTATTACTTGTGACTAGAATTCTTAGTTTATTATCTTGTCTTCGTAGTAATCACAGTCAAAAACTTCCAATAGAGTCCTTAATACTTTCTGAGACTAATCAAAATTGATTTCCGTTATTTACGCATCAGGCGCACCTAGCGGACTTCGCAAATCTTAGCTGATGTAAATCGAGTAGGTGACGGCGCATTCTAGTATTTTCGTAACAGAGACAAGAAAGAGAAACCTGAATCGAGGTCTTTCTCCATGATCTGAATCGCAGTTTTCTGCTTCTCTTCTTCGGCGGCGATTCTCGCAGCTTGATCTTCGAAATCTACGAAGAGCATAAACAATGAGCAAAATTTGTCAAAGAAGTTAATCAGAACTGGAAAATCTTTACCGATGATTACATAATATAGAGAAACAACGTTACCATTCATTTGAAACATCAAGGTCTTCATGTTCTGCAAATATTCCTCCATTCTCTTCAAATTGCTGAAAACAGAATCAGCAGACGAGAAGAAAACAGATTCGATCAGAGTAACCTAACTCAATAAAAAAATATCCAATGGAAAAGATAGTGTTTAGGAGATTACCGTAAGTGGTAGAGATTAGTGAAAAAGAAATTAAGCTTCGATACGTCGTGCTTGTTGTTCTTGTACCGATCAAAGTCCTCGCGGAAGACCCCTAATCTTTGCCGGGGGTGTGTGAACTTGAAAGCAAAGCCTTCAAATAGGTTTTTGGCGGGGTGCCCATTTGCGAACCACTTTATTTTGAACTCAACCGTATGTTATTGGTAAGAATGGTCGTAACATTTGTTAACAAAACCAACCGACTTTAAGGGCTTGTTATTGGTCGATACATTTGTTAACTACCCACATGATTCATGACATTTTACACTCAGTTCCTGACTCCAGTCCCTTGCTTGTCCCTTTGTCATTCTTCCCGCTGGGCAATCCCAGCCGGCCGCAGTAACAGAATGACGGAAACTACCGCGAACGTCTACACTACCTCTGGAAACCTCAATGATGGTGCCGGCGACCCGTCTGTGTCTCCTTCTCTATCGAAGAACGCCCAAAAGAAGCTTCTGAAGCAGCAGAAATACGAAGAGAAGAAAGCCGAGAGGAAGGCTTCCGATAAAGAGAAGAAGCAGAAGGAAGCAGAGAGGAAGCGACGGGAATGGGAAGAGAAGCTATCGACTGTGACAGAAGAGGAGAAGACGAAACTTATTGAGTCCAGGAAAGAGCTTCGGAAGGAGATAATGGAGAAGAGGTCAGAGGAAAAGGAGAAGAAGATGGTACGGCTGAATAGAGCCAAGGAGGTTGGGCAGAAGATAGTCGTTGACCTCGAGTTTTCGCATCTTATGAACCCTAGTGAGATAAGCAGCCTTGTTCAGCAGGTTAGCGTGCTACTTTATGCTTCTCTCTTTTTCTTTTTTTCTTCTTCCTGGTTTAGCTGAAATAGCCCCTTATATGATTTCTGAATCCCTGATGGTTTAATGATTATGGGTAATGACTGAAAAACATGGGGGTCGCATTGTGAGATGCTTCCGCATCTGATTTGAGAAATCTTCACTCCACAGTTTATTAAACTAAGATGATTAGATGGTCACTCCTTGTGCATTTATCATCAGTGCAATCCAATCTGCCCCCTGAATGACATTATCCCGTATGTTAAGCTTGCTTAAGCTGAAAATAAGTTCACCATCATGCTGTGTCATACAAGCTCATGCAATCAGATATTCCTTTCCCATGTTTCTCCAGGAACGATGATCAAAGATGATTAATTCTTCTGGTCAAGCCCATTAAAGAAACAACAGTCTTCTCGTCAAGTTGCTACAGGATGGTCTTTTTCCTTTCCCTCTTTCTTCTCTTTCTCTTTCATTCGTTTTGGGCTTGGGAAGGATAAATTTGAAAGTATTGATCACACGTTCTTCTTTTCATGCTACTACAGTATCCGCTCTGCATTCATCTTTTTTGTCATCATTGGCCTCTTGTGTCATAGTAACATTTAGTTTTCTAAGGGATAAAGATCTTATTAATCTGTATCTGTTGCATTTTCTGAAGCTCCCCTCTTCTAGGTCTTGTCATTACTCAAGCATGTTATTTTGTTTGGGGAATTGTTATATGTTATACCCCTTGTAAGATCTGACATTGTATAGATGCTTTTGTTGAAGAATAACTTTACATTCTAACTGTTTACTGAAGGTTTAATAAATCGTATTGAAAAAGGAATATTTGTTTAACTGATGAAAACAGCAGATTATGTATTGTTATGCAGTGAATGGGAGATGTGCTTCACCAAGTCACCTCTGGTTGACAGGATGCGATGGAGAGATGGAGAGTCAACTACTCAAGCGTCCAGGTTTTGAGAAGTGGCTTATTGAAAAGGAGAAACAATCATATATTGAAGCATTCCAAGATCAAAAAGAAAACCTGGTCTATCTTACTGCTGATGCAGAAACTGTGTTGGGAGATCTTGATCTGAAGAAAATATATATCATTGGTGGGTTAGTGGATCGAAACAGATGGAAAGGACTAACCATGAAAAAAGCAAATGAGCAGGGAATCAAATCAGCAAAATTGCCTATTGGTAGTTACATGAAGATGTCAAGTTCCCTGGTACAGTTGCCTTCAATTTTAATGTACTCTCCAAATTTGGATTTTTTGCTTTCCTGTCATGTTGTAGTCCAAATCCTATCGCTCTTCAAATTTGGATTATTTGCATTCCTTGTCATGTTGTGGTCCTAACTATATCATCTGGAAGTAAGAGGACGGTTGCTCCTAATGAGGCCTCAATTTTTTCTTTTGCTCAAGTAGCTTTTCTTATGTGCAACTAGAGTTTGTGTGACACCTGGGCCCAGAAAATTTCAACTTGCATGTACCACGTGAGTAAGTACCAATTACTAGCTGTATCCAAATTGTTGACTTGCTCACATAATCCATCAATCTGGTTTATACAACGTCCAGCCAGGAAATAATGATATTTCATCACCATGATGAGGCCTTTTATCTGGTTCAGTTACCAAAATACATGCATCAATATGGTAAACTCTTTGGTTCTCTAATTAGCTCTGCTATGCATGTATATATAACTCTCTAGTTTTGATTACCATGTTAAATCTATTGATATTTAGTAAGTACATGAATCATTGGAAGTCTTATGTGATACAATTTTCCATTTCAGAACTGTTCCTTGAGGTTTTCTTATCTGTGAACCAGGTTCTTACAGTGAACCAAGTGGTAGAGATTCTACTCAAGTACTTGGAAACTAAAGACTGGCAGAGTTCATTCTTTCAGGTAATTCCTCAAAGGAAAAGAACTGAAGCTGAAGAAAGGGAAACAGAAGCAGAAGATTCTGAGACGAAAAAGATTTGTACTGAAGGATTTTCTAGTAGTTCAGAACTGATTTGTTAACTAAAGATTTTGGCTTCATGGTTTTCCTGCTGGCTGGGTCTTCCCCCTTCATTTTGTATCTTTCCTCTTGTGTTCTGTTTGAGTGCTCTCTGACCGTGGAGTCATATGAGGGCACATTCTATAAAATAGAATGAAGAGACTGATTTACAGATATTATGAAGGGCTAAGAATTTTGATAAGGAGTTTGGTGTTAACATTTTAGTCTAAACTTCATTTCTTTTGAGCATTTAGGTGATACATAATACCATGAAACAAAGACAGACTTATCAGATATCGAGACAACAATTTTTGTAATTATTAATTGTATGTTTATGTCAATTATAATAATCATATACTCGATTTACTATTATTATATATTTTTTTAAATAATTCTTTTAATAATTAAACATTAATAACTGCAGGGTTCAAATATGTGGTTTTTGGGATTTTCGTTCTGTTTTTCCTACCGACTGTTGTTTTCGATCAGTTAGATCATCTGATCTGGAGTATACTAATTGAAGGGGAAAAATAGCTCTTGTTGCAAATCAACTGGTCTTTCTTTTACAATACACATTCGATACCATTGCTTCCAATCTCTAATCTTTAATTTTTTTTACATATACAAGATACAAATTCTGAGATAACATTCGCATTCAAGCAGACCAAACTTCACGTAGTAACTCGTATCTCACACACATTCCACTTCGAGACACACTTGAAACAGTATCCTTGTGTTTCCCATTTTCTCCATTCATACGAGGAGATGAAGTTTTGTCAATGACGGATGCTAGTGGAGAATCCAATTCTTCCAATTCCTCATCACTCGTGTTGCCCTTTGTACAATCGATACATTTCTCTCCACCTGTGCTTTGCCCTCCAGCATCCCCCGCCTTCACTGCCACATCTGTGGGTGGTGGTGGAAAGTAAACAACAGGAGCCGCAGTACGAGGGAAACTGCTAATCAAGTCTTTGTCTGATTGTCGTCTTTCCAACAGGCTCTGTATTCAAAATACGAATATACTGGTAAACATTTCCTAGATAATGCAACTGTTTATCATTGACAAATAAATCCTAGATACTATGTTTGTGCCCAGCCCAACAGGACAGCCATCCAGAACCACCCAAACCATTGTGGGCATCTGGAGCAGATGAACAAAGATCACCAACAGCGAAGCCCGGGCTGAAGTCAATGGTGGTCACAGTGCTGAGGACAACACCACAACAAGCACAACAGGCGGATGACCGCAAACAAGTAATGGTTGTCAAGGCCAAGGTAAATTAGGTAGAGGAGTTTTCTCACAGAGCTGTAGCTATTGGCTATTTTCACGGTGGTTATCACATGGGTCCGTCGCTTGTTGGAAGATAAGGCTCCCAACGGACAACATGAAAAGAGGTTTCGTTACAGAAATCACTACAGAGAGAAGCAGGTTAGAGATTGAAGAATTTCATACTCTTTGAAAGCAGATATTTGTAAGGGTGCCATCCTGACCTATTCTGGTATATCTTTTTCTTTATTTTTTGTAATTTGTGTCATATGTTGAGTGAGTGGAATATTACCATTGGAACCACCAGACTATCCCAAGAAACGATATTTGGGATTGCATCAAGTCTATTATCTTTCTAGATGATGTGGATCACTTAAAGGAAAAACTACAGAGAACCAGAGAAGTAGTTCAAGGGAGGAAAGCTTTACAAGTTTCATAAGATGGTGGTGGATAGAGATGAAAAGAGAGAAGAGGGGGGAAGAGGAAAGAGGGAGGAGAAAAAAAGAATGAAAGTGAAAAGGGTGAGTGAAGACAGGGCACAGATAAGTAGAGGGAAGCAAGAATGGGAAAAGATATGAAAATATTTGCTTTGTCCACTGTGGTATATGAGATAAGATTCCACGTTCAGATTGAATTTTTTTACTCCATATGCACAAGTTTAGTAATCCTCCACACTGGACCACTTGACAAGCAATTTTTTACTCCATATTTTGGTTAATCCTCTCACAAGACATGTGCCTATATCAGGCACTTCAGACCTTTTCTTTTTACCTGTCTTAACATAGACTAACCAAAATATTTAAGAAAGTTGAAAAATCATTTGAACAGAAATGGCAAATGAGAGTCGATGCTGCTTATACCTCTGAGTTCAGTGCTTCCAGGACAATCCCTGGGACAGGATCTGGACAAAATTCATCTGGGGTAAAATTGCAGAGGATCCGCTTTATTATAGGTAGTCCCAGTGTTGGGCAGACCTAATTGACAAACAAGCCAGAGCAGGTCATTCAGAAACCGATAATATGGAGTAAATGATGAGAAATCTTCGGAAGTAAATTATTTCACCTCTTTTCTGATGGATCTGTCAGCAAGCATGTCTTTTGGAAGCATCAGAAGATCACTCAAAGCATTGAGAAGACGGAAGGATTTGGGTATTGCCTCATCTCCTTTCCTATACCCGTCTTCATCCTCACCATTGGCTTCATTACCCTTAAGGGAATCATCAGCATCCATACCAAATAGATCGGTCAGAAACCTTGACCAATTTCCAACCTGTAAGGTAGTAACAGCACAATGATTATCATGTAATCAAATGCTGCATAATGATGACTACTGTCCAGACTATCATAGAAAATAATGAACCGCAGTTAGTGTTTCCAAGGATGCAAAGAAATGGCAAAAAAGATAAGGCAAAGCAACCCAGATTTTTTTGGTTTTATAAATGATGAAAATTTCATTGAAAAGAGAGTCGAAAACAGTAAGATGACAAAGACCAATTTCTGCTAAAGACAAGGGACAACAAAAGTGGAAACGATAAAGTATGAAAGAAAGGAACAACCCTGAGAGCCAGATCCATCTTTTGTAACCAAATTAAATGAACTAAACAATTTCAAAAGTGTAATCCAGTAGAGCATGGTCAAGTTGCTTCCCATGAATTAGCACAAGCAATAGCTTTTAGCTGTATGGTAACTCTAGATGATATTAGTCTAGGATGTCGAAGCCTTGTTGACCAAAGCATTAAAGATCAAATGGTCTGCAAGACATGCTTCACTGACAAAACATGCTGCAAGTGATAATATTGAATCCTTTCTTATTTCTGTGGTACTAATATCTGAAACTCACAAGTGAGAAGCAATCAAAATCCTGGTGAAATACCAGGCAAAACTTTCATGAACAATCTTGATCTACTTTAGTTTGATTACAGCTACATGAAAAGCACAGAAATTGGCAAACAGCTAGTCAATGGTCAAAACATTATATATATATTTTTTTTTTTGAGAGAGAGATCCAATGACTCAAAATTGAAGCAATGATGTAACCAAGCCACAGAAATCCTACTGTGAGAGAGAGAGAGAGTAGAAAAAGTAGACTCAAATCGATGTTGCCTGCTTTCTTCCATACAAAGGCAACAATTTCATATGCTTTTAGTAATGATATTCTATGAAAGATCATTTATAACTGGAGAAACTACAGATAAATTTTCCTCTCGTCCACAGGTTAATTCACAAAAAAAGCATTCAACTAGCTTCCAGTCCAATGAACACTACCATGATCAGGATCAATTATAGTAAAAAGAAAAAAGTCATTTGTACATACAGAGTTCTTGAGTTGTGCCCCAGATCCAAAACTCAAGTCTCCAGCTGGAATAGGCAGAACTTTGGGATCAATGATGGGATCTGATACAGGATCAGTTGGAATCTCATGGGCAGACTCACGAAGAATTGCATTAAACATTGCAACATCTAATCTGGCCACGCACTGTTCCATAACCTGTTCACAGAGACAAACTGTTCTTATATAAATGTGTTGGAAAATTCAAGTTAAGAAGTCGCTGAAAGATGCACTGCTTCAAATCATCATTATGCACTAAAGGTGCAGCACTTGAGATTAGGAATGACAATAAGAGACAAAACATGTGAATAAATAGTGGAATTGTAATAAATGTCATACCATTCTTACTAGCACAGGCAAACAACCGCACTCATGCCCCCCAGCCCGAACAGGACAGAGTCTTTGGAAGGCATCCTGAAAAGCACTTTTCCAAAGATTGATAGAAAAACTGCCTTGCTGTTGATCACCCAATGCTGGTCCATGCAATCTAAAAGAGCTTTTTTTTGTGTATATATCCTCTACTGGAGATTGCATGTGTGGAGTTAATGTCTGAAGAAAGAAAGAAAAGAATGCATTTAGATATAAAAACAGTCTACTAAAACTCAATGACACAAATCTACTAAAACTCAATGACACAAATTAAGTCATTGTTCAGGGGCAGATTATAACATGCAAACACATCTGGATGGTAACATTTGAAATATCTACAGTTAAACGTTGAGAAGGTAGGAAGTGCACTCTTTTTGGTCCAATACAAGTCTAAAGAATTTAAGTAACAGGTTTGTCAAGCATATATCGTCATGTCACTTGGAAGATAAAAAATATTGAAGAATAATGACATTACAGTGGATAGAGGAAGGCACCATATTACACAATAATAAGAATAACAGTCCAGCTTTGCAAATGTGCAGCAAGCACAAATTTACTGATAACAATTTGATCCACAAACCATACACTGGTAGTTGTTCAAACATGTACAAGCATTTCATAGTAAATGACGAAAGAAAATAAAAGTTATTTTAGGCTAAAACTCTTCCACTTGAGTAGGGTTAATAGTGTTTGACGATTGATACTAATATAGTACTTGTAGCACAGGTGTAGAGGTTGAAGAAGTGAAGGATGAATACAGAAACGGTACAACGAAAAGGTGGTCAGGCAACTTCATGTGGCTCACACTTCAGATGCAAATTGCATTTGCACACAACAGCCTAACTGAAAATTATCATATCATGTGTCCAATGCAGCTTCTGTAAAGACATGTGTTTGAAGAGATCATGGCTGTATTCTACAGACCAAATCAATTACTTCCCAGATTAATGGAACGAAGATATGCAATTCAAAATGTCAATTGGATACTTGACAGTACCTGCACCTAATCGCTATCTGAGAGAGTTTAATTGAGAGAAAAAGTAATCTTATTGTAGACGAATAGAAGTTAAGAAGAAAAGCGAGCTTATTGTAGTTGATAGCATAGTAATGTCTATCAAATGAAGTTCCCTGATAGCATCAGTCCCCTACTTCACCTCAGTGGGTGTCTAATCCCAAGAGAGGACTAGAAACCAAATGTCTAAAACTTCACCATTCATGTTAAACATCTACAGTGATTTTCATGCACACACTCATGTGATAAAAATGAAAACTTACTACTTTTACCTGCCACCACACGGACTCAACTATTCGGGAGAAAATCCAGGATTCAATCTTTTCTAGAG
The DNA here is from genome assembly GCF_029961685.1 of Aristolochia californica. Lineage (NCBI taxonomy): Eukaryota > Viridiplantae > Streptophyta > Magnoliopsida > Piperales > Aristolochiaceae > Aristolochia > Aristolochia californica. The sequence goes on along the minus strand of NW_027182290.1, from coordinate 32,277,442 downwards.
CAGTTGTAAATGTGCTTGTCTCTTGCCAATCATCTTCAAACTGAGTAAAACCGGAAAATTTTCCTTGTTTATTAATGCCATTAGTTTTCCACTTCACTGAAGGCTGCCCTTCCCTTTTTCCACCACCATTTGACTCAATAGTCCTTGCAATCAGATCTGATTGGTGCGAACTACTAAAAGCTTGAGAAATGATCTCTCTAAGGACGATTATGTTTGACCACCAGAAAGTCAACCTTCTTTGAGAAGAACATTATATATATATTAGTGCACAATCAAACAAAAGAGCAATAAAACTTGGACACAAAAGTTTAGAGATGAACTAGGTTCCACACCTTGCGGCATCACTCCCACATGACTTGGCAATCAGTACAAGTCCAGACACAGTATTCCTTGCTATGCTGGCTCTCTTGTCCTGCGTCCAGTGCTTGCAAGCATGGATGTAAAGCCTTGAAAGACGCCTGGCAGGCGTGTGAACCTTATGAGCTGAGCTCCCATGCTCTGGAACTACAGAATAGAGTGAAATCTCAAGGGCAGCAATTTCTCTCAGCTCCTCTTCTAGTTTCTCTATTTTCAGCTCCATCTCCTCTATCTTTTGTTTAGCATTTACCTGATCTTCACCTAAACCATTCCCAAGAGTATCAGCCGCTTCATCATCTCTTTCAACACTGTGACAACTTTTTGGTGCTTCATCCAGGAGATCTATTTCCCTGAATTCTTCGTTGGCCTTGTCATCGCTTCCTTCAGATGATTCTGATAGAGGCTGGGCATGGACTTTCATGTTCTTTGATTTGTTATCCATGATCTTGGTTTGCCCATTTTGAGATTGCTTTGGCAATGTTTTGAATTGCAGTGCATTTGTTCCCTGTCTATCATTTCTAGCTCTCCCTGCACGAGAACCACTCTCTCCCAAGTGCTGGTTTGTCAGCTTTTTAGGAACTCTGGAAGGTCGCTCCTTCTTGTTTCCCGGTAAGGTTTGAGATTCCCCTTGTGATGGTGAAGAATCACTAACAGCCTCACCATCAGATTCTCCGTCCTTGCATCCATCACTTGAACGATCTTCTCTTTCCTCTCCATTTTTTCTCTCTAATAGTTCACTGACTTTGGAATCTCCAGTGATCTGCTCAGACTTGTCATTCTCATCCACAACAGATTCCTCAGATCGGTCCATGTCATCCATATAGTGTACAACTATCTCCTCATAAATGTCAGATGAGTCTGTCCGGACATTCAAATCACTCTCTATTGTAGCAGTAGATGTTCTGAAAGAGAAGTTTTAGAGCTGACTTCCTTGCTGTTCACAGCTCTGCTCTTGTCTCGACCAGATTGTTTAGTTTGCTTACTGTGAAGAGGCACCTGCCTTTCTTCTTTGTCTCTCATATTTTCATTGCTTCAACCCTTTTCAAACTGTACACACAAGCAAAACTACTGATAGTGAAGGCAAATGATGACCATAATAAATTAATGGATACTCAGAAGCACGTTGAGGACTCTTCATATGTTCTTTGCAGTCCAGAGAACTTTACTTGGAAGTTACTTTTCTCTGATCTACCTCTGCCAGCACAAACAACAAAACTTCTTAAATAATAATTCAGAAGCTAGAAATTAAAGGGGTACAAATTCTCAGCTTCCGCATGAAAAGACAAACTGGGAAGAGAACAAAGCTAAAGATGAATCACCAAAGAGAAATGCAAGTATGCACTGGAACCCAAGCAGATTCCAGCACCTAGAAATTAATAATGTCAAATAAAATAGAAATACCACCAAAGCACAGTTTCAAGATGACTTAGAAATTAGCTAAATGTGAAAATTATTTTGGCACTAGAAGGTACATGGTTTTGCTTTTCACACTCAAACAGAGCAGATGCCTTAAGTTGTATTTAAGGTAACATGAATAACTTAACAGGAAGAAGGTAAAAGATCAAGAATGAACTTCAGCAAAGTTACTTGTTGCAAACCTGATGACTGCCAAAAAGCCTCTAGATTAAAAAATCTTGGATTCTTCAACATTTAAAAAAGAAATTCCCTTAGTCAGCAACTGCTTTCTGACAGCCAGGCTTAATTGTATAGCAAATGAGATTATAGCAGTACTCAGAAGCATCAGTTAATGCTGAAGGTAAATTTCAAAGAATGGGTTAGTAAAAAGAAACATTGATTCCCCTAAGCCTTTATTAATTGAGGTAAAGGGAATACTATAAAAATAGGTGAGTTTGGCATTTGTGCTCCAAACTTAAGCTTTGTAAAATCTGCAGGACATTTATGAACATCCAGTACCTTCCCAGAGGATAAAATTAGGAATTCCAGAAAAAAAGACATTTTCCACAGCAAACTACTTAAAAATGTAAATCTAGTTTAGTACATGTTCCAACTAGGAACCAGTAGGATTTAACTGATTCATCTTGTAGGGAGAAATAGGAAAGAGCGATTGAAACTCAGTTGTGAGTTACCACATGTTCTCCTGAGCATTGTGTATAAAATATAGTTTGAAAATATCAATATTATTCCCAAAGATAAACGGATGGCTGTAACTAGGACAACTATCTCTATGTCAGGGACTCAATAGGTCGAAATATTGCACTATTCCCCAATCCAAATATGTACACGAATAAAAACATGTCAGCTAGAATCAGAACAAAGAAACCAAAGAACTGTACCATACCTTTATGGAAGAACTATAAGAATCAAGAAAACAAATGGGAAGACGCTGTAGCCCTTTGATTTTTTATTCCCACTCTGATTTGCATTAAATATGTTTACTAGTATACGATTCCGTTAATCAAGACAAGTTAAATGGAATCACTTTCTTACTCTCAGCTTCCAAAGATCTACATCTACCACCTATTTCAAGACCAATTTATTGGGATTTTTTTCTTGCAAAAGAATTTCTGAAATGTAGGTCTGGACCCAAATTGAAGTATAAAGAAAAGCAGAAAATCCACATGCTCTCATTAGCAAAACATCGAAAAGTGGAATCAGTAGATCCTTGCACGTCGAAGGAGGACAGAAACAGTTTGACACAGAGGAGATGCGGAGAACACGAACTTGTTGGATTCATAAAGATTTAACTCCGTCCCAGTAAACTCCTGGAAATCTGGACAAATGAAAGCGCAAGCGAGGTAAGCGGATATAGTCAACAGAGACGATGTCCAAGCATTTCTCAATTCTGACAATTACCAGTAAAAAAAAGTTGCACCTAGCTAGGAAGAACTTGAAATTCACAACGATCGACAAAAAGAATGGAAAAATTATGACAAAAATCGCGCTTGAAGTGGGTAAATTCAGATTTCGGAATGGAATCCTCTAGGATGTTACACATGGCAAACAGAGTCTAATTTCCCAAAATGCTGATTTCAGGTGCACCAAACAGAACACTAGACACGAACATGAATGCAGTAACAGAAACCTTCAAATCCGCATTTTCACAGAAACGACCCACGTTCAGTGACAAAACTTTGTTCAAGCATTCAGCTATGTAGCGTCAAGCAGCCGAGTGGAAGAGCGCCTTCAGCGAAACCGTAGCAAGAAACACTAAATTGAAACAAGAACAAGCTATGAAGAAAGCGTGCAGGTCAGTGTGAAACTAACACAGCAAAGACGGCAAGTTCATCGGGAACTCCATAACGAAGCAAAATAAAACTCAAGATCAGGCGATTCCTAGCGAAAAAAAAAAAAAATGACAGCTCGTCGCATTCTGCTCAGAGGTGGAATTTTAGAAAGGCGCGACAAAAGTCTCACGTCCAGAAAGCCTCAAAGAGACGAGCCGAAACTCACCGTCATTGTTTGTGGCCTCAACGAGACAGCAGCTGCCAATGCGAGTCTCACTTTCGCGCATTCGTCCAGCAAGAACGGTGACTATCATTGGCAATCAAACCAGATTCACTCTTGCGCCATGAAATCCGTCCAATGGTATGGACAAAACTAAACCGGAGACATCAAACCAACATCTAGCTCTTCAATTCAATTTCGTAATATCTATCACCGTAAAACATGCATCTTTTGGAGCTTGTGATGATGATAGCGCTGTCGATTGCGGACGTCATTTTAAAAGATCCAGCTGTTAGTACGGCGGGTTTGACATGACCGTGAAGCCCTGTCGGTGGATACTGACCGGAGGTTCCGATCCGCTTTTAATTAGAAATTGCTCGATAATCCTAAGAGCTCGATTAAAAAAACTGGTTAATGAAGATCGGACCCACTTAGTGAACAAAACACCAAATCATGCACCGCGACTCTTGTACAACGGAGGACAAACAGCATCGGGGTCCGTTCATTTCTCATTTCTCATTTCTCATTTCTCATTTCTCATTTCTCTCCGCCCTTGGGTTCTGGATGGAGCTTATCGGTCTACCTGGCCGACCTGGTTCGAGTGGATGGGCTAATGAGGTGGTCTTATTAAATTATTTGTCTGAAAATGGGACCAGTGACGGTGGAGCAATAATGTAGTGAAGAGAGTGGATGAAGCTGGTGGTTGATATGTTTGGGGACAGGAGGGTCTGAGGCGGCGTCACCAGGCGAGCCACTCCACTAGCGATGCCGATGCAGACGCCTTGTCCGCTTCGACTTGAACAGATCCAGAAAGGCTATCTGATATGAATTTTTCTGCACAGAAATTTCCACGCCACGCTCTCGATTCATTTATTATTTGGGGCATCGGCGGCGACTCGTGGATCCCAGCGAGAGGACAGTGTGGGGAAAAGTAAACAAAACCAGGAGCGATTTTTCTGTAATTTGCTGTCTTCCTGCTGCTCGACGAAGCCTGGTAAAGAAATTCACGGAGCTTTTAAAACGAAACCGCTCCGCTCTTTCCCTTTATTTCTTTTCGACTTCTTTTCTTTAAAAAAAGGTGGTTCTTTGATTTGAATTAGATGACGATGAGGAATCCCAAGTGCGGTCTTCGACAGTGGAGGATTGAACTATAATAGTAGAATTGACTGAGCTTATTAATTCTGTAGCAGGTCTGGAGACTGGACCGAGGAGGACACGAATCCATGTGCTGAATTATAAAAACCAGGAGGACAGTCGATGAAATCAGATCGTGATTCATGAACCCTGGTGCGTATCGATCCTTCTTCGCCATTCACATACTCGCTCGATTCCAGATCCATGGAGACTGATCGAGTTGAAATCTGTGTCTCCTGTAGTAAACTGCAATATTATATTAGTTTTCCTTCAAAATGTCTCGTCCGAAACATCCATGACTGAGCTCATCATCGAACCTAAATTTCACAATTCATGTCGGTATTGTTCAAGATCCAGGCCGAGTCATCACCAAATAGATGCTGTCGGTTCAAATGACATTTGTTTTATAAATTCCAAAGCCTTTTCTAATCACCCAGCTCACACTAGCAGATCCACAACACACCCATAATGTAGGACTGTTGGTTGTACATCTTTCCCACACACCATTGAAGTAAAAATATCTAAACCTTCTTCTACAAATCCTCCATGGCTGCAGTCAGATAAAACAGCCATATAAGTTGAAATATCAGGCTTAAATTTTGTTTCACTCTTCATTAATGTGAAAAGTTATAATACCTTTTCCCCTAATCCATGCTTTGCATACCCCAGAAGCATACAATTCCAAGTAACCACTGTTTTCTCATGCATATTTTCAAAAAAAATTACCGAATATTTCTGGCTTCCACATTTTGAATACATGCCAATCAAAAAAATTTGCAGGACAACATAAAAATGGCAACTCCAACCGAATGATCATGTTATGAAGCTGCCGACCATAATCTGAAGCAGCAGCACCAGATGAAGCAGTCAAAAACTAGTGTAAGTAGCATAATTTGAATGCATTCCTTCTTTCTGCAACTAACAGAACTATTCTAGTGCTTCATCATCAAGTCCCAGCTGTGCAAGAGACCACATCTTTTTGGGGTAAACTGCTAAAAACTAATCTAGCTTCATGAATTTAGCCACCTTTTGCATACATGTGCAGTAGTGCACTGCCCACTATTATATGCGACTCAAAGCTGCTCTTAATCAAGAGAGAATGGACCTTTTTACCAAGGTCAGTATCACTAACTCTGCCACAAGCTGTGAGAACAGCTGCAAAAGTGAATTCATTTGGTGACAAACCTACCTGGCATTTTGGATTAATAGCATTATAATTTCATGTTTGACATCAACCCACAGGCTAGCTAACAATAAAGCACATAAACATTCAGGAGTAACAGACAGTATCTGATCAGATTATCATTGGGTAACTCTAGATTAGAATTTTGACTTCCACATTTCATGTTCAAACAATCCATATAGTTCTGTTTGCTCCCGAGGACCAAACAGAACAAATACTCTCCCAAATGGGAATTGCTCAAACGCATTGGGCATGAATCAGCTGACCCAAACAGGATTTAGACATCTCTAGCGATGGAGAAAAAAGGATCTAACGTAACTTCAAAGGATACGTATCCTACTAGATACTGATGTTCAAGGATAACTGTAATGTTTATCTTCTCTTCTATTTAATCTCTCTCTGTAATCTATAAATTGAACTGTCTCCATCAATGTAAATACGAAAGATTTTCTTTTCTCTATGGTATTAGATCGGGCACGGGACGTCGGTGACATCCACGTCTTCTCCCTCTGATCGATCCAGTTTTTTTTCTTCTTCGGCACTGCAAACAGTGCTAGTCTTCTGGGCAACCTCTTATGGCGCTCGTCTAAATCGCAAACAGAGCATCCATCGGCAAACGCCCTCGGTCGTCGGTCCACTCTGTCTCCTTTATTATCATTAGTCTTTCTTCTCTATATCTAGTTCAAATTGAGGTCATTAAAAGTTGGTTGAACTTACGCCATGAACCAGATAACAAACCAGCATGAACTGCTCGGTTCAAGAACTTATTGTAAAAGGTGCATCCTATTATTGGTTAGACCATACAGTGTAGTCTCTATATTAATTTTTTCCCCCTTTTTCCAACATGATTTGAAATATGAACGTTCCTTTAGTATCTCTAAAGCTTGCAAATCTAAAATCTCAAATTGCTATTCTTTTTATCCCTCCCAGGGACTCGTCAATAAATTTTTTTATCCCTCCCTGCGATGAACCTTTTTCTTCCCCAAGATTTCTGAGAAATTAGTGTTGGCGTGAGATCCTCGATATGAGGACTTCTTCCTCCGTTGAACTATCTTCCATCAAAGAAAGAATTCTTCCTTAACAATAGCTTCGGAGATAATCCAAGGGACCAGACCTGTGATCTTTGTATATAAATATGGATGTATTTATATGAAATAAGAAAGATAGATTTTACAGAATTTTACATGGTATCACAGCAGGATAACCAGAGATCGGCGACGATGCAGGGAGAAGCTTTCCCGTTTGGCGACTATATAGGGAGAAATTCCCCGTCCTTTTTTCGGAAGTTTATGTCGTCGGCCGACGTGTGCGACTCTGGCTAAGCCTCTGACCTACGGAACGTCGTTCCTCCAACGGCCGGCAGAGACGATGGACCCTGGTCTCCCGACGTCAAACCTCCCGTCCCGCGTTGTTTAGAAACCAGCGTCGCTGGGACGACTAAGGTTTGGAATTAAATCCTCCCTATAGGGAGCGGAAATTTTCGAACCTGGTATCCCGGATCGGACCGCACCGAACTCAAAGCGAATCAACCCAGCGACCATAGGACTTAGAAGCCGACTTGAAGCCGAGTCAACCCTGCTACTCGGACCAAACCTGAAGCCATGTCAACCCAGTGACTTGGACTGGACCGGATTTGGACCAGACTCGGCGACCAGACCAGATAAGAACAAACTCGACCCGAACCAGATTCGAACTAGATTTGACTCATACCAGGCTCAAACCAAGACTCCACCTGGACCAGATTCGGATCAGACTCAAGTCAAACCAAACTTGGATTGTACTCGAGTTGGACCTGACTCGAACCTATCCCAAGTTTTTTAGATGTATATCTAAGACAAAGACAAACTGGGGTATTTGAGCAACAATCTCCCTCAACCTCCTCAGACGGATGCGGACCCAGGTATTGCTCTCCTAAGATCTATTAGAGAGACTGATTGTAGAGCGTAGATACTTGATTCTAGAGTAACAGACTATATGACATTTGATGCAAATGATTTTTCTCAGCACTCTGCTCATCGGCGGATTAGCATTGCCAATGCTAATGGAGTTATATTTCGGGTAACAGGGGCTGGAACAGTGATGTTATCACCAACCCTATCATTATCTAATACACTACTCGTGCCCTCTCTTTCTCACAAAATGCTATCAGTGAGTAAAGTTATTGACGACCTGAATTGTGTTGTTCTTATTTACCCTACATTTTGTCTTATTCAAGATATTCTCGCCAAGGAGATCATTAGGCGTGGTACTAAGAGGAGGGGACTCTATTACATGGAAGATTTTAGTGCAAGCCATGCATATCACCTGCAACACCCGAATGACCTCAAAGTGGAACAGATTCTGTTGTGGCACTATCGATTATGTCATCCTTCATTTGGGTATTTGAAACATATGTTTCCCGATCTATTTTTGAATTTGTCAGTTATGGATTTTAACTGTGAGACTTGCATTCTAGCGAAAAGTTATCGGGCCAATTATCCGTTAAGTATGAATAAGATCGATGATCCTTTCACTTTAATTCACTCTGATGTGTGGGATCTTTCCCCCACAAATTCTAGGTCTAGTGTCCATTGTTTTGTCATATTTGTTGATGATTGTACACGAATGACTTAATTTTACTTGTTGAAACACAAGTATATGTCTTTCATACCTTTCAATCATTTCATAAGATGATCCAAACTCAATTCTTCGCCAACATTCGAATTCTTCGATCTAATAATGGTGGAGAATATGTGAATCACCAGTTCCATGATTATTTTCAACACTATGGACTTATTCATGAAATCTTATGCCCCCGAACTCCTCAGCAAAATGATATTGCAAAGAGAAAAAATCGCCACATTCTTGAAACAGTTCGGGCTCTCTCTTTTTCTTGGGGCTCAAGTGCCTAGTCATCATTGGTTTGATGTTGTTACTGTGGCCGTCCACTTCATTAACTGCATGCCTTCCAAAATTCTTGAGTTTAAGACTCCCTTGCAGGCCTTATCAAATTATGTTTCATTACCCTTGATGCTGATGCTCCCCCTTCGATTTTTTGGCTACGTTGTGTTTGTTAATCTAAAAAAAAACCAGCCCTTGAACCTTGATCCGTGTCCCATTCGATGTCTGTTTTTGGGATATATGGTCTATCAAAAAGGGTATCGTTGCTACGATCCAACTACTCAGCACACATATGGATGTCACATTTCTTGAATCCAAAACTTTCTACTCGTCCGTTACATCCAATTATTCTCGTCAGGGGGAGAGACGAGAAAAATAGTTGAATTGGATGACATTTGACTGGTTCATAGACACTGATATAGCGACCACTGTAGAACCAGATCCAAAGAAGATATCCTCAGAAATTGATGAAGCAGTACTCCTTTTCTCCTCAGTATCCAATGACCCATCTCCTAAAAATGTCATTGAGGTAAGTAATCCTGTCACACCTCAGAATTCTAATGATATAGCTACTCATGTTGGCTATGAATTACCTGTCACGTGCAATCGGGGCAAACCACCAAACAGATATTCCCCCAAAGTGAAGGGAAACAAATCGAAAAATCCTACTGCCAATTATGTGTCTACAAAAGAACTGTCTAAACCCCTCAAGAAGTTTATAAATAAACTCTCCTCACACCATGTTCCCACAAGTGTTGATGAAACTCTGAAAGACCCTAGATGGACTCAAACTATGAAGGAAGAAATAGAGGCATTAATGACAATTGAGATCTGGAGTATTCTTCCTTTATCTGAAGGTAAAAGAACAACGGGGTGCAAATGGGTATTTTCCATCAAATACAAATCCGATGGAGCAGTTGAACGGTACAAGGCAAGGGTAGTTGGAAAAGGATATATATAGACATATGACATGCATTATCAAGAGACATTCTCACCAGTGGCCAAATTGAATACTAATAAAGTTTTGTTATCTCTTGTAGCTAATCTTGATTGACCGCTGCAAAAATTTGACGTTAAAAATGTCTTTCTCCATGGAGATCTTGAAGAAGAAATCTACATGTATGTTCCTCCAGGATATATAGCAAATTCTGAAGTAAGGATGGTGTGCAAACTCCACCGAACTTTATATGGTTTGAAGCAATTTCTTCGAGCGTGGTTTGGGACGTTAAGTTTGGCAATGCGAAAATATGGTTTTAAACAAAGTAATTCAGATCATACGCTATTCTTAAAGCATCAACGAGGTAAAGTAACAAGTTTAATAGTGTATGTAGACGATACAATCATTACAGGAGATTATCCAAAAGAAATAGCAAGACTTCAAGTGCAACTGGTAAAAAAAATTTAGATGAAAAATCTGGGAGGACTCAAATATTTTCTAATAATCGAAGTTGCTAGGTCCAAGCAAGGCATATTCTTTCCCAACAAAAAATATCCTAGGTCTATAATTAGAAGTTGGATTACTGGAGTACAAGCCTGTAGATACCTCAATAATCCCAAATCACAAATTTGGAAAATACCCAGACCAAGTGCCAACAGACAAAAGAAGATGCCAGAGGTTAGTTGGGAAACTTATTTATCTCTCCCATACACGACCTGATATCGCATATGTAGTATTGTTGGTCGGGCTGCTAGGGTCGTTGTGCATCTTGCTGCATGGTCATCCGTCTGGCAAGCTCAAGTAAGTCTTCTTCCTCAGCAAATGCTGCCTAGTCGGCCATATGCGTGCACCCCTCTGGGTTGTGCCATTGCACTTGACCTTGGTCGTCGTTGTTATTGTTGTGCACTAGACTTGCACAGTCTTTGGCTTTGGTGTCTGGCCATACCATGGCTTCATCCTTCGTCTCATAAGTGTAATAAGCCAATTCATGCATTGTCCAAGTGAAGATCATGTGAATGTTGTGAATCAAATTCTTTTATATCTAAAGTCCTCCCCTAGGAAAAGACTTATATTCTAAAAAAAATATCACCTAAAGATTAAAGGTTATACAAATGTTGACTGGGCAGGGAATATTTTAGATAGAAAATCCACCTTAGGGTATTTTAAGTTCGTTGGATGGAACCTAGTTACCTGGAGAAGTAAGAAACAAAATGTGGTAACATTATCAAGTGTTGAAGCTAAGTTTCATGGGATGGCTAAGGGTCTTTGTGAGCTTCTCTGGCTTCGGAGATGATTAACCAAAATTGGTTTTGGCCCAAATTGTGAGATAAACTTATTATGCAATAATAAGGCGATTATTGATATTTCGCATAACTCGGTTCAACATGATTGAACTAAATTTGTGGAAGTAGATCGACACTTCCTCAAGCAAAACTTTGAGGCAAAGATAATTTGATTTATGTATGTTAAATCTGAAGACCAGTTGGCAGATATACTTACAAAAACAGTATGCATTAAGAACTTCTACAACTCACTTAACAAGTTGGGTATTAGAGATTTATACACACCAACTTGAGGGGCACTATTGGCGTGAGATCTTCCAGAGGACTTCTTCCTCCATCGAACTGTCTTCCAAATCCATAAAAACGGAGGAATAAATCCTCTGTAACAATAGTTTTGGAGATATATGAGACTGATTTAATTCACCTGTAATCTTTGTATATAAATATTGATGTAATTAGTTTATTTTTCCTGTCTCTTCTTCACTCTTAGTAGGGTGAAGAGTATATTTGTAATATTTGAAGTTTTGATATCTATAAATATACCTATGGGGGAAGGTTTGGATAAAGTCCTCCTCCCGTTTTCTCCCAATGGTGTCTCTCCCACACAACCCCCCCCCAACGTAAAGTCGATTTCACACGTGTGAAATCATAAACTTGTGAAACCCAGCGCAAGACGATTTCGCACGTGTGAAAGTCACACGTGCAATGTGAAATCATAAACTTGTGAAACCCCGCGCAAGACGATTTCGCACGTGTGAAAGTCACACGTGCAAGATCATAAAAAAGTAAAAAAAAAACTTTTTGTCCATTCCTCATGGCTCTTGAAGAAATTGAAAAGACATTTTAGTAGAAATACGTTTCTAAAGACTATTATTGGTTTTTTCAATAAATGTTGAAAAAACATTTTTAGTAGAAATATAGGGTCCATTAGTGCCTCATGCTTTTTAGAAATGTTTTTTAATTAGAAATTCTTATTAAAAATCATATAATTTTCTAAGTAAGACTTTCTTGCCAAGATGGCCTAGAAAATCATATAGAAAAAAATTGAATAAGTATTTGATAGTTGATGCTATAATACTCTTAGCATGATGCAATTTTCATAGTAATTTTGTGTTTGACATTTTATTTGATTAAAAATTTATCAATAAGTATAGTAATATATTAGATTGATTTTTAATTTTTATTTATTTCCCTAAAAGAGGCAATAAGAGGTCCATTTAACTTTCCTAAGAAAATTTTTAAATATTTCTTGTAATTTTCTAGTAATTTTTTAATAATTTTCTAATAGTAATAGGATTTTATTTAAAGTTTTTTTTGGAAATGTGTATCCAAGGAAAAATATTTTTAGTTTTTTCTATAATATAAATTTTCAATCAGGGGCCCTAAGGAGGCCATAGTAAATTTATGGCCATATTCAAAAATTACAAAATAAGTTAAACAACATTTGGGGTAAAAAAGATTAATATTGGTGGGTTTCTAATCCATTATCGAAATTCAATCCCGAACCTCCCCTATCATTCTTTTTTTTAAAATGTATGCATAATTTTATAGATAATTTATTTGACATATATTTTATGTAGAATATTAAATGTAAGTTAACCTCAAGCTTGAATTCCTGTTAAAATTATTAGGCTCGGCTAGGTCGGCTCAAGCTCGTATTCGAAATCTTTAAATCAAGTTCGGCTCGAACATAGGAAGGTTCATACTCAATTAGATTCAATGATACCCTTATGCTCAATTTTAAGTAGAGGTTATGCCCAATTTTATGTAAAATATATACCCAATTTTATGTAATATATATATATATATATTTTTAAAAAATTTAAATATATATTGGAGTTCAAACTTGAGACCTATAATTTTTGTAAAGTTTTAAATGGAACTCGGTTTGAGCTGGATTAAAATTATTAATTTCAAAGTTAGGCTCAACTCAAGTTAAAGTTCGAAATAATTAAATCAGGTTAGAGTAAAACTCGGTTCAATGTTATTTTATATGAACCGACAGTGACTAAGTGAGAAACATTTAATTTAATTATACTTTTAAGATTTCTTAAGAGGTGTTTCAATAAAAGTTAAAACCTGTCAATCTTAGGCACTAATTTATTCTATTGTACTATTATTTGCTATATCCCATATATCACATCACATTACAGTGTTAGCCATAGAATTTGAGATATGTTTCGATGTTCATGCTTACAGACTTTTCAAGGGGAACAGGTTAAAAAAACTGCAAGGGATCTTTCAATAGGTCGCCGCCACCAGCCCACTGTCCAACGTATCAGTCAGGGCACCAAAGTCGGGTCATGTTTAGCAGCAGAAACTTGATTATAAAAGATGAAGTCAATGGTTTTACAGTAGCGACATGATTAAGAGCCGAGCGGATAATGTTATTCAATTCATAGAGTTGAGTTGACTCTTTGTCAGGCTGAGTTCAACCACTTATAAAAATTGTATTCTATCCTCTCATGCCTGACTGTCTGCTTCTTTGTAAGAGTATACTTGTATAATGGCACTGGTTGATCGGACTAGAATTTAATGCCCCCACCCGGGGACCAAACATAGTTCAGGAAGCTGCTCGGAATTCATTAATGCACATGTCAACATTTAAGAGATCGAGGCCAGATCTCCATTACAGGGGAGAGACCGGAGAGAGAGATTTAGTTTACGACCGTGGATCATCCTCGACCTGGGTTCAGATCTCTCCTCAGTCTTCCTTCCTTGTACATAAATAAAAAGACTGGTTGATGCGTTGAAGAGGGACACAATGCAGTGGGTGCGCCATGCGCAGGGTGAAGCCTCCTTGCTCTCTCATGTCAACTTTCGTCGCTCCCCCCGCCAGCTTGTAGTCGAAACACTGGACCATGGCTGCTACTGCGACGTGCATCACTCGTAGAGCTAGAGAAGCTCCGGGGCACATCCTCCGTCCTCCTCCGAACGGGAGAAAATGGAAGTTTTGCCCCTTCATATCGCCTGAGTTTCCTATGGTTCCGTCGGAGTTGAGGAACCTCTCGGGACGGAACTCGTCTGGGTTTTCCCAGTGATCTGGGTCTCTGTTGATTGCCCAAATGTTGATGCAAGCCTTGGTTTTCGCCGGTATGTCGAAGCCTGCTATGGTGCAATCCCGGCTGGACTCACGGAGGATTAGTGGCACAGCCGGATGGAGTCTGAGGGTTTCCATGAGCGTCGCTTGAACGTAAGGGAGATTGGGGATGTCTGACTCTTCGACCACCCTGGTCTTTCCAACTGCCTCTTCGATCTCGTCCCTCATCTTCTTGAATGCCCGGGGCTGGTTGATGAGCTCCGCTACAGCCCATTGCATCGCCACCGATGCTGTTTCTGTGCCTGCAATGAAGAGATCCTGTAGAAGAGAGGAGTTTTATCAAACGGCGATACATAAATTATTGATCAATAATGTGAAAAGTTTTCCGTTTTGGTATAAAAAACAAACAAGAAATTAGTCGTTTCCTTACCTGTAGAAAAACCTTGACGTCATCTCTTCGCAATCTTATCTCTGTATTCTCGTCTCGAGAAACACCGAGAAGAATATCCATCAAATCCTCCTCTTCAACCTCTACCCCACCACCGCTCTGCTCTTTCCTCTTCCTCTGCTTCTCTTCATGCTCCTTCATAATCCTCTCCACCATGATCATAAACTTCCCATGTACATCTGTCAGCCTTCTTCCATACCCAAGTATGTCCATGCTTCCAATAAAGCCTAACACGTTCACTAAATTCAGCTTTGCGGCAATCTCGATCAGCTCTTGCACCACCTTCTTGCACACTTCGGCGTCGTTCATGTTCCCGGAGCATCGTGTACTCATTGCCATCCTGCAAATAATATTGTTAGTAAGCGCGGTGAGCAGGGCCTCCATGTCGGCCGGCTCTTGTGCCCCGGCTTTCTCAGAGAGAGAGCCTAAGAGCCAGTGTATCTCCTCCCGCCGGATTCTCGCCATCCGGTCGAGTTTTTTGCCTGAGAAGAGCTCATTTACGCAGAGCTTCTTCATGAATTTCCAGTAAGGCCCGTAGGAGGCAAACGCAAATCGTGAATCCCCCTCTCCGATATACTCCAGACCGGCGAGCCGAGGCCGTGAGGCAAACGTAATATCATGGGTCTTGAAGAACTCCTTCGCCAAGGCGGGGGAGCAGACAGAAACAAGGTAGCCGAGGGAGCCAAGACGGAGACGAACAAGAGGACCAAACCGTCGAGAGAGGTTCCTAAAGGAAACGTGATGGAGGGGTCCAAAGAGGTAAAGGTGACCGACGATGGGCAGAGCGAGAGGGCTGGGTGGCTGACGAAGCGGCACGGATGGAGGATTGCGGTAGCGTTTCAGAAAGGAATACATGAAGAGCGTAGCGATCAACCAGATAATAAGCATGATCTCTACGCTCATCGCCATGGAATTGAACAGTAGCAGACGAGGAGCTTTGGCCTCACTCGACTGTTTGCAATTCTACGCTGCCGAGGAAAATGAGTGCACTTATTTATAGGCATACAATTTAGACTAGTCAAGCATTCAAGACCCCTGATATTTCTTTTATTTCAAGTCCACTGGTTTGTTTGACTAAGCCGTGCAGAAAAGCCAGTCCCATCTTCCTTGTTTCCCTTGCCCGTAATCTTCAGGAATTGCAAGCTTTGTTTACAGGTTTTCTACCACCGGCGGTGAATGGAAAGATTCCTAATGAAAAAGCTCCGCCAACAGATGCTGACAACAAAAAAAGATAATATACAGTTTACAACCTACTGATACATATACAGTTAGACCGATCAAAATCATGTTATTATGATAAAAAAAATATCCTAAAATTCCCAATCTGAAATCCTTGTAACTGGTCAACTTGCCATTGAAACCTACAGCCTGCCCATCTCCACCACGACCTGCGGTCGGATCTCCTTCGAGTTCTCTTTCCGGCATAGGTAGATCTCTTGCGTCTTTCCTCTTCCAGCCCATCCTCACTACGACCGGCGACTAGAGCTCCTCCTTCCACTTCCACTTCCACTTCCACTTCTTTCCTACTGTTTCCCGGCCGACCAGGGAAGGTGGGGGGACTAGTTCTTTGTCCGGCGGCTAAACGGATGAAACGTCAAATCATAGCGGTAAGACTCATCAGTTCCGTATCTTTCACGCTTGACTCGCTAACTTGGCAAGCCCGCAGTCGGGAATTTAATAAAATAAAATATTTATTAAAATAACAACTTAATTTTAAAAAAACCTAAATTTGTTCATGTCACCTGGAGTTAGCATTAAAAAAATGTTGTAAAGTCACGTTAATAAACTTAGATGCACCAATAATAATATTAATAAAATAATTTAATAATATGACAGTTCATGAAAACTCATAATAAAATTATAATAATAATATTTTGAATAATATTATTAATTTAAATTACTATTTTATTTTTTGTAAGAACAGCAAGTTTAACCAATTTAATTAATGATAGTAATAACATAATAATTAATAGAAATTATAATTAATATCATTAATTATATATATAAATATTAATTTTAAGTACATGCATTATAGGTAAAATGGTAGTGTGTTAGGGTTTTATTTTGTTTTAGGTGTTAGAAATTTTAAAATAATAAAATTGACAATCTAATATAAAATGAAATCATAATATTTTCTATAAAATAAATTTATAAATATGATTATTCTCCGTTGCGAAATCGGTGGACTCAACCCGATATTGCTCGGGATTTTGAGATGCGGAGTCGAGTTCGAGGAAATTGATGTTATGTTTGTTTATTTTACTTAAAGGCCTAATTAATTTATTTTTTTAAAACACCCGATTCACAAACTTAATTTTAAAAATATCCAACCAACTGATTAACTACCCAGGTATAAAATCCAACGTGGCACTTCAGCATTTACCGATATACAAAACTTATACCATGTCGACGCCTTTTTTCTCCTTATTTTTATTTCATTATTGATTTAAGTTCTTTTGTTGTTTTAAAAATTAAAAAAAACATTAATTTTAGATTTTAAAAATCTTATTTGTTGGAGTATGTTTTATTACCTACGATTTATTATAATAAAAAAACAAAAAATACATTAAATATTTAAAATTTAATATAATTAATACCTTTCATTATTGAATTAAGATATTTTCTACTTAAAATTTTATTTATTTTTAAAAATCATATTTGTTGGTATATGTTTTACTATATAAAATATATTTTTTATTTATTACAATAAATAAAAAATAATGAATTGTGTACCAACTAGTAAGATTTTTAAAACCTAAAATTAATATTATCAAAATATTTTTTAAATTACAAAAGAGAAAAAAGACGTGATGATGTGGTAACTGCTAAAGTGACAGCTTAGGTGTTGCATTGGACTTTACACATCGGAAGTTGATCGGTCAAAGTTGTGTATTTTTAGAATTAAAATTATGAATTAATTATTTTTATAAATATTTTTAAAAATTTAGATAATTTAGTGAAAATCACCATGATATCAAATATGTTTGAACTTTGAAGAAGATAGATGGAGCCAATTCACCAGCCGTCACTGTTCTTGCTTGGCTCTTTATACCTTATTCCATCGCCAACATTGACTCCGAAGGATGGGACGACTCCGGTAAGTCAAGTGTTGAATTCCAACTTTTGGATCGAGGAAATTGACTTGGCTTGGGCATTTTCTATCATCAGTCTCTCTCTCCTCCTTGATCACTCCCGCTCCTTCGTTACTAATTCTGTTTATAATCAAAAAATTTATTTAATTATTTTATTTTTATAATTAATTAAACTAATAATTTTAACATTTGTGGAAATATATTATTAACTTATACTACATAAAAAATCTATTTGATGTTATTAATAAAATTTTATATAATATTTATTTATTATATTTATTATTTTATTACTATATTAAATTAGTGATTTAAAAGTGGTAATTAAAATATTGTTATAATAAGCAATTGATCAAGTATTTTTTTAATTATTCTAATTTTTTATCATTAATAAAAATAATAATTTTAAATTTTGTGGAAATAGATTATTAATTTATACTACGTAAAATTCTATCTTATGTTATTAATAAAATATTATATTTATTTATTTATTATATTTATTATTTTATTACTATATTAAATTAGTGATTTAAGAGTGGTAATTAAAATATTGTTAAAGTAAGCAATCGATCAAGTATTTTATTTTCTATCATTGATTAAACTAATGAATTTTTATTTTGTGGAAATATATTTTTAATTTATAATACATAAAAATCTATCTATTGTTATTAATAAAATAAATTATTATTTTTATTATTTTTATTACTATATTAAATTAGTGATTTAAGAACGGTAATTAAAATATTATTAAAGTAAGCAATTGATCAACTATTTTTGTTTCATTATTCTATTTTTTTAATCGTTAATTAAACTAATGATTTTTAATTTTGTGAAAATATATTTTATAAATATATCTTTTTTGTTATTAAAAAATAATTTATTTATTTATTTATTATATTCGTTATTGTTATATTTTTAATTTTTATTTATTTATTTATAATTAATTAGTGCACCAGTTAATTATCATATGTAATTATTATATTAATTTAGACTAAACTGCAATCTATCTTATTTATTAATAAGATATTTTATTTAATTAATTAATATATTAATATATTTTAATACTACATTAAATTATTTATTAGGATATTGACCATGTTTGTTTTGGTTAATTATCTATTTAGGTATATTATAAAAAGTAACTGATTCTCTTTTTTATACTATATTTTTTTATTTTGGGCATTAACACATGATAACGTTTTCCGGTACACTTAACATCTACCACACTAACACCAACAAGTTTTTTATTTTCACTTTCACTTATACTAACTCATTCAATTTCACTTACACTAGGTAAAAATACGCGAACATGAAATGAGTTGAAACTTTAAAATTGAAATCAAATCACTAGTAAGATAACAAATCAAGGTGGAAGTATTTTGATAAGAAGAGGATGGGATTGGTATGTTCAAATTCGAACTAAAGTTGAGTTGACCTAAAATGAAGAACACAAATACATCATAGTCACAAATAGCTGATTTCTTAAGTAGATTCAATCATGGTTCTCTATGGTAGCCAATATATTGGCTACAAAAGGTTCACTGCATTCACATGTAACTCTACTGGTGGAAGAATAAACTAACTGCAAGAACTGTTGAATATAAATGCTTAGTAGATAGGTATAGAGCAAGATTCCTAGTTCAGTTGTGTTTTGAAGGAGCTATTTAGAGGCAGCAGCTGAGGCTCACTTCCAACGTAACCGTGTGTCAATTGAACTCGTTACTTGCACTATCTAATCGCCCTTTTCTTTTCTTTTTATCACTAAACATCACGATAAAAGTTTAGTCAAATATAACAAAATCAGGAGCAAAATTACTCAAAAGGGAGAGGGCACCTTGCAATTTACCCCCTGCTTCGTTTTCACACAACACCACCTTAATTCAGAATGCGCTTTGGACGGAAGATCTGAACTCCAATAAAACTCAGAGAAACTGCAAATGTCAGCATGCTTAGAGATACCATGGTTTGACATACCGGGTGAGAAAGCATGGGTACCGTTTAATAAATCTCAGTTCTAGGGGAGAGAATGGGTTTTTATACTCCAAGAAACATCCATATCAGCCCTTATTTCTCAAAATTTTGGCTACAGAACAGTTCTAAGTATGCAGAACCCTGAAAAATTCCTTCCTTGTCCGACAGACTTCCAGCAAAGTTACAAAAGGGTATATAGATAATGGAACTTGGCAACTTCTTATTCATTACGGTTTCCTCAGCCTCATCAAAGAAAATTTCCCCTAGTTTGGACCTAAAAAGACGCTATTTTTTCACCACACACATCGTCATTGTCCTCAAATAAAAATTCTTAAAGACTTCCATCAAGAGGAAGACACTCTTCCACCTCGCTGGTCTCTACTCTCACGATAAAATTGAAACAAAAAACGGAAGAAAAAGGACAGATCAGTACTTGTAGTCCTTGACATGAAGATTCTCAGAGACACCTTCGCCCTTGGCAGCATCGCCCTTGTACTTGCCCAATGTTGCCTCTGAGTTTGCTTTGCAACGAGACAAAAACGCCGCCCTTGCCTTGTCCAAATTCTCCTCCTTCCCTTGCCATGTCTTGAGGGTGCTTTGCTGCAGGGCTCGTCCAAAGGAAAATGATAGGTTCCATGGCTTCTTTCCCTCAAACTGGTTCATCGCGTTCAAGTTCAAGGTGGCTTCCTCCTCACTCTGCCCACCTGACAAGAACACAATTGCCGGGACAGCAGCAGGGACTGTCCTCTGAAGAGCCCGCACGGTGTACTCAGCCACCACTTCAGGGGCTACCTTCTTAGACTCAGAACCGGGAGTAACCATGTTAGGCTTCAAAAGAGTCCCTTCCAGAAGTACCTTGTGATCATTCAGGGCCTTGTAGCATGCTGCAAGAACCCTTTCAGTCACTTCAGCACAGCGGTTAATGTCATGGGTTCCATCAACCAATATTTCGGGTTCCACAATTGGGACCAGGCCGTTCTCCTGGCAGATGATAGCATATCGAGCCAACCCATTGGCATTCTCATTGATTGCCAACTGTGATGGCTCATTTGGGCCAATCTTCAGGACAGCCCTCCATTTAGCAAAGCGAGCACCAGCAGCATAGTACTTCTGGCAACGCTGTGCAAGGTCATCGTGGCCCTGAGTGGTAGTCTCACCATTGGTGCCAGCAAGCTCAACTGTACCCTTGTCAACCTTAATACCAGGAAGGACTCCCCCTTCTTTATGGACGTCCACAAAAGGCTTCCCTGAGGCAGTCTTCTGGTAGAGGGTTTCCTCAAAAAGGATCACACCACTCAGGTAGTCCAAAGCTCCAGGAGCACAAAAGAGAAGCTCCCTGAGGGCCCGGCGATTGGACTCGATGTTCTCAACATTGATGCTGGCAAATCGCTTGCCAATGGTCCCTGTGGATTCATCAGCCGCAAGGATTCCCTTGCCCGGGGTGCCAATGTAGGCAGCATTCTTGATGAGCTCATCTGCAAGTGAAATTTGGTTAGATTTAAAACATAACAGTGAAAAGCAAGCAGGTAGTAAGAGACCCATAACCAAGCAAACTATCTTAATAATTTAGGACTCGGCCAATTCTTTGGACTGCTTAAAAATGAGACCTAAATTTTAGCCACATAAAGAACTTTTTGGACCCAAATAAAGTATACCAGATTAATTAGTAACAAAATATCTGTAGGTTCTATCCATCTTTTTTTTATCATGTCTCACCTAAGAGAGGTTATGGTAAGTAACTCTTTTCTTGAATATATACATGTTAGAGTAAATCTATTACCAGTATGAAAATTTCAGATGTGATCATTAAAAAGAATTAAGTTTAAACTCAAACACCCAAAAGTGGGTTCAACTTGCATCAGGAACCTGGATATGGATCCTGCAATGTTATGATCCGAAACCTTATTGGAATTTCCCCAAATCTAACCGTTTAGTAGACATACAGAAAAAATGAGATTTTATCTATGATACCATACTAGATGAATACCAATTTAACACTGATAAGACGACAAAGTTTTTAATTTAAGGCTGTGAAGCATGATATGACTCCTTCATTAGTTTTTTTGAGGTGGATCCATGGAGTATGGCCAAAAAAGAGGTGGTTTTGGTACTCCGGTTGAATTTTAAAGAATCCAAATGCAACTAAGTGTTCTGATCTTATCAGAAAGTGTGCATATGTTGAGAATAAAGCACTTGGGAAAATAAATGAAATGGAATCCATAGAAATTTTACTGTCGTAGAAACAGAAATGAATGCCTTGAAACACTAATTGTTGGAAAACAAGAATTCTAGAAACGTTTACTAGAAGTCGAATATGAAAGATCTTATCTGCAAACAATTGGGATTCAACTTAACACGATATCTGGGTATTAAGTGCCCTTAATGACTATACATACATTTTTTTTTTATAAAAAAAGTGCCTTAATGACGAAATAACGATGAGAAGAAGCTCATAACGGGGACGAAAGAATGTTTTGGAAATTACTTCCAGATGTAGACATAAACAGATATGTAAAAAATAGAAAAGTGCAACAAGATTATGGATTGACTCTAGCTACTAAACAAGTTAAAAGAAACGAAAACACCATCATGATGCAAAACAAGAAACAAGAAAGCTAGGACTCTTTTTCATGTAAACTTTTCAAGGAAACACATGAATTGGCGGAAAGTAGTACCTGAGCAGTTATCGCCCAGAATTTCAAGATTTAGGAGATCAATAACTGCAACTAGTAATACATTGGGATAGGGAAAAAAAGCAGATAAAAGAAAGTGTCGACGATGGTCTAAAAACATCAACAAAGGAAACTTGCATTCACTTTGGTTCTGGTAGAAGCCAGAAGTCGCTTTAGAGGGAAACTGCAACAATAGATACAAACTATCACAGATCGTTGCTACGTTTTCACATTAAAACAACCGTGGCCACTTTATTCCTCGAAAAAAATAGATCAGTCCAAAAAAAAAGTCGTTCATTTGGTAAAAGACGCAAAGAGATGAAAGAAAATCCAAATCTGTCACAAAAACACTTGGATCCGACAAAACAAACAAAAGTAGGATCAACACCACGTAAAAGATCTAGAAAAAGGCCAATCACCCAACATACAGCGAGATCCAAGTCTCAAACTTCAAACCCATCTTCGAAATAGATACATCGGATTAGAGGAACAAATATAAAGCTATGTAAAGAAACAGCAATGAAAAGTAAATCTCAGATACCGGCGTATTTTCCACGGTAAGCAGACATCGTTTTAACCTCTTGTAGGGCAAGAACGACGTGAGAGTGAGTGCGGCTGCAAATGGAACCGAGGACAGCGAATGAGAAACGATTGTGCGGCAGAGAGGAGTGATCTCGTCGTTTAATAGGGAGGGTTTCCTTGGTCGTGGTCCGCAGAGAACCAAAGCATGAACCCACCCGGAGCCGAGGTCCGAGAAGAACGAGAAACAAGAACCCGGTCCGAAACTAACAGAGACACGGACAAGCGGAAACACGACCATACAACATATGCCGTTCATCTGAAATAATGCAACATCTTCACGGTGTCATGTAATTCATGTGTTACTTTGCTTGGGAGAAACTCTATTATGATATCATGTTTCGCCCACATACCACTTCCTTACTTGGGTGTCCTTCTTCTCTAAATTGATTAAGATGGTGGCCCTGTCATAATCACTTTTTTTCCCTGAGAATACTCTTAACATCTATAAATAAAGGATAAATGGGAGAGTTTGGATATTTTCCGCAACCTTTATTCTCTCCTATCTTTCAGTCCATTTCTCTCTCTCACTCTATCATTTGTTCTCACTTATCTCTTCGTTCACTTTACTTTTCTTCTTCTCCACTGTTTTTTCTTTTCTTCTTTACACTACTCAAGTTAAAGATCTTAATATTATGCAATCCTGAAATAAATAATTTTAAACTAAGTAAAATTTAGAAGGGAAAGAGGGGTTTTGTATGAAACTCCATTTAGGGAGGACAACTTTATCTTCACTTGCCTACTTGGTGGGATAGGATGCCACCACCTTTATATTCAGATATATTAAAATATTTTATTTAATAAATAATTTATATATACTTTACACTATATTTTTTGTTGTACACATTAACACAAATAAGTAATTTACACTGTACTTTCTATTACGCACAATAACACAAATAAATATTTTATATTACACTTTTCATTGTATACACTTACACAAATAACTACTTTAGATTCCCTCTCACTTTTAGAAGAGAAAATAATTTTCATTGTATTTCATTTTCATGTACGGTGACACTCGTTGGTCTTGCAAATTTTAAACCGCCGCCGTAGCGTCTATTTCTGTTCTGATGTTAAAGAATCTCCTTGTAGAATTCTTTTCCCTCCACCATTACTTCGGTACGCGCAAAATGGCACACGACACTCTAAGATAACAAAATGAACAATCATACGTCCCACGTGTCAACTGTAAAACACTTCGTAGTCCCAGCTAGTTTGTCAGGTGCCTCAGTTCCCTCCCAACCTCGGAAACTCTCGTTTGGATTTTGAGCGCTTCGCTCTACGGATCATTCTTCCTTCTAGACTCCCTCACTAACTGCTCGCATCATTAATGGCGACTAATTTTAGTCTCAGATCGCCGGCTCGCCTTCCAATATTGCCTAATTCCGAAAATATCCGCAGCAATTCTCGTTTGAGTTCGATTTTTCCTGTTTACCAACGTCACTTCCATTTTTTCCCGCCAAAATTAACGGCCGGAGTTAGGGTTTTCTCCAGTATTAGAGCTAAGAAGGGAGAAGTTTCCGATGAAGAAAAGTCTGATGCTGTCAAAGATATTGAGACTAACGGCGCTTTGCGGGTTGTTGACAAAAATTCCTCTGGGAAAGAGCAAGTTGGGATAGAGGTGTTCGATTGGAAATGGCCCCCTTGGGAGCACTTACCACAGCGGTATAAGCTTATTGGAACTACATCGCTTGCGTTTGTCATCTGTAACATGGACAAGGTATTCGTTTTGGTTGTCTATTCACATTTTTTTTTTTTTTTCATTTATGAAGTGTACTAGTCGAAATTGCTTAAGTTAACTCTGTTTCTTGGAAAAATTCAGATACTTTGGTCAGTAATTATATCATGTATACTGCTGAAAACCAATGGGTGAGAATTAAATCCTAGCTCCACGATCGAGAGAAAACAGTGGAAAGCATTTGAACTGAAATTCCAAACTTTCTAGTCACTAGGCATGCATTTGGTTAGACTGATAGGGTATGTAGATGCTATGAAATTTGTTGATTGGGCGTGCATGGCAAATATGTGCATCTTCGATTATATCATGTGTCCGCACAAGTTTATTCACTGATGTCGCCAAAGCGATAGCTATAATTTTGTTCAGCGAGCTTTTTTAAAATAACTGCCGGAAATTTTACCCCTTCTTGTGATAAGAAAGTAGAAACATATGTCAATTTCTCAGGTTCTGATTGCATCTATATCTACTATGGTAGGTAAATTTGAGCATTGCCATCATTCCTATGTCTCACCAGTTTGGTTGGAACTCATCAATGGCTGGATTAGTTCAGTCATCCTTCTTTTGGGGATATGCTCTAAGCCAGTTACCTGGTGGATGGCTTTCAAAGACATTTGGTGGAAGGTAAGCTGTGACTAAAACTGTAGAACATCCTCAATTTACATTGGGAGAAAATTTTGGATCATACTATTGATGAGACAAAGAGAAAACATTTAAAACATGAATCAGCTTCTAGGTCAACTTTTCTGTCTTCAATTTATTTATTTATTTATTTATTTTGCAGTAAGATAAGGAAGTTTAGGAATGAATTATTGAAAAATAAAAGAAATTTTAAAGAGAAATTCAAATGAGATAGTTCAGGAATTAAAATTAGGCTGTTTGACTGGATCTTTTCACAACTGAGCTCAATTTTGTGTGCCTGCTTCGATGGTTTGTTCAACCTAAGACTAATTAATCACAACTCTTCCAGCAAAAAGTAAAATTTATGTAAATAATTTTAAAAAGTCTCTTTATTCTATTAAGGTCCCTGTCATTACTTTCTTGGATGCTTTTCTTTGCTCTGTGATGCTATGTTGATTACATTGCATCCCACTTTTCATCTTTTCACTGCCATGTTATTTTAAGGAGGTGTCCTTTTTATTTTGTGCTAAATTGCTTTCCCCCCCCCCCCCCCCCCCCCCCCCCCCCCTTCAATCTCTTGTTGTTAGGGGAGGTTTTCCTTGATGTATCCTCCTTCTCTTTGAAATAAAATTATCAACATTTAGAAAAAAAAAAAGATGTCCTTTTGTCAATGACCATGCTCCTGGATTTTTATCCCTTAAGAGTATATTTCCATCTTCAAAGTTTTGGCACCTTAGCACATGTGACCTTCATACAACAAGCTTGCCTCTAAGCCCCTGGGATCACACCATTACTACTTATAGGTGGAAATGGGGATGGATACATGCTGTAGAAATGGATCTCACTCTGAAAAAGATATCTAAAGAATGATGCTGATGCTAATGCATTATACACTATGAAATTGGTTATTAACCTAAAGATAAGTGATAGACACTATGAAAGGGAAATTAATTGGTGCTTTTTGAGTTATAGTAGTGGGCACTCTATCTATTCATACACGGTGTGACTCCTTTTGATTTTTATCTTATGTGACTGGTGAATGCAGGACTGTGCTTGAGTTTGGAGTCTTGGCTTGGTCATTATCTACAATGCTAGTTCCACTTGTTGCAGGGTTTATGCCAGCACTTATTTTCTCAAGGATTCTGGTATATCTTTCTTGCATTGTTGCTCAATGATTACTTGCTCTTCTTGGATTATGTTTAAAAGATTGGTACTTAAAAAGAAACATCTTATTACGTGGAATTTTAGCTTGACTATATGTGATTTTGACACCACTTATAATTTAGTTTTTGAATTTCTAAAACAGTGGTGTCTTATTTCCCAAAAGTTTGCCATATTGCTGCCAAAGATCAAATTACTTTTAGTTGAAACTTTCTGGATTATATCTGTTAAATATAATGTAATGGGTATTTTGGTCATTTCACAGGTTTTGTATTTGTCAGTAAGAGTACCAGTAGTTTCCGCAAGTTTATATTAGTCTATGGTTCAATTTTATAGAATTTGGACTTGTAACTAAGGAGATACGAGGAGTAGAGTGGTCATTTTCTCTTTACTCAAGTTAATAACAGAGAGATGGGGCTCGACTTTTTGCCCCATCAAGAGCAGCTTACACTTTTCTCCAAAGCTCTCATTTCTTCTTCTTTTTACCTTTTCTCTCTCTCAACTCTCTTTTCTTTAATATTTCACATGGTAAACCTGTGAAGCTCCTCTTCTCTCTCCATTGAACACAACGAAGTCATAGAAGAGGGGGGGAGCTTTCAGGTTTGATCTTGACTGGTTGACAAAAAATTAATTTTTTGAGTTCTTTCTTTGCCATAACCATAGGGTTGATGGCTTCTACTGCCTTCGGAGCAGTTTGATGCTATCAAGAGTTCCAAAAGGACATTTGACTTGGGATTATCCCATCTGTCTGGTGTGTAGCCTAATATTGGGTTGAATTGCTTGCATCATCATCTGATAAGCTGATGCTAGCCTATTTTATGGAGTTTTTGGTAGTATAAAGGTGGAATTGGAAGATTATTGTAATTATTCTATGATATTGGGGACATAAGTGTGTAGTTGACCAAACCCTAATTTTGTGAAGTGGGGCCTACATAGTCTGTTCGGGCATCTTGCTTCTGTTCAAATTTATCTTTAAAGCCAAAAGAAAATCAAAGTTTATTAGATATGATCCTCCAATACCAGTTATAAATGATTCGGAAGTAGAGGATAGTCAAGTAATGACATGGTTGTTGAAAAGTATGGACTCGAGATTAAGAAATCAGATTATGAATTGTGAAACAATCAAGGAAATGTTGGTGTCCTTGGAATGACTATATGCAAATGAGAGTAATTTGTCTTGTTGTCTATGACTTGTATGCGAGACTATTCATTCTTAAAAGAGGGGAAAGAACTATAGCTGATTACTACATTGAACTACAAGGGATACTGCGAGAGATTAGCATGTTCCATCCATTCACTATTGATGAAAGGAATTTCAAAAGCAACAGGGACAACTACATGTTGCAAAATTTTTAGATGGATAGGGACCAGATTTTGATGCAGTCAAGCTCAGTTGCTAGCCTTAGATGATGTTCCATCGCTTCCATAGCCTTTAACAGAGTTATGTGGGCAAAGATCGCAATTATGTCTAAGGAAACAAGGATAAAAAGTGTTAATGCATCTGAAGTTAATTCCTTTGCTCAGTTAGAGTTTGCTTGAGGCCATGGTGGGAGTGTTAGATGCAATGGCAGACATGGTTCCAATAGAGGACGAGGCCGGAATGATGGTAGAGGTGATAAAAAGTGTGTTCATTGTGGACGCAATAACCATTTTTTTGGCAAGTGTTGGATTAAGTTTGGCAAGCCCACTTGGGCAAATTCGTTGACTATGACAGCATTGAGCCCTCGACCATACACATGGTTGGTATTTTATCGGGAGCCCCAAATGAGTTGCAACAACTTGCTCAGCACATTGCTTTGCTGACCTCTAATTCAGCTCCTTCCTCTCTAGCATTTGTTGCACGGTCTCCACTTCCTACAACTACCCTTGCTAGTCAAGTTGTCAGAGCTAGGTGGTTCCGTCCACCACTGATGGGTAAGGTACTTGAGTTTCCGCACTTAACAGACCGGTCTTTTGGGTTGTATTGGCTAGGCGTTTGACACAAGTATGTCCGTCCTACTTGTGCGTCCTGTCTTCCTAGTAATTGACTCAGGAGCCTCTACTGATATGTCTGGTATGTTTTATTTATTTACTAATCTAAGGGAGTCCTTTCTAGTTAAGCATGTTACACAAAAAAAAAGACGGGTCCGTGTCATCTGGTTAGGGAGTGGAGAATTTCACACCTACTCCATCTATGTCTCTTAAATCTGTGTTGTTCGTTCAGAGATATCCTCTTAATTTGTTGTCTATTAGTCAACTTACTAAGTTTATGAATTGTTTTGTAACTCTTTATCCTTCTCACTGTGTTTAAGGATCTCACGATAAGGAAAATGATTAATTCCGTACTTGAGGGAGGACTATACCATTTGGAAGGCGCACCACAGATATATTCACTTGCCTTTAATGTTGTAGTTTCACCCTTTCAGTGGCATCTACGACTTGGCAATCCTTCTCCAGCGAAGTTGGTTCCATTATTCCCTACATTTTCTTCAAGTTTATCTTTTCAATGTGAGTCATGTCACCTACAAAAGCATCATCAAATTAGTTTCAATTGCGTCATACGAAGAGTACCAAATTGTTTGAAATTGTTCATTCTGATGTATGGGGACTATGTCTAGTTCCTAGTATTTTTGGCTACAAATATTTTGTTTCTTTTATTGATAACTTTAGTCACATTAGTTGGGTGTATCTCCTACTCGAGAGATCTGAAGTATTGGATGTATTTTAAACTTCTTATAATGAAATAAAAACCCAATCTAGTGCATCTCTTCAGATTCTTCATATTGACAATGGTTTAGAATTCATGAATCATAACTTTACTGCATTTTGTCAGTGTCATGGTGTACTTCATTAGTCAATTTGTGTTTTTATTCCACAACAAAATGGATTAGTTGAACGTAAGAATCGACGTTTGTTAGTAGTAGGCACAATGCATATTCACATGCATGTACCTAAAGTCCTATTGGGGGGATGTTGTGCTTACCACGTGCATTAACAGGATGCCCTTGTTTGTAATTGGTGGTAAAATTCCTCTTCAATTATTGAATCCTTCAGTTACACTATTTCCCTTGCCTCCTCGTACTTTTGGGGTGTGGTTGTTTTGCCCATGCTTTTGGTGTCTCTATAGATAAACTGTCTCCATGTGCAGTCAAGTGTGTTTTTCTTGGGTATTCTTGGACACTAAAGGGATACAAATGTTTTTACCTATCCATTAGGAAAACATTCGTGTCTGCTGACACGACATTCTTTGAGGATGTGCCCTTCTTTTCTACATCTGACGCAGTCTGTTCTTCATTAATTATAGCTCCAAGTGTTGTTGCTCTTGTCAAGCACAATTTGTCACTATAGAAAAACCCTTGTAGCTGTATCAACAAAGGCAACATGGTTAGCAACAAGCCACAATTCCCTTTTTCTTATAGGCTCCAGTTTCTTCTTCGCCTTCCGATCTTGTGGCAACTGATTTACATCTACTTGTTGCTCTTCATAAAGTAGTTCGTTTGTCTGTTCACCATCATTGATCAATTATGTCTCATTTGATTCCTTATCTACAAGGTATAAGCCGTTTGTTTTGTCATTGTTTTCCTGTACTATTCCTTCTTCTATGTTGGAGGCAGTCTTGTCTCCTTAGTGGAAGCATGCTATGGGTGTTGAGATGGAGGTGTTGATTGATAGAGGTATGTAGAGTTTATGTGATGCTCCTTCAGGTGCTAAAATTGTGGGCTGTCGTTGGGTATACACAGTTATATATAGAGCAAATGGTTGTATTGAGCGATATAAAACTCAATTGGTGGCTAAAGGGTATACTTCTAACATACAACATTGACGTTTTTGAGGTATTCTCTCTAGTTGCATGGTTGACATCTGTTCATGTCTTTGTGTCCATTGATATTAACAAGAATTGGCCACTCTTCCAGATCAACATAAAAAAACGCCTTCTTGTATGGTGATTTAGCAGAAGAAGTTTATTTGGAGCGATGTCCTAGATATGTTGCTTAGGGGAAATTGGAAAAGGTATTTAAACTGAAAAAGGTAATGTATGGGCTTAAATAGAGTCCTAGGGCATGGTTTGAGAAATTCAGCCAAGTGGTGATGTCCTTCGGTTTCTCATGGAGCTGCTATGATCATTCTTTAATGAAAAGGTCATCTAGAATTTTAGTTCTATGGGTTCTTCTTGTATATGTTGATGATATTGTTTTGTCAGGTAGTGATATGCAAGGTATTGAAGAGGTAACGTAGCACCTGGATGAACATTTCCAGACTAAAGATGTGAGTTCTTTGAAATAGTTAGGGATAGAAGTTGCTAGAAGGCTGGCATTGTGTTAACATAGAGAAAATATGTTACCGACACGCTACAGAAGTATGGTCTATTGGGTGCCAGGCCCATAGAGACACCCATGGAAGTTGGAAATGACCTTCATGATGAGAGCAATGATGAACTCAAGAAGGATAAATTATATTTTGTAGATTAGTTGGAAAACTGATCTATGCCATTGTTACGAGACCAAATATATCATTCTCGGTTAGTGTGGTAAGCTAGTTCATGGAACACCCATGCAAATTTTTTATACAAGTTGCTCAAAGAATACTGAGATATTTAAAGGGGTCACCTAGAAAGAGATTTTTTTAAACATCACAATCATCTGAAAATAGAAGCTTTCTTAGATGCTGATTATGCTGGTTCCAAGTTTGACGAAAAGTATTCTATTGGGTACTATGTATTTGTGGGGTGAAAATTTAGTAAAGCTATAAAAGCAAGAAGCTGAATATGGTGGTCCAATCTAGTACTGAAGCTGATACAGAGCTATGGCTCATTCAGTCAATGAGTTGAAGTGGATAAGATTAGTTTTCATGAATTGAGACTGCAGGTTGTTGCGCCAATGACAATGTATTATGATAATCAGGCTGCCATTTTTATTGCTAGCAACTCGGTATTTCATGAGAGGACCAAACACATTAAAGTGGATTTCTACTTTGTTCGAGATGCAATAATGAAAAAGGAAGTTGCTACTCCCTATGTTCGATTGTATGACCAAGTTGGTAATGTCTTTACTAAAGTTTTGGGTAGGTGTGAGTAGGAGATGTGTAACAAGCTGAGACTTCTAGATATATATGCTCCAACTTGAAGGGGAGTGTTAAATATAATGTAATGGGTAGTTTGGTCATTTCACAGAGTCTGTTTATGTCAATGAAGTACTAGTAGTTTCAGCATATTTATATTAGTCTATGGTTCCATTTTCATAATATTTGGACATGTAACTATGGAGATATAAGGAGTTCTTGTATGAGCGGTAGAGAGGTCATTTTCTCTCTACTCACCTAAGCTAATAAAAGAGAGATGGGGCTTGACTTTTTGCCCCATCAAGAGCAGCTGACACGCTCTTTTGCTAAGTTCTCATTTCTTCTTCTTTTAACCTTTTCTCTCTCTCAAGTCTCTTTTCTTTAATATTTCATAATATCATTTTGTGAAATTTATGGTACAAATGAGCTTCTGAATGGAGTGAGTTATTATTCATATGTATGTTTTATGTGATTATTATTATCACTCTGTTTCTTCTGATGCATAAGGGGCATAATACAGAGACAGTACTAGATTGCTGATGACACCTATTATTTTTTTATGTTCAGGTTGGAATAGGAGAAGGTGTTTCCCCATCAGCTGCAACTGATCTTATTGCTAGGCAAGATATTGGAAATCCTATCTGACTCGTCATGCGAGTTCATTGTACACTTTTTATCATCTGATTTACTGATTGTGATTTCTCTAATTATTAGTTATACATTTCAGAAAATGTTCCTTTGTCTGCAAATTCATTAAAGGGCTCCTTGTATATATTTTCATGTCTCCCCTTCCCTTCGGTTCAAATACAAATTCACATTCAGGAAAAGCAGAAAAAGAGAAGAGATGAATCAAGAAACTTAATTCTCATCAGAGAAATCCCAAAATAATTATCGTATAATTTTTTTGCGTGTTGTTTCAACCTGGATTTGCTATTTGATTTACTATGCATAGAGCTAATTTACTTCTCTTTGTTTTTAAGTTTTCTTTTCATAATATTCTAAGTTCCTTAATTTCATGTGTAGGTCAATTTCATTACAAGAGCGATCAAGAGCAGTTGGGTTCGTCTTTGGCGGTTTGAGCATTGGAAGTGTCCTGGGGTATTTCTTCTTTTATAGCAAAAATAGTGATGATTAAAAGTTTTCTAGGATTATCTAACTTTTCGATTTGAAATTAGGCAGATGTCGCATAATTAGAGGTTGTATGTGAGACATTAGCAATGACTGCCATGTTTTTGTTATCTTGTAAGAATGAAACAAGAGTGAGCTAATTAAGATGGCTTTTAGAATCAGTTAAAAAAAGATGGGTTTTAAAGTCATATATCTTGTCAAAAAGCCTTCACTTTACAATCTTTTATAGTTGCATTGTCTCATATAATTTGATGGTAGTTCCAAATTGGGCCTTTGGCTCAATGGTCACATGGGAAGGTTTCTAGTGAGAGGTCTTCATTCATGTCTCACTAGGGATATTGGATGTATTACAACTAGGTAAAATAAGCATTCAGAAAAAAACTACTTTGCTTGTACTAGAGTTTGATTGAGCATCTCGACTGGTTGCACAAGAAACATGGACTCATAATGTTATTAGCAAATATTGTATGAGGAATCTGTGTACAACTAAACTAAACTAAACTAAGATGTGGAACACATGTACAACTATACTGTTACACCCTTTACTCACCAACACTCCTGTTGTGTTCAAGATTAAACCAACAACCTGGCTGAGGACATGGAGCATATATACACAGAGGTTATCTAGAACACAAACACATGCTTAGTTTGGAACTGGTAGCATGTTAAAGTTAGGTCAGTTCCTTCCAAAATGACTAGCTGAAGATGCCTCTTCCTAACTAATCAACATAGGATCTTTTCAACCCCAAACCATTGTGGCTAATTCTCCTATAGACAACTCTTACTCCCAGACAACTAGCCTGAGACATTGACCACATTTACAAATGTAAACTATTAGAGTTTTTGTCCACTAGCAAGAACAAATATGCAAATATGAATACATAATTCTTATATGCCAGATGTAAAATATAAATACATAATTCTTATATGCCAGATGTAATTTACAATTTTCTCTAGTCTAAATGTAACAATGTTGCAAAAATTTACTGTGAAGGATAGGAGTTCCTGATTACCTAGTTGTCAGCATTCAAAAATTGCACAAAAACATTTCACATTTACCATGTTAAGGGTTTAAAGTACTACTGGCATTTTTATTAGAAGAATGACATTATAGCAGGTAGATTGTCCCTGCAACTAAATTCCTGGATTTTGAGTTCTCTTTAATGCTCTTGTAATTCAAGCCAAGGGTTTTTTTTTTTGCCAACAAAGATTTCTGGCTTTATGATTTACCTGATTTTTAAAGTTTAAGTTTGTATTTCTGATTTTGCAGGCTTATATTGGCTCCTCCCTTGATCCAAAATTTTGGTTGGGAGTCTGTCTTCTACCTTTTTGGCATAGTGGGTGTACTTTGGTGAGTAGTAGATCAGTATCCTGACCATTCAAAAAATAAGAAAAGGATAAGTATACCATATTTTAGTAGTTTTTCTTTGACACGTGTGATCTAGGTTGAGTTTTTATTATATCATATTAGTTTAGTCTTTGACATAGACAGGTGATTTATAATGCAACAGATATTCCCTTGAATATGACCGGCTCATGGAAAAAAAATCAACATGAACATTTAATTATCTGAAGAAGAAAAGCAGTAGGATTAAAAGAGTTCAGCATCAAAGTTTAGAAGAGGATGACAGAATTTTGTGAAGCAAAGAAATTCTTGCACCATAAAAGGAGCAGGATGCCACTGGAATTTTATTCAGATATGGGCAAAACTGTTCATTGAGTGGTATATTTATTTCTATGTATATTCAGTCTAAGCTTATTAGGGAAATTCTGAGCTGTATTGATGGTATTCTGTTATTAGTCAAGAATCAGAATCAATCTGTAAATAGAAAAGTCTGCAGGTGGTGAGTTGAAAAGATCTTTGTAACAAGTTGTAGTCACCCAATGTAAATGATTGTATATTGAAAATTTGTTTTGCTTAGATATACACCATAATAGCTTGTGTTAATTTAGCGTGTAAGATTCATTTTGGGTAAGATAATGTGTCCAACAGAGTGTTCTAAGCCGAGCAGCAATAGGTCCAAAGGTTATAAATAAATGCTAGAGAAATTGGAAGAAGTTGCTACTTCTTTTACTACACAAGAAAATTAAATATACTTCAATTCTTTCAAGGTCTTGAGCGGCCACCTACTTGTTCTTTAATACCTTTTATATTTTATTCAAGTTTTTTTTATAATCTTATTGCCTTGATTTCTTCTTCAGAAATTCAAGATTTTTTTAGGATATTTGTTCTTCCTTTTTTTGGTCATTCATGGCAATATGGTTGAGTAAAATTTCTTTATTATTGAAATGAGTGAGAAGTTCCTGGTTAAAGGAACCTATGGTGCCCTATTTTGCTCAATTTCGTGACCGCTTTGCTACTCTTGAGGACTAATGAAAAATAAAAAAGAATTCTTAGAAAGCAGACAACGTAAGTCACTTAATTAAATTTTGCTATGCTTGCACTGATACTCGCCGGTTTTTGTTCTCATTGTTCTCTGAATCAGGTGCTTGGGATTTCAGTTCATAAAAGAAGGCTCATCTCCACCAGGAAACTCTTTTTTTGGTGAGTGTTTTTAATCAGTAGAATACAAGTTGAGTTGGTGGGTAATGCATCATCATACGCTGGCTGTACATGTGTTTGATGTCTTAGGATAGTTATCCAAATCTAATAGTTGTGGGAGAACAGTCTTGGAAAGATTTTGTACCTCCTAACTTTGGCTTGTGAAATGATCAACTTTAAAATGGTATTAGAGCAAATCCAAGCCCTTATGTTTGTGTTTAGTGACCTATGTTTTTCTTTTTGTAGCCTATTGTAGTCTCACATCTTGAGTCAGGTTATCTATTCAGGCTTAAATATGAGGGAGAGTTTTGAGGGTTATGCCCCACAAGCTTGTTTTTGGAGAGTGGTTGTTGTGAGAGAATATTCCTATATTGGTTTAGGCTTGAAAATATGTTTCCTATATCAGCTAGTCATTTGAGAGGAACCAGCCCAACTTCAAAAAGATTGATATTAAGAGCACGGTGTTTGTGTTCAAATAAGTCATTTGCATTGCACTACTGTTTTAGCCCTAACCTTGCCTTTAGGTACTTTTTATTTGTACTTCTTGGCTAAGAATATTCTGGTTATTAGCTCAGCCAGTATATTGACCTCATACTAGTTTGTTGCTAGATCTCGAAATATTCTTTTTGGCGTTCATCTTGTGAAAAACTGTTCAATTTTTTTTTAAACTTATATGCTGTACCCTTTTTTCCATTTGTTCCTTGCTATATATTATTAATCTTAGAAATCTTTCCACCTTTCTTTTCTTTTCTTTTTTTGAAAGATGTGTTATTTTCCTTGGTCATTTGAAACAAAACAGAAAGATGTTAAAATTATTGGTAATGCATTCTGAGGTTCAAACTTACATGTTACACTCTTTTTTTCATTTGTTCCTTGGTAAAAATTATTAATCTTAGAAATCTTTCATCATTTTCTTTTCTTTTTTTGAGAATGTGTTATTGTCCTTGGTCATTTGCAACAAAACAGAAAGATGTTAAAATTCTTGGTAATGCATTCTTAGGCTCTTTTGTTTGTAAACAGAAGGGATTTTTTTTTTTGTTTAGAAAAAGGCACCTTGTAAAGTTCTAATTCATCTACCTACTTATTACGCTTTGGAGTAGTAATATGATTTGTTGAAAAAATTTCTAATCCTTACGAAAATTGTATTTCAATTCCCCGAATCATATTGACATGTCAGCTTTTTCCAGTTAGGAATCTTATGTTGCTTATGACAGGATTGTCTGAAGCAGCTGGTAGCAGCTTGTTCTCTACATCAACCACTGGTATAAAATCATGGAAGACATCCTTGAGTGAGTTGGTTGTATCAGTTCAGGTAGATGTTAATTGTCTGAAGGTTATATATTTATGCTTAAATATGCGTATTAATATGTAGCATCTATAGGTACAGTTACAACCATGTTTGCATATGTTTTAAATCCTTATTCCTTCTTCTATACTCGTTCACTATAGTTTAAAGTTTTTTCTCTCCAAAAATTTTCTTGCTGTTTTTTGTCAAGTTGCGGCTTATTGGTGCATTACATATGTTTAAAGACTGGAAAATAAAAATCACTAGTATTACAATTTCTACAGACAATGCAGAAAGATTGTGTTACAGAACAAATATGGGAGAAGCATCAACTATTATATAGACGGGGACTTGCTCTATAACTCCCTGGATTTTACATATAGAACTGGCTCAAGATCAAGATCCTAATAAAAGAGAGGGGATAGGAAGTGCTGAGTGTCAGGGGAAAAAAAATCAATGAACCGTTGTCAAATTGATGGAAATAACATATAGTGTATTTTTAAAAAAAAACGTACAGTGTGCATCCTTTGATCTGCATATATAAACATTTTAGTGTGTTGAAGAGCAAATGTGATAGTCTTATGACTCTCACAATAAGAAGTCTTACAAAGCCAAAATTATTATGGAATGAGGTTTCATAGAAGAGTTTCAGTTAAAAGGTGTTTTAGTTATGTTAGTCTTCTATTTTGTTCAGTTGTTTAATTATACTACAACTTATCTTTAAGTGTTAGACTTTGGGTATAATTAGGGCAAATGTATTTTAATTGTAATTGGACTCTACTATTTTCTTCTATTATAAATAGGGGCTCATGTACTCAGATTACAACAAGTCAATGAAGTTTTTCTCTTTTCCAGAAATTCAACATGGTATCAGAGCAGGTTCTATGAGTTGATTCGGTCAACCCACAAAGATCATGCGATCCTTTTGTGATCCATCATCTCTAGTAGTTTAGGTTCGTATTTTTTTTTTTTTTTTCTCTTTTCAGTTCCAATACACTTTGTTTGATTGGCGTTCACACCTCCATAGTGAGCTTTTCATATTGCAAATTATGTATTGACGGAAAGATAATCAAGTCTACTTTCCAACGCAAAACAAATTTTGGCAATCAAAGTTTTCTAGAAAGAGAAATCGATACTTGAAGCAACAAAGGTCAGACTGCAGACAAGTTCAAGCAGTAGTAGAACTTTTCTACTTTCAAGCCATCTTATACCATCAAGAACGAGACTTAGGAGGTAGAATTATATATCCAAAGAAAGATCTATGAGTCTATTTTCTTACCTATTCAACCAATTCTCAATTTGTGTATTTTATATAGAGATATCGATCTCGGAAGAGTCAATGGTTATGTTAGCAAAAGGCGAAAGAATACTCAGTTCGGCCAGATTACAGAGTCCGAAATCTATCAAATAATTTATATTTTATAAAGAGAAGTTATGCTTGGATGAAAGGTATTTAGGTCTAGTTTCAGAAGGAGAAAATTTCATGTCAATCTAATTTGTATTTAAGGATATATTTGCATTGGAAAAATCAAAAGTCATGTTGGTATCCTATTGCATGCGAAGATCCTATGCTATATTCACTTTTTGAGTTGTTGTTATTGATTAACAATATCAGGAAAGTATCTCACTTACCCCTTTTTATCGGTTACCTTTCTCCTACCATCATTTTTTGGCTCTCACATACCCCTTTGGGCCAACCTCTTGTGCATTGCTTCAATTGGTTTATCTTTTTATATACATACGGGTGTTTTAAGTCTATTGAGACTTTTTAATGAGTACCCTTAAGTGGATTTTTATCATTACCTTTTGAGTGATATGCATTATCCTTTTTAGTGATTATTATCACTACTTTTGTTTCAAATCCTATGAGGTTGTTTTCAAACTTTTTTATACATACATCACCCATTTTACTTTCTGAGAGTTTGTATTCGATTGAGTTCTTATCCTTCGGACATTTTGATGGAGGAGATAATAAATACAAGTATGTTTTTGTTTCAAACTCGGATTACATCGATACTTTCTAGCTTAAGGGGGAGAAGTAGAAGAAGAAGTACAAGAAAGAGGTAATTTATTCCATATGT
This sequence comes from Aristolochia californica, assembly GCF_029961685.1. NCBI lineage: Eukaryota > Viridiplantae > Streptophyta > Magnoliopsida > Piperales > Aristolochiaceae > Aristolochia > Aristolochia californica. The sequence continues at coordinate 32,238,871 of NW_027182290.1, read as the reverse complement.
TGTAGTAATTTTTATATGCCAAAACATTCAAGAAAGAGGGAGCACAAAAAATGAAGTTTTTGCATCTATGAAGAATTGCATTTGTGAAGAATTATAGAAAATTGAAGACCAAAAGAAAATTGAAGACCAAGAATCCTTTTCATTGCAAGCTGAAGTTATAAACTCCAGCTTGAGGGGGAGTGTTGAAGATCAAATATGAAAGAGTCTTACATGACTCTCACAATAAGAAGTCTTACAAAACCAAAATTATTATGGAAGGAGGTTTCACAGAAGAGTTTTCAGTTAAAAGGTATTTTAGTTATGTTAGTCTTCTATTTATGTTCAGTTGTTTAATTATGTTAGAACTTATCTAGAAGTGTTAGACTTTGGGTGTAATTGGGACAAGGGTAGTTTAATTATAATTGGACTCTACTACTTTTCTCTATTATAAATAAGGGTTCATGTGCTCAGATTACAACAAGTTAATGAAGTTTTTCTCTTTTCCAGAAATTCAACATAGTGGAGTTTCTTTTGCTTTTCCTTAAAAAATAGTTAGCAATTTAGTTTGTTTTATTGTGGGTAACTGCTAAATCTAATAAAGCTAAGGGTGCTTATCCCCAACTTGATTTTGTGATTCAGGTTGGCCATCATCTGCCTTCATCACCTCAAACCTAAACTTTTTTTTTTTGAAACCGGTGAACTTTATTGAAAATGCAAGGCAAAACAAAACATAACAATTAGGGTAATTGGAGCTTCCATGCAAATTTTGCGGCTGACATGCTACCCGAAACTTGTGTTATGATCCTGGGGTTAAGTACTTGATTTTCTGCTACCTACCAGGTCGGTCTTTTGGGTAGTATTTGCTAGGTGCTTAACATTATTGTTATGATCCTGGAGTTAAGTACTTGACTTTCTGCTACCTACTAGGCCGGTCTTTTGGGTAGTATTGGCTAGGTGCTTAACATTTGGTATCAGAGCAGGCACCACGTTGCGGGTTTGAATCTTGGAGGGGGTGACCTAGAAGCCAGATTAAAATTACTGGTAGTCTCAAAAAGTGAGTCGGGCCAATGTCGCTAGAGTGGGCCACTAGAGTGAGCTGCCGTGGGCATCGGCTCATAACGGCGGGAGTATTGTTATGATCCTGGGGTTAAGTACTTGACTTTCCGCTACTTACCAAGCCTGTCTTTTGGGTAGTATTGGCTAGGTGTTTAACATTAGTGTTATGATCCTGGGGTTAAGTACTTGGCTTTCCACTACCTACCAGGTCGGTCTTTTGGGTAGTATTGGTTAGGTGTTTAACATTTGGTATCAGAGCAGACACCACATTGTGGGTTCAAATTCCGAAGGGGGCGACCTAGAGACCAAATTAAAATTACTGGTAGTCTTCAAAAGTGAGTCGAGCTAGTGTCGCTAGAGTGGGCCACTAGAGTGAGCCGCCATGGACGTCGGCTCATAACGGCGGGAGTAATGTTATGATCCTGGGGTTAAGTACTTGATTTTCCGCTACCTACCAGGCCGGTCTTTTGGGTAGTATTGGCTAGGTGTTTACCATTACCCAAAAGACCGGCCTGGTAGGTAGCGGAAAGTCAAGTACTTAACCCCAGGATCATATCAACTTGTTTTACTGTAACTCCCTAGATTTTGAAACCCAAGATCAGCCAATTCTGCAGTTGATTCTCTTGCTAAAAACGGAGCTTTCATGTAATCTCTTGTTGTAACTCGATCGCGCCTCTACACAAAATTGTTTGTCCAATTCACCAAGACCCAACTAATAGGCTTTCTTGTGGAACCTGATACAACCAGAAATTTTTAGGTTTAAATTGGGTAGATTCAAGCACTTGACATGCCTCCTACATTATAAAACAACGTTGAAGTGAACCTAACATGATCCAACTCATTGACACGCCTGACTTTACCTACAAGCGCTATCACTTTGACTCTCTCGTTTAAGAAATCAAACAAACTTATTGACTCAAACAACTGCAAGTTTGTCTTATGGGACTAAAATTCCAACAACCGAAGGCAGCTGTATATATATTTGACCATAATTCACCCAATATGTGAGAGCATAATGAAATCTTTGGGATCTATGGTACATTGTAGAGTTAGCTTTTTAAGGAGGCCTAATTTGAAGTTAAAGTGCAAAAAAAAAGTTGAAACTCCATTTAAAAAAAAATAAATCAAAAAGGTTCAAACTCATGTTTGTGAAGAATTGGTTTTTTACTCAAGTTCTTCACCTGCTAGAATTCTCAAAGACTGTTTTTGCTTATACTTCCATTTTGTGTCATCTTTGATCATCTAATTGTCTTATATTTTATAGGACATACCTTGGGAGGCATTTTTCAAAAGCCCAGCAATATGGGCTATGATATACGCACATTTCTGTGGTAGTTGGGGCCATTACACTTGTCTATCATGGCTCCCTACGTATTTTAGGTATTGCTGAAACTATTCATCCAACCATCTTTTTTGCTCTTTCTTGCTGGAAATAAACTTTTGAATGCCCCTTTGCTTGGGCTATGATATGGATACTCTCTTACTTGGGTTTAGTGAACATCTGATCTGCATTAATGCAAATTTTCTCCCAGTAATGTTTTTTATTTTGATCGGCAAGAAACAGTCTTCCGTTTTACTTATCCATAACTCTTAACTTACTAATGACAGATTTTTTGTTTTGTTTTTTGTATTTTTATTTTTTATTTTTGGTTCGATGTTTTATTTGATCTTCATTACATCTTAGTAAATTTCACAAGAATCACATCATGAAACGGGCTACTGCTTTGTATCCACTCTTTGTTGACTGAAAAGAGCTATCGGTCATGTCCATCTATGCAATTCCTTCTAGAAGAATGAGTGAACAGCTCCATGTTTCCATTTTAGATGCACGTATGTATGAATACTGGATGTTTACTGGCTTCTTCCTTTTGGTACTGAATACATATTCTTCATGAACTTTTTGTCCATTCTCATTTTCACTACACCAAGAAGTTTACTTTTTGCAAACTTTGTTGTAATCTTGACCTGTTTCTTACTTTTCTCTGGATTGTCGAAACTACAACAGAAATTAAGAGTTTCAAGTGCATTTTCTGCAGTGAGGAGCTCAATCTAAACTTGACAGAAGCTGCTTGGGTCAGTATAAATATTAAACCCAAGGTTTTCTTCGAGCTTCAAATTTCTAAGAAATTCAGAAAAACCATATGTTTAATCGTTTCATGAAAAGGGTGAGACTTTTGAGTTTCTAAGGCAAATGAAAAGTTAAGTTTCTACAGGTGTTAGAGGCAAAGACTGACTATGTACTTTATGAAAACATCATTTTTATTAAAATCCTTCACCTAATCAAATGAGATGTACTTTTGAGTTTCTAAGGCAAATGAAAAGTTAAGTTTCTACAGGTGTTAGAGGCAAAGACTGACTATGTACTTTATGAAAACATCATTTTTATTAAAATCCTTCACCTAATCAAATAAGATGTTTTGCTTGCACGGAAAAATGTTTTTTTTTTAAATTTTAAAAGTATATTTTATGTTTGTTCAACTTAAAAATTTACCCAAACTCTTGGCAGTGAAGTTAACATTGTTATGCACCCATATTGGAAACCCTAATTTGTCATCTTCTGTATGTAGCTCGATACTTGAATCTATCTTTTAATAAAAAACTAATAACAATGATAATAATAATCATAATCATAATCATAATAAAATTTAATGATAACATGGGACAACGAAAAATGAAGCAGCTTTAGTCAATTGTGAATCACATTAGTGGCAACTGGTACAAAAGTATTGTTTAATATCATATGTGACTCTTAATCCTAACATAGTAGGCATGTTCATGCAAGCAAATTTCATTGTATTTGATTCTGAAAATCGATGAATATGAACTTCAAATTATTTATGTAGGTATCCGTTCTTCCTCCTTTGGCTTCAATTATTGTGACCAGTGTGGCAGCACTTTTTGCTGATAATTTAATCTCCAGTGGTGTTGAAGCTACCACGGTAAGCATAAAAAACTTGGTTTTTTGCTTTCCTTTTATTTCTTTTATTTGCTTTTAACAAAATTTGGTGCAGATAAAAATAAAGAGTAAAAAATGCAGATTACAATTTAAAATGATCTAAATGCTAGGGTGCGCCTTTTAAATGAAAATTCTGAACTCCATTCGTATGGATGCACATGGATGCAAGTTTCGGAATAAAGTAGCTTAATATGAAGTAAAACTTCTCTTTCTTTTGTTCTCATTTTTCTATCTCCTGCCTCTCTTCTCACTGCTCTTTGCCTGCTAGCATTCCTGAAACATCTCACAGAGAGTTTTTTCCTCTATTCATCTCTCATGAGTCGCTACAGTGGAACTGAATTGCTCATATGGACAAAGTATTTCAATTTCTTTGCTAGTGCCTTGCCACTTCAGTCCCCAGTCAGCCCTCTACAATATTTTCTTCCAGATATTTCTATAATCATCACCATTATTTCATCATAATTTCTGGTATCTTTTCCATACAATTTATAGGTGATTCCTTGAAATGATTACATCTTATTATGTCCTTTATTTTAGAACTTTTTCAGCCATTCAATCAAAGAGAGCTTCTTTCTCTCTCCCTCTCTCCTCTCTCTGCATACACACAAAGCAAAACCATCTTTGTACTAACAATCTAAAATGTTCAAGTATCAATATTTCAATCCACTGGTTCAGAGTCTGATCAAATCAGTTTGTACATGTAGGTACGAAAAATTTGCCAAAGTATTGCCTTTCTGTCTCCTGCTGTTTGCATGACTATTTCCTCTTTGGATTTAGGATTGCCACCTTGGGAAATGGTATTAATCCTAACTAGTGGTTTAGGGCTCTCAAGTTTTGCCCTTTCAGGTAGAACTTTTACCATCTTCCTCCTGAGATAATTGAACAATTGTTAGTTTTTCAATACTATAGTCTTATAATTAATTTACCTTACCTTTCTGGGAATACAAAAATTTGTGCAGGTCTATATTGTACGCACCAGGACATTTCTCCTGAATATGCAAGTATACTTTTGGTATGTGAAACCTTGTATTTTCTCTTGTGAAAATGGTGATGTAATTAAAATGAAAAGAAACATGCTCCTATTGTTAACTAATGGACATTGTAATATGGCGTGGCAATCTGGAACTTTGATCTTGTGATTTCATGAACTTTGCAAGTTCTTAAGGGTCTATGTGTCTACTTCATAACTTGTGTTGTGTGTAATGGATGGGAAATAGGATATTTTTCTACTTCCAATTAATCCTTGTCATTTATTTTGCATCATTGTTAGTGGAATTAGCCAGTTCGTAGATTTAGTCTTCACCTGGTTTCAGTCATATCTATGTGAATTCTGTTATTAAGTGCCAGTTTGGGTTATCTAGAGGTGGATATTTTGTCGTTGTCTAACGGCTGAATGACTTTCTGAGACTATTATATTACAGAACCATTTGCCAGAATGGGGCTTGTGTTGAAAATGGTCTCTTCAGTAAATCATTGTATTGGATGTGCTACTCAATATGTCAATTCTACTTCTCTGTAATTTCTTTTTATTACAAAAATTTGTAGTAGTCATCCAGAAGGGATTTTATTATTTGTTCTGTGAGTATATCTGCTAGAAGGTATATTTGTGTTGCTAAATGTAGAATTATTATTGCTGGAAAAAAAATTTGATGTAGTTATCATCATTTGCTCGTTCTAGATCAACCGCTTGAGTCTCAGGGTATTTTGTACATCATTTTCTCAAATTCTCATGCTGTAAAGTAGATTTTTCACAGAATACAGCTAACATTGCCTGCACTTTGCAGGGAATTACAAACACAGTTGGAGCAGTTCCTGGGATTGTCGGTGTTGCACTAACTGGCTATCTTCTTGATTCAACCCATTCATGGAGTGTAAGGCTGTTCTTCCTTCAAATGATCCTTTATTTATCCTGATTTTGGAGACTGTTTAACATTCTCCATTTCTCTTATCTGCAGCTTTCACTATTTGCCCCATCAATTTTCTTCTATCTGACTGGCACAGTTGTATGGTTAGCATTTGCGAGCAGTAAGCCTCAAAGTTTTTCAAAAATGGATTAATCATAAGGCTTTGCAAATCATTCAGTCACCAGTGGAGTCTTGTTCCTTGTCTAGCTGTAAAAGCGTACTGCAGGGTGAGAGTTCCTGTATCATTTTTGTAGCTCAGAGAACCTGTTGAAAGTTACAGTTCTTAAGTTGTATTATGTATAGGATGTACCTTGAGTTCATCTCATGTAATGTACGATATATCACTCAAGGTGCCTCTGTACAGAAAGCTCATGAAAGAGCAGAATTACAAGAAACTACAGAAATAAAATATGGCTTCAAGTATGACAGGAAGGGTGACAAACGTAATCTCAAGGAATCTGGTTTGACAAGGTACTTTTGGAACGAGATCTTCTCTACCAAAACAGTTAAAGAACGAGGTCCTTTCTACAAAAACACTATCAAACTTCACTGTATTCTTATTCTTCTCCTGATATTGATATCAAACAAAATTACAAATTTCATTACGTCCCAACCTGGATGGGTCTTTACCCTTTGGATCACGTTGGGTTTGGTTACTGGCTTCTCCACTATCAATCAAATTGAGACTGATTTTTTCATTTTTCAATATATTGCCTACGATCTACAGGCAGGAAAATCCATATCAGGAATGTGGGTGAAAACAATAGAGAATGGAGCAACAACAATTGATTCCGAAGAGTTAACTTTTATTGGATCAAAAGAAGGCATTTCTCCGTCCGGCGTTGGAGCCAAGATGTTGCCATTTAGCAACATGGTTTGGCTTCCAATATTTCCATCCTTTGCTGTAAGGTGGTACTCCTTTCTTATTCCAATGCTGCCACTTTTCTTAATGCCACTTTTCCTTGTGTGCCTATGTCTGTGATTTGAAACTCTTCTCATAGCTGAGTGAGTCGCAACATCAACATGAACTGTGTTGTTACCATCAAGGTTGATCAACAGTAATGTGATTCCTTCCTGCAACAAAGGCAGTTACTGAATATGAATACAGTGGCTGAAGTAAAGGGACAAGAGAGAGAACTTGCTCCTAGGGAACCATCACTGAATGTGGTATTCAAGCAAGTCAAAAACTTGTTTTATGGGAAATTTGTTGTGAAAAGATAACAACAAAATCTTCCATATTGGACAATACTAGCCATTATATCACTGACCTCAAATTTGTCAGATGATAAAAATAGCAACTATTAGAGAAATGTTTATTGAGATTGGAGAGAAAAATGCAATTCAGGGCAGATATTGCACCTGTTAACTGGTGATAGCAGTAGCTATCACTTGCAGAAACTAAGATTCTCTGCTAAACGTTATTATAAGATAAAGACCATTTTTACTTACAGAATGTTTAGCACAATGTGCATATGCTCGGGTTTTGTTTGTCCCTGAAAACTTTGCTGACAGAACTTTTCTTCCCATTAATCTATGCCAAAGGAGGGCACTGTCGAAGATAGCAGAATAACAGTTAAACAATCAGTTATTTTCCCCGTCAATGTGCTGAAAATTCAAACATCAAAGCTTCATTTTAGCTTATTAGCAGATATTCTGTTAATTTTTGTCATTAAATAAGCTTTGATTATTTTTGTTTCCAGGAGATAAACCAGATTAAAATGAGAACCATTGTATCTTTTCAGTTGACAGCAATTCCTTAGTGAGAAATAACCTGTAGTAATCTGGATTTGGTGCAAAGGTGGTTGTGTCGAGTAAACCATAATTTCCACCGATTAAACTTTGTCGACAGTAAGTCTTGGTGTCATAAGTGGCTGCCATGCCCATCTGATCCAGGTACCTACAGTGAAGCATAGTTAAGTCTCCAAGCAAAAACCAGTCAATACTAGAAATAATGTATCTTTACTGACCAGAAACTGAACACGAATGCATTTGTGACATGGTTGTGTCCACTATTGTAGGCTCCCCCTGCTTCCCCAACCCATGCAGTGACTGATGTTGTGGAACTTTTGAGAATGTTTTGTAGGTTGCTGAATGTATTAGCCTCACCATCAAGATAGTTGGGATCCAAAATCTTTTCAATTAGGTGCTCATCAACACCTGCATGATGGGATGGGAGGTAAACGTAATGCTTGCAGCTTTCTAAAGCATAAAGAAAAAAAAAAAAAAAAAACAGACCAAAGAAAATAAATAAAAGAATAAAAAACATCAAAACCGTCATACCTGGGCCTAGATTATATATATGATGGGTAACAACATCCAGTGAATTGGGTAGTGATTTATTAATGAGTTCTTGATACCAGTTTGCATCAAGAAAACCTCCAGGTGCCAGGAGTAATGGCTTAATCTTAAAGCTCTCATAGATTTTTTCAACAATGGAGTGGAGAGAAAACATATCAGCAGCATATTGAGCAGCTCCAATTCTTGCTCCAATGCCACTGCCACTCAATTCATTTCCTGTCAAAAGGTAAGTATTCTAATTTCAGTCTTTTCTTTGAAAGATAGGTTCCTTGTATTCAGCTTCTATCAATGCTTTATAGCCATGATAAAAGGCAAGATGAAAACTCGAACTAGTGAGAAATCAAAAAAAAAAAAAAAAAAACTTACATGGAGGATTTATAATTTGTTTATGTTTCATGAAAGAAGAAGAAGTAAGGACAGAAGACTGAGCTTACCCAGTTCCCAACCATGGATAGAGTACCGCTTGTTGACTGTGTAACGAATAAGTGAAGCAGCGTTTGTGTAGTTCCATGGACCACCCATTGAACCATCTGACAATGGAATTCTTCCATTTAATGCATTTAAACCAAAGATAACTCTTACCCTGAATAGAAAAATAAAATGTTCAGATACAACTGTGCTGTTTCCAATTCAGAATAAAGTGTTTCACTCAATTTATGCATGCGTGATCTAGTCCTCCCAGAAAAACAAATCCGAAATACAGATCTTTGAGAGTATACAGAGAGGTCAAATCAGAGCTGGTCAATGACGAAACTGTATCTTACTTGGCTTTCTTGAAGAAATGATTCAGTTCGTCCCATCTAGACAAAGGTAAGCAACCTTGACTGAAACCAAACAGCTCAGAGCTGTTTCTAACGAACGAAGGGCAAGGTTGTTGAGAATCTCCTGTTGAATATATGACCTTATCTTGCAAGGTGCCTCCCAGACGAATTTTAAGTGGGGAAAATGCTGTAAATAAAATAAAAAAATAGAAATTGGAAGTTTGATCAGCTAAATGAGGAAAGCAAATATATCCCTTTTAAGAACTCGGGTCTAAATCGTTAATAACGTAATTTTGAAATACAACCGGAAAAAAATGTACCTTTAATTGCATTCAACAGAATGATATTGCTAAGATCCTGCACAAATGGATAGGTAAATGTTAACATCAGATAACCATTCCAATCCAACCATATAAAACACAAATGAGTAGCTGGTAAATATAGTTTCATCCATTACTTGAAACAGAATTGAGCTCAAACATGTAATGGAAAGGGAAACAGAACATCAAACACGAAATCAATTTTAAAAGTTGCTAACAGATACAACAATTATCATTTTATCAACTTCAATAAATTCCCTGTTTTCTTGGCTTTCTCCGCGAAACATTATGTTCCTCTTGGTCCAACCATCAAAAACGCAAATAACAGCAAAAGAAATAGTTCCAAAGATGAAAACAGGCAAAAATACTTCAGACCCAACTCAAAATCCATTCCAGACATTATAAAACTGTCAAGTAAGCAACAAGGAAGTTCATTTTCTTATTCAATCCAAGCAACAGAAACATAAGTGAGGGGCAAAATATGCTAAATGCAGGACACCCGAATCTGGGATCAGTGGAAAACATCAAATGAACAGGTGTAAAGGTCAGGTACCAGATTGAGGAGGGAAGCATGATCCCAGCTACAACTCCCGTAATCACATTTCTCAGGAGGCCACCAATCCAAAGTAGCGCACACATAGTCACCATCGATTCTTCCAATAGCAGAGCTTCCGTTGATGGAAACAGTCCCATGGACAACGGCACTTTCCAGAGCTCCCCAAGCAATTTGTCCAAGGTGAAGTACGAAGATCAAGGCCCGAATACTTAAATGACGCAGCTGAAACAGAGTACCCATCTCGAGTTCTAAAGGATTTTCAAGTTCTCAAGAGGCAGAACTAGATAAAGGTGGTGAAATGCAGAGCAGGCATCTGAAGGAGAGCACAAAGCCAGCTCAAGAAAGAAGAAGAGTAATATAGAAGGGATATCTGATGTTGTTTTTGCTTTGTATTTGTTTATAGAACAGAGATGGTTAAGCCTTGCTACCTTACGACGGAAAGGTTCTTTATATCCAAGGCGGGTGGGTGCACGGTTTCGTGGGAAGTACACGCGATCAGGATTGTTGCCTCCATGACCGTACCTTTTAAATTCGAAGAAGGGAACATTTCTCGTGAGTAAATTAAACCGAAAGAAAGAGTGAAGCTGCTAGTTGGCTCCTCATAAAAGATTTAAGAGTTTTCTCTACTCGCAGCATTTATTCCTTTTCCTTCTACGAGAAAGAACTCAAAAGGATAATCTGCTACAATAATCATCAACTTCTTGTTATATGATTCAGGAAGTTGGTTTTTTAGATTGCAAGAATCTACAGCAGATGCTTTCTCTTTAGGGCAGTTGCATCTGCCAAACTTTTGCACAGCTCTCCTCTGTTTCATGGCTCGAGGGTGGCTTTTTCTTTTCTGTTTTTCTTTTTTACTGCAAAATATTAGTCTCTGGAATCCCGATCATTTTTACAGGGTAATTTTTGCTAAATTCATTTTATATAGTTTCTCTAGCAGGATTGATCTGTTACAGACATACAGTCAAAAGGAGTAATAAATTTAGAAAAAGAAGCATATTTTACTGTCAACTTGTGAATGATGACTGTTCTTATCCATAGATGCAAAGATTGTTACAACTGAAGTTCATGATTGTTGAAAAAATAATCTCTTATCGTTGAGTATATGATACTCATTTAGTTTCGACCTCCAGAAGGAATCATTGTTCTTTATTGCCATTGGAGGTTACAACTAGAGGCAATAACATCTCGCCCCGCTTCAAGAGTTCCAATTCTGAAGCCTTCATAATTGAATTGTTGAATTCAGACCACCCACTTCGCTCTGATTCTGTTCGTTGGAGATAACATGGCGTCATCGTAACAAACGGTGAAAGATTTTCAAACGGAGAACTCCATCAATCACCCATCATAATTACTGATTGGTAGTAGACTGGTCCTTCCTCAAAACAACCAAAATTGGACCCATCAATCACCATTGGGAATAAAAGTTTCAGAGTCATTTGCTTCATTAAAGAAGTATTGTAATAGACCTGCGCAGGAGAAGCCACGATGGGATTTTTGTAATAGCTGTGCAGCAGCATCTTCCTGAATTTTATTGCATATTGGTTGGTTATCCACCATTGTCGTGGACAAGCTTTCGTAGAAGAGAAGAAGCAAGACCCTTATCAAGTTCCAGTGTTCCATTATTGATTCGTAGGGTCCATCCGCCGTCCACAAAAAACCCCCAGAACCGACCTGCTCCGTTTGTTTGCAGACGACGATTTAGTTTTATCCATCGTTCTGCATTTTGACCTCTTTTTTCAATCTGCATCTGCACACTTTCCAGATCATATTCGGTGAAGTCATACCAACCCCTTTCGCGTCTGCTCAAGAATTGAAACCTGCTCAATCGATAAACAACCACGTATTCAACGACGAAGACATGTTTGCGCGAACCCATCTGAGGAGTATGACAAGAAACCGATTATGAGGTTGACCTGTTTCGATTCCATAACCGCAAGAAGAACGCAAGTTTAGCTTTATGTTCAAGAAACCCTACTGCATTTTCTTAATGTCATGTACTTGCAGTAGCCAAATTCAGTTGGCTGATAGTAATCGTCGTTTTCCCTCTCGGAGTCGCTGTCGAGATTCCGGTTCCTTCCCTTTGCTTGACCTTTAATTAAATCAACAACCGCTCCATCAATTTTACAGCTCGGAAAATATGTCTATTTCTTTGGGTGCGCAGATGTCTACCTCCCAACTCCCTTTGCCGAGTCGGACGCAATGTGGGACGAAGGAGGGCCTGTCACTCTTTCTGGGTCTGCCATTAGTTCAGAAGCTCTGTAATCTAAGGATAAGATAGTTGTGTTAGAGAGACGAATTGGGATGTGCAAAGAATGGGTTTTTTTTATCAGCAAATTGGTCCAGTGAATCGAAACCAATCTTCTCCAACTGCTCTGTTTTTGCCGGCTACTGTCCTTTCATCAGCAGTTAATCTAGAATGAAAGCTGCAAGGGGATCTGTGGTTGGTGGATACATCCCATTAGAAATGGACAAATCGTCATTTGCTTGAACAAAGAGAAAGGTCAAAATATAGGGCATCTCAAGGATTAGGTACTTTTGTAATTAGTTGAAGCATATTAGGGTATTTCTGTTTCCATGATCTGCTCTGTGGGCCCACTCTTCTTTCTCGCCTCTTGATTCTTGAAGATGAAGGGCTCCAAAGCTCCGAGCTCCTACGCGATTTTTAATCTTTCCCACCCCCCCAATCTCTCCTCAGAGGGGAAGATAGGGAGTAGAAGATGCTGCGGCGGAAGCCAAGCAAGACGCAAGTGAAGATCGAAGATAAGGAAGAGCTCGAGGAAGCCCGCAGACTCAGCTCTTCCTCCTCCACCGCCGCCTCCTCCTCTACTGCTGCTCTCCTCCTCCAGCACTTCGATCCTTCCAAACTGCCTCCGAAACCCCATCGGATCGGTCTTTTTCAGAACGATCAAAACCCTTAATCAGAACAAAAGTTATGGAAGTCGAAGTCAAGCTCCGGTTGCCGGATCAGCTTGCCCACCAGTCCGTCTCCGACCTTCTCGCCCCCTTACACATCAAAACCCACCTCCAGGAGAACGTATTCTTCGATGGCTCCAACCAGGAGCTCTCCTCTAAGTACGCTGTCCTCCGGCTTCGTTTCTACGACAGCGACTCACACTGCGTCGTCTCCCTCAAAGCACGGGCCTCAATCGTCGATGGCATCAGCCACGTCGAGGAGGATGAGGAGCCCCTCGATCCCGCCATCGCCCGAGCCTGTGTTGCCGAACCTTGGCGCCTCGCCGCCGTCGAAAATTCTCGAATTCTGAAGAGGGTGGAGGATGAATTCGAATTTGGTGGAGACAAGGGGTTCGTTTGCTTGGGAGGATTTCGGAATGTTCGGGCCGTGTACGATTGGGAGGGGCTCAAGTTGGAGCTTGATGAGACTCAATACGATTTCGGGACGAGTTACGAAATAGAGTGTGAGAGCGCCGAGCCGGACAAGGCAAAGAAATTGCTGGAAGACCTTCTGACGAAGCATGGCATTTCCTACGAGTACTCCAAGGTTTCCAAGTTTGCTATTTTCCGATCAGGGAAATTGCCCGAGTGAGTTTGCTGTTTTACGATCAGACAAATGTTTTATAATCTTTGTTTGATCTTCCTTCTTAGTTTTACCCTCATAATGTTCAAATAACTGGTTAAGATCTCTGGTGACTGTAGTTCCATTACATTACTTGTAGACTTCATTCCATGGAAACATATCAATCGGATTTTGGAAGTAAAATAGTTTCGAGTTTTCTATGAGAACTTTTCTCGTTCACAAATTCATTCAATAGGACCCGAATGCCTCTGCATCAGTGCAATATCAATAGCATCAACCAGACGAGACAAGAGCTAATAAGGACACAGTAGCAGCATTGGATACTATCTAGGTTCATATTAGATACGAAATGTCGATATAATAAGAAAACGATGATGGGCACCTCAAAATTAATATACTTCTTCACAAAAACAGAGCAGATGCAGGCGGACAATCTGCACTTAATCCTGATAACATCTTAAATATATATGTAGAAAGAAAGTTGATTCACAACAAGAGCAATATTTCTACCCCATCAAGCCAAACTCCATTTCCCTACCTCTCTAAGATCTACTACTCAAAAGAAAGAAAAAAAAAAAGAAAACTAACAAAACTAAAATTTTCACTTCCTCTTCTTAGAGGGTGGCTGGGGAACCTCCTCATCCTCATCCTCATCATCATCTTCATCTTCCTCGTCATCATCATCCTCGTCTTCTTCATCATCATCATCATCATCATCATCTTCCTCATCATCCTCACTCCCACCTTCACCATTTGCCTCTGGGTCAACTTCCTGATCATCTTCCTTGTCGTTCACTTCGTCTCCCGATGCTTCCTCCTCAACACCATCATCCCGCTCTTCTCCATCTTCCTCTTCATCATCATCTTCATCATCATCTGTCTCTCCATCATCCTTGTTTTCTTGAGTAGCAGCTCTAGAAGTTTTCTGACCAACGAGAGCAAGTATATCCCTGAAAAGCACCATGTACAAATCCATGTTATCCAGGCTTTCACAGAAATCTGCTTTTAATACTAACGTAAATAACAGTAGCTCCTACCAACCTTTCGTGAATTCCGGCACTACGGGGTAACACAGTAGTTGAATTTGGTCCAGAGCACATCTAAAAAAAAAAAACCTTAGCTCAATATGAGATATAAATAAAATTTTGTGAGCATTCAGAAACACCCAAATTCCTTCCATTAAATATTTTAAAGACAGAAAGGTCACAAAAGAGACCAAGTAAAATTGGAGGAAAAATATCCATTTCTTTGGTATTGCTAAAACACAGAAACTATGGTCAGTAACAACTGAACTCCTCTAGGGATAAAAGTCAAGTTACTGATCCCTCCATCTCCTATCCACAAAACATGGAAGTCCACTGCGTACTTATTGAGAGAAAACCAAGGAAAAACAGAAGTTCATTGATTTAACACCTCCAGTGACTAAACCCAATCAATATAAAAGTAGCTAATGACTAGTAGTTTGTAAACATACAAGGAGACGACTTACTAGAATGAAAAATCTATCTTTAAACGCAGAGAAGAACTAATTTTCCCAAAAAAAGCAGGAAAAAACACAACAAGAACTCGACTTCATATGTTTAAAAATCAATAACAAAGTTATAACGATAAACAGTACCAGCACAAAAAAGCTTATCCACGTATATTGAATGTAAGAAGTACGATACCAGCAGAAGTATAAAATGGGAAAAAGTAGCTAATTAACTATTCAGAAGTTCCATATATTCAAGCTCAAGGCTGAGATCTCAGACCAAATAAAAAGAAAAGAAAAGAAAATTACCAACTAGAGTTTTAAGGAGAAACCCTAACCTCAGGAACAAAGTATTTGGAGAAATGTGTTCCAAAAAATCTGTGGTGCTTCGAGTAATTTGAGAAGCACTTTCTCATCATGAAAAAAAAAAAAAAAAACTTCCGAAAGAAAAAGACCAACTTTCAAGGAGAAGAAGACAAATAAGAAAAATGAAATAAAAAGTCCAATTTCACTAACTACAGAAAAAACCAAAAAAGTGTTGAACTAAAACACTCTACACCTCGCCTGCTTAGCAGCAGACGGAGTTCAAGCTTTCATATAGTAACAGGACTGCAGCAAACACAGAAATGAAGCAACAAAAACAAAAATACACTGTAATAAAATATATTCAATAACAGCCTTAAGAGTATAAATAAAAAAGAAAGAAGAAGAAGACGAAGAGATGAAACTCATACCGCCATAAGAAGCCAGAGAGCGGATTTAGACACAACCGAAACAGCCTCCACAACAACCGCTTCCATCACAGAAGCGACCATTCTCTCCAACAAGACGGTCTCATGGCAAAAACCCTGCAACTCCATCGCAACAGCAGATAAACCCTAACAAAAACCCTAGAAACAGGAAAAAAAAAAAAAACTAAAATAAGGGGAGAAGAGAAAAATACTGGTACAGAGACTAGGGAGAGAAAACTACTTGAATAGATTCCATATGGTAGTAAGAAAAGAAGGAGAAGATCCTCGACTTGAGCCTTAAAGAGCGGTTTCTCCTCCTCTCCCTCTCTCTCTCTCTCTCTTCTGGCTCCCTGTCTCGCGATATTACACGTTGGAAAGAGTAGACAAACGAGTGAACCCGGGTTAGGGTTCTCTTCGGTAACTCGGGGCCACCTACAGGCAAAAACGGTTAGGGTTTTCACTTTGCTTCGTTTTAGGGTTTTGGACGGGATATTGACTAATTTCGAGCCGCAAAACTTCGCGTTTCTATTATCGAATTTCAGAAAAGAAGGGTGCCCTAATTAGAAAATAAATTTATTTATTGTTCTAGGATTCAATTTTGAAATTCAAATTACCCGGCCTGGCAATGAATGTGCGGAGGGATACGAAAGGGAATCATAAATGACTCCAGCGGCTCAAAGAACGGGAGTGGGGATATCGAGCAGAGGTTTCGATTTGTCAATTGACGTACCCTCTGCGTTAATCTGTTTCTTCAAGTTGCAGCCTCGTTCATTTATTGCCTGTGGATTGGCTGGATTGTCGATGCTCACTCGTTAACAGATGGCCCCAATTAATTGCAAAGGGATCAATTTACTGATCGCAGTTTGTTAATTCTCTTATTTTACATCCCCTTTTGCAACTTCGATTTTAGAAGTCACTATTACGCACAAAATGGCTAAAAATTTCGTTACTTGCATATGCCAACAAAATGATGCTGTCCTCCCTTAAAAAGATAAGAGTGAAAGACTGTTACAGCAGAAGATTCGTTGGAGCGAACTCATTCTGTCCACACTCCACAAAGAGACAATTCACCGATAAAGTTGAAATGTTTTATCCTTACAAGAGCTCCATTATCCAGATTCATTCAAATATTCGAACAAATGGAAACATTAACATAATCCTAGAACAACAACCCAAGTGGTCAACTGGCCATTCTGTGACGGCCCTGTAATGTTTTTAAATCCTGCTGAGACAGCGATGACGGGATGCACAGAAAACAAGTAGAGAGACAAATGCGATGCTAGAGAAAATGCGAAAACCATATGCTTTTGGGTGGAATTGACTGTCCTTGTTGAGGAACAGCGCCAGAGACTTCTGGATCACGTTACTTTTGCCTTCAAAAGAACATCAATAAATATCTTACCTTGTTGGGTAGCTTCAGAATACTGTGTATCATGATTATCTTCTCAGCATTTCTTCATATGGTGCGACACGACGGGACAAAATCTGCTTTGGCTTTGTAGGTTGGAGATTTTACGTCATGCTCCATTAATGCTAAAAGTCTTCCATTCGCGTCATTACTATGGTAGGAAAACCACTAGACGAGCTGCTTCCTCATTAGGGCTTGGAAGCAGTGAATAACACCCAGCACCAGTCGATTTTACAAGCTGTAAGCTCCCCATAGTCTTAAAGTTACCAGGGGCAAAAAGACACAGAAATTTTGTATCTTGAAAATTTACATGTATAGGACGTACAAAAAATTTCGTCCTGAACACTCATTTTCTTCAAGGTGATACACCAAAGGCAGACCTAAATTACGGACTGACAAGGCACCATACCATCAGAAAGAGAGATACAGGACCCCCTCCAGCCGTAGCATTACTCTACAGCAGACAAGCCTTGAAGCCCTTCTCCAAGGCCTCCTTGTCCAAGTTCTTACCTATAAATACAATCTTGTTGATTCTTGGTTCATCCGGGGCCCATTCCCGATCAGGAGATCCCTGGAAAATGTCATGAACTCCCTGTTCCAAAAAGAAACAAAAGTAAACTTAAACCAGACCATCTCCATGCAAATTAACAGAGATTGGGTCGGTGCTGCATTGATGCATGCAGTAAAATGCAGAGAGAGCCAGAGAAAGAGAGAGTGGGAGGAGGAAAGGGAAGGAATATGTATTGTTAAAATCAAAAGATAGGATCATCCTCATTGATTGAGCTTACCTGAAAGACAAATCTTTGATCCATACCCTCCACCGAAAGGAGACCCTTCATACGGTATATATCATCACTGTGTTCCAACAACAATGTACCTAACCACATGTTTGCCTGTACCAAAGGGAGGAAAAGTAAGTTCATATTTCAGATTGAAAGTTATCTTCTTTAATGTTTCTCTACAAACGAACTCTGGTTTAAGCATCAAATGATGGACCGCATGATGAATATCATCCTCCAGAGAAACATTTTTTACAGTTCAAAGCCAATTAGAAGTTCACCTGCCTCGGATACATTCTAGACTATGGATATAGAGCTTGCATAAGGTGACATTATCATATTTCCCTGGGGAATACGGTGCATCATCCACAGTAGAATGCAATATAGTGGAAATTCAAGGACGTGTTCACAGGAAATTTGACACAGATCAAAAGCAAAACTAACTAAAATAAAAAGAATGTTTACCTTCTCTAAATCCAGCCTGCCCTCACAAACTATGCTAACTGAAGAAACACCAGGATCATGAGTATGATCATGGCCATGATGCTCTGCACATAGCAAAATATAACATATTAAAAGTAAAATGGCCGTTAGACTTGTCAACAGCAAAAAACTAAAACCCAATGAAATACACCAAAAAGAGAAGATCAAGATGAAATGGTATGGATGGAAAATAGAAAAGAATGAGAAGGCCAAGAGCCATAAATTATGAAAGTAAACCAGAACCATTAATTAATGCAACGTAAGCATCAGCTGAAAGAGCTCTTTTTTTTTTTTTTACTTCTTTTTAAGCATTTCGCAAACAAATGACTAGCAACAATGCAAGCTAAATATGTCTAGCTTTTTCCTTTTTTTTTTAAAATGAAATGAGACTGGCCATGTAACCAAAGAAATCAACACATTCCACTCTTTTCTCTAGAAATTTTTTTAATCTTTTATATAATGTAGAAAAAAATTATCTTTCATTGTCCATGCCTTACACCAATGTGTATCATATTATCAAATATAATAAGAGAGTTTTGTCCGGGGAAAAGAACAATGTCATCTGGCCTTCTTGTATGCCTTAGCAACCTTCCTGTATGTCATTGGAACATCATTCTCACTCAAAATGCTCTACCAAGTGGCACCAAAGGGAAACAGACACAAATCTGAAACAAATCTTAGTAAGATATGGAATGTACATCTATTCAAATCAAACAAGTACCCACAAGCTAATATTGCCAAACATTAGTACAAATACCATAAACTAAGATCATACATCTATGATTTTGCTTATTCATCCAATTGGGTCATATCAAACTGATCAACAAGTGTTATTTTTTTTTATTTTTAGAGAGACCTGATCAACAAGTTCTTAAGCCAGAATTTCTTTTGGTAACATCATGTGTGTAACATGTGCTGATAGAAAGGAAGCAAGTCCGCATGCCCAAAGCATTGGTTGCCTTGACATAGGAATATAAGAAGCATGAATTCTGCACTCCTAACAAAACAACTGTGGAAGTTTGGTAGCAAGAAAGATATATTTTATACAGGAAGATTGTCTATGAGAAATACCAGTATGCTGACTCTCTGTGTCCCTCCAACAAGCACTCCCACCCAAAAGGGCTGTAAATGGACCGGATGAGGACCAGATATATTTTATACAGGAAGATTGTCTATGAGAAATACCAGTATGCTGACTCTCTGTGTCCCTCCAACAAGCACTCCCACCCAAAAGGGCTGTAAATGGACCGGATGAGGACCAGACATAGCACTATCTCGATCCAATCCATTAACCATCCGAATTTCCCCCAAAAAATAAAAAACTATCCAAAATTTGGATATCCAGATCCGGCTTCTTCAGATAATATCTGGATTCAGACATTATCTGAATCCGAAAACATGAAACAATAGTATATAAAACAGCTAAAACATGGAAATAAACCTAGAATAAAAGCAGCTAAAACAACCAAAAACAACTAATTTTGGTCCAAATTGAACCACAAAACTGAAACAGAGCCTTCTTAGACCTAAAGCCCAAATCATGGTGGCAGAGCTGCACCATAACTATATCAGAAAGAAGAAAAACTCAGTAGATCAAGTCCAAGATAAAAAGAAGCACACTTAAGGCAATAAAAGCAAAATTCAGCTTCCTTGTAAGGACACTTGAACCCTTTAACAATTGGCTGCGTAATGTGCAACCAATTATACATACAAGGAAAGAATCAAAAGCAATTCTGTTTGCATCTTAGCAAAATAAATAGATAAAATTAAATATTAAAAATATAAAGCTAAAATAAAAGGCCTGAACAACTATTCCCAAATTGGGAATATCAAAATGCGTATAAAGAAGTACAACTAGCAAAAGAAATATAGAAGATAAGTATAACAGCAACAACATCATTGAAGATTACTCCAGCAATCAGAGAAATCTGTTACCTAAACAAGAAAACAATCAATCATAGAAGTCTGTTTAGCTATACAAAAAACGAATGAAAGAATGAGAAACGAGAGAGAAATTACACAATCAAATAAAGTAATAGTGTAAAGTTGGGTCCAAGAGTCAAACGCCTAGCCAATAGGACTTTCCAGGAGGTCACCCATCCTAGTACTACTCTTGTCCAAGAGCGCTTAACTTCAGAGTTCTGGGTCAGACGCCTAGCCAATACAACCCAACAGACCGGTCTGTTAGATGCGGAAAGCCTAGCACTTAACCAGAGTAGACGGAACCACTCTGACACCAAGGTCCATCCCAAAATGACTAGCTGACTTAAGAAATCTCTTTCCCAACTAATAAACTCAAGATTTTTGTATTCACTAATCCATGTGGGACTATTCCTTTATACTTCCCTTCACATGTAGGCCCTCTTTTGTGGGTCTACAAGTGGATTGTTTTACATGTATGCCCTCTTTTATGACTCTACAAGTGGATAGTTTAGGTGTAGGCCCTCTTTTGTGGCTCTATAAGTGGATAGTTGAGGTGTAGGCCCAAATATGAGTACCTACTCTGATACCATGTGAAGTTGGGACCAAGGCCCATCCCAAAATAACTAGCCAACTTAAGAAACCTCTTTCCCAGCTAATAAACTCAAGATTTTTGTACTCACTAATCCATGTGGGACTATTCCTTAACAAATAGAACCAGAAAATATACCGAACATGTAAAGACAATAAGTTAAATACTTGAGAGAAACGAGAAACAAGAGACCAGAAGATGAGAAATTTAGGGAGAGAGAGAGAGAGAACCAGCTTTACCTGCTTGAAGACTGTCTGATGAAGCTTTTCGGATTGGAAGAAACAAGGGAGAAAGGAAAGCATTAAGATCGATCAATGCCTGCTGGATGGAGAAGAAGAGAAGAAGAAACTTTTGGTTGAAATGCCTAACCTAAATGAAAAACTGAAAAAGAAAAAATAAAGAACTTAGGGCTTAGGCAGGTCGCACGAAGGGAAAAAAACTTAACGCATAAAATATTTCAGCTCCGAATATCAGGATTCTGGTTCCATTTCAAAACCGAGTCAGACATCTTATTGGGTATCCGACTAGAGCCCGACGGGTCCAATTTTCAAATAAAATCCAAAAGTTCAGATTCATATGAGAACCAAATCCAGATAATATTCAAATCCGTTTACAGCCCTACTGGCCAGGCATCTACCCTTTGGAAGCACATATGTAGGCACGGCTACATTTTGAAAATGGCTTTTCCCATACATGTCCAAATGGTGGACTGTCCTTCCTTCAGGTTGTACACTTTGAGCAGGAAAGTAAATCTCACAACTACTGTCACCACTACTATCATACAAACTAGAGAGCAGAATATATTGGCTAAAAACTAATACCATATCATAAGTGAAAACTGTAGTCGGAATTTGAACTTCAGAAGATCATTAAGAGACAACGAAGTTTTGGAAGCACTAAAACACTTGGCTCTACTTGGTAGCACCTGAATAGGGGCTGGGGAGAAGACATGATGATCTAGAGGCAAGATGCAGCCAGTTCGTACATGGTCTCCATTCAATATGCTTGCAGCTATGACCTTAACCTGAAGGTGTCAACAGCCATGGTTTGGAAGGTCCCTACACCCTCAAAAGTTACCATTTCTTATGGTATGCAGCTTCGGTTAGACGTGGATCGACTACAAAGGAGAAGAAACAATATTGAAGACCAAGCATGCAACCTTTGTAATGAGTAACCCAATATAGTCCACCACTATAGTGGACCACCTATTCCTTCATTGCCCTCTCTTGGGACACACATGGAATGGTTTTTCTCTTATGGTTTGACTTTGAATAGTGCTTCTCCCCTCATCCCTTGACATCCTATTTGAATTATTGACCTGAACTGCATCAGCAAAGGTGGGAAAACACTTTGGATGTATTCCATCATTGCAATCATTTGGAATATTTGGAAAGAAAAACTAGTCGATATTTGAAGGCAAGCAAAAATTTTGGTGGGAGCATTATTGAGCATACCATGCCTTTTATTTTCTTCTAGGCAAGGAAATTTCAGAACCCCGCATCTTCCAAGTTCCTTCATTAGAAGGTATAAGAAGGTTATTATCATCTGTATATTACATCATTCTTTCCTCATAATCTGGTCCCCTCCATCTGGGGGATCGCTAAAGCTAAAACTTTGATGGCAGCTTGTGGGACAATCAAAGCCTAGTTTATAGTGATCAAGGAACCTGCAGGTAAAATCCTTTTTGTTTACTTTACACCCTTAAGTTGGTGTAATGCCATGATATCGGAGTTGAAGTCCTCCTCTAGGGTCTTCAGCTATACAGGGACAAGTTCGTCATGCCCCTCATTGTGGAAGAGGATTCTACTTTAGTTATTAGACAGGCTAATGAGCATAAGTGCCACCCCGGCCGTCTTTTTAAGTACTTTGATGAGATTGAAGATTGAAAAGAAAGAAACTAGAGAAAATTTGAGATAAAGAGGGAAGAAATTGAGAAAGGGAAAAGTAGCCAAGGCTGTGTTGGAGTGCATGCCTGAAAAGCATAAGCTCCTCTCTTTTAATAACTCACTTAGTGATACTTATATAAAAAAGACAAAAATGCCCATAGTTACAAAATCAATTATAACTCGTATAATACAACTCAGAATTGAATGAAACTTGAAACATAAGAACTGAATGAAGGTATCAAATCTAATAAAAGTAGGTTGAGAATAATCTGTGCAAGTGAAATGACCTATTGTAACAACAATCTTTATAAAATCTAAATATACCTTGGCTTCACACTCTAAAGGGTGTGAACAGCATAGCAAATGAATTGGCTCAACAAGGGGTTCCCCATACCCTGGTTAACACCTCATTGTCAGCACCTTTCTACCCTTTTGAGATTTTCTTCCTTGAATTTTATTTTTGCTTGTTTCACATTGCATAGTTGTATTTTATTGTACCTTGTTTTTAATTCCCTCTTCATATTGTTATAACTAAAAAATTAAAATTAAAAATGACTGATGATGGAATGGTTTCTTTAGAACTTTGATTAGCATAAGAATCAGCACATAATGTAAAGCACTCAACAAAGTTATATTCCTTCATTATTGAGTTGTGGTTCCACTACCCACACATTAACAAGATTTTATCTCTCTAACCTTTGGCTACTCTCTTTTCTTCTTCTAAAGCTGCACCATTCGTGGAGGTCCAGTTCTAACTACCCTTTGACCCATCTACAAAGTACTTCTGCAGTTTGTTCTAAACTTACAAGGAGAAATTTTAATTTTGTCTATTTTATTGACAAATTGAGAACATATATCATGTGTAAGACACAGTAAGTCATTATGTGATGTTAACTTTTTTTTTAAAATGAGTATGTGATGTTAACTTAACAATTGACATCTACCAAAAAGTTCAAAATAGTTGGCAGAATCTGATGGATGACATAGGTAACTGACCCATTTCTATTATTAAAAAAAAAGTTTAAAACTATTCCAAAGTACCAATTCGATTATCAACATTTCTGTGCCTTCTCGGTGCCTTAGGTATTTTTTATGAAAATATTCATATTTGTAAATGGTTTGATATTAGTTGGGTTCATGTTGTAAGATCAGCAAATCATATTGCTGATAATTTAGCAGAAACTAGGGTTTCTCATTCTGTTACTGTTATTAAGGAATCTTACCGTCTTGGGAGTTGAGTGATTTCGCTCCCTTTTCCCAGTTTAATTATTAATTGTCACCCTTTAAAAAACAAACATTTAAGTAAATTGGAGATGTTTATAGACTTCCAGAAATAAAACAAAGATGGTATCCAAGGGGATCACTTCCCCGCCAAAGAAGATGCAGAGAGATACTTCCTCTTTTCAGCATCATTTCAAAAAAATAAAGATACTTCCTCTTTTGTTTTTCTCATATCTGTGTCTTTCTTTCTTTTTTGAAACAGATATTTGTATCTTTCTATCCAATTAAACCCACATCAACAGACAGCTTCAATATGTTAGAGACAAGAAAGTTTAAAATACCTATACATACTGATGAACAATGTGTATGGCTCAACAAAATGACAGGACGTTGTCCAAATGGATCAATGCACAGTCAACAAAATGAAAGACATTTTCAACTCCTAGATTTAAGATCCCACCATGAAAGATGAACACGGTAAAGAAAACATTCTGCTACAGCAGAAGCAGGAAGATATTATAGCTCTTTTATTTGTGAATAATTACTTTTTTACTTTTGACCTAGTCCTTATCTGCATAAAATATGCCGTTGCTGATTCAGGAAATACCAAGAGAAAAGGTTGGATACTCCAAACAATTACACTCAAACGGAATGATCCCAAAAATGTAAAGATTGGCATGAAACCAAAATCATTAATGACAGAAATTACCATGTTTGTGGTCATGCTCCTCATGATGATGATGATGATCATCGTCATGATCATGATCATGCTCATGGTGAGCGGAGTTCTCTTCTTTTGAACCTTCAGGATTAACAACACTCTCAATCCTAGCAAAATTGAAACCAATGTAAAATAAATCAAGGAACCAGACTAAGAATAATTTAAACAACAAACGCATATAGGAATAATTCACAAACTACTCCTCAATAACATTCGAAAACAACTAAAAGAAGAACACTAATTCCAAAAAAAAAAAAACTCATCATCATAAAAATACAAAACATAGACCTACGTAATACTGGAGAAAGGGGACAGTCCATCAAAAATCAGAAAAGAAAAAGAGGTAAACCCTATCAATTTTACAGTCTTCAAACCACTCATTAGTGACTAGCAACAAGATCACTTGGCGGAATGTAGGCATTATTCAAGCTAAGTTGATGTAGTTACTACAACCCAATGAAGCATGGTAATGCTTTCAAATTCATATGGTTTAATCAATTTCTGCCTCCAGCTTTGGATGGAAGTTCCTTTCATGCACATCTTCTGTGGTGTATGATGAATGTTTCCTCTTAGATAAGCTCTCATATGAAGACAGATAGGTAGAGAAAAAGAGAAAACCAAGAGTACAGGAATGTTTCAGTACTCAGAGCATTTAATGTAAACGATAAAAAGGACACAAGAAACTAGAGAACCTGCTCTTATCCAGCGTTGACCAATTACTAGAGCACACAAAAACCTTATGTAACCCATAGAAAACAGGCCAAAAATGGTAAAACACATCAAACTCTTGCAGAAGCCACACAAAATAGCTTCATTTTTAGGGATAGTTGACCAAAGTAAACAGTTGAACACAGGAATTTGGACCCAAATACCAGAATAAACAACTCAATATCTTGCAACACTATACAGTCACTTTTTCAAAAATAAAATAAAATTAAACAAACACTATACGCTCACCATCATGGTGAACTTACCAATTGCCTGCACCTTCGTTTTTTGCATTGTAACAAATTTTCAAGCACACATTACTAAAAGAACATCCAAAAACCAGTTGCAAATACAATGATTTGGACATGGACCAGAAGGTAGAAAGAAGACAAAGAAATAGTTACATAACCAAGTTCACCCATTGAATACGAGACTGATGACAAGCTCCACAAAAAAGAAAAACTAGTGATTGCAAAACATGTAAACCACATTCCCACTTGGATATAGAATAGCATTAAGCTCTTGAGATGACTGAAAAAAAATGACAAGCACACCCTCTCCCAATTAGTGGACTTGCAACCTATCCCGACTTGCAGTAAACAATGACGGAAGAATATTTGGATAATGCTAAGACTCACAGGGTAATGAAGAAGGTTTCAAAACCAAGAAAATACCATAAATTGTAAGCTAGTAAGCCCCTAGAAGCAAGAAATGAACATAACAAAAAAACTTTACAGACTGCAAGTCATGAGACAATTTCTTTATATGTGCCACCAAACAAATTGTACAGAAAAGGAGGGAGGGACACACACATGCACAAAGAGAGAGAAAGAGTACCTCTCCAAATCAAAACCTCCAATCCCTAGAACATAGTCCAACTCAACTTTACCAAATGCAGTCTGCTTCAGATGAGCCATACGGTTGATGCTCTGCGTCCAGATCCAGAAACAAAATTAATCTCCAAGTAGATGAGGTGGCTGAATTATTAACAATGCTATTAAAAGAAAAGCCTAAGCAGGATAGTCAAACAAAGCATTGCACAATTTGTACTAACCCTTATTTGCTGTATCAAAGAAGAGATCTCTGACTCACCAACAAGGTCTGTCTGCAAAAAGGAAATAGTGACAATACTCATCAGTATAGGGCACAAAACATAGCAAGCTATTTGGTAGCATGATGGACACCACAGTTAAACCACCATCAGAGACACTTATTCCTAAATACCATCAGTTTATCGGGAAAACCATGTACCTTGTTGACAATAATGCGGTCCGCATAGGCAATTTGTTCTATTGCCTCATTGACAACTCCTTTGGGTTTAACCTCATCAAGGTGAAAACGTGCATGCTTAGCATCAACGAGTGTGACAACACCATCCAACTTGACATGATCAAAAACTGTATCCTCTGAATAAAATGTCTGGATTATCGGTGATGGATTTGCTAACCCTGTGGAATGGAAAACACAGGCTTACAATGATGGAATCTGACAGAAGTTAAGCGTTCATGTCAGGACGAGGTCATAAAAGCACGTTAGAAGCAAATATGAAAATAGAGATTACAATATAATTAGCAAACACCCCTCAAGAGATAAATAAAATCAGGAAAGCTTGCAAATACTCATCAAAAGTTCAAGGAATGAATAAGAAGATATTCCAAGGAATAAACAAATAAATAATACAAAACTTCAAGGAATCAAAAAGACGACAAGTTATCCCCTGCCACATCTTATGGACTCTTTCTTTCATCAGCTTGATCTTTTCTGTTGCCAACTGTTGGCAACTTATTCTGTGGTTACAGTTTAACCAATATGAATTTTCTGACCAGGAACTCAGAGGTCAATGGAGATCAAGTCCTAGGACCCACAAGAAAAGGATAGAAGCACACTTCAAGAAGTGTATTTTCAGTATATACTTGTGCCATATAAAAACTAACACTCAGCATTGGTATGAAAAACATAACCCAGAAAGACAAATAAAGCTACAGATCTTACAGTTATCTGGAAACTCAGGATGTGCTTTCCTTTCAAAAGAAATGTCAAAAAGTTGAAAGATTTTGAGGGCAAATCTTACCAGTAGTTTCAATGACAATATGATCAAATTTCCCTTTTTTCTTATCAACCAACTCAGAAATCATACGGACCAAATCCCCCCTTACAGTGCAGCAGAGGCAACCGTTGTTGAGCATAACTATGTCTTCAGCTACAGATTTTTGTGCTGCTACCAGTGATCCATCAATATCAACTTCACCAAACTGCAATTGAGGAACCAAATGTGTGACATTAGTAGAAATGCATCAGAAGAGAAAATGGAGCAGAAAAAAATAAAGAAAAAGTAAATAATGAATTCTTTGGGGTACTAATCTAGATCCTCTCTACCCACATATTAACTACTTCCTGTCTAATCTAGGTGCAAAATCAGAGCATAATGCATGTGAAAGCAAAGTTATACTCAGTGTTATAAGACCCAGACCCCAGTTGGTTGTTTCAACTGGACCTAGTCCCTTGAGCGGGTCAATCTGTGAAGAAACCTGGCGAAGAGGGAAAACCCGGCCGACCCGGCTCCTTTTCACAGTTTAACCTGCAAACCGGAAAGAACCTGGTCCATGTCGGCTGGGTCTTCCCTCTCCCCCTTCAACTGGACAGACGCAGGAAGGGGGAAAGGGAAGGGGAAATGGGAGGGGTCTGCCGCCCCCCGTCTCTGAAACAGAAGAGCAGAGGGGAGGGCAGGTGCCCATCCTTCACTGACCAAAGGTGAGGCGAAAAGGGGAGCAAAGAGTGCCAGATTGGGGAAGATATTTTCACAATTATTTTTTTATTTTTCTAAAAATATATATACTGACACCATTATACATCAGTACCGATTCAACCAGCAGGTAAACCCGGTTGAACCGCATTGGACCAGACCCGGTCACCTCACCTGGTCGGGTTTAATAACATTGGTTATACTAGTAGAAGAAATGAAGAGTTGTCAGCATGTTGAATGAGACAAATGAAACCCGCAAGATAACACCATCATGATCTTCTTCAAGCTAGACATAAAAAAGAACCAAGTTGCCATCTTGGCTGAATGGAGAAACAATACCAATGTTAGCGATTGGCTTATGGCAAAATATGAGACATATTCATACTTTTTTTTTAAAAGAAAGAATGTGGTTTCATTGAAACAGTCTGAAGGCAAACAGCCAGGAAAACATAATTTGATTAGAAGTTTGGTTAAGAAACTTAAACAACAAAAGTTTATAACTGGGTAGAAACAGAGAGAGCATATTTACATTTAAAATATTCAAGGAAAAATAAATCTATAAATAAAAGAAATATAATAATTTCAGCAAAAAGTAAAAATAAAAAATAAAATTGACTTCAAAATTTTCTTTCTTCACTTAGTCATTTCATCCTTTTTGTTCCTTGGCTTCTTTTTTTCCATTAGTCTTTTCTCCCATTGTTCTTTTGTCCTTCAGTTTTTTCACTCTTTTTTATTTTTCCTTGGTTTTTTGCTTCCTTCAAAGTTCAGACTCATGTCTTCATGTTCCTCAGTAACTTCATATATATATATAGAGATATAGATATTGTTTTTTCTTCCTTCACTCAAAAGTGCAAGTGAGAGAATAAGCTAACCAAAAAGAGGTTAAGAGGTGGTATGGAGAAACAAAAAGAGTATCGGTTTCTACAACGTATGACATGTATTACATTACTTCCACATTTTATATACAACAAAAAGAATTCACCTGTTTTTCATACTTTTCAATTGATACTCCAGAGTCAAGGAATCTTTTCATGTTTTGTTCTTATGTCAGATTTCAAAAATCTTTCACTTGGAAAATATGCATATAACACATATCAAGCAATGAACTGATAACGAGGGACAGAACATTTTGGTCCCAAGATGTTAGCACCACAAATTAACATTGGACAAATCCGAGACAAACATCCAACTCATGATCATATGCAAAGAGAAACCATCAGTCTGTCATATTTGTAGCTAGTAGTCTCAAGCAAAGATTCAATTGCTTTCAGTTTGGCCTCCTCTATGTAGATATATATGTGTGTGTGTGTGTGTGTGTGTGTGTGTGTGTGTAAAAAATATGTATATATGGACATATGTATGAACATATCTATTTATGTATATAAATTTTAGATATTACCTCAATTGTCTCTTGTTGTTGGACCCACATTCCGAGATCCGCTAATTCAGCGGCAGATGTACTTGCTAGGCAGGGAGCTACCCTACAATCACTGGTTGTAAGGGAAATGCTCCCCCAAACTTTGTAATTTTCTTCTGTTTTATTAATACATCTTTATCAAAAAAAAAAAAAAAACATATCTATTTATGTATACATAAAATCTGTTTTTAAATGCAAACTCATTGTCCAATAATTTTTGTAACATGAGTCAGAGAACTGAGTGAAGAGTAATAAATACATTCAACCATTTAGTAGTACACAATCCTATAGCTAAATATCGCCTTATCTCATTAGAGCACCTCATGCTAAAGCTAGATTTTAATTTTTACTTGTCATGGTGTTAATAACTTCTTCCAGACCACATTTTCTCTTATTGTTTTATGGTAAATAGTAGACTTCAGTATATTTGACTGCCAAAATTTAATAGCATCTTCATAACCATATTTCTTTGATTCTTCTGCATTGTCATATCACCTTTTCACCTAAAAAAAAGTATCTTCATATCACCTAAGAAACACAAATCAGCAAAGGTAGACGGTATGCTAAAAAAAGGTCATGTATTTTAAAATGTTGATTTATATGCTACGTTAACTTGCCTGGCAAAAAAAAAAACAGGCGGAGAAGAGGATTTCACCTAACATCATACACACTCTTTTGCACGATTTCGTTTTCTCATTCAGACAAAATGAGAGAAATATATGATGTCCACACGTCATATTTGACCATGCCAGTTTGCACGATTTAATTGATGAAACAAATGGAGAAAACGAGGAAATATGCACACGACACAAGATGCGAGCAGGAAAAGGCAGCGACTCAACATCCTGTTTCTATAAACTGACTAAAATATATATTTCACAAAAATTGTTACAACTATGGTAAAAGACATTGAAGTAAATAATTAAACGCCACCCAAGCAGCATGACCACATACCTCCTAGTAGTATAGGAGCGTATTACTAATCAAACAAAATCTCCAACACGAAAACAGTTTAGACCAAAAAAAAGCAAAAATGCTGGAATTCAATCATCGCATCGTAAAACAGTACCAACCAGTAGAGGAATATAAGTTAACCAGTAAATTCCAGAGAAGGAGTACCTCATTCTCAATCACTGCTATACGTTTTCCATGATCAGCAGTCAAGATATAGTTCAATAATGTTGTCTGTCAAGTCATCAGCATTTCAACGTTATTAGCGAAAATGACGACTAACTTCTATGCTATTGGTGAAGACGGTCATACATCCGTACACTATAACCTGGATGAAAGTCGATAATTGAAGACATCAAACTAGAAGGAGAAAGGAAGGAAAAAGACAGATGGTGCATACCTTTCCGGAACCAAGAAAGCCAGTAATAATCGTTGCAGGAAGGCGATTATCAGCTGGAATTTTCGTTAAAACACCGGAATCGCTATCATTCTGCGTTGCAGCAGAGGCAGCAAATGTGCAGAACTGTCTCCTCGGTTTCAAAAGACTGTCCCTAGTTCGAAGGGTACAGTGTACAGATTTCACAGCAATGGAATTTGAAAAATGGCAACTTTGAGTAGGAAATTTATGCCGCTGCAGACGCAGAGGGAAAATTGAAGTGTGAACCCTAATAGTGCTAGCTTTCTGCTTGGCGAGGCTAAGGAAAGTGGTAGCCAAGTCCATTGCCGCCATGCCAGAAACCAAATGTGAGCTGCGAGAGCAGCACAGACTCGCGAGTTGCACCGAGATACGAGGTTTCTGGAGCGCGAGATATTATCCACTATCCGGAAGTCCGGTCACAGGCATCGACTTGTCGAGAAAAATATCTGAAGGGCAATTTTAACCTATTATTCTACTATTAAATAAATTAACTCAAATGCTGTAATTTAAATATAAAATTTACTATTAAATCAGAATAGAAAAAACTAAACTTATAAATTATTTTTTATTAAATTACTTTAATTATATTAAAAAAAAAAAGGCAGACTTCCTTTTCCTTTCTCTTTAAAAATAAGGAATCTACATTGCTCTCATCTAACTCATCTACTTAACTTTGGTTAGGGGGGTTAGTCCACAATGAACCTGAAATGAAACGAAAAATTTAATTAATCTTAAAATAAATTGATTCAACTTCGCCTCATCATTGGGTATTAGTATTGCACCTAAAACTAATCATACACTCATACTCGTACCTAAACGTCATTGAGTAATGAAAGAGAAAGGTGCCAATCACATGTACGCGTATAAAACAATGATAAATGCATAAAAAAGTATAGGTTATATCCACCAACTGTGGGTAGAGTTTAATTTTGGGCAAGTTTTGAAAAACTTGAATCATTTTTTATAAATTTGAATCTAACCCGACTTGAAAACAACTGTGACAAGATCGGAAATCAAACCTTTCACTATCCCCTTGAGCTTCACTTGTCCTTGTATTCTAAACACTTATTTTTTTCGACTTATTTTTGACAAGTTTATAAAAGAATTAAGCCTTATGAATCAGGTTTAAGGTTCAAATAAATTTTCAATGTAGGTTTGTATTTGAGGATCCACGTGATTCATGAAAATGGAAGAGTGAGGTTTACAACAAGTGCATGAGATGCATGGAGAGACGGAGAATCAAGAAAAGAATTGAGAGTAGGTGAGAAAATGAAAAACTCAATATTTCTGGTTACACGACATGCTTCTCTAATGACGTTTATAGAGCTATTAGATCATCATTCCAAGTGCTTCAATGTATTTTAGCAACCATCGATTCATGAGTGGAGAATGATTCTATTAATAAACCCAGCACGTTCAGATCACCATGAATTCATATAAAATAAAACACCTTTCATGGTAGTTGGTAGAGAGTTCACGAGAATAGCTTGGAGACGAAACAAGATTCATGAAGATAAAATCTGGAACCTGTGTCGTCATTCGATCATGGTAATGATTTTTATGTATAATTACGAGACCTTCCATTCATCATCATCTTCATAGAAGCTTATAAAAACGACAATGTAATATGGTTGATGAATAGTTTTAATGAAACTTTGGTTGTTTCAGATGTCTGGTTCCGGCGAGGGAAGGCTGAGATTGTAAGACGGAGTTTAATAAACAGTGCAGTCAATCAGAATCAATCTAATCGCAGGTTCACGAACAATCTTTAAAAATTAAAAGTTGAAAGGAATTATTAAAGCTTGAGTGAGAGAGTCTCCGTTGCCAAGGAAAATGTGACAGGGGATTCGATAAAAAAGAGATTCACCTCTTCTTTCTCCTCTGTAATTCGGACCTGAGACGCATCGGCGCCCCAAGGAATGAACATGTGATAAAACAAAAGGCTCGGCCATGCCACCAAATTCTTCTCCACCCTCCACGTGTCGTCGATTGGACGGTCTGTCTTCTGAGAACGAGTTTTGTCTTCGACACGTCTCCGTCTCTCGGTCTTAAAAGCCCAGTAGGGCGTCAAGAGAGAAGAAGAGAGATAGGGGAGGAACTGAGGGGGAAGGGCAACGAGAGGCTGAGATTTCTCACAGATCCATCGGACCGTCACCTAAAACCCTTATCCTATCTTCAACTGACCTTTTATGGATTTCCTGTAAATGCTTCCTGGCTTCAGTTGCTCATCTGTCTTCCTCTCTTCTGGTTCTGCTCTCTTCTGTTCATCGTCGTTAGACCTCTTATGAAGAAACTGTTTCTTATCCGATGTTTGATGGTTCTAATTTGGTGGTAGACCGAGTTCCATAAAAGGGTTTTTCAGTTCCTGCTCTTCCTTAGCTGGGTTGGTCTTTCTTCTGGGGAATGGCCCCCAAGGCTGGGCGTGCTAAGGGTAACAAAAGCAGAGCGGAGAAGAAGAAGAAAGAAGAGAAAGGTTTAATTGGGTTTCATGAAATCCCATACTTCTCCGTTCATACTAAGCGGTTTTTTGATTCTTTGTCTTCTTCTTGTTTCAGTGGTGCCCAGTGTCATTGATGTAACTGTTCTTACTCCTTATGATTCTCATGTAATAGTCAAGGTATTTCCCCAGCATTGTTCTTCTCCTTTTACTTTCCTCACTTTTTTCCCCTCTTCTCTCTCTCTCTCTATCTTTCCCTCTGTAGTTCTGGTATCATGCATTTATAATTGCAGGGTATCTCCACCGATAAGATAATTGATGTGAGAAGGCTCCTGGCTGTGCATGTTGAGACCTGCCATTTCACCAACTATTCGCTGGCTCATGAGGTTGATTACGAACTCCTTCCAGATCATTTACAGTATCGACTTCCAAATCATCTATAAATATTACTTTTAATAGATATGCCATGGCTTAGATATTGCACAATGCTATTTACAGAGCCGCGGACAGAGATTAAAGGATTCTGTTGATATCGTTTCCTTGAAGCCCTGCTTCTTAAAGATCGTGGAAGGTGAGTGATTATTCTAAAAGACTCCCTGTTTAAATCAAAACTTTTAATCCCTTATTTTACTAATTTGATTATTGTTCGTTTCGCCTGGCAATGCCTTGGTCACGTTTCGTTGGAATCCTCGCTTACGAATTGAATGGACTCTATCACTTTTTTTTTTTTTTTTTATTTGGCTGCAATCAACCGACAGTCTGCCGGAATCTGCAAAATTTTCTCGTTAATAACGTAGAGCGCATCAAATAATTGCTTACAGTTGCTGTTGTAGGCAGAACTGAAATTACAGTCCTCGTCTCGGCTGATCGGATTTACCAAAAACTATCAGCTCCCGAGAAAACTCAAATTATTATCGGAAGTTCGTTACTGCACCGATTTACTGGCAAATTTGGAAGACGATGAGAGCATAAGCACCTTTTTGGCGCGAGTATAATTAATCATGGCAAAGTTGGTCTATTAATTAATCATCACTAAAAATATAAATATTATTAGCTGTTGTATTATTTCCAAACACGTGCGTTGGTGGGTGGTTGACTGACGACCTTTGTGACGGCACTGCCCTCGTGAAACCGGTCTAACGTGGTTCGCTACCGGACCTGCAGAGGACTATACGGACGATGAACAGGCGATTGCACACGTGCGGAGGCTACTGGACATCGTCGCCTGCACTACGTGCTTCGGGAGCAAGTCGACTGCGAAGGCCAGAAAACAGCCGAACTCGGCCAATGGGAAATGTCCGTCGCCGGCAAGTCGCCCCGCATTGGATTCCAGTGGCCGAGTTTCTCCGATTTCGAAGCAGTTCGATATGGCTGCCATTCAGCCGATTCCCAAGCTCTCCAATTTCTACGATTTATTCTCCTTCTCCCACCTCACTCCGCCTGTTCTTTGTGAGTATTTTATTCGCTGGCGTGTATTTGATTATTTATCATTGTTTTCTGAGAACTTAGTTTTGTTATGATTGGTGAAAACAATGGGTTGGGTTCTGAGCTTTTTGTTCGCAGTTGTGAAGAGAAGCGATCGCCGAGATGAAGAGAGGCGCGAGGGCGACTTTTTCGAAATTGAGGTGAGAGTTCTTCTCTGTTTTAGGGTTTAAACTGCATTTCATTTATTAATGTTCTTTTAGATCCGGGAAATAGAGTAAACGCGAACCCGCCACCAGCTCTGCAGCTGTGATATTAAATACACATTGACGCTGATGATCACTTTACATGTGTAGCACACTAGGAATAGTCCCAGTGTGCTACACATGTGATAGTGACACTCGAGGATTTGATCATAATAACGATTGTGATGATGGTTATAATAAAAAAATAAATATATAAATAAATAAATGAATAATATTTTAAATGGTAATGCTAATAAATAAATAAATAAATTTAAATTAATAAATAGATATTAAATAATAATAATTTGCTGGGTTTTGCCACAACGGTTGTATTGGGTGGGTTTTCTCATCTGCAGTCCTGGTTTCAAGTCCCGACTGGGTCTAGGAGTGTGGTGAAACTTCAAAGTAGTAGTAGTAGTAATAATAATAATAATAATAATTATTATTAATATTAATATTAATACTGTTTATTGATGGGTTCTGTATCTAAAATACATATTTTAATTATCTGTGACTAGGAATGATCTGAAAATGTAGTAAAGGATAACAATTTGAATGATTTTTTCTCATCATATTTTCTGTGTCAATTTGGTTACTAGTTTGTCTTTTATCTCTTTCTCCTGTATCTCTCTCTCCTGTGATCTAGTTTACAAAGTGACGGATCTGCAGGTCAAGATTTGTAATGGGAAATTGGTAAATGTGGTCGCATCTGTTAAAGGCTTCTACCCAGTGGGAAAGCAGTTACTCCTGACTCATTCACTGGTGGATCTGTTACAACAGCTGAGCAGGGCATTTGCCAATGTGGGTAATTGAAGTTCCATTCTATTGTCACATTCGAGCTTCAGTTGACTTGTCGATGACTCGAACACAACATTCTTATTTTGCCTCATGATTCAGCTTGGCATCACTTGTTTTTCTAAATTATGTTTGTCATTATGCTTACATTCCTCCAATTGCAGGCTTATGATTCCTTGATGAAAGCTTTTGAGGAACACAATAAGGTGACCTTCACTTTTTTTTAAAAAAAAATATATTGGAGTGTGGAAGATGAATTTTTTGACATGTTAAAGTCCTTTTTTTTTTCCTTTCTAAAACTTAGATGTTTTTCATTTGAATTCCAGTTTGGAAATCTTCCTTATGGCTTCCGATCAAATACGTGGTTGGTCCCTCCAGTAGTTGTTGAATCTCCGTCCAAATTTCCATCTCTACCTACAGAAGATAAAAGCTGGGGTGGTAGTGGTGGTGGTCAGGCTCAAGATGGCAAATTTGATCATAGACCTTGGGCTACAGAGTTTTCTATTCTATCAAGCCTTCCTTGCAAAACAGAGGATGAGCGGCAAATCCGGGATAGGAAGGCCTTTTTGCTGCATAGTTTATTTGTAGATGTATCGGTAACTAAAGCAGTTTCTTTAATTCGTCGAATCATAAATCAGAAAATCTCAGTTTTGCAAAAAGTTCCTTCTGACCCTATACTATGTGAAGAGCAAATAGGTGATTTGTTCATAGTCGTGAAGAAAGACCCAGCAGATACAAGTTTGAAGGTGAATGAGAAAATTGATTGTAGTCAAATGCCTGGTATGACAAATAAAGAGGTGACTGAAAGGAATCTCCTTAAAGGGATAACTGCAGATGAAAGTGTTGTTGTTCATGTAAGAAGACAGTCTCCTTTAATTCTTCGTTTGCTATTACATTTGATAGTCTCCATCATCATATGAAGAGTAATAATTATAGTTCCCATGCAGGATACTACCACCTTAGGTGTTGTCATTGTTCGGTTTTGTGGACACACAGCTGTTGTGAAAGTGTCTGGTGCTATCAAGAAAGTAGATTATCCAGTGAAAGACTTTGAGATTGAGGATCACCCAAATGGTGGTGCTGATGCATTGAATGTTAATAGGTACGAGAACTTGGTTGGTGGATTAAAATGATATGTACTTCTTCTTTTTCCTTTCAATTGATGCATGAATCTACAACTCCATGGATGGAAGGGCACCACAACAAACCTACTGCTATGACCTATACTGATGGGAATGGATGCCTTATAAACTAGTATAAGACTATAAGGTTTAGACGTTATAATGCAATTAGAGTCCAACATGATATTCAAAAAATACATCTGCCTTATGAAACCACAAAATCCTAGACATACTATCTTGGACCTATATGTGGATAGGTCACTTAGGATAGTTCTTGTTCTTATTTTTAAAGACATCGTTTCTCCATTATCAGAATTTTCACTGCTTGTTTACCTTTGTTAATAGGCATACTATCTATACATGTGAAACATTTCATTCTTTTTTCAGAAAGACATGTTGTACATGTTTCAACTTTTATGGTTTACAAAATTAAGAAAATTTTGTAATGCTAACTCTAAAACTGCATGCATATATCTTGTCCTCTGACATTTTAGCATTGTCCTCATGTCTGAATTTGCATCTTGTTTGTGGCAATCTGCGCATTAACCATTAACTTTGTTATAAACACAAGAAAGAAAAAATATCATCAACTTCTTTTGCAGCTTAAGAATTCTGCTCCAAGAGGAATGTTGTTCTCCTTCTGCTTCAGACGGCCTGAAAGCAGCTCAGAGTTTAGTGCGGAGAGTTCTTTGTGATAGCTTAGCGAAATTACAGGAGAGCTTGCCTTGTACTCAGAGAACTATCAGATGGGAACTTGGTGCATGCTGGATTCAACATTTACAGAATAAGGAAACATCACCAAGCAGTGAGAAAAATTCAAAGGCAAGTGAGAAAGATGCCAAACTTCAACCAGCTGTTAAAGGACTGGGAAAGCTGTTTGAACCCTTGAAGAAGGTAAAAAAGAGACCAGATGCACAGAATAGTAAGTCTGATTCAGGGTGTGAAGCATCAGATTTTGATACCACATGTGTTGGGGAGCCTTCTGATGTATCAAGTGAAACTGTAATAAAGAAACTGCTTGCTGAAGAGGCATTTATAAAGCTGCAGGATTCTGGGACTGGTCTTCATAAAAAGGTCATTTACTTTTAAAAATAATGGTTATAAGAGTCTCTCTATTGATATCTATCCTTTTTACCATTTAAAAAAACAACAACTTTATGCTAACCTTTTAGATCTGGCACTGGCAGATACTAATAGTTTGTCTTCTTAACTGCTTTCAAACAGTCACTGGATGAGCTTACCAAATTGGCTCACATGTATTATGATGATGTTGCTTTGCCAAAACTGGTAATCCTTATATTGCATATGGTGGTCTTTTTTCTTTGTGATGCTTGCTTAAAGCTCATCCTTTATAAGTCAGTATTGTTGCTTTAATAGGTGGCAGATTTTGGGTCACTTGAACTCTCTCCAGTTGATGGGCGTACACTTACTGATTTCATGCATACAAGGGGACTCCAAATGCGTTCCTTAGGTTGTGTGGTGAGAATACAAACACCTTTTAACTACTGAAGGTTGTGATGTTTCTTAGTGATGCTACTTGCAAATAATCACAAACGTCAGCATCCTGAATTTCTTAGGAAATGAAAAACACCACAAGAAACCGCACTTGTACGGGCCACTGTGGCAGTTACTTGTAGATGTGGTGAGTACGGACTACTGCAGGGAGAGGAGAGAGAATCAGAGTGATGAAGTTAACAAGAAAATTCCTTTAGAAGTGGAGTTAACAATTTCTTCTAAAAAGTACAGACTTACTGCATTATACATGGGAAACAACCTGCTAAGATTGCAAAAGAATGAAAACACAAGTAGGTATAGATTTTCAGAAATATAAGCAAACAAGAATGCACTTGCATGAAATTTTATATTTATTTACCGCTCTTTCTGGGTACATATTGCATATTTTTACCTCATACATTAGAATCACATCAAGTCTTAGACTTTTGGCATTATTTTTGTTAGATTTTTGAAATAGTGAAGAGATCCATACAATAATTCACCCTTTGGAGGAGCTTGTTACCTGAACCAAACATAGATGGACCAAAACCTGCATGACCAAAATATTGTAAATCGATCCCATTATCGAATATGGGCATCTCTATGGAAGTGCTTTATAATGCCTTTAATAGAATCATTATGTTAACTTTGATTCTTTTTTCATGCCAATGATCAGGTTGAACTATCTGAAAAGCTCCCTCACATACAAGCTCTTTGTATCCATGAAATGGTTACTCGAGCATTCAAGCACTTACTAAAGGCTATTGTGTCTGCTGTTGAGAATATGGATGAATTATCTTCTACAGTAGCTGCAGCTTTGAACATATTGCTGGGTTCCTGTCCCATGCAAAATATTGATCGTGAATTGAACGAGTTACATGTTCTTAAGATGGCATGGTTAGAAAGCTTTCTCAAGAAAAAATATGATTGGAGTTTAGGAGATGGTTTTCAGCATTTGAGAAAATTTTCAATTCTTCGTGGGGTTTGTCACAAGGTATCGTTGGAATGTTAAGTTTGTCATTTATTCATTAGTCAAAATGATTATACCATTTTGGAGTCTGAGGAAGATATTTGAAGAATGATAAACAAGGATGATGAGATTTTATTTAATTGCTTTGCTTGCTTATTTATCTCTTTATGCATTTAGGTTGGACTGGAGTTGGCTCCTAAAGATTATGATATGGACATCCCAAACCCTTTTAGCAGATCTGATGTTATCAGCATGATCCCCGTGTATAAAGTAAGATCTTCAATTATCTCTACAAATGTCAATCTTTAGTCAATTATCTACCTGTAGCATTAATACAATCTTATTGTGTTTTATAGCATGTAGCATGCTCCTCAGCAGATGCCCGTACCTTGTTGGAATCATCTAAGACTTCTTTAGATAAGGGAAAGCTAGAGGATGCTGTCAGCTATGGGACAAAGGTGACTAAATCACTTTCTATTAAATGCACTGTAATTTAGGATTGATATTGGTTTATGCATTGATGTTCTTGAGATATTTACATTTGAAGGCACTCTCAAAGATGATTGCAGTATGTGGGCCCTACCACCGTCTGACAGCTAGTGCATACAGTCTATTAGCTGTTGTTCTATATCATACAGGTGATTTTAATCAGGTAATTACAGAGCAAGTTGCATTTGAGTGAAATTTCCACCATTTCGTTCTTTTTTTGTTAGCTCTTTTGCACATCTATTTATGTAAAATAAAATTTTAGCATGTTATGTTTTATTAAGGAGACTCATATCCAAGCAAGACATCTTCACATGTTCCCATCTCCCATTCTTTGTTTTTTTGTGTAACGAAAAAAATGTTTTAGTCCAGCTGTTTGCGTTGTACTTAGACAATGTTTCACATTTGAAAAATTCTGTCGAATTTATGGTTATTTAAAAATAATTTTAGTTTGCACAGTATCTCAATTATAGATTTGTGTATAAAAGCAGTGTTATGCTCTAGAGATCATCAATGGTTGTGCCAATCAGTTCTCTTACGAGTTTGCATTACAGTAAATTTTTTTGTATATCTTTGTTTCTTTGTGAAGTCTGATGAGGCTAATAACTGATGTGTCTTTTAGGTATTAAGCTTCTTTTCATTCTAAATAAGTTGAAGTTTTAAACTTATATTCTTCAACAGGCGACTTTTTATCAACAAAAGGCTCTTGATATCAATGAGAGGGAACTTGGCCTTGATCACCCAGATACAATGAAAAGCTATGGGGATCTATCTGTTTTCTACTATCGTCTGCAACACATAGAGCTAGCATTGAAGTAAGTTTAGGATGGGTCACTATTTCTCCTTGTGACTTGTTAAAGACGATTTTTAATCATTAATGCT
This sequence comes from Aristolochia californica, assembly GCF_029961685.1. Classification (NCBI taxonomy): domain Eukaryota; kingdom Viridiplantae; phylum Streptophyta; class Magnoliopsida; order Piperales; family Aristolochiaceae; genus Aristolochia; species Aristolochia californica. The sequence goes on along the minus strand of NW_027182290.1, from coordinate 32,198,205 downwards.
TGGTGCTAATACTAGTGCTTTCAAAATACTATCTATTCATCTGAATTCAGGCCATGTCCGTTACTCTAAACTACTGAGTTCTTTGCATCAGCTTTTAATGAACCTAATTTTCAAGTTCCCCTATAAATCTGTTTCTGTGACTTGTCTTGTGGGACTGTTGATGTTGTTGATTCAACTGGGATGACTTATCTGATCTTGTGTTTTAAAAAGTGGGATGGACCTGTTTCAACTTTAACCATTTCCAGAACGAGGTTCAATAAGAGCCACTTAGTCCGGTTCTTGGATTTTGTGCATAACTATGCTTGCTTGACAACTCATACTTGTTTCAGTGCCCAAGTCTTTTTGGCCTGGATAACCATTTAAGATAACATGTTTGAGCATTTCCACCAGAAGAAAAGAAAGTAAAAAGTGAGCTGTTGATAGTTTTTTCCTGTCTACTTTCTCTTTTCTTTTTCCTAAATGTTAGTTGTTGTTGTTTTTTTTTTTTTTTGGATGTTGATTACACGCGTGTGCACACCCCTTACCTCCTTTTCAACCCTTAAAGTAGTTACACAAAGAGGCTGAGTCACGGGCATAATGGGATTGTGGGTGACTCCTGGCTTGGCTTAAATTATCAGTTTTACAAATCTAGGAATGTGGGTTGCAGATGGTCTGATCATGTCTGATGTGGACCTCTTGAGGTTGTTTAAACATATAAAATCTTCAACTGTTAGAGATAGTTTGAACATGTCTGATGTAGACCTGCAGGGCTGGTGAGAAGGGTTTCACTAGTGTCTGCTTATGGACCAAAAAGAAGGTGAAGTAGAAGTAAATTCTGAGCACACTTGCAAAAGGCAATTTAGATCAGAATCCTTAACATGATTTGTTTCCTACAGTACAACTGTTTGGGATTTCTTGTTAGACATGATGCCTAGCAACCAAACCAACTCCCAACTCCTATCAACTGGACATTGTGGATTAGGAAATAGTTGTTGGATCACCTCAACGAGTATTATTATGAAGAAAATTATGGTTCTTAATTCCTAGCATTTTATCTAGATTTATAAGATTAATTCTGATCTTGTCAAATCTAGACAATTGTTTCTATACTTTTTATTTTTTTTATTTTTTATTTAAGTTGGAAGTTCTATTAATAATTGATCTTTAAAAATTCTTTCTACTTGTCTCTTATTTTCCTAGTTTTTCAAATTTATATTTTTGCTGTGTTTGAGAATTTATTATTCTTGGCAAATGTCCTCTGTAATTTGGTAACTCCTCTCGGCATAGCTTTTGAGAAAGTAAAAGACGTGGTACATTTGTTCTTCAAATATAAAGTGTCAGATAAAAAGATTTAAGCTAATAAGGTATCTAAGTTATTGGATTTTAAGGTTGCTGACTTGAAATTTATATCTCCATAATTATGCATAATGTCTTTTCTTTGCTTTTGTGTTTTGAGTTATTTTATAATTTCTATTAGTTTTCATAATTACTTTATAAATGTGGTTATATTTTAGGCATCTGAAACTGGTTCAGTTTGTGTGTGCATTCACCCTAGAGTTGATTGAATAAACTACGAGTCAAATTTGTGCCTTTCTAAATGCTTCTCGATGGCAGATTCTTATTTACTGCAGCAAAGTTTTAAACTATCCTACTTATTAGTACTTAATTGTTCTGATGTTTGGTTTAGCTACAATTTTACTGACAGCTAATAATGGAAATTAATGGAGTAGATTATGAATCAATTTGGGGCCTTTCTAAATGCTTTAGTGCATATTTTTATTTGCTACAACAAGGATTTAATTTATTTACTTTGCCTGACTTTACTGACAACAAAGAGATGACAATTCTATCATATTTTAAAAATGGCAGAGTAATGTACTTTTTAACTGTTTCTACGCTCTTATGTTTTCAGATATGTCAATCGTGCATTGTACCTTCTTTATTTTACATGTGGACTGTCGCATCCAAATACAGCTGCAACCTATATAAACATGGCCATGATGGAAGAGGGCATGGGAAATGTTCATGTTGCACTCAGATACCTTCACGAGGCTCTTAAGTGCAATCAAAGATTATTAGGAGCTGATCACATTCAGGTCTAGATTCAAACTCATGTGCCATCTTGAAGAATCTTCAAATTATAACCGAAGTTACTTAGAGAACACTAACACTATATCTGTGGACGCTATAATTATGAACTAACTGGTTTTTATCAATATTAATGCTATTATCTGTCAGACTGCTGCAAGCTATCATGCAATAGCCATAGCTCTGTCCTTGATGGATGCTTATTCCCTCAGTGTGCAACATGAGCAAACCACATTACAGATACTGCAAGCAAAACTAGGAAGTGATGATCTTCGGACTCAGGTTGGTCCTCCTCGTGACAAATAGGATATGATATAGCGGATTTAATTTTACTGGCGAAGTGTCATGTTGAAAATTAAGGTCACCATTCTCCCACTCAGGATGCTGCTGCATGGCTAGAGTACTTTGAGACAAAAGCTATGGAGCAACAAGAGGCTGCCCGCAACGGAACTCCTAAGCCAGATGCGTCCATTGCAAGCAAAGGTCACCTTAGGTACTGACATTGTACTCGACTTGTTCTGCAAACTCACACAAATTATAACTTGTATTTTACTTAAATACATTCATAATTTGATCTGTAATGCACAATATGACCAGTGTATCAGATCTTCTTGACTACATAAACCCTGATCAGAACACAAAAGGAAGAGAGTTGCAGAAGAAACAAAGGAGAGCCAAGGTACTCAAAACCAGTCTTGTAACCTTAAATTTGATAAACTAGAACCTAAACTTGATGTGCATATGGTTATTGGGGCCATTGATCTGGTGGACCGACAAAAGTTCTCTTACCAGAATCATTTGTTCTCTTTCTGGTTATTTACCTATTTTGTTTGGTGCTTTGATAGGTGATCCAGATTGCCGACAGACAATGCAAAGAAAGAGTTGGCGATATTTCAACTGCTGAATCTGTTAATGAAAACTTGGGAAGTGAAGAAAGTCAAGATGAATTGCCCCAAGAGAAGTTCAAAGAAAATACCGATACCATCGAGGATGCAGCGGTAAAAGTGGATAATATGCCACTAGAATACGAGGTATCAGATGAAGGATGGCAAGAAGCCAGTACAAAAGGGCGTGCTGGAAACATTGGGGCCCAAAAGTTTGGCCAAAGAAGACCAGCTCTCGCAAAAATAAACATTAACAACTCTGAGCCTTCTGGATATCGAGATGTCAACTATAAAAGGAGTAAAACTGCATCATCACCTCAAAGTACGAATCTTGCAGTAGGAAAGGTTTTGAAGAGGTCTAGCTCAAAGGTTGAAGAGCACTCAGACAAGGTTCATTCAGATATTTTTGTGGGGAAGGTTTTGAGAGAGTCGAGCTTGAAGAATGGAGATGACTTGAAAAATGTTTCTGTCTTGAATCCCTTTAAGGGAGCTGAGTTGAATCGGGGCTCTAAACCTGTTAAAACGGTTAGCAAATTGTCCTCTGAAAGATCAAATCTCACTGTGGTTGCTTCAAAAGCTTTATCTTACAAGGAAGTTGCCATTGCCCCACCTGGTACAGTCTTGAAGGCAGCGTTGGAGAGCCAAGAGAAAGGGAGTAAGGAGGTAGTTGATACCAAGGTACCTGAGGTTGGAGTAGAAGAAGAAAAACTTGTTACTGAGGAAGAAAGCGAAAACAAAGTTTCTACTACGGAATCAACTTTATGTAACATGGAGACAACCGAACCCAAGGATGAAGAGCGTTTGGGCTTGTCTAGTGAGGAGAAGAAAACAGAAACAAATGGGAGCAAGCTCTCAGCTTCAGCTGAGCCATTCAATCCGGGGTCAATGTCTTTGATGGGACATTCATTCAATTCAATGGGAACGGATGGAAGCTATGATCAGGGGACTCTTCCCCCCCAGACAGTGGGTATCCCACTTTCTCAGACAGTTTCTTCGAGATGCCCTTATGGGCCTAGGTCTCCTATGTATTACAGAAGAGGTAACTCATTCCGTGTCAGACCTAGTTGTACTGTGGCTAAAAGGAGCAACTTGAGCCCTCCCAAAGCTATGAACCCTGACGCTGCCGAGTTTGTCCCAAGAAAAGCTTCATTACAGCATCCTGAGGCTGAGGGGAGTCAGCATTTGGAGTCTTTAACAAATTCGGGTACCAAGTTGAATGAAGAGAAGAAACTAAGTCAGCAAACTGTTTCTGCAGGTAAAGATGCAAAAACAAACGATGTTGGCTGTAATGTAGAGAAGTCTGAGCTTGCAAGGCAGATATTACTTAGTTTCATTGTTAAGTCAGTTCAGCATAATATGGATTCTTCAAGTGAAAATCATGACAGTCGGACGAAGGCAGAAAATTCAAGCTATACTAGTGGAGAGAGTGGAAACAGAGTCACTCATGACAGTGCTGCTAATCATGGATTGAGTAGTGGTGACACGGCTAAAACTAATGGTAAGGATACAGAAGGATTCACATTAGTTGCCAAGAGGAGAAGAAATAAACAGCAATTTGGTAATCCCATAGATGATTTACATTCGCAACAGTCAATCTGCACTACAGTCAGCTGAAGAGTCATCAATGGCGAAGATTTGGTTAATATGGCAAATATAGAGGAAATATCAAATTGTAGAAGGTGGAGTTTTTCACCTGAAGTCAATTTCTCTGGATTTTTTCACGATCCTTCTGCAGATGCTGTGGAGAACCGTGTAAAGATGGACCTATGAAGATCTGAATTTTTTTTTTGTTTCACTAGACGAATAAAGAGAAATCATTCTTGGACTTGGATTTTCCCTTATGAAGCCTTCACTTGTATAAACCATTATATTTCTTGATCAATTAGAACAAAATGTTGGCTGAAACAGTAAAAGATGACCGAAAATTAGTAATGAAAAAGGATGCACGAAACAAGCGCCGATGGGTTTTTCGCTTTTGTTGAATGTTCCGCAATCTGATACCCACTTTCTTTGACTCCCCTCTCCCACGTGCGCCACCTTTTCTTTGTACGTGTCCAATTCGTCAACATTACTAGAAAGTTTCTCTGGCCGGCCATCCATGACTCCTTGATAACTCCGGTCCCACAGGCTGTTCTTGTGGGCCCAGATATATACAATAGCCACCGCGTGGGGTATCAAGGCATGAGCTTGCTTTCTCACGGTACGCGTTTTTCGCATGCAATCGTGGCTGGGTTCTCAGAATCCTCTCACATTAACAAGTATCTCATTGTAGTAAGAGGTAGTTGGCTCCGAATAGTATCAGTTCCTGATTTTGGCACGACGCGACCGGTGGCTCGATACTGGAGTTCTGTTTTCCGCCACTGATTGGCGCTACCAGCAGCGAGTACACTCCAGAACTCGGCAGAAGGAGAAATTTGCAGTTACAGGGATAGATTTTGTCGTTTCGCGGAGGTGGTGGTGCTGCTTGTGTTTGAGCTTTTTAGAGGACCTAAGAAACTGAGAAAAGGGTGCTCCTCTTTTTTAAGGAATCCGGGTTTGTGCTGTGTGGAAGATGCTGTAAAGGGGGAAGACTTTTCTGGTCATAGGCGGTAGCCATGGAAGAAGATAACGCTCACCGTGTGGCGGGAGGAACTCAATCTCAGGTGCTGAAAGTCTTGGAAGCCCTGAAAGAAGCCTCCAAAAACCTTCAGAAGGATGTAAATGAGGATACCAACTTGAAAGCCTTGTTGGAGCTGGAGACTGAATCGGAGCTCTTCTCCTTCGACCCGTATCTCTCTAGTCTTTCTCAACACCTCTCCCAACTCAAGTCCATGGTGCAGAACGTCCGGAAGACGAGACCCAGCCTCCGATCCTTTCTGAACCGCCGCTCGTCGTCCCACGAGATCACCCGCATCGCTGGCTCTATTGAGACCGAGATACAGTTGTGGATCGATCGGGAGAATGTCGAAAATCTCGTCAACACGCTTCAGAGCGCCTCCGCTTCGGTCCAAAACAAGGAGAAGCTCTTGATTGAGTTCGAGCAGCGGGTGTCTCGGGGTTTTAACAGGGAGTTGCAGAACGTTTTGCTGAAATCGGGGGTTTTCCATGTGCTCGAATCAGTGCTTTGCGACTCCTCGGCGGAGAAGATCATCCGAGAACGTGCGGGGTCTGCGATCGCGGCGCTCGCTCAATTCAACAAGGATGTCTTCGTCGGTCAGGTATTGATGGGTCCGACAATCAAGTCATTGATTTCCTTGGCCTCGGCCACCTCGATTCGGGTCCTTTGCAGCCTCACAAGATCGGTCAAGAGCCCCCTGGTCGACGAGATCGAGTCCAGCGGCCATATACCCAAAATCATGTGCTTCTTGGGCTCAGACGACATTGCCGTAAAGATCCAGGCGATGGAGCTGGTGATGGTGATCGGGTATTTTGGCAGGATAGAAGCCATCGAGGCCATGATTGAGGAAGGAATCATAGAGAAACTGCTGGAGATGCAAAGATCAGTACTCGGCGGTAATTTGATCGACATGGGAAGATTCGAAGACGCCAACTCCGATGAGGAAATTGGAGTGGCAGGCGTCGACAAGGAAGTCAAGAAGAAGATTACAGAAAGCAAATTCCTGGAGAAACACCCTTTTGCCAGCTGCGTGGCGAGGTTTAGCATCCAGTTAGAAGTGGGACAAGGACTGAGACAGAGGGAAAAGAGAGCGTTCAAGCAAGAGATTCTGAAGAGAGTGAAGGAGGCTTCCGCTTCCGATACAGAAGCTGCTAACATTCTCGCGGAGGTTCTATGGGGTGCCTCACCGTGGTAGGTTCGGTGGAGCTGATGAGCCACCCATACTCTTCAAACCAGACCGTCGATATTTTCACGTCTTCATCCTGTACATGTCAAGCCTCGGATGAAGAGACTGATTTCGAGCCCTTACCCGGAAGAGAAGCAGCAGTATCACGTCTCCAGTAAAAGAATCTAGACCAGTAATGCAAGTAAGCGTTTTGAGAATGATGAAAGAGGTGGAAGAGAGACTGTAATTTGTTAATTGTTTTTGTGGTATCTGTCTGTACATGGGAGTTGGATTAGATGTTTCATTGGGTGTACAGTAGGATCTGTTGCAGACTAGTACTCCATTCTTGAATCCATCAAGCTTCACCTGTATCATTGCTTGCAATTTGTTGTCACTGATGGGAATCGAAGGAGACGCCTGAGCATCGTGCAGCACGTCGGCTGATGGAGGATGTTTTTGCATTCTGTCTACTAGGCAGATCGTTGTTGAGCACGAATCCCTGTTAGGATTAATTTATCGGAATGTGATTGTAGAAAAGTTTCTAATTCGCAGACGCTTTCTAAACGTTTCTGTGTTTGGTTTGATAATCAGGGCATTGAATCATCGTCCATGATAAATTAAGATGCAAGTTATTCGTTTAGAAATTGCAGGATTAAATCAGAAGAATTTGGTATGTTAAAATTTTGCAATTAATGGTGGTCTCCTGAAATAGTTGACAAATTAGGACGATAAAGGTCTCAAAAACAATGAAGGATGAACTATCAGTCTTGGCCCAAAACCGTCTGGTAGGAATATTACAATGACGAGAATGGTTCAAGACTTATCCCTCTACCACTAATTAAAAAATAAACTAATTTAGATCCTAATTAACCAGATGATTATTTTACAGGGGAAGAGGGGAGATTAATATGGTTTTCGCATCTAACATATCTATCTTTTGGGTGTATTGGTTAGCCGCTGATAGAACATAGCTTCTGTTTTTAATGTAAAATTATTTTATAAATTTCATACACCATTGTGTACAAATTCATTTGTTTATCTGTTTATATTTATAATTTACATTTTAAAGTTTAAACACATTAAGACTACATTAATGCCCTTTTACAGCACCAGCAAACAAATCTCTTGAAGGTAAAATGTATTTTTAGAATTTATAAGCGCTCCAGTATTTCCTCAAAACGCCGCCGGCGCCGGCCGCCCAATACTCACCGTCGTATCTGTGGCACAACGATCTGACCTTTTCTCCTCCAAGGATCTCGCTTCTTGTCTCCCTTCCACATCTCCTCGTTCGTCAGGTAATTCTCTCTCTCTCTCTGGTTCATAATTGAAAGGGGTATCTCGGAAGGGCTTCTAGTGAGTGCTGAAGAATGAAGTTTTTCCAACATGCCATTTTCTTGGGTATACTATTTGCCAGTTCCGCTCATTTTAGTGGAGAAGGGAACCGGCGCAGTCCACTTGGAAATGGCTTCCTGTTAGGTGTTCGAGAAACTCCTTAGTGTACCTTCTTTTATCTCACAGATTTTTGAGTTGAACACGTCTCTTTTCCGTATGAAAAGTTTAATCTTCCTCTGCAAAACATCCTTCTTTGATTCCAGCTGCTTCATATCAAGCACTTCTATTCATTCCATGAATGTTCTCACAAGTAAGCATTTACCGATGATTGTCCGGTTCAGCTATTGGTCAATTGTTGAATTTACTGATGATTGTCAATTATTCCAGTGTCAAGAACATAAGATGGCGAACATCTCCTATTAAGTGTTTGAACCCGTTTTTCTAAGTGAGATACTTTCAGCTTAATTGTGTATTGATTTGAGTTGGTTGTTTAGTAGTTTGTTTTCTGCTTAATGGAAGGCTCATTTGTATTTTATGTGGGATTTTATTGGTCAGCTTTCTAGGGCTTAAGACATATTTGGATTCTCGTCTTGATCTCTTTGATGTTGCAAGAGTTCTTTTACCTTCCTTCTCAAAAAAAAAAAAAAAAAAAAGTTTTTTTATCTTGTTTTGATACAGATTTCTTGTTCTCTGTTTTCTGGTACAGATTTTAGAAGAGTCACATGATTTTGAAATTAGGACAGAGTATCAATGGAGGTACAGATTAGTGGTTAACAGTTAAAATTGAGAAAAATAAAACCAAATTTGTCAGTTATTTCTTTGAATAACTTCTGAATGCAGAAGCAAGAGAGCTTTATGAGGTGCTTCTCAGAGGTTCATTTTACTTAGCATTTCTCAATCAAACAATACCAAAACTAGAGTCCCTTGATTTTAAGAATCTTGGAATGATTGAAGTTGAACAAATTTGTTCAAAGAGGAAACAAAAACAAACTCATACTCCCTCATATCCAAGCCTAAACAGACAATGCAGACCTAGATGTAGAAGACTTACAGTTGGTCCACATAACAGAAACAAGAAAGAGCTTGGATTTGCTCTAATACCATGTTGAAGCTAAAATGACATATTAAATGCAGGAGATCTTTTCCTAACTAGTACCATTTTTTTTAATGGTAATAGAGTTATTAGCATCAAAAGAAAGTTTAATACAACTAACTAGTATACTTTGTATCATTCGGCCCCTTATATCTGTAAGACTTCTGATCCATTAATAACATTTCTCATCCCCTGACTGAACAAGCAAGGTAGCTTGAATGTGGAGTACATGTATGGGCCTGAGAAGACTGGCACTTTTCCATCTTCTCCATTCTTCTGTCAAGGGTTGATCTCAAGACATTAGAATGACTGAATTTCCGTTACATACGTTTAAGTGAGTTTTTGCATTTTTGCATCTATGGATAAAGATTGTTGCATAACTCTTTTATTAGCTGAGTTCTGAAATACAGTAATAACAGTAGAGCTGAATCTGTGATTCAGCTTTACTGTCTCATAAGGGTATGAAACTATACAGTAATATTTAAAGTTACACCTAATTTTTCTCAGCAATGGTCAACTTTTCTGCGATTCTTTGTAATGTTATGTTATTTTATGGTTGGTTGTCACTGTCATGGGATTATGTGACTGTACTTCAGTTCATTGATCTATGTATAATCTTTTAATAACATATAATATGCTCATCTTCTAAACATTCGTTTATTGATTTCTTTCTAACTTTTATGCTTTCAGATTCACCATTAATCTCATTGTAACTGTGTCTCAGATCACCACATGACCAAACTATTATGTTTTGAAGAACAGCATTAACATTTATGAATATTTCAGCTATGCACCTTTCTCTATGTATTAGCTTTTATGAATTTTGATTTTGGAATCTTGGTTTCAGGTTGAGTTTAATAAAACAATACAGTGATGTCAAATCAGTTTGGCGCACGTAGGAATCCAGTCAGCCCAATGGATGTTCAGAGCCAGAAGACTTCTCTAGAGCGCCTTCATCACGTTGAGAAGGTGAGATCTGCGAAACCATTGTTCTAGTGGCATGATAATTTTTTTCAGTAGACTTGCTGAACAGTTAGGCTGTGGAAATGGTATTGTGACTTGGATATCATGTCAGGATGTGGATTTGGCCGTCAGCTTAGTCCGAGGGGAGGGGGGGGGGGGGGGGGGGGGGGACAATAAAAAAATAACAACAACATAAATGCTAACATTTGAAACAAATGAAATCTTGTTGCTACTCATGCAATTTGCTTACCTATAGAAGAATTTCCGTGGGTGAAGTATTAGCTGATTGTTATCCGATGTCTCCTTCTAGTTATCTGGCACATATCACAATGGATGGTTATAGTGGAAGAACACTATAAAGATCACTTGAATCCTCTGGGGTTTTCTGTTAACTAGATTCAGGTGGTTAGATTCTTTAGGTAATAAAGCTTTGTGGGTCAACATGCCACATATATTGAAGCCATTGAGCTATTTGAACATTTTCTTTTGAATGTTGAACCCCAGTGAAACATGGACACAACCTCACACTAGAAACTCCATCAAGGGCCCATTGAGCTTTTTGAACATTTAATTCATTGTTATCATTTTCAGATGGATTTTCATGTATTCTGTTATCTAAGGAAATATGGGAATCATCCTGGTTGCAGAGAATAGTCAATCTATTGGAGCTTGCTGGAGGTGTGATGGATGAGCTAGGAAATTCGACAGGTCCAAGAATGGAAGTGCTCAACCATCACTGCCGTGAATTCATGCAATCAATCAGGGTAGGTCATCCATTTCATTTGAATATTATGATCCTTTCTTTCAAGTATGCTGTTGGATTACATTTTTTTTTTTTAAATGTATGCTGTTGGATTACTGTTTCATTTTCTACTAAATCCAACCTTTTGAAGGGCTATCTACTTGGTCATTCTGGTGTTATAATCCACCAAAGTAGGTAGCTTTCTGTGTTAAGAGGGTGAAATAGATAAATCTTACTTTCATTATTGTGCTTTTCTATTTTGAATAGTTATTGAGTTGTGGGAAAATATTATTATAACCATGCACTCTTAGTGTTGTGCAACAAAGAGTTGCTTGTGTTATCACCTGTTTGTTTGTCTTGGTTTCTTTGATAATCAGGGTTTACTGTCTCGATGAGATCTCTCTGGTGTTCATAGATTTGGCTGGGTCTAATAGATAATATCTGTTTTGAGTTTTTTTTTTTCAAAATATTTCTGTTTTGATTCTTGATATATAGGTTTGTAATAAATGAGGATAATTTCCTGGTCAGTGATTCCGTTGCATGGGGACTAGTAAAACCTTACTGCTATTCAAGAATACTCATCTCTTCTTGGCTGCTCCCATCCAAACCCAATGTAGCTTGTGAATATCTTATTTTTTATCTCCATGCTGTTAACAGAATGGACATGTTCTTGGGTCTATTGTTGTTGTCATGGAAAAGATAATCTTGTGCCTAACATCTATATAGTTTATCTGAAAAGAGATGACAACCTGGCTGTAGTAAGAGGTCATGATTGGTTTCTTTTGGTATCATGTACTTAAATTCTTTCATCCCTTCAGTCAAGACAATGAGGGACCATTGAGGCATTGAGCCCATCACATGACTCTTTTATATAAAAAAATGATGTTCTTAGTTGGATTCACAAGCAATATTTTGGTGATTCTCATTATAAATGCAGGACATCCAAATGACGTTGCGTGAGGAAATCAAGAGTGCTTGTGAATACAGGCCCTTTGAGAAGTGCGATTACAGTTCGAGAGTATCTAACGAGATCTGCATCCAGAAACTGGAGTATGTCATTGAGCAATTGGATACCATGAAACGGAGCATTGATCAGTACAATGGTTCCTTTTGATTGGTCATGCCAGCTTGTAGGTGTTACAAGGTTAGAATTCCCACTGTACTGACCAACTTTGCACAGACATTCTGGCAGTCAAAGACCGAGGAAGCTGCCACAGGTTAATGGTCATGACTAATTACCTGTTAATGATCCGAGCTATTTCATCTATGGCTCGAGGATAAGCAGCTGTATTGAAAAAGGCTATAATATTTTGCAGTCAAATTTGGGAAAGAAGAAGACTGTCATTTCTTCCTAGTTATGAAAGAGATCAATGACAATTTACCCGGAGCTAGTCTGTTTTCTAGATTTACTGATCTACTTGAACTAGCAGAAATTTACACTACAATAAGCATTAAAGAAGCAGCAAAAAAAAAAAAAAAACCAAGAACCAGTTTAGAGATTAAAACTTATTCCCACTCATTTTATAGTTAAATAGAATACCAGGCGACTCTTACATTCCCTCAGATTCAGTTCTTGACGATTAAGCTAGAAAACAAATAAAAAAAGAGCTGAAATAGGAGAGGATCCTGCAGTAAACCTTCAGTATCAAGAGCCGATCAAAGAAACTCTTAATGACCAACAACAACGGCATGCTCTCGTGAAAGCATCATAACATCCTCTTCCGCCTCTTCCCCTCCGTCCTCCATCAAGGGCTGCACTGCAACCGGGAGGGTGGCATCAATGGATCCCAATGCACTTGTCGCAACATTGCCATCTGCATGGGTGGGTTTGGTGAAGACGGTGCACAGCAGGAGTGCAAGCAGGCAGATGGAGACGAATGAAGTCTTGGCCATTGGAATGGATGGGTTGATTTTTTGGGTTTCAAAGATGATCAATTCGCTGCAGCTTGAAACGGATTGGCGAGGAAATCAAGTTTCTGTAACCTAGTATTTAAAGGAGAGTTTCCTGTTGGCCTTGGTTGGTTCTTCTAAATTCTCTAGTTTTAGTAAATGAATAACAGGTCTAGGACCGACGACGAAAAAAAACCAAAAAGAAAACGTCTTATTAGGGTTGTTTTTTTATTAGAAGCACAATTAGAACCGTTCAATCTTCATAGACGCCTGTGAAAATCCTAAGCTAATTAAGACATTCTTCCTGTTGATGGACAATTTCAACTTCTAACTTAAAACTAAAATTGTTAAAAATGAAGATTAAAAACATAGAAGCGAGTATAAAAATCTTTACCCTTTACCTGCATATCGTTCAGTAGATAGAATGGATCTTTACCCATTCAAGAATGGTGACGAGCTTAACCTTAACAGTTGGCTCGTGACATTGACCTCAAACCTGAATAACCGCATCCTCGTATAAACTCTAGAATATTCTGGCGCAAAGAGACGTAATTGAGATGGTTTTTCCAAAATCACATCACGGCCTCCTGGTTGGTCCTAAAACCGACACACCGCACGCTACTACCCTCAGAGGCGTTTGATCGAACAGCTCGCACACTCAACTCCGACTCTGTGTCCCCTCGTATGAAAACGGCGGCGAGGTGTCGTGGTCAGTTAATTTTGTCTAAAAAAAAAGCAACATTTGATGATATTAGTGTCTCTATTTAATACTAACTGTTCCGCCAAATACTAGCGAGATAATTTGAATCTGTCTGTAAGAAATGTTCCAGCTATTTAATCGTTGATTTTCAAATGGTAAAGATCGTCGATTTTTTTCGTCACGTTTGATCGAGGGCTTAATTGGGGTTGTGCGAGTTGCCACCGACGGAGCAGAACAGTCTGATCTCTGATCTCTGTGTTAAATTACGAGAGGTACTTGTCCGAAGAAGAGCATTGTTGGTCTTCGTCTGCTCCACTCTGGTGTGGACTCTGATATCTGAAAATTATGATAAACCCATCACCGTTTTTTAACTCCATTGGTGCATGTTCCTGTCTTTTTCAGCACGGAGGCCGAAGTAGTGGCAATGATTCCAATCTGTAATCTGTGATCTTTTTTTTTTCTCCGTTACAGAATAGATATAAGAAAAAGTGAGGCTATAACTCCACGAAGTCAATACCGGAAATTTTGATAAGTCCAAGTTGTAGGAAGCCGATGATGCTCCGAGGAATCTCGGAAATTCCTCCGTCTTTAGACACTTCTCGGTTTCTGTTAGATTTCTTTTTTCTATATTTTCTTTTGCTTTTTTTGTTTTGCTCTATGTTGTAATGAAACTATGGATGTTGTGATCATTTATTGTTGCTCGGTATCTCCTTCTGCGTTCTTTTGGCCTTGATCTTGGTAGTGTCACATTTGATGGCATCTGTATTGGTTCGACTTCCTGTCCGCTATCCTTTTAGGTTGCATTTAGTGAAACCAGCTCTTTACTTGGCAGCTTGTTTCTGGAGGCGGTTTTGTAGTAAGTCGGAATTTGTATTGGTTTTATATTACGATGACATCTTGAAAATTCGAAAGTGTAGTTGTTTCTGATGAGATGAGGAACGAGAAGTTGTTATACTTCTATCATTTCATTGAAGATGATCGTAATTGCTCAAATTTCCATCATCAAAACTCAATGATCCACCATCAGTCATTCTGAGCCATTATCATCGTATTGAAGCCCTGGATTGGGTTAAAGCGCAACGAAATGCTTTCCGAGCTTATCAATGATTCAGATGAGACCATATATGTAGATAATATGTCTTGTAATATGTAGTAGCCTAACTCTTCTGTATTCGTGATTGACAAGTGTTCTTGGTTTTGAGTTAAATTTAGTGATCCTTTTCAACAAGGTCTAAAGCTTCTTATGTTCCACCTAAGTATTTGTTTGATTGCATTTTTTCTTTCTCCAGAAGATTTCATATTTGAACTTTTTTAATTGTGCACTGGGTACTACTTAGAAAGTTTACTCTATTAATTGCTTGGTTACAAAATGTTTGCTAATACTGCTTCTGTGGTTATGTCAGGTTGACAATTTGCAAACATGCTGGAGGCTTCTGCCAGGAGGAATTTGTTGTTTCAACTCTCACTTGCATATTTCATCTTCTTGAGCATTTTGGAGAACAGCAGTGCAGGGATAACAAGTTCTTTTATTCGATCTGAATGGCCATCTGTGGACGTTCCTCTTGACAATGAAGTATTTGCTGTTCCAAAGGGTTATAATGCTCCACAACAAGTAAACCATATGCTTCTGAATAAGTAGCTTCTTGAATCATGTTTGGAGGTTCATATTTCATTTTGAATGTTAGATTGAACTCCGTTTCATCCTAAAATGACTAGTCATTTAACTTTTTCTAACTCAAGATTCCCCTTCACGCTCAGACTTGCACATAATAGGCCTAAGACATAGGCATAAACTCCCAACGTGGCAACAAAACACACAACCTCCACCTAGCAGAGCATTGGGCCTCCACCCATGCACATGCTACTCTGATACTATTGTTAGATTGAGTCGTATTTCATATTGAAATCACTAGCTACTTAGGAAGTCTATTGCCTAATCTTATTGCCTAATACTATTTTTTAACACTTTTTCAATGTAGGACTTTTTCCTACTCAACAGATCTCATATACTAAAATGAGTAGATGAACTACCTCAACCATCACAGTTTGTTGAAACCCAATACATATGGTGTACCGCTCAATACACCTGATTTGGATCTTCCTAGCTTTGTGAATAATGAATATAGTGTAACTACCTGATCCGGCTAGCTTCCTAGCTAGCCAAAGGAATTGGTCTAAGTCCTGTTTTAGAACAAAAATAAGAGAATAATGAAGTATAATGTAACTACAACTGGCTGTTGAAAGAAGCCACTTGCCTTCTGCTTTAATTCACCACCTTGTCTTCTAGGATGTGAACTAGTTTAGATGGAACTTAAACTTGAGTGGGTGCTTCTTTGTAGTTAATTATCCAGAAACCATGTCAAAGTTGTTGATCGATTCCTTGAAGCCAGAATCATGGGTCAATTTTGGTTTCAACTATGAACCTGCTATTGTGTTGCAAAAATTTGTACACATTGCATGGGTTTTTCTTATCTTTCATTTGGGTATTAGTTTCACAAGACCATGGGGTGCTGCATTTGGGTTGCTTTGGGTTTCTTTAGAAAGTTGAGGAGATTTTGCTGACATATTATTCTGCAATGTTTTGAACATGCTTATCAGAAGGATATTGGTTTAATTAACTTTTCTGTTCACTTTTTTTTTTATGCTTATCTCAATGTTACTTTTGAAATACCAGATCTGAAACTGTATATCATGACTAGCTTAAATAATGGTTTAGGTAAGCATCACCCAAGGTGACTATGATGGAAAAGCTATTATTGTGTCATGGGTGACTATGTCTGAACCTGGCCGAAGTGAAGTTCTATATGGCTTATCAGATCACCAATATGATCATAAAGCCGAAGGACATTTCACAAACTATACATTTTATGGCTACAAGTCCGGTTACATCCATCATGCCCTTATTGACGGCCTTGAGGTAAATAATTATTTCTATTCTTATTATTTGTTATTATCAATTCTGTGGTGCTGAAGTAATTATTACAGAGATTGATATTTTTTTTACATTCTAAAAAATGACATTGTGATTATGTCATTGATTGAACATTTATCTCAAATGGCCATGTGGAAGGTTTCCTAATATGAAGTCTTGGTTAAGTCTAAGGGGCATCTTAGGTGTCTGTGTCGTAAATATTGAAAAAGGGTCTCTAGAGTTGGTTTTGTTTGAGGAATTTGTACTTTTATCAACTTGTAATGATGATTTTTATTTTTTTTGCTTGTAAATTTTTGTAGTTAAACCACATATTATGGGGTGTATTAAAAATCTGAGAAGATCATGTAAATAAGAGAAATTACTCTCATTATTCACAAAATTCTCTTTTCTTTTTTGTACTCTTGGTTTAAAACTTGTGCTGCGTTTGATTTGTCCTCACTTTTTTTTTCTTTTTTTCTATGAACCTTTTAGTGTCTGTTTTGAGTGTTTTATTGATTAACAAGAGTCAAATCCCTAAAGGAAAGGAATAAAAGAAAGAGAAAATAAAAGATTATTAAGTATAAAAAGGGGCTTTTGGATCAGTTTACTGAATTGGTCGAAGTTCGGGACATGGGTGATATGCAATTAATTTTGGTGCAAATGTCCATGTAACTGAATGTCCTTCTCTGGTATCATCGCAAACAGTATGTGTTTAAAGAGAAAATAGTACAAAAAGGGGCTTCTGGAACCGTGACTGAATTGGCTGAGTGTGGCACATGGGTGATATGCAATTAATCTGCTATATTGAGTAACCGAAAAAATTTCTGTTCAAATCTTCATGTCACTGAACGTCCATCTCTAGTATCTTCACAAACTGTATGTGTTTCAAAATGAATGGGCAACAATAATTTCTTTTTTTTCCACAACTGCAGAAGTATTCTGGATTTTTCTTTGGATAACATCACATGCTTTTGAATTTTTGTGAAACCTGACATTGCCTTTTGTCTCTTATCTCTAGTACAAGACAAAGTACTACTATAAAATTGGAGAGGGTGATTCTGCACGAAAATTTTGGTTTGAAACACCTCCAGAGATCAGTCCTGATGCTGCTTATACCTTTGGGATTATAGGTAAACTTTTTGTGCATACTTGAATGGAGTCAGGATTATTTGTTTTGCTTCTAGCCTTTTTCTTTTTCTGTGTAGAAAATTTATGTAGTCCAAATCTGCAATTGTATTACCTTCAGGTGACTTGGGTCAAACGTATAATTCTCTTTCAACTCTTGACCATTACATGCAAAGTCATGGACAAACTGTGTTATTTGTTGGAGATCTCTCTTATGCTGATAGATACACTCATGAAAATGGTATCCGCTGGGATTCATGGGGCCGCTTTGTTGAAAAGAATGCTGCATATCAGCCATGGATTTGGACTGCAGGCAATCATGAAATAGAATATATGCCTAATGTGGTATAGTTTCTTCTTACTTTTCTGGATAAGAAGCAAGTTGATGATGCTACTCTTGTATATGTGTTTTATGTGTCCTTTTTCTTGGACAGTAGTAATTGTCCATTTGTTTTTTTATCTTTTTTCTTTTTCTTTGCTGTATCTACAATTTTCTAGAAAGATGGACCTGCATATTGTCCAGTTGGCAATCCATTGGTTTTGGTGCTTTCCTTACAGATCAACAACTCTGAATTTATCTTGCTATCTTAACCGTGTTTTAATAATTGTGCTCCTATGACATTTTTTAGCTTTATTATTTCATCTGAAGCTCATAACTAGCTTTTCCGTAACTTGCTGATGTCTTCAGATGGGAAACTTTTACTTATTTTTGCTATGTTTGATCACTTTCTCCAATAATGTTCTATCCATTCTACCACTGTTTCCTTCTTTTATGCTATGTTACTTGAGAGTAATACTGTACACTTACATTCTAATGTTCTTCTTGTGTCTATGGATAAGGGGGAAGTTATTCCATTCAAATCTTATTTGCATAGATACGCAACACCTCATTTGGCTTGTAAAAGCAGCAGTCCTCTCTGGTATGCAGTCAGGCGGGGATCTGCTCATATAATAGTGCTATCCAGTTATTCTTCATTTGGTAAACCTTCTATTCTTATCTGAAATTTGTGTATCTCCTTATGTAATGGTGCTATCCAGTTATTCTTCAGTTGATAAGCCTTCTATTCTTATCTCAAATTTCCATGACATATGCATCTGGATGCTTAATAGTCTGACTTCTTAGTTTCTACTTATGTTTTGTTGTTTCAGGATCTCTTCATTGTCTTCGTTATACAGCTGAGTCTTGTTTATGCTTTTATGAATAGCAGTTGCTAAACTCTTGATACTGTCTAAAATTAAGACGGATGTTTTATTTACAAGGCTATATGAAGAATACTAAAGAGATAATATTAATTAGAATGCTACCATAAATGAAAAAAACAACACTTTTTGCTAGTACAAGAATTATTTGTTAGTGGCAGGCAATATGCAACAGTTCATGTAAGGTGGCCGTTCAAGATTAAGCAATTTTAGAGTAGGATCCATCCATAATTGAGGTCATTCTAGTGCTTTATGAATATTTCATGCATGGGGCCAGCATCAGAAACCTTGGGTGTATTTACCCTTATCAGAGCCTTTAATTGATAAAACTCAGTTAGGAAACTCCTTACTCATGACTTTATATGGTTATGTGAACATTTACTGATTGCATCTCAAGCTCTCCTGTGGCATAAAACGTTGGTTGTATTATTTGTTTGAGAAGCGTGTAGTACTTGAGTCCAACCTGAACAGGTTCTGCTGGAGGTTGAATTATCCGTAGAGAATTTCAGTGGAGTGTATTAAGTAATTATATCACTTGAGATGGTCCTTGGAGAAGTTGATCTGGTCGAGACACCTGTTTCCTCATATATTAGGGAAAGATTGATGAGCTATGGCCGCATTTACTGCAAGGATTATATAAACACATAGGTTGAACTGATCATGATGTGGGTCTAGAGAACTAAAATCATGCTGGCACCCCATATAACAGTCAAGAAATACCTCTGATCCTGTTAAGAAGAAACAACAGTAAAAATGATGAATGAGCCTGTACTAAAACTATAACTGCCAAATTTTCTAAATGCTGATAGTCATAAGATGCTTATTTTGGTCATAGTTTCTTGAGTTTTACTTTATTTCTGACATTATGTAATCTATTATATTCATAAGTGAACGAATAATGAGGTTGGTTGTCATGTATATTTTTGGCTAAAGGGTTTGGAATAATTTTGCCAGTAAAATATTCTCCTCAATGGGTATGGCTGTACAAAGAACTGGAGCGAGTGGATAGAGAAAAGACACCTTGGCTTATTGTTCTCATGCATGCCCCGTTATACAATAGTAATGAAGCACATTACATGGAGGGTGAAAGCATGCGTGTTGCTTTTGAGAGTTTGTTTGTTCACTACAAAGTTGATCTGATCTTTGCTGGCCATGTGCATGCATATGAGAGATCGGTATGAGTGTTCTATTCTCTGGTTCAAAAGCCTGTGCGTTATAATTTGTTTATATTGACTATTTTATGGTCATTACTGGTAAACATTAAATGATCTTTGCAATGAAAAGAAATGAAAGAGATTGAACAATGTTATGCAGTATCGAATCTCCAATATACACTACAACATAACAAGTGGGGACCGTTATCCTGTACCCGACAAATCAGCTCCTGTGTACATCACTGTTGGTGATGGAGGAAACCAAGAAGGTTTGGCAGGAAAGTAAGTCTGCTTCAGGATTAATGTTTTTCACTCTGTTTAGGTTCACATTTTTGCCATCCACGTTGTCTTTGCTTGTTTTACCTGGTAGTACATTGTGTAGGTTTACTCAACCACAACCAGATTATTCCGCATTCAGGGAAGCTAGTTATGGTCATTCCACATTGGAGATAAAGAACAGGACGCATGCCTTCTATAGGTGGAACCGTAATGATGATGGGAAGGCTGTGGCAACAGACTCGGTTGTATTTCTTAATCAGTACTGGTGAGTACTGGATATGCTTATAAAATCTTGCTTAGTTTGATTGAACATGTTTGTTTACAAGGTTTATGACTTCTACTAAGATACTTTCAATGGAAAACTTTGGTGTTTTTGCATTGTAAACTAAAGACCCTATAAGTGGAGAAGAGCTCTAGAAATTCAACCTGGTTGAATTTTGGGTTCTTTACTATTACTTAATTGGAATCTGGAAGGCTCCTACATCTGTACAGAGAAGATTCCTCTTTTAATTTTGAGCCATATTAGTAGTTCTACCAAGAAATCAGATTTTAGCACCCCAAATTAAGGAGACATTAAGAATTTCCATATCTGAAGTAGAATAAAAATGAAACATAAGCTAAAGATACCGATGGTCTGAAAATAAACATCAAGAAAGATATCTTTGCATTGTTGTCCACTACCTCCAGCATGTCAATGCAGTGCTTCTATTTTTTAGTATGGGCTAATAATACGGTTATATTTTTGTTTTTTGCAGGGCAAGCAATCTCCGTAGAAGGAGATTGAAGAAGAATCATTCTACATCCAAAATTAGCGGCCTTGCTACGTACTGATGTGATAGTTTTTCATATTCTCTTAGATTAGCTTTGAGGACAAAGCAAAAATTTAGATGAAAAAATGTCCAGCGACATGACTGGGAGTTCTGGACAAACACTCAAGCCACAGTGGGTATGTGATTATTAGGACAGATTGTTGTTCAACATGGTCTAGATGATTGTATTTATTCTCGTTGATGCATGTTTAAGGGACATAAATAGTTGGTCATCTGTTTAGCTTGATATAGATTCTGAAGTGGCAGTATGATTTTTTGTATTTTCTATATTTTAGCATTTTTAGCTTGTAAGACCATTACCTTCTGTTTAGCTTGATATAGAAGATTCTGAAGTGGCAGTATGATTTTTTGTATTTTCTATATTTTAGCATTTTTAGCTTGTAAGACCATTTCCTTCTGTTTACAAATAGAGAAATATAACAAAAGTTGAGTTTTGAAACGTGCTGAAACAAAAATGAACGGAGAGAGGAAAACAGTTAAATCAGTTAAATCTTAAACACAACTTTTGCAGGTTTACTGTAAGCAGAACATTACTTGATTAAAAGAGCAGAAATTTGATACCCTGAACTTATGAGGGATGCCATGTTGCAAAAAGAGTGTTACTATGCAGAGAGAGAGAGAGAGAGAGAGAGAGAGAAGGTTGGAACATACACCTCACAGGCCTGAGCCTTGTCAAACACATCTGTGCTTTTCCAACTCCAAAAACTCACTTCCTTTTCCCTTTCGTCCAACTTGAACTCTGTTCTATCTAGAGTAAAATTTGGTTTTCTTGATATTGAGCAGACAAGGGAAGACATTGATGTGTCCATAATTACACCCTCTGGGCTTAGGATGATATGAGCTAATGAACCAACAGTCTAAGGAGGGACTTTTTTTTTCTGGGAAGCTTGCTTTAAGTGCTTCTAATTACACGATGACAAACTTCTTTTTGTCACGCAGTCGACCCAGATGGAGTTGCAAGAGAAAAAATTACAATTCAGAAAATGCAACATGATCCCCACAACCTGCCTGGATAAAGAGAGCATATTAAAAAAAAAAAAATACTATTATGATAATTTGTGCTCAACATTGTACAACAGTGAGAAGTGACAACTCTACTAAAAAGTCTCTAACTAGCTCAAAGACAATTAAAAGCCACTACACCACGGCACAACAAACATGTAGTAACCAAAAAAGTTTATTTTTTTCTCGTTAGCGGATTAGATATAGGAGGCATGATATAAAACAATAGCAGTCGTTTGGGACCAAAATGACAGCTTTCATCTTCAGCATTCAGGAATCCCGGTAAATTGGCTGCGGTGTCCACTTGAGATGCAAATTCAGTATTCCTGATTTGGCACCATCTAGAGGAAAAGAGTCCTTGTATTCACCCTCCAGTATAACCCTTGTGAGTGTGAGGATGCATCTACCAATGTAGTCCTGAAGCAATTGAAACAAGTACTCAGTACCATCATTTTATGCAATGGCCCCAAACCCATTCAAAAAGGGAAGAAAAAAACCCAAAGCCCCAAACCCATTGATGTCCTTACTTTAGTTCTGTTTAACTTGCCACACAGATCAAGCCAAATAACTAACTGATAGAAGAGACTTTTTACTGTACCTTCCCAAATGTATCATGATCATACACTTCCAAAATAAGCATGTCATGTAAACCATCTTCCACGACAAAGTCAAATGTCTGATTCCAGGCTGGATTCAGGCTATCATTCACAACCTGCAAATGCCACCAGTTCAGAAAATTCGAAAAACAAACTCAAAGATAAAAAAAAAAATGTGTGGGAATTTCTGATGCAAGCTACCCTTGTCTTATTTTTTGTTTCTGTTTTCTTCATTTGCAACACAACAAAAGGGTCAGCTTTCCCCATAACATCCATTGCAGGCAAATTTTCTGCTGATATGACTGTCACAGAAAGAACTCCTCTCACAATAACATCCCTCTTCTTGCTATTAGGTGTTCTATCAATTTCTGAAACCTCTAGTCCATCTGCACTTTTGATGACCTTCTCCAGGGAAGTCATAGAGAAGTTTGGGTTGGCAAATGGGTTCAAAATTTCATTCTCCATCCCGTAAGGAATGTAAAGGAGTTCCAGGTGCACCTGAAAGCAAAAGGATGAAGTAACAGTTATTGGGCCAATCAACTTTCAGAGATATAGAATCACAGAAAGGAGTATCCAGAGTCCACATCAACATTCTTATAATGAACACTGTTTGAAAAATCAAATTATCAAATCATTCTTCAAACTTATGGAACTGCGATAACATTATGGGTTCTGTTGCAATATGCACTAGTTCTTCACCATTCTTTGAGAAAGTTTTCATGAAGAGACTGGAAAGTGTCTTCATAGAGAACTTTTCATTCCTTGCCCTTTTTCTTGAATGGTGAAGATTTTATATATATAAAAAAAAGGGGTCAAATACACACAGCAGATTGAAAAGGCCAAATCCCAAAGAAATTGAACTGGGAAGGAATCCCTTAATTTCTTTAACCTGGAAAATAGCCTACAACAAAAAGTTGATGGCCAGAGCCACCTCTAGCTAAAAAATCAGGTCAGGAATTGGCTGAAGAATGGGCTATGGAGCCCATTAAAGCCAACTGAAGATTCTTCATTCCTTAGCAAATCAATTATAATATCGCAGGGCTAAAAATGTTACACCAGTGTCATTATCTGAACATATCGTGATACCCATCTCTGAACAGGCCAGATGACTATAACAACTCTAGGGAGAGATCAAAGAGAGATATAAGAGCCTCTGCACATTTACTAGGTAATTCCCTGGTCAAGGATAGGTGACTTTCTGGAACCATGCTGTGTGAAGCTTCAATCTCTCATTTTGTCCTTCAATATAACCTTTTAACCTTTTAAGGGGTCTCCCCCCTTGACCCCAGGTACTACCATGGGTGCTTAGCTTCCTTTTCTAAACTTTAATCTGTATCCACAACTCCCCCAATCGCCCTCAAAAAGAAAAGAAAAAAAAAAGAAGAGAAAAATGCATTGGACAAACTCTATTCAAAGATGTGTCATCACTTGAACCAGGTTTAAGTCCCAATCTCCTCTAATCATATGTTGGATTAAGAAATAGTCCCTCACATAATGGAGTAAAACTCGACTCGGTCAACACCCTGCAAGGTGGTCGGGTCTGATTGAAGTGGGTCAATTTGGTTTGAACTGCTTTGAACTGGGTTATATTTATATTTTTAAGATACAAAAACATTTTTAAAAACTTAGATCAACGGAGATTTCTCCCTCCCTCCCTATCAGCCCTCTTCTTCCTCCTTTCCCCAGGTTTTGAAAGATGGCCGGGGGAGGGGGGGGCTGGGGCTGGAGCACCTCTCCCTTCTCCCCTTCCTTCTGCCAGCAGGGGGAGGGCCGAATGAGAGGGGAGAGCGTGAGCCCCCTCCCCTGTTCTGTGTTGCACAGGGAGAATTTCCCTGCCCGACAATTGACAAGTCACCTGGGCTGACTGGGATAGGTCAGCCAGTTCACTCGGCTTGGTCAACCAGGTATTGACCCACTTCCAGATCTCAGTCTATATTTGACCCTCAAAAAGGGGACTGTGTCTGGTTGAAGTACCAACATTAGCAACTAGAACAAATAAAAAGAACAATAAAAGCAAAGAACACAACTCTATTCTTACCTGACCCCGGTACTTATTATCTCTTTGGATTTCCAAATCCTTGACAAGGTTCAGCCATACATCTTTCACCTTGCCAGGCTGAAGCTCCTTTAGCCTCACTTGGGCACACCCAATGAGCTCAGAAGTCTGTAATCCTTCATCATCATAAATTTTAACTACCACATGTTGAGTTTCTGCATCTTCAACCACAAATTCGAAGTGCTCATTCCAAATTGGGTTCAACTGGTTGTTCTGCAAAAAACAGATAAATAATCTAAAACTAACAGGTATTAAGGACTTAAAGGAATTTTCTGTAATTAAAAAAGTATGGTGGGAACTTACTATGACTTTACTGGTCTTCATTCTATCACGTAAAGGTCGTACATATACTACTGCATAAGGATCAGACTTTCCAATAACATCTTTATTTGTCAAATCCTTTGCTTGCACAAGCTTGACTTCAAGTGTTCCAACAGGTTTGAGCTCCAGATCACTGAACAAGTTGGGTAAGTTGAAAATAATCTGGAAGAACCACCATAAAAACACTTTAAAACAAAGGACGACAAGCATATACCTATAGTCCCCAGGCAAGATGGGAACCACTTTCCGTACAGGCCAGATTAATGAATCTTCAATTGCATCTCGAATTGTTCCCTGCAGTAAAGAATCATCAGATCTCAATTAAACAAAACAATGCATGAAAGCAATCATAATATTAAGCAGACTAAATGAAAAGACATACATAGATCAGATGAAGCTTTTACACAAGCAGTTGTTGTGCAAAGTAAACTAATAAAGTGCAACTGGACACATGGAAACAACAAGGGATGCTCCTTCCAGTTTATAAGTTCATGATAGACAAAGACAGCCACAATCAAAAGAATTTAAAATTTTATTTGTCGTTGACTTGAATGCTTAGGTATCTTCATTGTTCCAAAATCCAAAGATAATATGTTTCTTTTTCTTGATGAGCAGCTTTACTTGTTTGAGATGGAACCCACATTTATTAATTCTTCTTTACAAACAATAATGATGACGGGAGGCAGTGAATCAAAAACCAAAGAAGTGTAGTTTTAACAAGAAAAGGGAATGGCCAATCACCTTAGCTAACAAAAGTGCATACAAACATTCTTTTCAAAAGTTTGGATTTACATAAATCAGTCAGTTCAGAATAATAATTATTATAATATGATCAGACCATTGTCCCAGGTCTGCCCACAAATAACAGCAGATACAGGAAAACAACAATGTTGGGATGCAAATCAAACCCATTAAAGTCCACTGCTAACTCTCAGTAATCTGGCACTGCAAAATCCAATAACATCCCAGAATTTCAGGAATAAACAGCTGATTCATGCTCAACCAATGACAAAAAAATAGTAAAAGTGTACCATTTCAAAAATAAAAAGTAAAGTGTATCTAATCGCTGAACTAGAAAAACTAGTTCATTCATGATAGGAGTCTCTGCCAAGTGAATGACACTAGATAGTGTGGCTCTAATGAGGTAGACGAACAGGCTTTGATCAATGGGACTAATAGGGGGCCAGGTCTATCGAGTAGCCTAGCACAGCAACAACCATTCTCTTTCTTTCATAAAGTTCTTATTAAGAAAGAAAGAAAGAAAGAATATAAGAGGATCCCCAAAGAGAAAAACTAGAAAGAGGAAAACAGAAATATACAATTGCCAGAGGGTCTGAGACGTCAACAATGAGACATTGCAGTTAAATTCCTTCTCTTGGAATTAAGAAACATTATAGAGGAGAAATAGATTAAAGATGGAGGGAGAGAAAAAAAACTCAAAGACTGAAAGCATCCACAAGGAAGACTTCAAAGCATGAAATTATCCACAATGTTGGCAGGTCATGTATTTGCTAGAGAACAACAAGGGAGCTGACAGATTGATGAACATTCTGCCGGTTGACTGGAAGCCGGTGATAGAGATGCTCAATTTGAAAAAGAAAAAGAAATGAATTGCCACCTTCCAATTTTCCTCTATAAAGTAAATGTGATCGTGAAGAATTCCAATGAACCCCACAAGAAGAAGATTTTAATTTGCATAACTGATATTGTCACTATATGAACTAGTGACCCAGGTTTTTGACCCCAACATGAGGTCCAAGCTCTAACATAGACCTGCAGGGCCATGACACCAGGCCTGCTGTACATGCAAAAGCCAGCCACCACAAGGGCTAGCCCTTGACCCCAGACAGCTATTACCTGTACTCAAGAGGACGCCACCAACTTCTAGAATAAGATAAGTCCATGCATGCATCAGAATATATACCCAAACTAGAAAAAGGGAGTTGCTTGAACCTCAAGAGCATCACTAATCCCAGGAATTGATGATATATCACCTCCAACGATCTTAAGTGTGAAGTCCAGTTTTTTCTGCATTTGAAACATCAGATTAGTAAAATAAAACTTGCCCTGCCAATTCATATGTTTCACCTGAACAAGGAATCTAAAACAAAAATATTGAACCTTTACCTTCTCTCTCAAAGAATAACACACAGCTCCAAAGCAGGGGAACTCTTCCACAAGGGGCTTAAAGATTAACCGGAAAACCCCGGTGAAGGCAATATTCTTGACCTAGATATGAAAATTAGAGGCCATCATCCAACAGTGACATGAGAGCAAAACACCAATATCTAATGCCATATGACTCAAAATCACCGCCTGATATCCAATAATGCTTTAAAAAGAAAGTACGATCCAACTCAGGCATCCATGGGTACATCATTGAGGTAAACCAAACCAATTTAACTGGTTGGAACAACCAAGATAACTCACTTCACTATTGTCATTAATTTTAATTAGTCCTCGGTTTGCAAGGTCAGCTGTGCACAATTTGGATCAGTTAGAACATTGGTTTTTAGGTTGAACCGGCCCACCTACAGTTCACAAATATTTTCAACAGGTTCGACTGGAACAGCTCTTACCAACTGCTTAAAATGTTGACCTTGTTTATTTTACAGACTATCCTAATTAAATAGAAATAGTCCCAAAAGAAGTTGGAGAACTACTGCAACATGACTTTTTTTAATTAAAAGAGACATTTGTTCATTAAGTTTTATAAAAGATGGGACACAAAAAGTTTT
Organism: Aristolochia californica; assembly: GCF_029961685.1. Taxonomy (NCBI): domain Eukaryota; kingdom Viridiplantae; phylum Streptophyta; class Magnoliopsida; order Piperales; family Aristolochiaceae; genus Aristolochia; species Aristolochia californica. Next base: position 32,170,561 of record NW_027182290.1, on the reverse strand, counting down.
GGTCTTTTGGACTTTTTGAATATAAATGGCTACAGCAGTAAATAAATGAATGTATAAAAGACTGTGGAAACACAAGCGCTCTTCGATAACATATGAGGCTGACAGACACATAAAGATAAGAAATAGACTTAAAGCTTCCTCCCTGATATCAAAAACTATTCTGGGCATAAAAAAATGCCTCAAATTTAATGTACAATTAGAAAATGACAAACAATTTTTTACAGATTTTAAAGAAGCCACTGATTGACATTGTCCATTCAAATATTTATTGGTAATTCTGTAACATTACAGAAACAACTTAATTATGAAGAATGAACAATATGATCACCTGAATAGGTAGATAAACAATAAGTTCACCTGTACAGGTAGAGCAACACCAAGTCTAGTTCGGATATCAAGAATGATGCTTGGATTCCCATCATACTGCAACTCCAACTCCATGGTGATCCCTTTCCCATCTTTACCATCTTCGAGAATTGCAATTCCTAAGGAGTACGCATGAGATGTCAAGATACACTTGAGTACATTTATGATTGCAATAATGTCAGGACTTTCAAACACATAAAACCATCTTCATTGATGCAGATGAGTAATCTCTGAATGAAAGTTCCAAATGAAGTATATGCAAATTACTCAAAGAATCCAACAGTTTCAATGAATGAGAGTTTTTAATCAATATAAGGAAATCAAAGCACATACGAAAGAATTCTCAAAAAATTTTAGACCACAAGAAGCAGGTCAATGTTGGTTACCAACTCCTAAGCAGTTCTTTCAACAACAGAAGATGGAACCTATCCTCTCTATTTTTCAGTTGAATAGATTTATCTTGTCCAATAATAAAAGAGCACATTATCTGCTACACGGATCTATGTAAGTCTGTGCCTACTTTTTCTATTTTCTCTCTGATTGAAGGTGGAGTGCAGCCCATTTCACTTGATTCATTTCGAGCTTTGCACACTCTTCAAGAACTAAATACATAGATGAATTACAAATTATGCTGAAAGGAGAAAAACAATTTTAAAATCATGAAGGACTTCTAAAATCCAATAAAATTTTCAGCTTGGAAGGTAAATCATGAATTCCGATAGCTAACAAACCTGTAAATTGTGGAGCAACAGTTCCAAGAGTTAATTTAGAGAACTTCAGAGAAGACAAAATTACTGGTCTATATTGCTCAAGAACAGGCTCCACAGAAGTTTTAATAAGTTCAGATGCTGCCTGCATCAAAATGTAGATAAACAACATAAAACACTCACACTGATGTCACAGTATTTTAGGCATCAATAATAGCAGCTAAAGGCAGTCTAAACAAGGAAGAATGAGAAGAACGAACAAGGTACCTCATTTACAAACGGCCAGATTTTAGTAAGTTCAGCATTAAGCCAATTCAACTGCAAAAGAAGAGTGAGTACTATCAATCCGTTCAAAAGAAGTTCACAGAAAATCATACGATAAACTAAATGGATCACAACATGCAAAACAAAAAAAAAAAGAGCTAACCAACCTTTTGGCGCTGTGAGAAGACAACCCAAGAAGGATAAAACTCCGGAGGAAGGATCTTCCTTGAGTCCTCTACTGTCATCCTTGCAAAAGCTGCAATAGTTGCGGCCTATAATTAGACATAGGTATTTCCGGTTAGTTAAAGCCTCTGAAAGCTTGATAGCTATCTGTTACACAAGTTTCGATATAATAGACAATGGTAAACACCAAAAAGGGTAACATGAATGTTTATCGATATGCAATTTAGAGCAGGCACAACAAAACTTTCTTAAGACCTCCAAATCGGGTAGGAAGTTCTAGCATTCATACTAAATGAACAAAAGCAAGTAAATATAACACTCGTTCAGCGGAGCAAATTGAAACGGGTGATGGTGGCACCACCTGATAATTGACAGACAAAAGAAATCCTCACCCGGATTCCGGGAAAGAAGATAATATACGCATCATTTCGTAAACAAGATCAAAGAAAATGAACATGTCATCTCATAAATATGAGCAAAGAAAGCAGGGAAAACCTTACAAGATCAGAACGGCGTTTGGATCGATAATTCTCCGAGTGAACAAAAGCAATCACGAGCCCCACCCCAAAGGCAAGTCCCATGATCAGACCCAGAAAGAAAGACATTTTCCTTCAGTTTCAAGATATGCCCACGAGATTTTCAAGGCGAACGAAGAAGCTGTGACAGAAAACGAGATTAATAAGTGGCTTCTTCCTTCCTTGTGGACTTCACCGAACCTGTCCGAAGAGTCGTACAGACGGGAAGAAGAATCCAAAACTTGTTTTTACAACGGTGATCAACCCAAAGGGGCCCACGAAGAAGGGATCAAACTATCGCCTGGAAGAGTTACGTGGGAGGTCGGCCGAAAAAGGTAATTCGATTGTAGCAGCAGGAGCGGATTCCAATGATTTGCAAGATCTCAACCGGCTATTTATTGTAGTGGTCGAAGCCGACGTCATTGATCAATGGAAGAGAATGCGGGAAAGAAGCGACGAAATGCGAATCGAAGCTTTTGAGTTGTCTTACCAGCTCTCTGGAATTATTCTTAATAGGGGATTCACTGTTTTGTTCCTTCGCGGGGAAGATGAAGCATCAAATTACGATGCCATTGCCAAATGAATCGCAACATGGTAGGTGTCTTAAGAGGTCTGCCGTCCACTCACGACAAGTAATGCCGAGGGCTGGCGTCTCCTACCCCCGTCGCGTATCTCAACGTATCGGAAATGATTACATCAGATAGTCGCCCGAAAATAACTAATTTTTTTTTCTCGAGTTCGAAATATGATACGTATATCATATCGGTGACACACCCCTGATGACCACCAGTGATTATCTCAACTCTGAGTAACGATTTTACGTTTGAACAGGAAAAGAAATGGAAATATGATCCACCAATTCATTACTCAAACCAATCAACTTAATGTAAGTTTTTGTTCACTAATTACAAGTCCCAACAATGCAAAAAAAATCATTTCGCATCTCCCCTTAAAGAGTCATGGATGCATGTAGCACAATTAATATGTGTTACATTTAGGTAGGGATGGCTTCGAACTGAACTGGTTCGCGATCAGCTCGGTAGATTTGGATCTCGAACAGAATTAACGAGCTAAGCTCGACCGAATCAAGGTTTGGCTCGAATGCTCGCGAGCCGGCTCGTTAACTAGCTGAGTCAAGATCGGGAACGAGAGCAGGAGCGAGAGCGAGGGGTGGGGGGGGGGGGGGGGGGGGGGGGGGGGGGGGGGGGGTGGGGGGATTCTTTCTCCCCTCCTCACCGCCGATTCCCTCCCGTCCGCCGTTGTCACTATCGACAGTTGCTCACCGCCAGCCTCTGTCGTCTTTGGTTCGATTTCTTCCTCCCCTCATTTGCCTTCGCCTCTGTTTCCTTCGCAACCGTCATCCCCGACGATAGGTCCTCGTCGGTCCCCCCGCAAGCGAAGATAATTTTGCACGTGCAAGATCATAAAGTGAAAAAAAAAATCTTAAACTCTCCTTCCTTATGGCTCTTGAAGAAATTGAAAATACATTTTAGTAGAAATAAGTTTCTAGGGGTTATTAGTGTCTCATGTTTTTTGTAAACATTTTTTTAATTAAAAATTCTTATTAAAAACATCATATAATTTTCTAAGTAAGATTTTCCTGCCAAGATGGGCTAGAAAATCGTATAGAAATTTTTTGAATAAGTATTTGACAGTTGATGTTGTAATACTTTTAACATGAGGCAATTTTCATAGTAATTTTGTGTTTGACATTTTATTTGATTAAAAATTTATTGATAAGTATAATAATATATTAGATTGATTATTAATTTTTATTTATTTCCCTAGAAGAGGCAATAAGAGGTCCATTTAACTTTCCTAAGAAAATTTTAAAATATTCCTTGTAATTTTCTAATAAGTCACTAATAGTAATAGGATTTTATTTAAAGGTTTTTTTTGGAAATATGTATCATAGAAAAAATATTTCTAGTTTTTCCTAGATTATAAATTTTCAACCCTAGGTACTAAGGAGTCATAGTAAATTTATGGACAGATTCAAAATTTTCAAAATAAGCTAGACAACATTTGGAGTAAAAAAGATTAATATTGGTGCGTTCTAATCCATTATTGAAATTCAATCCTTAACCTCCCCTATCATTTTTTTTTAAAATGTATGCATAATTTTATATATAATTTATTTGACATATATTTTATATAGAGTATTAAATGTAGCTTAAGCTCGAACTCGGCTAGAGCTCGAGCTTGAACTCGAACTCGGTTAAAATTATTAGGCTCGAGTTCGATTACAATTTTAGGCTCGAGGCTAGGGTCAGCTCAAGCTAGAGTTCGAAATATTTAAATCAAACTCAACTTGAACAAGGTTTAGACTCAGTTGGATTCGATGTCACCCTTATACCCAATTTTAAGTAGAGGTCATTCCCAATTTTATCTAAAATGTATTCATAATTATATATATAGTTTACTTGACATGTATTTTTTGAAAAATTTTAAATGTATGTTGGAACACGAACTCGAGACATGTATTTTTTGAAAAGTTTTAAATGAATGTTGAAGCTCAAGCTCTGCTCGAACTCAGTTAAAATTATTAGGCTCGAGTTCAATAACAATTTTAGGCTCGAACTAGAGTTCGAAATATTTAAATCAAGCTCAGCTTGAACATAGGCAAGTTTGGGCTTGGCTCGGCTCGATGCCACCCCTACATTTATGTCCTTCAAATATCAAGCTGCATTGCTTACTTTCTTAGAAATTTACCAAAATTATACTTTTAACTCTTAGAATATCGATAATTAATACTCCTGATTACATCTTGGATATACTTAGTTGTTTACTCTTTTGCTCTATACCTCCATAATTGAAAAAGGACAACAAAGAGTGTTATTCTTAAACCCATATATTTATAGTCTCCTCCACCCATTTTCAAAAGAGGGGTGGTAGTACCGGTTTTTCGATTTGTCAAGTTGACTCGAATTTTGGATTGGGGAGTCGAGTTATAGGGAAAGACTTGACTCTTCTATTTTGGGTCGAATCTCATTCAATTGGCCCCAAGTTTGATCAACTTTTCCTAAATTCAAAATTAAAACCCTCCAACAATAAATATAAATATATGCTATCGATTAAAAAACTTATAATTTTTCATCCCATCTTTCTTCATACTAATTTTTTTATAGTAGCCACCAAAAAATTAAATTGAGTAAAAAATCTTTGTAGTATTCTCCCAACAATCAAATTGAAAAAAAGATATTTATTTCCTTCATTAAAAGACTCCTTCTTGATCCATAATAAGTCACAACTTTGAAAAGAATACGCATAATCAAATATTACAAATTTAGACTAATATAACCTTATTTTAAAAAAAATCATAGAAGTTGAGAAGAAGAGAGTTTTAAAAATGAAGAAATGAAAAAATGACAAATAAAGAGAGAGAAACAGGAGAAAGAGGGAAAGAGAGAGATCAACGGAAATTTCCAACAAAAATGGAAAGATCTTTGAGGAGACTGCTTGTTCTAAGAGGGAAATTCACATAATATGTGATGGGTTTTATAGTTAAATTGTTAAATGAGTTGGGCTGATGGGTTTCTTCTAGGTTTTGTGTGGGTTCAGGTTAAATTCTGGGGAGAGGAGAGCGAAGAAACCAAGGGAGAGAAGGAAGAGGAAAATAAAGAAAAGTGTATAGACGAATTTGAGCCAAGAGAAAAATGCTTGAATGCACTACCCCAAGCATTGAGGCTATATTTATAGTTGTTTGAAGATGTTAACAATGATAACAATGCCTGTAGGGCTATATATTTCAAAAGGAAAAAGACATAAGAGGATTTTGCATAATTATAAATCTCTATCATATCTATGAAAGTTCTCCTTATTTATTAGTCATGCCACCCCTACACACATGGATATCTCTTAACACCCCTCAAACTAGTGTTTGTAACTTCACTTGAAAATAATCTTGGTCAAGAAACTTGTGTGCTTAAAATAGAAATTTTGATTGTCTTGATTTGACTCATCTTGTTCTTGTTCACATCTTGTTCTCATTTTGTCTTCCTCTTACTTGGATATTCTAGCCACATAAAAGTTGATTACTACAACAAGTGTAATTCTTGATTGTTGGTTACCTATGTCTTGTACTTCTTCTTCTACTTCTCCCCCTCAAGTTGGGGATCTCTTTGTTGTTTACCAAGAGACCCTACTTGCACAACATAATGGTGAGAGAAGAAAAAACACTCCTAGCCATACAACAAAGCCCTATACACAAGTCAAAATAGTCATAGTCTGAAACACACTCCACTAAATTTCCATGGGGAAAAAACAACCCAACTTTAGGGCACAACAAAGAGACTACTCACTTTTTAAGTGTAGCTCAAACACAAATCACCTCTTGGGTGAAGAATAAAAGACTTGACTCAAGCTTGATGTTGGGCACACTCCTAGACTTTTTAGGTAGTGGGTCTATAGGCATTGCTCTGAAGTGATTTTAACAAAATCAAATTGAAGAAAATACTTTGAGGAATTAAGCGCGTGAATAAAAAGATAGTAGCTTTCATACTTAAAAAAGGAGGCGTACAATGCAACTCTTCATACTTTTAAGTTTCAAGTAAGAAGGTTGCGTTTTTTAGAAAAAAAATATATGTATAAAAAGTGACCAGGTTTGACTCAAGAGGGAGATAAAAAAATAATTCCTCTATTAACATGATAATTGAGGAAACTAAAAAATATGTCTTCAATAATAAATTTTTGAGATAGAACATAATGATGAAATCTTTCTATACATAGACTTTTCATATAAGGCAATTATTTTTTTACACAACTTGACTAATTTTAAAAAAAAATATTCAAGAGATAATTCTACAATAAGGAAGATTTAGTAAACTTATTTGGAATCTAGAACTAGGAAACGAAAGCTTCAAAATAAAAATTTTAGTCTTTGTCAAAAAGGAAACTAAACTCATATAAGGAACAATTCTTTTAAGGAAACTAATATGATGTGATATAAAAAAGGAAAACAATTAATGAAGGAAAGATAATCAAGTTGGTAAAATAATGACTAGAATTTGAAAAAAAATAGGAAACTTAACCAACATTAGCAACTAAAAAAGTGAAGCAAAAAATTTAGCTTAAATTTACCAACATGATAATTGATTATTCTAATGTGGATATCTTTTTGTAGAAAAATCAGATTGAGAAACAATTTATTGGGATAAAAAGTAAACTCACATAGTTTTCTTTTGAGATATAATTATCAATACAAATCCTCACTAATATTGGTACAAACCATTCAAGAAGATGAGGCTATCTGCAGTTACACAAAACTTTTCTTCTGCTTGACCTTTGCTGCTTCAGATCTCAATTTATCTTTCTAGAAAAACTTGATTTCAATGATTAGTTTTATTTGGAAACTAGACTCAAAGATCTTTCCAATGGTATATAATTTACTATATGAAACATAAGGTAAGAGAGTGAAACATCCACTGAAAAACAAGAATTAAGAAACAAGACTAAAGGAAAAATGAGAAAATCATTTTTTTTTCTTCTTCTTGTTCCCTTTCTTCTCTACGTGCTTTTCCTTTTCCATGTCAGATCATTGCCTACTCTCATACCATGTTGATTTCTGGGGCCAACACATAAATACACAAAATCTCAAGGGAAGGAGAGAAGATACTCTAGCACTTAGGAGAAAGGAGAGAAGAAACCAAGGGAGAAAAGGAAGAGGAAAAGACAGAGGTGTATGGACGAATTTGAGCCAAAAGGAAAAAGCTTGAATGCTTTAACCCATGCCTTGATGCTATATTTATAGTTGTGTGAATGTGTTTACAATGACTACAATGCCCTTAGGTCTACATGCTTCAAAAGGAAAAAAACATAAGTGAACTCATACTAGCTTGCATAATTACAATTCTATGTCATCTCTATAAAAGTTATTTTTATTCACTAGTCATGCCAGCCCTACACCGTGGGTGCCTCTTAACAGGGTATGTGTTGTAATTGAACTTATGTGGTTCTAATTTATAAATCTCATTTGGCTTTACATAGTGGATCCTTTAACTCCAAGGCAGGAGATTCTTGTGATTGGAGTAGCAATAAAAAATAGTGATTGTGAACCACTATAAATCTTGGTATTATGGATGGAATTGCTGAGTTATTTTAAAAATCATAATTTTTGTGTAAGCCTAATCACCCCCCTTAGGTTTACTTGAACTAACCCTTTTCATGAAGAACGATTTCTAATCCAGTCCTTCAAATCAAAACAATTCATATAGAGTTAGTTTGACTCGCACAACATGATTATATTCATGAAACGTATGCAAGCGGTAGACATGGCTGAAAGTATGCAAAATCATCACCTAGAATGGAACAAAACATGTATTCAATTGACTTTGTGCAAGCTTGAGTTAACTTATAGATAAATCTAATTAGATCAAATAAAAAAAATCAAGTCGAATAGATTTTTTAAGGAGGTTATTCTTCAAACCTAGAGATTGACCTTAGGGTTCCCGATATTGAGTGAAACCCTTTTGCCTGAACCTCCAATAAACCTTCCCTTTGACAAATTTAGGAAGAAAAAAATGTGTCAATTGAATGGCAAAGCACAATTCCTAAAGCGAATTAAGAAAGCCAATAAAGTTCACTCTAATGGACGATTTTCTTTCACGGAGCATGATTGCAATGGAATATTTTGATTACAACTATGGATTCCATATAAGTTTTGATCATCCTACTTTGATACCATTATAAAATAATCAAATGATTGAATAATAAATGATAGAAACACAAACGATTTACATGGTTCAAAAACTCCCTACATCCTCGGTAAGAACTATCTAAAACAAGTAATTTGTTATGTTTAAGTGTTCACTTTATAGTTCTTTAGTCGCACATTGATGATCGATGGTTTGCAGTTGATCTTTATTTCATATTCAATGAAATCATTATTTTTTTATATAGTGATTTCCTCCATGTTTACCTCTATTTTTAGGGTTGTATTTTTCTATGTTGGAGACAGCGTGTCTTCCACCAACGGGTTGACATACACCAGACTATAAGCCATAGCTTTTGAGTTTAGATACGCATTTAAGACCCGAATATTTAGAAAATCTACTAAGAATGGTTACATCTAAGAACGACAATAATCTTTTGAAGGATCAAAAACCTTTTTATCCAAATTCGGCCAATCAAGTCCAAATTAATGATCAAAACCTAACTTTTCTACAGATTTAGCATCCACTAAACACGTTGTAGAATCGGTCAGAATCACCCAAATTATAGAGTTTCTTCAAAACTTCGATTATGTCAGCTCAACCTGATCCATAGTTGGACTAGGGAGGATTCAATCAAAACAGGAAGGGCATGTCCCACCCCCCAACCCAATGTGCCCCTACTTGGTGGATTACTTGCTACATGATGATTCAACAACAACCCAAGAGTCCCAATACCTGTCGTTTTTTTTTTGTGTTTGCACCTCCATGCTGAGCGTTTAATATTTAAAATTATATATTGATGAAAATAACTGTTAGGAATTAGACACCCTAATTCCAAACTAACGAGAGTAATAATAATAAACACAGAAGGAAGAAAAAATAAATATGAAAAACAACAAGAATTATACAGGTTTGCCTCAAGGTGAGACTACGTCTTGTCTTCCTCTACTGCATGAATCCACTATAAAGATGAAATAGTTTATAAGAGAAATCAGACACACTTATAGGTGTTTTCGCTAACCTCTCTCGGGATACAACTTCAACTCCTTCTCGGTGATGATCAAACCCTAATAACGGCGCTCCTCAATTATAAAGAGAAAATTAGGGTGTACAGACTCAGCGTAGGAAATTGATTAGGCTCCACAACATAACCATAGCTTTGAATCTACTTTCCAACTCAAAAATAATTTTGGCAATCAGAGCTTTCTACAAAGAGAAATCGATATTTAAAGCAGCAAAGGTCAAACTAAAAGAGAGGTTCAAGAAGCTGCAAAAAAAATTCAACTTTCGAGCCGTTTTATGTGAATTTGAGTGATAAAATAAGTTGTACCGTGCCCAATGAAACTCTATCAAAACCAATATAAAGAACAAGTGCATTGAAATTATGAGGATAATGTTGACACAGTGACGAATGCTATTATCAATGATCCAACTTTTTTAAGCAAGACTTACTACCTTCAACTCATTCATTTGAGTAGCCAAAGTAGAAGTATTCAAACAATCTCGATCTTCTTAATATAAGTCATAACAATTTTTGGCCATGCGACCATATCTCCCACATATTTGACATTGTTTGCTCAACTACGACCTCTCTCATTTTGACCATCACCACATGTGCCATGACTGCTACTATTTTTGGCATTTGCTACCTTTGCCTTCCCCCGTAACCCAACCTGCGCCTATTTAAAATCCAATTGGCAAGCCATGGGTCAGAAAAACCATGGTATCCCTTGAGAAATTGGGAATTAAAAGTATACACGCATGCACCGTATAAAAGCTGGAAATTTACTCAGTGACCAGGTCATCTTTTACCCTATTCAAATTCAGACGTCGCGCTTTATAGGCAAGCCAGCAGTGTCGTATCTGTTTTCTTTTCAAAGCCTGCATAAACATAAATTCGCCACCTCATACACAGATCCCCCATTCCCCTCCCCAAACAGGTTTTTTCTGCTATAAAAGAGTGCCCAATTCTCCCCTCATACTCGTACCATCAAATGCATTCCTCCTGTGCTGTCTTGGAGATAGAGAACAAGTTGTGGCATCAAATTTGAGAAGAGCGGGGAGGCTTAGGCAAAGGAGTTCAGTTGGCCTAAGCCTCGACGCGTCTTCTCAGTTTTGGTGCTCCAAGTTTACACGCAAATATTTCTCTGATGGGGACGATGATTGAATCAGGTTTATGGCACAAAACACTCAACTCCAGGTTTGCTTCTTCCCATTAACGTATTTGCTTTTCCCGTTTCTGTGGTGGATCTTTAGATTATTATTCCGTACTGCATTATTGAAGAAGTTTGTGCTAGAGCCTGCAGGCGATCGAAGAGTTTCTTCAAGTTGGAACTGCAGAGGAACTCAATCAGTTTGCAGCTTGTTCGAGTCCTTCAGAACTCTAATCTACCTGTTGGTTTAATGTACTAAAAAAGTGGGAATAGCCTGTAGTGATGTTCCTAATACCTGGATCATTTCTTCTGGGTCAAATCTTTTTGTCTGAGATAGTATGGGCAAATGGATATTTGATTACTGCAAGTTTGCAATTTGTAAGAATTTACAGTCTTCAGAATTCCGATTTACCTTTGCTTTTTATTTTCTTTTGTTCTTGATCTCTTCGTTAAATTGATCCTTCAAAGCAGGAGTGTCTACACGAACCAACGGATTCTTCCTGGCCAACAAAAAATAAAATAAAATTCCAAATTCATTATATCTTTGGCTGTTCAGAACTCAAAATGAGAGAGCAGTCTTTTTCAATCTAAACTAATGAAAATACCATTTTTATTTATTTCTTTTACCTATCAATTGAAATGATAAAAGTACTCTTTGGGTTATTTAAAATGACATTTTAACCTACTTTTCGACATAAAAACAAAATATTAACCTTTAAATTTTATAATTAAATTAAAATATCCTTTAACAAAATTAAAAATATAATAAATATTATATATGTATTGAAATTTTTAATATAAAATTTTAAGAAGTAATATTAAGTTACTCAATGAGATAATGGTATAAAATTAAAGATAATAATTTTTAAATATTAAATAAAAAATGTGATAAAATATCAAAATAATTAATATTGATAAATTAATTAATTAATTATAATTCGAAACAATAAATAGCATGAAAAATAAATTGACCAGTATACCAATAGTTTTATAACTTTAAAAATACTAAAAAATTAAATGCATTACATAAGCAGTAACACAAAAATAAATAATCCATAAACATAACTATAGTAAATTTATGATTATAAAAATAAATAATTTATGTAACTATAAAATTAAGTACTTTATTTTTTTTAAAATCAAGTTTTAATTTATGTACATAATTTATATAACTAATAATTTTGGAATAGGATGGATTCCATCTAAATCCTCACTCTTACTAGGGTAAAGGGTATATTTATAAGATTGATACTTTTATCCTCTATAAATAAAGTTTAAGGGGGAGGGTTTGGATGAGTTCCATAACCCTAATTCTCCCCCACTCGTCTTCTCCTATCTCTCTCTGTCATATTCTCTCCTTCCTCCTCTCTTCTTCTCCTTCTTTCTACTCTTCATTCTCTCAACCTTGAAGACTTGCTAGTAATGGAATCCTAAAAACAATATGATATCAGAGCCACATTTTTAGGACTCCATCTAAATCTCATTCTTGTGTTCGGTGGATTACTTGCTGCCATGATGAATCAACAACAGCCCAAGAGTCCCAGTACCCGTTGTTTTCTTGGTGTTTGCACATCCATACTGAGCATTTAATAGTTAAAAATATATATTGAAGGAAATAATTTCGAGTCTACTTTCCAACTCAAAAATAATTTTGGCAATCGAAGTTTTCTACAAAAATAAATCGATGTTTGAAGCAGAAAAGGCCAGACTATAAGAGAGGTTCAAGCAACTGCAGAAAACTTCATCTTTTGAGCCATTTTATGCCATCAAGAACAAGACTACATCCCAAGAGTCGTTTTATGCCAATTTGAGTGAGAGAATAGGTTGCACCGTGCCAATCCGATTTCCCTTTGCTTTTGTTTTCTTTTGTTCTTGATCTCTTCTTTAAATTGATTCGAGTGGTCACAATTTTGCTCGATCCCTCAAAGCAGGAGTGTCACACAAACCAAGGGATTCTTCCAATTTCCAAGTTCCATGTTCAGAATATAAAATGAGAAAGTTGTCTTTTTAATCTATTTTTTTAAAATATTAACTTGTATATCATATTTCTTTCCGTGCTACTAGCAATGTAATAAAAACTAATGAAAATACCCTCATTTTTACCTATCATATGAAATGATAAAAATACTCTTTAGGTTATTTAATATGACGACTTTAGCCTTTGACCTATAATTTTTACAAACGTGTTAAAGGAAAACTAATAAACTTAGTAATATTAAGTCACTAAATGAGATATTATATAAAATTAAAACCAATAATATTAAAATATTAAATAATAAAAGTGTGATAACATATCAAGTAAGTAAACACCTACGCAATACTTATTCTCCTCGATATGAAAGCAAAGGTGTTGCTCCATTTTTCTTTGTTCATACTGATGTGTGGGGACCCATAAACATCTCTAACGTTTCCCATTCCAAGTACTTTGTTAATTTGTTCATGATTTCTCTCGGGTTACATGGTTGTTTTTTGTTAAAAGAAAGATCGAAGGTCTTACCCCTCTTTAAGTCTTATTGTGCCATGATGTCTACTCAGTTTAACATTACCTTGAAAATCATTCGATCAGATAATGCCAATGAATATCTGTCAGTAGACTTCCAATCATTTCACAGCAATAAAGGCATCTTTCACTAAATAGTGTGCCTAAAAGAAAAAATAGACACCTTGAGGTTGCATGTGCTCTACTATTTCATATGCATGTGCAATATTTCGACTGGTCATATGCCATCCTTACAACCTGTTATCTTAGTAACAGGTTACCTTCTTTGGTGTTTGGTAATAAGATACCATACTCTCACCTCTTTCCCTGTGATGAGCTTTTTTTTTTTTTTCTTTTGAGAGTTTTTAGGTGTACCTATTTTGTTCATGTTACCACCCATATTACTAAATTGGATCCCATGGTACTTAAATGTAATTTTTTGGCTTCTCTCGTACTCAGAAAGAATATGTGTGTTACATTCCTTCGGTCAAGAAGTTGTTTGTCTCTAGTGATGTAACACTCTTCGAACAACCCTTCTATTCCTCCACCAGTGCCCCACCTGGTTTTTCTGTAGCTAATGAGTTTCCTAAGCCTATTGTTCGGATTGATTACTCACGATTGTGATGATATACTTACTTTGCCTCCTAAATCATTGGTCGACACTACACATGTGGAGTCATTAGACCCCTATTAGGTAAGTTCTCCATCTTCACCTCCTGTTTTTGGACCTTCATTTGATACCCACCAATTGCTCTTCGGAAAGAGCCTAGGGCATGCACATGAGCATCTACCTCTCACCCATTTTCCAATTCTTTATCTACCCATCGATGATCCCAGACTTACTGTCTATTTCTTGCCTAGATCTCTTTGTTGTTATTCCTTAGTCTTATCAGGGGGGCCTACAACATCTAGGATAGAAACCAGCAATGGATAAAGAGATGACAACCCTTTATGAGAATTAGACGTGGTGACTTATTCCTCTACCATCTGGAAAAAAATCTATGGGCTGTAAATGGGTATTCACTGTAAAACAAAATTTGGATAGTTATGTGGCCCTCCTTAAAGCCCGACTAATGGTGAAAGACTATACTCAGTGTTATAGTATTGATGAGAAAACTTTTTCTCTTGTCGCCAAGATTAACTCGATATGTTTATTATTATCTCTTGTTTCTAACTCGCATTGGCCTATTTTTTAGCTAGATATGAAGAATGTCTTCCTCAATGGTGAAATTAAGGAGAAAATTAATATGCAGCAACCACTTGGATATGTGGTTGAGAGGCAGTTGGTTTGCAACCTTAAAAAATCATTATATGGTATAAAGCAAACTTTGTGGGCCTGGTTTGACAAGTTAAGTCAAAATATGCTTTGATTCAGGTTCTCACAGTGCTCTGTAGACCATTCTATATTTGTCAAGCATACCGAGAAAGGTGTGGTACTACTTGTTGTGTATGTGGATGATATTCTTTTGATAAGAAGTGATACTAATAGCATTAGTCAAGTCAAACAGAAGATATGCAATGAATTAAAGACAAAGGACTTGGGACTCCTTAAGTACTTTCTTGGTATATTGAGGTTATTCAGTCTAGACATGGTATTATCTTTTCATAGAGAAAATATGTTCTTGATTTGCTTAAGAAAAATGAGTGGTGGGAAGTCGTTTTGCTGACACCCCTATGAAGACAAATACTAAATTATGTGCTGGCTCTGGAGATGAAGCTGATATGGGCAAGTACCACATACTAGTTGGAAAACTTATTTATCTCACTATGACTAGATGAAATATTTCTTTTGCAATTAGTGTGGTCAATCAATATATGCATAAACCTCAGATGTTTCATTAGCAGGCATTGGAGAGGATTCTCAGGTACTTGAAAAAGGCACCAGGACAAGGGCTTCTATATAAGTGTCATGGTCATTTCAAGGTCGAAAGTTTTGTCGATGTAGATTGGGTTGGATCACCAGGCGATAAAAAATCTACTTCAAGATATTGTACTCTATTTGGAGGTAATCTTGTTACATGGAGGAGTAAAAAACAAAATATCGTTGCAAGGTCCAGTGCAGAAGCAGAATACAGAGTTAAGACACATGCAGTAAGTGAGATTCTATAGATTAAATCTCTTCTAGCACAGTTGAGATTCCACAAAGAAGGCTCGATGGAACTTTATTGTGACAGTCAAGTATGATCCAAATTGCTTCCAACCCATTCTTCCATGAGAGAACTAAGCATATCGAGGTGAATTGCCATTTTGTGAGAGAAGTTGCAAGCACAGATCATAAGTCTTTGTTGATTTTCAAGAATCCATGGATTTAGCTCATGGAGAAAAAGGGAGAGAGACCCTTCGGAGAAAACCAGAGGAAGAAGAGGTTATGGACTTGATGATCCTAACCCTCCCCCTGAAGCTCTATTTATATATTAATGAAACAAATATATTACAATAATACCCCTTAACTTAGGGTTTAGGGTTTTAACCCTGGAACTTTAATTTAATTACAACAATGCCATCTCTATGAGATGACTCTTTATTTACCATCCTGCCATCATTGTATGTGGGCCTATGGGCCTTCTCCTTGATTTGTGGGCCTTGAACCCGTCTTCTATATCTCTTGGATGCATGGGTTTTCCTTGGTCTTATGGGCTTGCGCCCATCTTCCACAACACTAGGATATGTGGGTATTCCTTGGTCGTGTGGGCTTGGGCCCTATCTTCCAACAGTCTTAAACATGTCTCAACTCATAGACAACTTGCTGATATTTTTAAAGAAGTCAATTAACTCCAGGTTTTCTCCACTACATCTACCAAGCTAGGGATATACTATCACCATCGGCTTGAGGGGGAGTGTTAGAAGATATAGACAAGTTTGAGTGTTATTGTTGTAATCATCTTATGATTTTTGTATCTTCCTCACTCCCACTAGGGTGAAGGGTATGCTTATAATATTGATACTTTTATTCTCTATAAATAAATCTTAAGGGGGAGGGTTTGGATGAGTTCCATAACCCTAATTCTTCCCCAGTCGTCCTCTCCTCTCTTTCTCAACCGTTCTCTGTCCTTCCTTCCTTCTCGCTTCTCCTCCTTTGTTCTTCTCCTTCTTCCATCTCCTCTTTGTTCTCTCAACCTTGAAGACCTGCTAGTAATGGAGTCCTAAAAACAACAAGTCGCACAACATGACTATATTCATGAAAGGTATGCAAACGGTAGACATGGCTGAAAGTATGCAAAGTCATCACCTGAAAGATTAAGTTAAGCTGATGATAAATCCAATTACGTCAAATAAAAATAATCAAGTTGAACAAAATTTTTAAGGAGGCTACTCTTCAAAACTTGGGATTGGCCTTAGGGTGCCCGATATTGTGTGAAACCCTTTCACCGGAACCTCCAATAAACCTTTCCTTTGACAATCCGATTTACCTTTGCTTTTGTTCTCTTTCGTTCTTGATCTCTTCGTTAAATTGATCCGAGTGGTCACGGTTTTGATCAATCCCTCAAAGCAGGAGTGTCACATAAACCAAGGGATTCTTCCAACTTCCAAGTTCCATGTTCAGAACATAAATTTAATCTATTTTTTATAATATTAATTTAAATATCATATTTTTTCCATGCTTCTTGCAATGTAATACAAACTAATGAAAATACCCTCTTTTTTACCTATCATATGAAATGATAAAAATACTCTTTAGGTTGCTTAAAATGACTACTTTAGTCTTTGACCTATTATTTTTACAAACATGTTAAAGGAAAACTAATAAACTTAGAAGTAATATTAAGTTACTGAATGAGATATTAGATAAAATTAAAACTAATAATTTAAAAATATTAACTAATAAAAACGTAATAAAATATCAAGTAAGTAAACACCAAGGCAATACTTATTCTCTACGATGTGAAAGCAAAGGTGTTGCTGCATTTTTCCCAGCTCATACTAATGTGTGGGGACCCATAAACATCTCTAATGTTTCATGTTCCAAATACTTTGTTAATTTGTTCATGATTTCTCTCGGGTTACATGGTTGTTCTTGTTAAAAGAAAGATCGAAGGTCTTACCCCTCTTTAACTCTTATTGTGCCATGGTGTCTACTCAGTTTAACACTACCTTGAAGATCCTTCGATCAGATAATGCCATTGAATATCTGTCAGCAGACTTCCAATCCTTTTGCAGCAATCAAGGCATCATTCACCAAACTTCATGTGTTTACACACTGCAACAAAATAGTGTGCCTGAAAGAAAAAATAGACACCTTGAGGTTGCCCAAGCTCTACTCTTTCATATGCATGTGCAACATTTCGGCTGGTCATATGCCATCCTTACAGCCTGTTATCTTATTAAAAGGTTATCTTCTTTGGTGCTTGGTAATAAGACACCATACTCTCATCTCTTTCCCCGTGATGAGCATTTTTTTCTCTTCCTTTGAGAGTTTTTGGGTGTACCTATTTTATTAATGTTACTACCCATATTACTAAATTGGATCGCATGGTACTTAAATGTATTTTTTTGGCTACTCTCATACTCAGAAAGAATACGTGTGTTACATTCCTTCTCTCAAGAAGTTGTTTTTCTCTAGTGATGTAACACTCTTTAAATAACACTTCTATTCCTCCACCGGTGCCCCACCTGGTTTTTCTGTAGCAAATGAGTTTCCTAAGCCTATTGTTCGGATTGATGACTCGACAGCTTATGGCCGTGATGATGTACCTACTTCGCCTCCTAAATCATTGGTCGACACTACACCTGTGGAGTCATCATACCCCTATGAGGTAAGTTCTCCATCCTCACCTCCTATTTTTTTACCTTCGTTTGATACCCAACCAATAGCTCTTCGGAAAGAGCCGAGGGCACCCACACGTCCATTTCCTAATTCTTTATCTACCCATCGATGATCCTGGTCTTCCTCTCTCCCACTAGGGTGAAGGGTATACTTATAATATTGATACTTTTATCCTCTATCAAGAAATCTTACGGGGGAGGGTTTGGATGAGTTCCATAACCCTAATTCTCCCTCACTCATCCTCTCCTCTCTCTCAGTCGTCCTCTCCTCTCTTTCTCAGCCGTCCTCTCTCCTTCCTTCTCGTTTCTCCTCCTTTCTTCTTCTCCTTCGTTCATCTCCTCTTCGTTCTCTCAACCTTGAAGACCTGCTAGTAATGGAGTCCTAAAAACACCAACTCGCACAACCTGATTATATTCATGAAAGGTATACAAATGGTAGACATGGTTAAAAGTGTGCATAGTCATCACCTGAAAGATTGAGTTAGCTTGATGATAAATCCAATTACACCAAATAAAAATAATCAAGTAGAATAAAATTTTTAAGGAGGCTATTCTTAAAACCTTGGGATTGACCTTAGGGTTCCCGATATTGTCTGAAACCCTTTCACATGAACCTCCAATAAATCTTCCCTTTGACAAATTTAGGAAGAAAATATGTGTCAATTGAATGACAAAGCATAACTTCTAAACCGAATATGAAACACCAATATGGTTCACTCTAATGGATGATTTTCATTCATGGGGCATGATCGCAAGGGAATATTCTAATTAAAATTATGGGTTGCATATAAATTTTGATCATCCTACTTTGATACCATTATAAAACATCAAATGATTGAATAATAAATAATAGAAACACAAGCGTGGTTCAAGAACTCCCTACATCCACGGTAAGAGTTATCTCAAACAAGTAATTTTCTACGTCTAAGTATTCAATTTATAGTTCTTTAGTTACACATTGATGATCGATGGTTTGTAGTTGATCTACACAATTTATTTCATATTCAATGAGACCATTAATTTTTGTATATTGTGATTTCCTCCATGTTTGCCTCTATTTTCGGGGTCGTATTTTTCTATGTTGGAGACAATTTGTCTTCCACTAACAGGTTGACATACACCAGACTATAACTCAGAGCTTTTGAGTTTAGATACGCATTGATGACCCGATTAATTAGAAAATTCAATTAAGAATAGTTACATCTAAGAACACCAATAATCTTGTGAAGAATAAAAAATATATTATCCAAATTCAGCCAATCAGGTCCAAACTAATGATCAAAACCTGACTTTTATACAAATTTAGCATCCACGAAACACGTGGAAGAATCGGTTAGAGTCACCCAAATTATAGAGTTACCATCAAAATACAAGAAATTTAATTCAACCCAAGCAACATCGAATATCTAGCAGGGTTTCTTGAAAACTCCGTTTATGTCAGTTCAACCCAATCCATAGTTGGACTAGGGAGGATCGGATGAGACTCACCAAAAACAGAAGAGGCAAATCTGACCCCCCTACCCAACCTGTCCCAATTAAAATCTAATTTGGCTTGAGACTGGGGGTCAGAAAAAACCATGGTATCCCTGTTAAGTTGGGGAGCCTAATTAACACCTTACGCCTTACAAGGATTGTTGTGTCGCAGATATATTGACAACTTTTTTTATTAAGGGTGGTTTGGGAATTTTACTCTTGTATTACGGTTGCCCTAGTGTTCTCTTTATATTTGAGGCGCTGCTATTAGGGTTCATAATCATCGAGGAGAATCATCAGTTGCGGCTGAGAAAAGTTAGAGAAGTGATTTCATATTCATAGTGAATTACTGCAGCGACGGAAGACAGGATGTAGTTTCACCTTGAGGAAAACCTGTATAAATCTTATGTCTTTCTTCGTGCTTGTTTTTTTCTTCTTCCGCGATTATTATTATTGTTCTCGCTAGTTTTGAATTAAGGCGTCTGATTCCTAACAATCCCTGGAAATAACGTATAGAGTAGGAATAATGAAAAGTTTCCATTTGCTCCTTGAGAAATGGGAATTAAATGTATACACGCATACACCGTATCAGAGCTGGAATTGTACTTAAAAGTTCAATGATAAAAACGGACCCGACCGGTCACCAGGTCATCTTTTACCTTTTTCAAATTCAGACGTCGCGCTTTATAGGCAAGCCAGCAGTATCGTATCCGTTTTCTTTTCTGTTTTTTTTGGTAAAGCCTGCATAAACATAAATTCGCCACCTCATACACAGCTCCTCCACTCCCTCCCCAAACAGGTTTTTTCTTCTATAAAAGAGTACCCAATTCTCCCCTCATACTCGTACCATCAAATGCATTCCTCCTGTGCTGTCTTGGAGATAGAGAACAAGTTGTGGCATCAAATTTGAGAAGAGCGGGGAGGCTTAGGCAAAGGAGTTCAGTTGGCCTAAGCCTCGACGCGTCTTCTCAGTTTTGGTGCTCCAAGTTTACACGCGAATATTTCTCTGATGATGGCGAGGATTGAATCAGGTTTATGGCACAAAACACTCGTCTCCAGGTTTGTTTCTTCCCATTAACGTATTTGCTTTTCCAGTTTCTGTGGTGGATCTTTAGATTATTATTCCTTACTGCAGTATTGAAGAAGTTTGTGCTAGAGCCTGCAGGCGATCGAAGAGTTTTTTCAAGTTGGAACTACAGAGGAACTGAATCAGTTTACAGCTTCTTAGAGTTCTTCCGAACTCTAATCTACCTGGGAATAGCCTGTAGTGTTGTTCTTAATACCTGGATTTCTTCTGGGTCAAATCTTTTTGTCTCAGATAGTATGGGCAAATGGATATTTGATCACTGCAAGTCTGCAACTTCTAAGAATTTACAGTCTTCAGAATTCCGATTTACCTTTGCTTTTTATTTTCTTTTGTTCTTGATCTCTTCGTTAAATTCATCCGAGTGGTCGCAGTTTTGCCCCATCCATCAAAGCAGGAGTATCACACGAACCAACGGATTCATCCTGGCCCACAAAAAAAAAAAAAAAAAAAAATCTTCCCACTTCCAAGTTCAGAACATAAAATGAGAAAGCGACCTTTTTAAGCTATTTTTTGTTAAATATTAACTAATATATCATGAATATTTATTTCCTTGCTTCTAGCAACGTTATACAAACTAATGAAAATACCATTTTTATTTATTTATTTTACTTATCAAAGGAAATGATAAAAATACTCTTTAGGTTATTTAAAATGACATTTTAACCTACTTTTTGACATTAAACAAAAAATTAACCTTTAACTTTTATAATTAATTTAAAATATCCTTTAAAAAAATTAAAAATATAATTAATATTATATAACTAAATAATTTTATAAGTATTGAAAATTTTAAGTAGAAATATTAAGTTACTCAATGAGATAATGATATAAAATTAAAGATAATAATGTTTAAATATTAAATAAAAAAATGTGATAAAATATCAAAATAATTAATATTTATAAATTAATTGTAATTCTAAAAAATAAATAACATCAAAACTAAGGAGAGATCAACTCTTCCAAACATTTATCCAAATAGAAAAGTTGTGGAGGGTGTTGTTGCTAAGATTGCATATCCTCCGCCTAGAGTGGGGCATCTTGTTGGGTTATACATAAATTAGTGATAGGACTATTCGATGCATATTTAAATATGTTGTCGGGTCATAAAATTGGTTCACATCATTATAGAACTCAATGAGCCCAAAATTAAGGAGTGTCTAATATTTAAACAATTAAGCATCTTGTCGGGTCATAAATTAGTTCAAGCAAACCTATTCAGGTTTACTTGAACTAACCCTTTTCATCTAGAATGATTTCTAATCAAGTCATTCGAATCAAAATAATACGTAGTTTGACTCGTGTTGGAAGATATAAGCTAGTTTGATTGTTATTGTTGTAATTATCTTTTTTTTTTTTTTTTTTTTTTTCTATTCCTCACTCCTACTAGGGTAAAGGGTATATTTATAATATTGATACTTTTATCCTCTATAAATAAAGCTTAAGGGGGAGGGTTTGGATGAGTTCCGTAACCCTAATTCTCCCCCACTCGTCCTCTCCTCTCTCTCTCAGTCGTCTTCTCTCCTTCCTTCTCCCTTCTCCTCCTCCTCTCTTCTTCTCCTCCTTTCTTCTCTTCATTCTCTCAACCTTGAAGACCTGCTTGTAATGGAGTCCTAAAAACAACATGATATCGAAGCCACCTTTTTAGGACTTCATCTAAATCTCATTCTTGTACTTGGTGGACTACTCGCTGCATGATGATTCAACAACAACCCAAGAGTCCCAATACCTGTCTTTTTTTGGTGCTTGCACCTCCATACTGAGCGTTTAATATTTAAAATTATATATGGATGAAAATAACTGTTAGGAATTAGACACCCTAATTCCAAACTAACGAGAGCAATAACAATAAACGCGTGAGGAAGGAAAAATAAACACAAAAAACAAAAAGATTTATACAGGTTTGCCTCAAGGTGTTGTCTTCCTCTACTGCATTAATTCATCTACTGTAAAGATGAAATAGTTTACAAGAGAAATCACACACACTTACAGGTGTTTTCTCTAACCTCTCTCGAGATACAACTTCAACTCCTTCTCGGTGATGATCAAACCCCAATAACGGCACCCCTCAATTATAAAGAGAAAATTAGGGTGTACCGACTCAGTGTAGGACATTGATCAGGCTCCACGACATAACAATAACTCCGAGTCTACTTTCCAACTCAAAAATAATTTTGGCAATCGGAGCTTTCTACAAAGAGAAATCAAGCATTAAAGCTGATGATTTTACAAAGTCAGTTAACTCCAAGGTTTTCTCCACTACATCTACCAAGCTAGGGATATACTATGTCTTTTCACCACCGGCATGAGGGGGAGTGTTAGAAGATATAGACAAGTTTGGGTGTTATTGTTGTAATCATCTTATGTTTTTTGTATCTTCCTCACTCCCACTAGGGTGAAGGGTATGCTTATAATATTGATACTTTTATCCTCTATAAATAAATCTTAAGGGGGAGGGTTTGGATGAGTTCCATAACCCTAATTCTTCCCCAATCCTCCTCTCCTCTCTTTCTCAACCGTCCTCTGTCCTTCCTTCCTTCTTCCTTCTCCTCCTTTGTTTTTCTCCTTCTTTCATCTCCTCTTTGTTCTCTCAACCTTGAAGACCTGCTAGTAATGGAGTCCTAAAAACAACAACTCGCACAACATGACTATATTCATGACAAGTATGCAAACGGTAGACATGGCTGAAAGTATGCAAAGTCATCACCTGAAAGATTAAGTTACGCTGGTGATAAATCCGATTAGATCAAATAAAAATAATCAAGTTGAACAAATTTTTTAAGGAGGCTATTCTTCAAAACATGGGATTGACCTTAGGATTTCCGATAATGTGTGAAACCCTTTCACCGGAACCTCCAATAAACCTTCCCTTTGACAATCCCATTTACCTTTGCTTTTGTTTTCTTCGTTAAATTGATCCGAGTGGTCACAGTTTTGCTCGATCCCCCAAAGCAGGTGTGTCACATAAACCAAGGGATTCTTCCAACTTCCAAGTTCCACGTTCAGAACATAAATTGAGAAAGCTGTCTTTTCTAATCTATTTTTTAAAAATATTAATTTATATATCTTATTTTTTCCATGCTTCTGGAATTGTAATAAAAACTAATGAAAATACCCTCTTTTTTACCTATCATATGAAATGATAAAAATACTCTTTGGGTTACTTAAAATGAATACTTTAGCCTTTGACCTATTATTTTAAAAAACATGTTAAAGGAAAACTAATAAACTTAGAAGTAATATTAAGTTACTGAATGAGATATTAGATAAAATTAAAACTAATAATTTAAAAATATTAACTAATAAAAACGTAATAAAATATCAAGTAAGTAAACACCAAGGCAATACTTATTCTCTACGATGTGAAAGCAAAGGTGTTGCTGCATTTTTCCCAGCTCATACTAATGTGTGGGGACCCATAAACATCTCTAATGTTTCATGTTCCAAATACTTTGTTAATTTGTTCATGATTTCTCTCGGGTTACATGGTTGTTCTTGTTAAAAGAAAGATCGAAGGTCTTACCCCTCTTTAACTCTTATTGTGCCATGGTGTCTACTCAGTTTAACACTACCTTGAAGATCCTTCGATCAGATAATGCCATTGAATATCTGTCAGCAGACTTCCAATCCTTTTGCAGCAATCAAGGCATCATTCACCAAACTTCATGTGTTTACACACTGCAACAAAATAGTGTGCCTGAAAGAAAAAATAGACACCTTGAGGTTGCCCATGCTCTACTCTTTCATATGCATGTGCAACATTTCGGCTGGTCATATGCCATCCTTACAGCCTGTTATCTTATTAAAAGGTTATCTTCTTTGGTGCTTGGTAATAAGACACCATACTCTCATCTCTTTCCCCGTGATGAGCATTTTTTTCTCTTCCTTTGGGAGTTTTTGGGTGTACCTATTTTATTAATGTTACTACCCATATTACTAAATTGGATCGCATGGTACTTAAATGTATTTTTTTGGCTACTCTCATACTCAGAAAGAATACGTGTGTTACATTCCTTCTCTCAAGAAGTTTTTTTTCTCTAGTGATGTAACACTCTTTAAATAACACTTCTATTCCTCCACCGGTGCCCCACCTGGTTTTTCTGTAGCAAATGAGTTTCCTAAGCCTATTGTTCGGATTGATGACTCAACAGCTTATGGCCGTGATGATGTACCTACTTCGCCTCCTAAATCATTGGTCGACACTACACCTGTGGAGTCATCATACCCCTATGAGGTAAGTTCTCCATCCTCACCTCCTATTTTTTTACCTTCGTTTGATACCCAACTAATAGCTCTTCGGAAAGAGCCGAGGGCACCCACACGTCCATTTCCTAATTCTTTATCTACCCATCGATGATCCTGGTCTTCCTCTCTCCCACTAGGGTGAAGGGTATACTTATAATATTGATACTTTTATCCTCTATCAAGAAATCTTACGGGGGAGGGTTTGGATGAGTTCCATAACCCTAATTCTCCCTCACTCATCCTCTCCTCTCTCTCAGTCGTCCTCTCCTCTCTTTCTCAGCCGTCCTCTCTCCTTCCTTCTCGTTTCTCCTCCTTTCTTCTTCTCCTTCGTTCATCTCCTCTTCGTTCTCTCAACCTTGAAGACCTGCTAGTAATGGAGTCCTAAAAACACCAACTCGCACAACCTGATTATATTCATGAAAGGTATACAAATGGTAGACATGGTTAAAAGTGTGCATAGTCATCACCTGAAAGATTGAGTTAGCTTGATGATAAATCCAATTACACCAAATAAAAATAATCAAGTAGAATAAAATTTTTAAGGAGGCTATTCTTAAAACCTTGGGATTGACCTTAGGGTTCCCGATATTGTCTGAAACCCTTTCACATGAACCTCCAATAAATCTTCCCTTTGACAAATTTAGGAAGAAAATATGTGTCAATTGAATGACAAAGCATAACTTCTAAACCGAATATGAAACACCAATATGGTTCACTCTAATGGATGATTTTCATTCATGGGGCATGATCGCAAGGGAATATTCTAATTAAAATTATGGGTTGCATATAAATTTTGATCATCCTACTTTGATACCATTATAAAACATCAAATGATTGAATAATAAATAATAGAAACACAAGCGTGGTTCAAGAACTCCCTACATCCACGGTAAGAGTTATCTCAAACAAGTAATTTTCTACGTCTAAGTATTCAATTTATAGTTCTTTAGTTACACATTGATGATCGATGGTTTGTAGTTGATCTACACAATTTATTTCATATTCAATGAGACCATTAATTTTTGTATATTGTGATTTCCTCCATGTTTGCCTCTATTTTCGGGGTCGTATTTTTCTATGTTGGAGACAATTTGTCTTCCACTAACAGGTTGACATACACCAGACTATAACTCAGAGCTTTTGAGTTTAGATACGCATTGATGACCCGATTAATTAGAAAATTCAATTAAGAATAGTTACATCTAAGAACACCAATAATCTTGTGAAGAATAAAAAATATATTATCCAAATTCAGCCAATCAGGTCCAAACTAATGATCAAAACCTGACTTTTATACAAATTTAGCATCCACGAAACACGTGGAAGAATCGGTTAGAGTCACCCAAATTATAGAGTTACCATCAAAATACAAGAAATTTAATTCAACCCAA
Source organism: Aristolochia californica (assembly GCF_029961685.1). Classification (NCBI taxonomy): domain Eukaryota; kingdom Viridiplantae; phylum Streptophyta; class Magnoliopsida; order Piperales; family Aristolochiaceae; genus Aristolochia; species Aristolochia californica. The sequence continues at coordinate 32,144,287 of NW_027182290.1, read as the reverse complement.
GCAACATCGAATATCTAGCAGGGTTTCTTGAAAACTCCGTTTATGTCAGTTCAACCCAATCCATAGTTGGACTAGGGAGGATCGGATGAGACTCACCAAAAACAGAAGAGGCAAATCTGACCCCCCTACCCAACCTGTCCCAATTAAAATCTAATTTGGCTTGAGACTGGGGGTCAGAAAAAACCATGGTATCCCTGTTAAGTTGGGGAGCCTAATTAACACCTTACGCCTTACAAGGATTGTTGTGTCGCAGATATATTGACAACTTTTTTTATTAAGGGTGGTTTGGGAATTTTACTCTTGTATTACGGTTGCCCTAGTGTTCTCTTTATATTTGAGGCGCTGCTATTAGGGTTCATAATCATCGAGGAGAATCATCAGTTGCGGCTGAGAAAAGTTAGAGAAGTGATTTCATATTCATAGTGAATTACTGCAGCGACGGAAGACAGGATGTAGTTTCACCTTGAGGAAAACCTGTATAAATCTTATGTCTTTCTTCGTGCTTGTTTTTTTCTTCTTCCGCGATTATTATTATTGTTCTCGCTAGTTTTGAATTAAGGCGTCTGATTCCTAACAATCCCTGGAAATAACGTATAGAGTAGGAATAATGAAAAGTTTCCATTTGCTCCTTGAGAAATGGGAATTAAATGTATACACGCATACACCGTATCAGAGCTGGAATTGTACTTAAAAGTTCAATGATAAAAACGGACCCGACCGGTCACCAGGTCATCTTTTACCTTTTTCAAATTCAGACGTCGCGCTTTATAGGCAAGCCAGCAGTATCGTATCCGTTTTCTTTTCTGTTTTTTTTGGTAAAGCCTGCATAAACATAAATTCGCCACCTCATACACAGCTCCTCCACTCCCTCCCCAAACAGGTTTTTTCTTCTATAAAAGAGTACCCAATTCTCCCCTCATACTCGTACCATCAAATGCATTCCTCCTGTGCTGTCTTGGAGATAGAGAACAAGTTGTGGCATCAAATTTGAGAAGAGCGGGGAGGCTTAGGCAAAGGAGTTCAGTTGGCCTAAGCCTCGACGCGTCTTCTCAGTTTTGGTGCTCCAAGTTTACACGCGAATATTTCTCTGATGATGGCGAGGATTGAATCAGGTTTATGGCACAAAACACTCGTCTCCAGGTTTGTTTCTTCCCATTAACGTATTTGCTTTTCCAGTTTCTGTGGTGGATCTTTAGATTATTATTCCTTACTGCAGTATTGAAGAAGTTTGTGCTAGAGCCTGCAGGCGATCGAAGAGTTTTTTCAAGTTGGAACTACAGAGGAACTGAATCAGTTTACAGCTTCTTAGAGTTCTTCCGAACTCTAATCTACCTGGGAATAGCCTGTAGTGTTGTTCTTAATACCTGGATTTCTTCTGGGTCAAATCTTTTTGTCTCAGATAGTATGGGCAAATGGATATTTGATCACTGCAAGTCTGCAACTTCTAAGAATTTACAGTCTTCAGAATTCCGATTTACCTTTGCTTTTTATTTTCTTTTGTTCTTGATCTCTTCGTTAAATTCATCCGAGTGGTCGCAGTTTTGCCCCATCCATCAAAGCAGGAGTATCACACGAACCAACGGATTCATCCTGGAACACAAAAAAAAAAAAAAAAAAAAAAATCTTCCCACTTCCAAGTTCAGAACATAAAATGAGAAAGCGACCTTTTTAAGCTATTTTTTGTTAAATATTAACTAATATATCATGAATATTTATTTCCTTGCTTCTAGCAACGTTATACAAACTAATGAAAATACCATTTTTATTTATTTATTTTACTTATCAAAGGAAATGATAAAAATACTCTTTAGGTTATTTAAAATGACATTTTAACCTACTTTTTGACATTAAACAAAAAATTAACCTTTAACTTTTATAATTAATTTAAAATATCCTTTAAAAAAATTAAAAATATAATTAATATTATATAACTAAATAATTTTATAAGTATTGAAAATTTTAAGTAGAAATATTAAGTTACTCAATGAGATAATGATATAAAATTAAAGATAATAATGTTTAAATATTAAATAAAAAAATGTGATAAAATATCAAAATAATTAATATTTATAAATTAATTGTAATTCTAAAAAATAAATAACATCAAAACTAAGGAGAGATCAACTCTTCCAAACATTTATCCAAATAGAAAAGTTGTGGAGGGTGTTGTTGCTAAGATTGCATATCCTCCGCCTAGAGTGGGGCATCTTGTTGGGTTATACATAAATTAGTGATAGGACTATTCGATGCATATTTAAATATGTTGTCGGGTCATAAAATTGGTTCACATCATTATAGAACTCAATGAGCCCAAAATTAAGGAGTGTCTAATATTTAAACAATTAAGCATCTTGTCGGGTCATAAATTAGTTCAAGCAAACCTATTCAGGTTTACTTGAACTAACCCTTTTCATCTAGAATGATTTCTAATCAAGTCATTCGAATCAAAATAATACGTAGTTTGACTCGTGTTGGAAGATATAAGCTAGTTTGATTGTTATTGTTGTAATTATCTTTTTTTTTTTTTTTTTTTTTTCTATTCCTCACTCCTACTAGGGTAAAGGGTATATTTATAATATTGATACTTTTATCCTCTATAAATAAAGCTTAAGGGGGAGGGTTTGGATGAGTTCCGTAACCCTAATTCTCCCCCACTCGTCCTCTCCTCTCTCTCTCAGTCGTCTTCTCTCCTTCCTTCTCCCTTCTCCTCCTCCTCTCTTCTTCTCCTCCTTTCTTCTCTTCATTCTCTCAACCTTGAAGACCTGCTTGTAATGGAGTCCTAAAAACAACATGATATCGAAGCCACCTTTTTAGGACTTCATCTAAATCTCATTCTTGTACTTGGTGGACTACTCGCTGCATGATGATTCAACAACAACCCAAGAGTCCCAATACCTGTCTTTTTTTGGTGCTTGCACCTCCATACTGAGCGTTTAATATTTAAAATTATATATGGATGAAAATAACTGTTAGGAATTAGACACCCTAATTCCAAACTAACGAGAGCAATAACAATAAACGCGTGAGGAAGGAAAAATAAACACAAAAAACAAAAAGATTTATACAGGTTTGCCTCAAGGTGTTGTCTTCCTCTACTGCATTAATTCATCTACTGTAAAGATGAAATAGTTTACAAGAGAAATCACACACACTTACAGGTGTTTTCTCTAACCTCTCTCGAGATACAACTTCAACTCCTTCTCGGTGATGATCAAACCCCAATAACGGCACCCCTCAATTATAAAGAGAAAATTAGGGTGTACCGACTCAGTGTAGGACATTGATCAGGCTCCACGACATAACAATAACTCCGAGTCTACTTTCCAACTCAAAAATAATTTTGGCAATCGGAGCTTTCTACAAAGAGAAATCAAGCATTAAAGCTGATGATTTTACAAAGTCAGTTAACTCCAAGGTTTTCTCCACTACATCTACCAAGCTAGGGATATACTATGTCTTTTCACCACCGGCATGAGGGGGAGTGTTAGAAGATATAGACAAGTTTGGGTGTTATTGTTGTAATCATCTTATGTTTTTTGTATCTTCCTCACTCCCACTAGGGTGAAGGGTATGCTTATAATATTGATACTTTTATCCTCTATAAATAAATCTTAAGGGGGAGGGTTTGGATGAGTTCCATAACCCTAATTCTTCCCCAATCCTCCTCTCCTCTCTTTCTCAACCGTCCTCTGTCCTTCCTTCCTTCTTCCTTCTCCTCCTTTGTTTTTCTCCTTCTTTCATCTCCTCTTTGTTCTCTCAACCTTGAAGACCTGCTAGTAATGGAGTCCTAAAAACAACAACTCGCACAACATGACTATATTCATGACAAGTATGCAAACGGTAGACATGGCTGAAAGTATGCAAAGTCATCACCTGAAAGATTAAGTTACGCTGGTGATAAATCCGATTAGATCAAATAAAAATAATCAAGTTGAACAAATTTTTTAAGGAGGCTATTCTTCAAAACATGGGATTGACCTTAGGATTTCCGATAATGTGTGAAACCCTTTCACCGGAACCTCCAATAAACCTTCCCTTTGACAATCCCATTTACCTTTGCTTTTGTTTTCTTCGTTAAATTGATCCGAGTGGTCACAGTTTTGCTCGATCCCCCAAAGCAGGTGTGTCACATAAACCAAGGGATTCTTCCAACTTCCAAGTTCCACGTTCAGAACATAAATTGAGAAAGCTGTCTTTTCTAATCTATTTTTTAAAAATATTAATTTATATATCTTATTTTTTCCATGCTTCTGGAATTGTAATAAAAACTAATGAAAATACCCTCTTTTTTACCTATCATATGAAATGATAAAAATACTCTTTGGGTTACTTAAAATGAATACTTTAGCCTTTGACCTATTATTTTAAAAAACATGTTAAAGGAAAACTAATAAACTTAGAAGTAATATTAAGTTACTGAATGAGATATTAGATAAAATTAAAACTAATAATTTAAAAATATTAACTAATAAAAACGTAATAAAATATCAAGTAAGTAAACACCAAGGCAATACTTATTCTCTACGATGTGAAAGCAAAGGTGTTGCTGCATTTTTCCCAGCTCATACTAATGTGTGGGGACCCATAAACATCTCTAATGTTTCATGTTCCAAATACTTTGTTAATTTGTTCATGATTTCTCTCGGGTTACATGGTTGTTCTTGTTAAAAGAAAGATCGAAGGTCTTACCCCTCTTTAACTCTTATTGTGCCATGGTGTCTACTCAGTTTAACACTACCTTGAAGATCCTTCGATCAGATAATGCCATTGAATATCTGTCAGCAGACTTCCAATCCTTTTGCAGCAATCAAGGCATCATTCACCAAACTTCATGTGTTTACACACTGCAACAAAATAGTGTGCCTGAAAGAAAAAATAGACACCTTGAGGTTGCCCATGCTCTACTCTTTCATATGCATGTGCAACATTTCGGCTGGTCATATGCCATCCTTACAGCCTGTTATCTTATTAAAAGGTTATCTTCTTTGGTGCTTGGTAATAAGACACCATACTCTCATCTCTTTCCCCGTGATGAGCATTTTTTTCTCTTCCTTTGGGAGTTTTTGGGTGTACCTATTTTATTAATGTTACTACCCATATTACTAAATTGGATCGCATGGTACTTAAATGTATTTTTTTGGCTACTCTCATACTCAGAAAGAATACGTGTGTTACATTCCTTCTCTCAAGAAGTTTTTTTTCTCTAGTGATGTAACACTCTTTAAATAACACTTCTATTCCTCCACCGGTGCCCCACCTGGTTTTTCTGTAGCAAATGAGTTTCCTAAGCCTATTGTTCGGATTGATGACTCAACAGCTTATGGCCGTGATGATGTACCTACTTCGCCTCCTAAATCATTGGTCGACACTACACCTGTGGAGTCATCATACCCCTATGAGGTAAGTTCTCCATCCTCACCTCCTATTTTTTTACCTTCGTTTGATACCCAACTAATAGCTCTTCGGAAAGAGCCGAGGGCACCCACACGTCCATTTCCTAATTCTTTATCTACCCATCGATGATCCTGGTCTTCCTCTCTCCCACTAGGGTGAAGGGTATACTTATAATATTGATACTTTTATCCTCTATCAAGAAATCTTACGGGGGAGGGTTTGGATGAGTTCCATAACCCTAATTCTCCCTCACTCATCCTCTCCTCTCTCTCAGTCGTCCTCTCCTCTCTTTCTCAGCCGTCCTCTCTCCTTCCTTCTCGTTTCTCCTCCTTTCTTCTTCTCCTTCGTTCATCTCCTCTTCGTTCTCTCAACCTTGAAGACCTGCTAGTAATGGAGTCCTAAAAACACCAACTCGCACAACCTGATTATATTCATGAAAGGTATACAAATGGTAGACATGGTTAAAAGTGTGCATAGTCATCACCTGAAAGATTGAGTTAGCTTGATGATAAATCCAATTACACCAAATAAAAATAATCAAGTAGAATAAAATTTTTAAGGAGGCTATTCTTAAAACCTTGGGATTGACCTTAGGGTTCCCGATATTGTCTGAAACCCTTTCACATGAACCTCCAATAAATCTTCCCTTTGACAAATTTAGGAAGAAAATATGTGTCAATTGAATGACAAAGCATAACTTCTAAACCGAATATGAAACACCAATATGGTTCACTCTAATGGATGATTTTCATTCATGGGGCATGATCGCAAGGGAATATTCTAATTAAAATTATGGGTTGCATATAAATTTTGATCATCCTACTTTGATACCATTATAAAACATCAAATGATTGAATAATAAATAATAGAAACACAAGCGTGGTTCAAGAACTCCCTACATCCACGGTAAGAGTTATCTCAAACAAGTAATTTTCTACGTCTAAGTATTCAATTTATAGTTCTTTAGTTACACATTGATGATCGATGGTTTGTAGTTGATCTACACAATTTATTTCATATTCAATGAGACCATTAATTTTTGTATATTGTGATTTCCTCCATGTTTGCCTCTATTTTCGGGGTCGTATTTTTCTATGTTGGAGACAATTTGTCTTCCACTAACAGGTTGACATACACCAGACTATAACTCAGAGCTTTTGAGTTTAGATACGCATTGATGACCCGATTAATTAGAAAATTCAATTAAGAATAGTTACATCTAAGAACACCAATAATCTTGTGAAGAATAAAAAATATATTATCCAAATTCAGCCAATCAGGTCCAAACTAATGATCAAAACCTGACTTTTATACAAATTTAGCATCCACGAAACACGTGGAAGAATCGGTTAGAGTCACCCAAATTATAGAGTTACCATCAAAATACAAGAAATTTAATTCAACCCAAGCAACATCGAATATCTAGCAGGGTTTCTTGAAAACTCCGTTTATGTCAGTTCAACCCAATCCATAGTTGGACTAGGGAGGATCGGATGAGACTCACCAAAAACAGAAGAGGCAAATCTGACCCCCCTACCCAACCTGTCCCAATTAAAATCTAATTTGGCTTGAGACTGGGGGTCAGAAAAAACCATGGTATCCCTGTTAAGTTGGGGAGCCTAATTAACACCTTACGCCTTACAAGGATTGTTGTGTCGCAGATATATTGACAACTTTTTTTATTAAGGGTGGTTTGGGAATTTTACTCTTGTATTACGGTTGCCCTAGTGTTCTCTTTATATTTGAGGCGCTGCTATTAGGGTTCATAATCATCGAGGAGAATCATCAGTTGCGGCTGAGAAAAGTTAGAGAAGTGATTTCATATTCATAGTGAATTACTGCAGCGACGGAAGACAGGATGTAGTTTCACCTTGAGGAAAACCTGTATAAATCTTATGTCTTTCTTCGTGCTTGTTTTTTTCTTCTTCCGCGATTATTATTATTGTTCTCGCTAGTTTTGAATTAAGGCGTCTGATTCCTAACAATCCCTGGAAATAACGTATAGAGTAGGAATAATGAAAAGTTTCCATTTGCTCCTTGAGAAATGGGAATTAAATGTATACACGCATACACCGTATCAGAGCTGGAATTGTACTTAAAAGTTCAATGATAAAAACGGACCCGACCGGTCACCAGGTCATCTTTTACCTTTTTCAAATTCAGACGTCGCGCTTTATAGGCAAGCCAGCAGTATCGTATCCGTTTTCTTTTCTGTTTTTTTTGGTAAAGCCTGCATAAACATAAATTCGCCACCTCATACACAGCTCCTCCACTCCCTCCCCAAACAGGTTTTTTCTTCTATAAAAGAGTACCCAATTCTCCCCTCATACTCGTACCATCAAATGCATTCCTCCTGTGCTGTCTTGGAGATAGAGAACAAGTTGTGGCATCAAATTTGAGAAGAGCGGGGAGGCTTAGGCAAAGGAGTTCAGTTGGCCTAAGCCTCGACGCGTCTTCTCAGTTTTGGTGCTCCAAGTTTACACGCGAATATTTCTCTGATGATGGCGAGGATTGAATCAGGTTTATGGCACAAAACACTCGTCTCCAGGTTTGTTTCTTCCCATTAACGTATTTGCTTTTCCAGTTTCTGTGGTGGATCTTTAGATTATTATTCCTTACTGCAGTATTGAAGAAGTTTGTGCTAGAGCCTGCAGGCGATCGAAGAGTTTTTTCAAGTTGGAACTACAGAGGAACTGAATCAGTTTACAGCTTCTTAGAGTTCTTCCGAACTCTAATCTACCTGGGAATAGCCTGTAGTGTTGTTCTTAATACCTGGATTTCTTCTGGGTCAAATCTTTTTGTCTCAGATAGTATGGGCAAATGGATATTTGATCACTGCAAGTCTGCAACTTCTAAGAATTTACAGTCTTCAGAATTCCGATTTACCTTTGCTTTTTATTTTCTTTTGTTCTTGATCTCTTCGTTAAATTCATCCGAGTGGTCGCAGTTTTGCCCCATCCATCAAAGCAGGAGTATCACACGAACCAACGGATTCATCCTGGAACACAAAAAAAAAAAAAAAAAAAAAAATCTTCCCACTTCCAAGTTCAGAACATAAAATGAGAAAGCGACCTTTTTAAGCTATTTTTTGTTAAATATTAACTAATATATCATGAATATTTATTTCCTTGCTTCTAGCAACGTTATACAAACTAATGAAAATACCATTTTTATTTATTTATTTTACTTATCAAAGGAAATGATAAAAATACTCTTTAGGTTATTTAAAATGACATTTTAACCTACTTTTTGACATTAAACAAAAAATTAACCTTTAACTTTTATAATTAATTTAAAATATCCTTTAAAAAAATTAAAAATATAATTAATATTATATAACTAAATAATTTTATAAGTATTGAAAATTTTAAGTAGAAATATTAAGTTACTCAATGAGATAATGATATAAAATTAAAGATAATAATGTTTAAATATTAAATAAAAAAATGTGATAAAATATCAAAATAATTAATATTTATAAATTAATTGTAATTCTAAAAAATAAATAACATCAAAACTAAGGAGAGATCAACTCTTCCAAACATTTATCCAAATAGAAAAGTTGTGGAGGGTGTTGTTGCTAAGATTGCATATCCTCCGCCTAGAGTGGGGCATCTTGTTGGGTTATACATAAATTAGTGATAGGACTATTCGATGCATATTTAAATATGTTGTCGGGTCATAAAATTGGTTCACATCATTATAGAACTCAATGAGCCCAAAATTAAGGAGTGTCTAATATTTAAACAATTAAGCATCTTGTCGGGTCATAAATTAGTTCAAGCAAACCTATTCAGGTTTACTTGAACTAACCCTTTTCATCTAGAATGATTTCTAATCAAGTCATTCGAATCAAAATAATACGTAGTTTGACTCGTGTTGGAAGATATAAGCTAGTTTGATTGTTATTGTTGTAATTATCTTTTTTTTTTTTTTTTTTTTTTTCTATTCCTCACTCCTACTAGGGTAAAGGGTATATTTATAATATTGATACTTTTATCCTCTATAAATAAAGCTTAAGGGGGAGGGTTTGGATGAGTTCCGTAACCCTAATTCTCCCCCACTCGTCCTCTCCTCTCTCTCTCAGTCGTCTTCTCTCCTTCCTTCTCCCTTCTCCTCCTCCTCTCTTCTTCTCCTCCTTTCTTCTCTTCATTCTCTCAACCTTGAAGACCTGCTTGTAATGGAGTCCTAAAAACAACATGATATCGAAGCCACCTTTTTAGGACTTCATCTAAATCTCATTCTTGTACTTGGTGGACTACTCGCTGCATGATGATTCAACAACAACCCAAGAGTCCCAATACCTGTCTTTTTTTGGTGCTTGCACCTCCATACTGAGCGTTTAATATTTAAAATTATATATGGATGAAAATAACTGTTAGGAATTAGACACCCTAATTCCAAACTAACGAGAGCAATAACAATAAACGCGTGAGGAAGGAAAAATAAACACAAAAAACAAAAAGATTTATACAGGTTTGCCTCAAGGTGTTGTCTTCCTCTACTGCATTAATTCATCTACTGTAAAGATGAAATAGTTTACAAGAGAAATCACACACACTTACAGGTGTTTTCTCTAACCTCTCTCGAGATACAACTTCAACTCCTTCTCGGTGATGATCAAACCCCAATAACGGCACCCCTCAATTATAAAGAGAAAATTAGGGTGTACCGACTCAGTGTAGGACATTGATCAGGCTCCACGACATAACAATAACTCCGAGTCTACTTTCCAACTCAAAAATAATTTTGGCAATCGGAGCTTTCTACAAAGAGAAATCAAGCATTAAAGCTGATGATTTTACAAAGTCAGTTAACTCCAAGGTTTTCTCCACTACATCTACCAAGCTAGGGATATACTATGTCTTTTCACCACCGGCATGAGGGGGAGTGTTAGAAGATATAGACAAGTTTGGGTGTTATTGTTGTAATCATCTTATGTTTTTTGTATCTTCCTCACTCCCACTAGGGTGAAGGGTATGCTTATAATATTGATACTTTTATCCTCTATAAATAAATCTTAAGGGGGAGGGTTTGGATGAGTTCCATAACCCTAATTCTTCCCCAATCCTCCTCTCCTCTCTTTCTCAACCGTCCTCTGTCCTTCCTTCCTTCTTCCTTCTCCTCCTTTGTTTTTCTCCTTCTTTCATCTCCTCTTTGTTCTCTCAACCTTGAAGACCTGCTAGTAATGGAGTCCTAAAAACAACAACTCGCACAACATGACTATATTCATGACAAGTATGCAAACGGTAGACATGGCTGAAAGTATGCAAAGTCATCACCTGAAAGATTAAGTTACGCTGGTGATAAATCCGATTAGATCAAATAAAAATAATCAAGTTGAACAAATTTTTTAAGGAGGCTATTCTTCAAAACATGGGATTGACCTTAGGATTTCCGATAATGTGTGAAACCCTTTCACCGGAACCTCCAATAAACCTTCCCTTTGACAATCCCATTTACCTTTGCTTTTGTTTTCTTCGTTAAATTGATCCGAGTGGTCACAGTTTTGCTCGATCCCCCAAAGCAGGTGTGTCACATAAACCAAGGGATTCTTCCAACTTCCAAGTTCCACGTTCAGAACATAAATTGAGAAAGCTGTCTTTTCTAATCTATTTTTTAAAAATATTAATTTATATATCTTATTTTTTCCATGCTTCTGGAATTGTAATAAAAACTAATGAAAATACCCTCTTTTTTACCTATCATATGAAATGATAAAAATACTCTTTGGGTTACTTAAAATGAATACTTTAGCCTTTGACCTATTATTTTAAAAAACATGTTAAAGGAAAACTAATAAACTTAGAAGTAATATTAAGTTACTGAATGAGATATTAGATAAAATTAAAACTAATAATTTAAAAATATTAACTAATAAAAACGTAATAAAATATCAAGTAAGTAAACACCAAGGCAATACTTATTCTCTACGATGTGAAAGCAAAGGTGTTGCTGCATTTTTCCCAGCTCATACTAATGTGTGGGGACCCATAAACATCTCTAATGTTTCATGTTCCAAATACTTTGTTAATTTGTTCATGATTTCTCTCGGGTTACATGGTTGTTCTTGTTAAAAGAAAGATCGAAGGTCTTACCCCTCTTTAACTCTTATTGTGCCATGGTGTCTACTCAGTTTAACACTACCTTGAAGATCCTTCGATCAGATAATGCCATTGAATATCTGTCAGCAGACTTCCAATCCTTTTGCAGCAATCAAGGCATCATTCACCAAACTTCATGTGTTTACACACTGCAACAAAATAGTGTGCCTGAAAGAAAAAATAGACACCTGGTTGCCCATGCTCTACTCTTTCATATGCATGTGCAACATTTCGGCTGGTCATATGCCATCCTTACAGCCTGTTATCTTATTAAAAGGTTATCTTCTTTGGTGCTTGGTAATAAGACACCATACTCTCATCTCTTTCCCCGTGATGAGCATTTTTTTCTCTTCCTTTGGGAGTTTTTGGGTGTACCTATTTTATTAATGTTACTACCCATATTACTAAATTGGATCGCATGGTACTTAAATGTATTTTTTTGGCTACTCTCATACTCAGAAAGAATACGTGTGTTACATTCCTTCTCTCAAGAAGTTTTTTTTCTCTAGTGATGTAACACTCTTTAAATAACACTTCTATTCCTCCACCGGTGCCCCACCTGGTTTTTCTGTAGCAAATGAGTTTCCTAAGCCTATTGTTCGGATTGATGACTCAACAGCTTATGGCCGTGATGATGTACCTACTTCGCCTCCTAAATCATTGGTCGACACTACACCTGTGGAGTCATCATACCCCTATGAGGTAAGTTCTCCATCCTCACCTCCTATTTTTTTACCTTCGTTTGATACCCAACTAATAGCTCTTCGGAAAGAGCCGAGGGCACCCACACGTCCATTTCCTAATTCTTTATCTACCCATCGATGATCCTGGTCTTCCTCTCTCCCACTAGGGTGAAGGGTATACTTATAATATTGATACTTTTATCCTCTATCAAGAAATCTTACGGGGGAGGGTTTGGATGAGTTCCATAACCCTAATTCTCCCTCACTCATCCTCTCCTCTCTCTCAGTCGTCCTCTCCTCTCTTTCTCAGCCGTCCTCTCTCCTTCCTTCTCGTTTCTCCTCCTTTCTTCTTCTCCTTCGTTCATCTCCTCTTCGTTCTCTCAACCTTGAAGACCTGCTAGTAATGGAGTCCTAAAAACACCAACTCGCACAACCTGATTATATTCATGAAAGGTATACAAATGGTAGACATGGTTAAAAGTGTGCATAGTCATCACCTGAAAGATTGAGTTAGCTTGATGATAAATCCAATTACACCAAATAAAAATAATCAAGTAGAATAAAATTTTTAAGGAGGCTATTCTTAAAACCTTGGGATTGACCTTAGGGTTCCCGATATTGTCTGAAACCCTTTCACATGAACCTCCAATAAATCTTCCCTTTGACAAATTTAGGAAGAAAATATGTGTCAATTGAATGACAAAGCATAACTTCTAAACCGAATATGAAACACCAATATGGTTCACTCTAATGGATGATTTTCATTCATGGGGCATGATCGCAAGGGAATATTCTAATTAAAATTATGGGTTGCATATAAATTTTGATCATCCTACTTTGATACCATTATAAAACATCAAATGATTGAATAATAAATAATAGAAACACAAGCGTGGTTCAAGAACTCCCTACATCCACGGTAAGAGTTATCTCAAACAAGTAATTTTCTACGTCTAAGTATTCAATTTATAGTTCTTTAGTTACACATTGATGATCGATGGTTTGTAGTTGATCTACACAATTTATTTCATATTCAATGAGACCATTAATTTTTGTATATTGTGATTTCCTCCATGTTTGCCTCTATTTTCGGGGTCGTATTTTTCTATGTTGGAGACAATTTGTCTTCCACTAACAGGTTGACATACACCAGACTATAACTCAGAGCTTTTGAGTTTAGATACGCATTGATGACCCGATTAATTAGAAAATTCAATTAAGAATAGTTACATCTAAGAACACCAATAATCTTGTGAAGAATAAAAAATATATTATCCAAATTCAGCCAATCAGGTCCAAACTAATGATCAAAACCTGACTTTTATACAAATTTAGCATCCACGAAACACGTGGAAGAATCGGTTAGAGTCACCCAAATTATAGAGTTACCATCAAAATACAAGAAATTTAATTCAACCCAAGCAACATCGAATATCTAGCAGGGTTTCTTGAAAACTCCGTTTATGTCAGTTCAACCCAATCCATAGTTGGACTAGGGAGGATCGGATGAGACTCACCAAAAACAGAAGAGGCAAATCTGACCCCCCTACCCAACCTGTCCCAATTAAAATCTAATTTGGCTTGAGACTGGGGGTCAGAAAAAACCATGGTATCCCTGTTAAGTTGGGGAGCCTAATTAACACCTTACGCCTTACAAGGATTGTTGTGTCGCAGATATATTGACAACTTTTTTTATTAAGGGTGGTTTGGGAATTTTACTCTTGTATTACGGTTGCCCTAGTGTTCTCTTTATATTTGAGGCGCTGCTATTAGGGTTCATAATCATCGAGGAGAATCATCAGTTGCGGCTGAGAAAAGTTAGAGAAGTGATTTCATATTCATAGTGAATTACTGCAGCGACGGAAGACAGGATGTAGTTTCACCTTGAGGAAAACCTGTATAAATCTTATGTCTTTCTTCGTGCTTGTTTTTTTCTTCTTCCGCGATTATTATTATTGTTCTCGCTAGTTTTGAATTAAGGCGTCTGATTCCTAACAATCCCTGGAAATAACGTATAGAGTAGGAATAATGAAAAGTTTCCATTTGCTCCTTGAGAAATGGGAATTAAATGTATACACGCATACACCGTATCAGAGCTGGAATTGTACTTAAAAGTTCAATGATAAAAACGGACCCGACCGGTCACCAGGTCATCTTTTACCTTTTTCAAATTCAGACGTCGCGCTTTATAGGCAAGCCAGCAGTATCGTATCCGTTTTCTTTTCTGTTTTTTTTGGTAAAGCCTGCATAAACATAAATTCGCCACCTCATACACAGCTCCTCCACTCCCTCCCCAAACAGGTTTTTTCTTCTATAAAAGAGTACCCAATTCTCCCCTCATACTCGTACCATCAAATGCATTCCTCCTGTGCTGTCTTGGAGATAGAGAACAAGTTGTGGCATCAAATTTGAGAAGAGCGGGGAGGCTTAGGCAAAGGAGTTCAGTTGGCCTAAGCCTCGACGCGTCTTCTCAGTTTTGGTGCTCCAAGTTTACACGCGAATATTTCTCTGATGATGGCGAGGATTGAATCAGGTTTATGGCACAAAACACTCGTCTCCAGGTTTGTTTCTTCCCATTAACGTATTTGCTTTTCCAGTTTCTGTGGTGGATCTTTAGATTATTATTCCTTACTGCAGTATTGAAGAAGTTTGTGCTAGAGCCTGCAGGCGATCGAAGAGTTTTTTCAAGTTGGAACTACAGAGGAACTGAATCAGTTTACAGCTTCTTAGAGTTCTTCCGAACTCTAATCTACCTGGGAATAGCCTGTAGTGTTGTTCTTAATACCTGGATTTCTTCTGGGTCAAATCTTTTTGTCTCAGATAGTATGGGCAAATGGATATTTGATCACTGCAAGTCTGCAACTTCTAAGAATTTACAGTCTTCAGAATTCCGATTTACCTTTGCTTTTTATTTTCTTTTGTTCTTGATCTCTTCGTTAAATTCATCCGAGTGGTCGCAGTTTTGCCCCATCCATCAAAGCAGGAGTATCACACGAACCAACGGATTCATCCTGGCCCACAAAAAAAAAAAAAAAAAAAATCTTCCCACTTCCAAGTTCAGAACATAAAATGAGAATTTTTGTTAAATATTAACTAATATATCATGAATATTTATTTCCTTGCTTCTAGCAACGTTATACAAACTAATGAAAATACCATTTTTATTTATTTATTTTACTTATCAAAGGAAATGATAAAAATACTCTTTAGGTTATTTAAAATGACATTTTAACCTACTTTTTGACATTAAACAAAAAATTAACCTTTAACTTTTATAATTAATTTAAAATATCCTTTAAAAAAATTAAAAATATAATTAATATTTTACAACTAAATAATTTTATAAGTATTGAAAATTTTAAGTAGAAATATTAAGTTACTCAATGAGATAATGATATAAAATTAAAGATAATAATGTTTAAATATTAAATAAAAAAATGTGATAAAATATCAAAATAATTAATATTTATAAATTAATTGTAATTCTAAAAAATAAATAACATCAAAACTAAGGAGAGATCAACTCTTCCAAACATTTATCCAAATAGAAAAGTTGTGGAGGGTGTTGTTGCTAAGATTGCATATCCTCCGCCTAGAGTGGGGCATCTTGTTGGGTTATACATAAATTAGTGATAGGACTATTCGATGCATATTTAAATATGTTGTCGGGTCATAAAATTGGTTCACATCATTATAGAACTCAATGAGCCCAAAATTAAGGAGTGTCTAATATTTAAACAATTAAGCATCTTGTCGGGTCATAAATTAGTTCAAGCAAACCTATTCAGGTTTACTTGAACTAACCCTTTTCATCTAGAATGATTTCTAATCAAGTCATTCGAATCAAAATAATACGTAGTTTGACTCGTGTTGGAAGATATAAGCTAGTTTGATTGTTATTGTTGTAATTATCTTTTTTTTTTTTTTTTTTTTTTCTATTCCTCACTCCTACTAGGGTAAAGGGTATATTTATAATATTGATACTTTTATCCTCTATAAATAAAGCTTAAGGGGGAGGGTTTGGATGAGTTCCGTAACCCTAATTCTCCCCCACTCGTCCTCTCCTCTCTCTCTCAGTCGTCTTCTCTCCTTCCTTCTCCCTTCTCCTCCTCCTCTCTTCTTCTCCTCCTTTCTTCTCTTCATTCTCTCAACCTTGAAGACCTGCTTGTAATGGAGTCCTAAAAACAACATGATATCGAAGCCACCTTTTTAGGACTTCATCTAAATCTCATTCTTGTACTTGGTGGACTACTCGCTGCATGATGATTCAACAACAACCCAAGAGTCCCAATACCTGTCTTTTTTTGGTGCTTGCACCTCCATACTGAGCGTTTAATATTTAAAATTATATATGGATGAAAATAACTGTTAGGAATTAGACACCCTAATTCCAAACTAACGAGAGCAATAACAATAAACGCGTGAGGAAGGAAAAATAAACACAAAAAACAAAAAGATTTATACAGGTTTGCCTCAAGGTGTTGTCTTCCTCTACTGCATTAATTCATCTACTGTAAAGATGAAATAGTTTACAAGAGAAATCACACACACTTACAGGTGTTTTCTCTAACCTCTCTCGAGATACAACTTCAACTCCTTCTCGGTGATGATCAAACCCCAATAACGGCACCCCTCAATTATAAAGAGAAAATTAGGGTGTACCGACTCAGTGTAGGACATTGATCAGGCTCCACGACATAACAATAACTCCGAGTCTACTTTCCAACTCAAAAATAATTTTGGCAATCGGAGCTTTCTACAAAGAGAAATCAAGCATTAAAGCTGATGATTTTACAAAGTCAGTTAACTCCAAGATTTTCTCCACTACATCTACCAAGCTAGGGATATACTATGTCTTTTCACCACCGGCATGAGGGGGAGTGTTAGAAGATATAGACAAGTTTGGGTGTTATTGTTGTAATCATCTTATGTTTTTTGTATCTTCCTCACTCCCACTAGGGTGAAGGGTATGCTTATAATATTGATACTTTTATCCTCTATAAATAAATCTTAAGGGGGAGGGTTTGGATGAGTTCCATAACCCTAATTCTTCCCCAATCCTCCTCTCCTCTCTTTCTCAACCGTCCTCTGTCCTTCCTTCCTTCTTCCTTCTCCTCCTTTGTTTTTCTCCTTCTTTCATCTCCTCTTTGTTCTCTCAACCTTGAAGACCTGCTAGTAATGGAGTCCTAAAAACAACAACTCGCACAACATGACTATATTCATGACAAGTATGCAAACGGTAGACATGGCTGAAAGTATGCAAAGTCATCACCTGAAAGATTAAGTTACGCTGGTGATAAATCCGATTAGATCAAATAAAAATAATCAAGTTGAACAAATTTTTTAAGGAGGCTATTCTTCAAAACATGGGATTGACCTTAGGATTTCCGATAATGTGTGAAACCCTTTCACCGGAACCTCCAATAAACCTTCCCTTTGACAATCCCATTTACCTTTGCTTTTGTTTTCTTCGTTAAATTGATCCGAGTGGTCACAGTTTTGCTCGATCCCCCAAAGCAGGTGTGTCACATAAACCAAGGGATTCTTCCAACTTCCAAGTTCCACGTTCAGAACATAAATTGAGAAAGCTGTCTTTTCTAATCTATTTTTTAAAAATATTAATTTATATATCTTATTTTTTCCATGCTTCTGGAATTGTAATAAAAACTAATGAAAATACCCTCTTTTTTACCTATCATATGAAATGATAAAAATACTCTTTGGGTTACTTAAAATGAATACTTTAGCCTTTGACCTATTATTTTAAAAAACATGTTAAAGGAAAACTAATAAACTTAGAAGTAATATTAAGTTACTGAATGAGATATTAGATAAAATTAAAACTAATAATTTAAAAATATTAACTAATAAAAACGTAATAAAATATCAAGTAAGTAAACACCAAGGCAATACTTATTCTCTACGATGTGAAAGCAAAGGTGTTGCTGCATTTTTCCCAGCTCATACTAATGTGTGGGGACCCATAAACATCTCTAATGTTTCATGTTCCAAATACTTTGTTAATTTGTTCATGATTTCTCTCGGGTTACATGGTTGTTCTTGTTAAAAGAAAGATCGAAGGTCTTACCCCTCTTTAACTCTTATTGTGCCATGGTGTCTACTCAGTTTAACACTACCTTGAAGATCCTTCGATCAGATAATGCCATTGAATATCTGTCAGCAGACTTCCAATCCTTTTGCAGCAATCAAGGCATCATTCACCAAACTTCATGTGTTTACACACTGCAACAAAATAGTGTGCCTGAAAGAAAAAATAGACACCTTGAGGTTGCCCATGCTCTACTCTTTCATATGCATGTGCAACATTTCGGCTGGTCATATGCCATCCTTACAGCCTGTTATCTTATTAAAAGGTTATCTTCTTTGGTGCTTGGTAATAAGACACCATACTCTCATCTCTTTCCCCGTGATGAGCATTTTTTTCTCTTCCTTTGGGAGTTTTTGGGTGTACCTATTTTATTAATGTTACTACCCATATTACTAAATTGGATCGCATGGTACTTAAATGTATTTTTTTGGCTACTCTCATACTCAGAAAGAATACGTGTGTTACATTCCTTCTCTCAAGAAGTTTTTTTTCTCTAGTGATGTAACACTCTTTAAATAACACTTCTATTCCTCCACCGGTGCCCCACCTGGTTTTTCTGTAGCAAATGAGTTTCCTAAGCCTATTGTTCGGATTGATGACTCAACAGCTTATGGCCGTGATGATGTACCTACTTCGCCTCCTAAATCATTGGTCGACACTACACCTGTGGAGTCATCATACCCCTATGAGGTAAGTTCTCCATCCTCACCTCCTATTTTTTTACCTTCGTTTGATACCCAACTAATAGCTCTTCGGAAAGAGCCGAGGGCACCCACACGTCCATTTCCTAATTCTTTATCTACCCATCGATGATCCTGGTCTTCCTCTCTCCCACTAGGGTGAAGGGTATACTTATAATATTGATACTTTTATCCTCTATCAAGAAATCTTACGGGGGAGGGTTTGGATGAGTTCCATAACCCTAATTCTCCCTCACTCATCCTCTCCTCTCTCTCAGTCGTCCTCTCCTCTCTTTCTCAGCCGTCCTCTCTCCTTCCTTCTCGTTTCTCCTCCTTTCTTCTTCTCCTTCGTTCATCTCCTCTTCGTTCTCTCAACCTTGAAGACCTGCTAGTAATGGAGTCCTAAAAACACCAACTCGCACAACCTGATTATATTCATGAAAGGTATACAAATGGTAGACATGGTTAAAAGTGTGCATAGTCATCACCTGAAAGATTGAGTTAGCTTGATGATAAATCCAATTACACCAAATAAAAATAATCAAGTAGAATAAAATTTTTAAGGAGGCTATTCTTAAAACCTTGGGATTGACCTTAGGGTTCCCGATATTGTCTGAAACCCTTTCACATGAACCTCCAATAAATCTTCCCTTTGACAAATTTAGGAAGAAAATATGTGTCAATTGAATGACAAAGCATAACTTCTAAACCGAATATGAAACACCAATATGGTTCACTCTAATGGATGATTTTCATTCATGGGGCATGATCGCAAGGGAATATTCTAATTAAAATTATGGGTTGCATATAAATTTTGATCATCCTACTTTGATACCATTATAAAACATCAAATGATTGAATAATAAATAATAGAAACACAAGCGTGGTTCAAGAACTCCCTACATCCACGGTAAGAGTTATCTCAAACAAGTAATTTTCTACGTCTAAGTATTCAATTTATAGTTCTTTAGTTACACATTGATGATCGATGGTTTGTAGTTGATCTACACAATTTATTTCATATTCAATGAGACCATTAATTTTTGTATATTGTGATTTCCTCCATGTTTGCCTCTATTTTCGGGGTCGTATTTTTCTATGTTGGAGACAATTTGTCTTCCACTAACAGGTTGACATACACCAGACTATAACTCAGAGCTTTTGAGTTTAGATACGCATTGATGACCCGATTAATTAGAAAATTCAATTAAGAATAGTTACATCTAAGAACACCAATAATCTTGTGAAGAATAAAAAATATATTATCCAAATTCAGCCAATCAGGTCCAAACTAATGATCAAAACCTGACTTTTATACAAATTTAGCATCCACGAAACACGTGGAAGAATCGGTTAGAGTCACCCAAATTATAGAGTTACCATCAAAATACAAGAAATTTAATTCAACCCAAGCAACATCGAATATCTAGCAGGGTTTCTTGAAAACTCCGTTTATGTCAGTTCAACCCAATCCATAGTTGGACTAGGGAGGATCGGATGAGACTCACCAAAAACAGAAGAGGCAAATCTGACCCCCCTACCCAACCTGTCCCAATTAAAATCTAATTTGGCTTGAGACTGGGGGTCAGAAAAAACCATGGTATCCCTGTTAAGTTGGGGAGCCTAATTAACACCTTACGCCTTACAAGGATTGTTGTGTCGCAGATATATTGACAACTTTTTTTATTAAGGGTGGTTTGGGAATTTTACTTTTGTATTACGGTTGCCCTAGTGTTCTCTTTATATTTGAGGCGCTGCTATTAGGGTTCATAATCATCGAGGAGAATCATCAGTTGCGGCTGAGAAAAGTTAGAGAAGTGATTTCATATTCATAGTGAATTACTGCAGCGACGGAAGACAGGATGTAGTTTCACCTTGAGGAAAACCTGTATAAATCTTATGTCTTTCTTCGTGCTTGTTTTTTTCTTCTTCCGCGATTATTATTATTGTTCTCGCTAGTTTTGAATTAAGGCGTCTGATTCCTAACAATCCCTGGAAATAACGTATAGAGTAGGAATAATGAAAAGTTTCCATTTGCTCCTTGAGAAATGGGAATTAAATGTATACACGCATACACCGTATCAGAGCTGGAATTGTACTTAAAAGTTCAATGATAAAAACGGACCCGACCGGTCACCAGGTCATCTTTTACCTTTTTCAAATTCAGACGTCGCGCTTTATAGGCAAGCCAGCAGTATCGTATCCGTTTTCTTTTCTGTTTTTTTTGGTAAAGCCTGCATAAACATAAATTCGCCACCTCATACACAGCTCCTCCACTCCCTCCCCAAACAGGTTTTTTCTTCTATAAAAGAGTACCCAATTCTCCCCTCATACTCGTACCATCAAATGCATTCCTCCTGTGCTGTCTTGGAGATAGAGAACAAGTTGTGGCATCAAATTTGAGAAGAGCGGGGAGGCTTAGGCAAAGGAGTTCAGTTGGCCTAAGCCTCGACGCGTCTTCTCAGTTTTGGTGCTCCAAGTTTACACGCGAATATTTCTCTGATGATGGCGAGGATTGAATCAGGTTTATGGCACAAAACACTCGTCTCCAGGTTTGTTTCTTCCCATTAACGTATTTGCTTTTCCAGTTTCTGTGGTGGATCTTTAGATTATTATTCCTTACTGCAGTATTGAAGAAGTTTGTGCTAGAGCCTGCAGGCGATCGAAGAGTTTTTTCAAGTTGGAACTACAGAGGAACTGAATCAGTTTACAGCTTCTTAGAGTTCTTCCGAACTCTAATCTACCTGGGAATAGCCTGTAGTGTTGTTCTTAATACCTGGATTTCTTCTGGGTCAAATCTTTTTGTCTCAGATAGTATGGGCAAATGGATATTTGATCACTGCAAGTCTGCAACTTCTAAGAATTTACAGTCTTCAGAATTCCGATTTACCTTTGCTTTTTATTTTCTTTTGTTCTTGATCTCTTCGTTAAATTCATCCGAGTGGTCGCAGTTTTGCCCCATCCATCAAAGCAGGAGTATCACACGAACCAACGGATTCATCCTGGCCCACAAAAAAAAAAAAAAAAAAAATCTTCCCACTTCCAAGTTCAGAACATAAAATGAGAAAGCGACCTTTTTAAGCTATTTTTTGTTAAATATTAACTAATATATCATGAATATTTATTTCCTTGCTTCTAGCAACGTTATACAAACTAATGAAAATACCATTTTTATTTATTTATTTTACTTATCAAAGGAAATGATAAAAATACTCTTTAGGTTATTTAAAATGACATTTTAACCTACTTTTTGACATTAAACAAAAAATTAACCTTTAACTTTTATAATTAATTTAAAATATCCTTTAAAAAAATTAAAAATATAATTAATATTATATAACTAAATAATTTTATAAGTATTGAAAATTTTAAGTAGAAATATTAAGTTACTCAATGAGATAATGATATAAAATTAAAGATAATAATGTTTAAATATTAAATAAAAAAATGTGATAAAATATCAAAATAATTAATATTTATAAATTAATTGTAATTCTAAAAAATAAATAACATCAAAACTAAGGAGAGATCAACTCTTCCAAACATTTATCCAAATAGAAAAGTTGTGGAGGGTGTTGTTGCTAAGATTGCATATCCTCCGCCTAGAGTGGGGCATCTTGTTGGGTTATACATAAATTAGTGATAGGACTATTCGATGCATATTTAAATATGTTGTCGGGTCATAAAATTGGTTCACATCATTATAGAACTCAATGAGCCCAAAATTAAGGAGTGTCTAATATTTAAACAATTAAGCATCTTGTCGGGTCATAAATTAGTTCAAGCAAACCTATTCAGGTTTACTTGAACTAACCCTTTTCATCTAGAATGATTTCTAATCAAGTCATTCGAATCAAAATAATACGTAGTTTGACTCGTGTTGGAAGATATAAGCTAGTTTGATTGTTATTGTTGTAATTATCTTTTTTTTTTTTTTTTTTTTTTTCTATTCCTCACTCCTACTAGGGTAAAGGGTATATTTATAATATTGATACTTTTATCCTCTATAAATAAAGCTTAAGGGGGAGGGTTTGGATGAGTTCCGTAACCCTAATTCTCCCCCACTCGTCCTCTCCTCTCTCTCTCAGTCGTCTTCTCTCCTTCCTTCTCCCTTCTCCTCCTCCTCTCTTCTTCTCCTCCTTTCTTCTCTTCATTCTCTCAACCTTGAAGACCTGCTTGTAATGGAGTCCTAAAAACAACATGATATCGAAGCCACCTTTTTAGGACTTCATCTAAATCTCATTCTTGTACTTGGTGGACTACTCGCTGCATGATGATTCAACAACAACCCAAGAGTCCCAATACCTGTCTTTTTTTGGTGCTTGCACCTCCATACTGAGCGTTTAATATTTAAAATTATATATGGATGAAAATAACTGTTAGGAATTAGACACCCTAATTCCAAACTAACGAGAGCAATAACAATAAACGCGTGAGGAAGGAAAAATAAACACAAAAAACAAAAAGATTTATACAGGTTTGCCTCAAGGTGTTGTCTTCCTCTACTGCATTAATTCATCTACTGTAAAGATGAAATAGTTTACAAGAGAAATCACACACACTTACAGGTGTTTTCTCTAACCTCTCTCGAGATACAACTTCAACTCCTTCTCGGTGATGATCAAACCCCAATAACGGCACCCCTCAATTATAAAGAGAAAATTAGGGTGTACCGACTCAGTGTAGGACATTGATCAGGCTCCACGACATAACAATAACTCCGAGTCTACTTTCCAACTCAAAAATAATTTTGGCAATCGGAGCTTTCTACAAAGAGAAATCAAGCATTAAAGCTGATGATTTTACAAAGTCAGTTAACTCCAAGGTTTTCTCCACTACATCTACCAAGCTAGGGATATACTATGTCTTTTCACCACCGGCATGAGGGGGAGTGTTAGAAGATATAGACAAGTTTGGGTGTTATTGTTGTAATCATCTTATGTTTTTTGTATCTTCCTCACTCCCACTAGGGTGAAGGGTATGCTTATAATATTGATACTTTTATCCTCTATAAATAAATCTTAAGGGGGAGGGTTTGGATGAGTTCCATAACCCTAATTCTTCCCCAATCCTCCTCTCCTCTCTTTCTCAACCGTCCTCTGTCCTTCCTTCCTTCTTCCTTCTCCTCCTTTGTTTTTCTCCTTCTTTCATCTCCTCTTTGTTCTCTCAACCTTGAAGACCTGCTAGTAATGGAGTCCTAAAAACAACAACTCGCACAACATGACTATATTCATGACAAGTATGCAAACGGTAGACATGGCTGAAAGTATGCAAAGTCATCACCTGAAAGATTAAGTTACGCTGGTGATAAATCCGATTAGATCAAATAAAAATAATCAAGTTGAACAAATTTTTTAAGGAGGCTATTCTTCAAAACATGGGATTGACCTTAGGATTTCCGATAATGTGTGAAACCCTTTCACCGGAACCTCCAATAAACCTTCCCTTTGACAATCCCATTTACCTTTGCTTTTGTTTTCTTCGTTAAATTGATCCGAGTGGTCACAGTTTTGCTCGATCCCCCAAAGCAGGTGTGTCACATAAACCAAGGGATTCTTCCAACTTCCAAGTTCCACGTTCAGAACATAAATTGAGAAAGCTGTCTTTTCTAATCTATTTTTTAAAAATATTAATTTATATATCTTATTTTTTCCATGCTTCTGGAATTGTAATAAAAACTAATGAAAATACCCTCTTTTTTACCTATCATATGAAATGATAAAAATACTCTTTGGGTTACTTAAAATGAATACTTTAGCCTTTGACCTATTATTTTAAAAAACATGTTAAAGGAAAACTAATAAACTTAGAAGTAATATTAAGTTACTGAATGAGATATTAGATAAAATTAAAACTAATAATTTAAAAATATTAACTAATAAAAACGTAATAAAATATCAAGTAAGTAAACACCAAGGCAATACTTATTCTCTACGATGTGAAAGCAAAGGTGTTGCTGCATTTTTCCCAGCTCATACTAATGTGTGGGGACCCATAAACATCTCTAATGTTTCATGTTCCAAATACTTTGTTAATTTGTTCATGATTTCTCTCGGGTTACATGGTTGTTCTTGTTAAAAGAAAGATCGAAGGTCTTACCCCTCTTTAACTCTTATTGTGCCATGGTGTCTACTCAGTTTAACACTACCTTGAAGATCCTTCGATCAGATAATGCCATTGAATATCTGTCAGCAGACTTCCAATCCTTTTGCAGCAATCAAGGCATCATTCACCAAACTTCATGTGTTTACACACTGCAACAAAATAGTGTGCCTGAAAGAAAAAATAGACACCTTGAGGTTGCCCATGCTCTACTCTTTCATATGCATGTGCAACATTTCGGCTGGTCATATGCCATCCTTACAGCCTGTTATCTTATTAAAAGGTTATCTTCTTTGGTGCTTGGTAATAAGACACCATACTCTCATCTCTTTCCCCGTGATGAGCATTTTTTTCTCTTCCTTTGGGAGTTTTTGGGTGTACCTATTTTATTAATGTTACTACCCATATTACTAAATTGGATCGCATGGTACTTAAATGTATTTTTTTGGCTACTCTCATACTCAGAAAGAATACGTGTGTTACATTCCTTCTCTCAAGAAGTTTTTTTTCTCTAGTGATGTAACACTCTTTAAATAACACTTCTATTCCTCCACCGGTGCCCCACCTGGTTTTTCTGTAGCAAATGAGTTTCCTAAGCCTATTGTTCGGATTGATGACTCGACAGCTTATGGCCGTGATGATGTACCTACTTCGCCTCCTAAATCATTGGTCGACACTACACCTGTGGAGTCATCATACCCCTATGAGGTAAGTTCTCCATCCTCACCTCCTATTTTTTTACCTTCGTTTGATACCCAACTAATAGCTCTTCGGAAAGAGCCGAGGGCACCCACACGTCCATTTCCTAATTCTTTATCTACCCATCGATGATCCTGGTCTTCCTCTCTCCCACTAGGGTGAAGGGTATACTTATAATATTGATACTTTTATCCTCTATCAAGAAATCTTACGGGGGAGGGTTTGGATGAGTTCCATAACCCTAATTCTCCCTCACTCATCCTCTCCTCTCTCTCAGTCGTCCTCTCCTCTCTTTCTCAGCCGTCCTCTCTCCTTCCTTCTCGTTTCTCCTCCTTTCTTCTTCTCCTTCGTTCATCTCCTCTTCGTTCTCTCAACCTTGAAGACCTGCTAGTAATGGAGTCCTAAAAACACCAACTCGCACAACCTGATTATATTCATGAAAGGTATACAAATGGTAGACATGGTTAAAAGTGTGCATAGTCATCACCTGAAAGATTGAGTTAGCTTGATGATAAATCCAATTACACCAAATAAAAATAATCAAGTAGAATAAAATTTTTAAGGAGGCTATTCTTAAAACCTTGGGATTGACCTTAGGGTTCCCGATATTGTCTGAAACCCTTTCACATGAACCTCCAATAAATCTTCCCTTTGACAAATTTAGGAAGAAAATATGTGTCAATTGAATGACAAAGCATAACTTCTAAACCGAATATGAAACACCAATATGGTTCACTCTAATGGATGATTTTCATTCATGGGGCATGATCGCAAGGGAATATTCTAATTAAAATTATGGGTTGCATATAAATTTTGATCATCCTACTTTGATACCATTATAAAACATCAAATGATTGAATAATAAATAATAGAAACACAAGCGTGGTTCAAGAACTCCCTACATCCACGGTAAGAGTTATCTCAAACAAGTAATTTTCTACGTCTAAGTATTCAATTTATAGTTCTTTAGTTACACATTGATGATCGATGGTTTGTAGTTGATCTACACAATTTATTTCATATTCAATGAGACCATTAATTTTTGTATATTGTGATTTCCTCCATGTTTGCCTCTATTTTCGGGGTCGTATTTTTCTATGTTGGAGACAATTTGTCTTCCACTAACAGGTTGACATACACCAGACTATAACTCAGAGCTTTTGAGTTTAGATACGCATTGATGACCCGATTAATTAGAAAATTCAATTAAGAATAGTTACATCTAAGAACACCAATAATCTTGTGAAGAATAAAAAATATATTATCCAAATTCAGCCAATCAGGTCCAAACTAATGATCAAAACCTGACTTTTATACAAATTTAGCATCCACGAAACACGTGGAAGAATCGGTTAGAGTCACCCAAATTATAGAGTTACCATCAAAATACAAGAAATTTAATTCAACCCAAGCAACATCGAATATCTAGCAGGGTTTCTTGAAAACTCCGTTTATGTCAGTTCAACCCAATCCATAGTTGGACTAGGGAGGATCGGATGAGACTCACCAAAAACAGAAGAGGCAAATCTGACCCCCCTACCCAACCTGTCCCAATTAAAATCTAATTTGGCTTGAGACTGGGGGTCAGAAAAAACCATGGTATCCCTGTTAAGTTGGGGAGCCTAATTAACACCTTACGCCTTACAAGGATTGTTGTGTCGCAGATATATTGACAACTTTTTTTATTAAGGGTGGTTTGGGAATTTTACTCTTGTATTACGGTTGCCCTAGTGTTCTCTTTATATTTGAGGCGCTGCTATTAGGGTTCATAATCATCGAGGAGAATCATCAGTTGCGGCTGAGAAAAGTTAGAGAAGTGATTTCATATTCATAGTGAATTACTGCAGCGACGGAAGACAGGATGTAGTTTCACCTTGAGGAAAACCTGTATAAATCTTATGTCTTTCTTCGTGCTTGTTTTTTTCTTCTTCCGCGATTATTATTATTGTTCTCGCTAGTTTTGAATTAAGGCGTCTGATTCCTAACAATCCCTGGAAATAACGTATAGAGTAGGAATAATGAAAAGTTTCCATTTGCTCCTTGAGAAATGGGAATTAAATGTATACACGCATACACCGTATCAGAGCTGGAATTGTACTTAAAAGTTCAATGATAAAAACGGACCCGACCGGTCACCAGGTCATCTTTTACCTTTTTCAAATTCAGACGTCGCGCTTTATAGGCAAGCCAGCAGTATCGTATCCGTTTTCTTTTCTGTTTTTTTTGGTAAAGCCTGCATAAACATAAATTCGCCACCTCATACACAGCTCCTCCACTCCCTCCCCAAACAGGTTTTTTCTTCTATAAAAGAGTACCCAATTCTCCCCTCATACTCGTACCATCAAATGCATTCCTCCTGTGCTGTCTTGGAGATAGAGAACAAGTTGTGGCATCAAATTTGAGAAGAGCGGGGAGGCTTAGGCAAAGGAGTTCAGTTGGCCTAAGCCTCGACGCGTCTTCTCAGTTTTGGTGCTCCAAGTTTACACGCGAATATTTCTCTGATGATGGCGAGGATTGAATCAGGTTTATGGCACAAAACACTCGTCTCCAGGTTTGTTTCTTCCCATTAACGTATTTGCTTTTCCAGTTTCTGTGGTGGATCTTTAGATTATTATTCCTTACTGCAGTATTGAAGAAGTTTGTGCTAGAGCCTGCAGGCGATCGAAGAGTTTTTTCAAGTTGGAACTACAGAGGAACTGAATCAGTTTACAGCTTCTTAGAGTTCTTCCGAACTCTAATCTACCTGGGAATAGCCTGTAGTGTTGTTCTTAATACCTGGATTTCTTCTGGGTCAAATCTTTTTGTCTCAGATAGTATGGGCAAATGGATATTTGATCACTGCAAGTCTGCAACTTCTAAGAATTTACAGTCTTCAGAATTCCGATTTACCTTTGCTTTTTATTTTCTTTTGTTCTTGATCTCTTCGTTAAATTCATCCGAGTGGTCGCAGTTTTGCCCCATCCATCAAAGCAGGAGTATCACACGAACCAACGGATTCATCCTGGCCCACAAAAAAAAAAAAAAAAAAAATCTTCCCACTTCCAAGTTCAGAACATAAAATGAGAAAGCGACCTTTTTAAGCTATTTTTTGTTAAATATTAACTAATATATCATGAATATTTATTTCCTTGCTTCTAGCAACGTTATACAAACTAATGAAAATACCATTTTTATTTATTTATTTTACTTATCAAAGGAAATGATAAAAATACTCTTTAGGTTATTTAAAATGACATTTTAACCTACTTTTTGACATTAAACAAAAAATTAACCTTTAACTTTTATAATTAATTTAAAATATCCTTTAAAAAAATTAAAAATATAATTAATATTATATAACTAAATAATTTTATAAGTATTGAAAATTTTAAGTAGAAATATTAAGTTACTCAATGAGATAATGATATAAAATTAAAGATAATAATGTTTAAATATTAAATAAAAAAATGTGATAAAATATCAAAATAATTAATATTTATAAATTAATTGTAATTCTAAAAAATAAATAACATCAAAACTAAGGAGAGATCAACTCTTCCAAACATTTATCCAAATAGAAAAGTTGTGGAGGGTGTTGTTGCTAAGATTGCATATCCTCCGCCTAGAGTGGGGCATCTTGTTGGGTTATACATAAATTAGTGATAGGACTATTCGATGCATATTTAAATATGTTGTCGGGTCATAAAATTGGTTCACATCATTATAGAACTCAATGAGCCCAAAATTAAGGAGTGTCTAATATTTAAACAATTAAGCATCTTGTCGGGTCATAAATTAGTTCAAGCAAACCTATTCAGGTTTACTTGAACTAACCCTTTTCATCTAGAATGATTTCTAATCAAGTCATTCGAATCAAAATAATACGTAGTTTGACTCGTGTTGGAAGATATAAGCTAGTTTGATTGTTATTGTTGTAATTATCTTTTTTTTTTTTTTTTTTTTTTTCTATTCCTCACTCCTACTAGGGTAAAGGGTATATTTATAATATTGATACTTTTATCCTCTATAAATAAAGCTTAAGGGGGAGGGTTTGGATGAGTTCCGTAACCCTAATTCTCCCCCACTCGTCCTCTCCTCTCTCTCTCAGTCGTCTTCTCTCCTTCCTTCTCCCTTCTCCTCCTCCTCTCTTCTTCTCCTCCTTTCTTCTCTTCATTCTCTCAACCTTGAAGACCTGCTTGTAATGGAGTCCTAAAAACAACATGATATCGAAGCCACCTTTTTAGGACTTCATCTAAATCTCATTCTTGTACTTGGTGGACTACTCGCTGCATGATGATTCAACAACAACCCAAGAGTCCCAATACCTGTCTTTTTTTGGTGCTTGCACCTCCATACTGAGCGTTTAATATTTAAAATTATATATGGATGAAAATAACTGTTAGGAATTAGACACCCTAATTCCAAACTAACGAGAGCAATAACAATAAACGCGTGAGGAAGGAAAAATAAACACAAAAAACAAAAAGATTTATACAGGTTTGCCTCAAGGTGTTGTCTTCCTCTACTGCATTAATTCATCTACTGTAAAGATGAAATAGTTTACAAGAGAAATCACACACACTTACAGGTGTTTTCTCTAACCTCTCTCGAGATACAACTTCAACTCCTTCTCGGTGATGATCAAACCCCAATAACGGCACCCCTCAATTATAAAGAGAAAATTAGGGTGTACCGACTCAGTGTAGGACATTGATCAGGCTCCACGACATAACAATAACTCCGAGTCTACTTTCCAACTCAAAAATAATTTTGGCAATCGGAGCTTTCTACAAAGAGAAATCAAGCATTAAAGCTGATGATTTTACAAAGTCAGTTAACTCCAAGGTTTTCTCCACTACATCTACCAAGCTAGGGATATACTATGTCTTTTCACCACCGGCATGAGGGGGAGTGTTAGAAGATATAGACAAGTTTGGGTGTTATTGTTGTAATCATCTTATGTTTTTTGTATCTTCCTCACTCCCACTAGGGTGAAGGGTATGCTTATAATATTGATACTTTTATCCTCTATAAATAAATCTTAAGGGGGAGGGTTTGGATGAGTTCCATAACCCTAATTCTTCCCCAATCCTCCTCTCCTCTCTTTCTCAACCGTCCTCTGTCCTTCCTTCCTTCTTCCTTCTCCTCCTTTGTTTTTCTCCTTCTTTCATCTCCTCTTTGTTCTCTCAACCTTGAAGACCTGCTAGTAATGGAGTCCTAAAAACAACAACTCGCACAACATGACTATATTCATGACAAGTATGCAAACGGTAGACATGGCTGAAAGTATGCAAAGTCATCACCTGAAAGATTAAGTTACGCTGGTGATAAATCCGATTAGATCAAATAAAAATAATCAAGTTGAACAAATTTTTTAAGGAGGCTATTCTTCAAAACATGGGATTGACCTTAGGATTTCCGATAATGTGTGAAACCCTTTCACCGGAACCTCCAATAAACCTTCCCTTTGACAATCCCATTTACCTTTGCTTTTGTTTTCTTCGTTAAATTGATCCGAGTGGTCACAGTTTTGCTCGATCCCCCAAAGCAGGTGTGTCACATAAACCAAGGGATTCTTCCAACTTCCAAGTTCCACGTTCAGAACATAAATTGAGAAAGCTGTCTTTTCTAATCTATTTTTTAAAAATATTAATTTATATATCTTATTTTTTCCATGCTTCTGGAATTGTAATAAAAACTAATGAAAATACCCTCTTTTTTACCTATCATATGAAATGATAAAAATACTCTTTGGGTTACTTAAAATGAATACTTTAGCCTTTGACCTATTATTTTAAAAAACATGTTAAAGGAAAACTAATAAACTTAGAAGTAATATTAAGTTACTGAATGAGATATTAGATAAAATTAAAACTAATAATTTAAAAATATTAACTAATAAAAACGTAATAAAATATCAAGTAAGTAAACACCAAGGCAATACTTATTCTCTACGATGTGAAAGCAAAGGTGTTGCTGCATTTTTCCCAGCTCATACTAATGTGTGGGGACCCATAAACATCTCTAATGTTTCATGTTCCAAATACTTTGTTAATTTGTTCATGATTTCTCTCGGGTTACATGGTTGTTCTTGTTAAAAGAAAGATCGAAGGTCTTACCCCTCTTTAACTCTTATTGTGCCATGGTGTCTACTCAGTTTAACACTACCTTGAAGATCCTTCGATCAGATAATGCCATTGAATATCTGTCAGCAGACTTCCAATCCTTTTGCAGCAATCAAGGCATCATTCACCAAACTTCATGTGTTTACACACTGCAACAAAATAGTGTGCCTGAAAGAAAAAATAGACACCTTGAGGTTGCCCATGCTCTACTCTTTCATATGCATGTGCAACATTTCGGCTGGTCATATGCCATCCTTACAGCCTGTTATCTTATTAAAAGGTTATCTTCTTTGGTGCTTGGTAATAAGACACCATACTCTCATCTCTTTCCCCGTGATGAGCATTTTTTTCTCTTCCTTTGGGAGTTTTTGGGTGTACCTATTTTATTAATGTTACTACCCATATTACTAAATTGGATCGCATGGTACTTAAATGTATTTTTTTGGCTACTCTCATACTCAGAAAGAATACGTGTGTTACATTCCTTCTCTCAAGAAGTTTTTTTTCTCTAGTGATGTAACACTCTTTAAATAACACTTCTATTCCTCCACCGGTGCCCCACCTGGTTTTTCTGTAGCAAATGAGTTTCCTAAGCCTATTGTTCGGATTGATGACTCGACAGCTTATGGCCGTGATGATGTACCTACTTCGCCTCCTAAATCATTGGTCGACACTACACCTGTGGAGTCATCATACCCCTATGAGGTAAGTTCTCCATCCTCACCTCCTATTTTTTTACCTTCGTTTGATACCCAACTAATAGCTCTTCGGAAAGAGCCGAGGGCACCCACACGTCCATTTCCTAATTCTTTATCTACCCATCGATGATCCTGGTCTTCCTCTCTCCCACTAGGGTGAAGGGTATACTTATAATATTGATACTTTTATCCTCTATCAAGAAATCTTACGGGGGAGGGTTTGGATGAGTTCCATAACCCTAATTCTCCCTCACTCATCCTCTCCTCTCTCTCAGTCGTCCTCTCCTCTCTTTCTCAGCCGTCCTCTCTCCTTCCTTCTCGTTTCTCCTCCTTTCTTCTTCTCCTTCGTTCATCTCCTCTTCGTTCTCTCAACCTTGAAGACCTGCTAGTAATGGAGTCCTAAAAACACCAACTCGCACAACCTGATTATATTCATGAAAGGTATACAAATGGTAGACATGGTTAAAAGTGTGCATAGTCATCACCTGAAAGATTGAGTTAGCTTGATGATAAATCCAATTACACCAAATAAAAATAATCAAGTAGAATAAAATTTTTAAGGAGGCTATTCTTAAAACCTTGGGATTGACCTTAGGGTTCCCGATATTGTCTGAAACCCTTTCACATGAACCTCCAATAAATCTTCCCTTTGACAAATTTAGGAAGAAAATATGTGTCAATTGAATGACAAAGCATAACTTCTAAACCGAATATGAAACACCAATATGGTTCACTCTAATGGATGATTTTCATTCATGGGGCATGATCGCAAGGGAATATTCTAATTAAAATTATGGGTTGCATATAAATTTTGATCATCCTACTTTGATACCATTATAAAACATCAAATGATTGAATAATAAATAATAGAAACACAAGCGTGGTTCAAGAACTCCCTACATCCACGGTAAGAGTTATCTCAAACAAGTAATTTTCTACGTCTAAGTATTCAATTTATAGTTCTTTAGTTACACATTGATGATCGATGGTTTGTAGTTGATCTACACAATTTATTTCATATTCAATGAGACCATTAATTTTTGTATATTGTGATTTCCTCCATGTTTGCCTCTATTTTCGGGGTCGTATTTTTCTATGTTGGAGACAATTTGTCTTCCACTAACAGGTTGACATACACCAGACTATAACTCAGAGCTTTTGAGTTTAGATACGCATTGATGACCCGATTAATTAGAAAATTCAATTAAGAATAGTTACATCTAAGAACACCAATAATCTTGTGAAGAATAAAAAATATATTATCCAAATTCAGCCAATCAGGTCCAAACTAATGATCAAAACCTGACTTTTATACAAATTTAGCATCCACGAAACACGTGGAAGAATCGGTTAGAGTCACCCAAATTATAGAGTTACCATCAAAATACAAGAAATTTAATTCAACCCAAGCAACATCGAATATCTAGCAGGGTTTCTTGAAAACTCCGTTTATGTCAGTTCAACCCAATCCATAGTTGGACTAGGGAGGATCGGATGAGACTCACCAAAAACAGAAGAGGCAAATCTGACCCCCCTACCCAACCTGTCCCAATTAAAATCTAATTTGGCTTGAGACTGGGGGTCAGAAAAAACCATGGTATCCCTGTTAAGTTGGGGAGCCTAATTAACACCTTACGCCTTACAAGGATTGTTGTGTCGCAGATATATTGACAACTTTTTTTATTAAGGGTGGTTTGGGAATTTTACTCTTGTATTACGGTTGCCCTAGTGTTCTCTTTATATTTGAGGCGCTGCTATTAGGGTTCATAATCATCGAGGAGAATCATCAGTTGCGGCTGAGAAAAGTTAGAGAAGTGATTTCATATTCATAGTGAATTACTGCAGCGACGGAAGACAGGATGTAGTTTCACCTTGAGGAAAACCTGTATAAATCTTATGTCTTTCTTCGTGCTTGTTTTTTTCTTCTTCCGCGATTATTATTATTGTTCTCGCTAGTTTTGAATTAAGGCGTCTGATTCCTAACAATCCCTGGAAATAACGTATAGAGTAGGAATAATGAAAAGTTTCCATTTGCTCCTTGAGAAATGGGAATTAAATGTATACACGCATACACCGTATCAGAGCTGGAATTGTACTTAAAAGTTCAATGATAAAAACGGACCCGACCGGTCACCAGGTCATCTTTTACCTTTTTCAAATTCAGACGTCGCGCTTTATAGGCAAGCCAGCAGTATCGTATCCGTTTTCTTTTCTGTTTTTTTTGGTAAAGCCTGCATAAACATAAATTCGCCACCTCATACACAGCTCCTCCACTCCCTCCCCAAACAGGTTTTTTCTTCTATAAAAGAGTACCCAATTCTCCCCTCATACTCGTACCATCAAATGCATTCCTCCTGTGCTGTCTTGGAGATAGAGAACAAGTTGTGGCATCAAATTTGAGAAGAGCGGGGAGGCTTAGGCAAAGGAGTTCAGTTGGCCTAAGCCTCGACGCGTCTTCTCAGTTTTGGTGCTCCAAGTTTACACGCGAATATTTCTCTGATGATGGCGAGGATTGAATCAGGTTTATGGCACAAAACACTCGTCTCCAGGTTTGTTTCTTCCCATTAACGTATTTGCTTTTCCAGTTTCTGTGGTGGATCTTTAGATTATTATTCCTTACTGCAGTATTGAAGAAGTTTGTGCTAGAGCCTGCAGGCGATCGAAGAGTTTTTTCAAGTTGGAACTACAGAGGAACTGAATCAGTTTACAGCTTCTTAGAGTTCTTCCGAACTCTAATCTACCTGGGAATAGCCTGTAGTGTTGTTCTTAATACCTGGATTTCTTCTGGGTCAAATCTTTTTGTCTCAGATAGTATGGGCAAATGGATATTTGATCACTGCAAGTCTGCAACTTCTAAGAATTTACAGTCTTCAGAATTCCGATTTACCTTTGCTTTTTATTTTCTTTTGTTCTTGATCTCTTCGTTAAATTCATCCGAGTGGTCGCAGTTTTGCCCCATCCATCAAAGCAGGAGTATCACACGAACCAACGGATTCATCCTGGCCCACAAAAAAAAAAAAAAAAAAATCTTCCCACTTCCAAGTTCAGAACATAAAATGAGAAAGCGACCTTTTTAAGCTATTTTTTGTTAAATATTAACTAATATATCATGAATATTTATTTCCTTGCTTCTAGCAACGTTATACAAACTAATGAAAATACCATTTTTATTTATTTATTTTACTTATCAAAGGAAATGATAAAAATACTCTTTAGGTTATTTAAAATGACATTTTAACCTACTTTTTGACATTAAACAAAAAATTAACCTTTAACTTTTATAATTAATTTAAAATATCCTTTAAAAAAATTAAAAATATAATTAATATTATATAACTAAATAATTTTATAAGTATTGAAAATTTTAAGTAGAAATATTAAGTTACTCAATGAGATAATGATATAAAATTAAAGATAATAATGTTTAAATATTAAATAAAAAAATGTGATAAAATATCAAAATAATTAATATTTATAAATTAATTGTAATTCTAAAAAATAAATAACATCAAAACTAAGGAGAGATCAACTCTTCCAAACATTTATCCAAATAGAAAAGTTGTGGGAGGGTGTTGTTGCTAAGATTGCATATCCTCCGCCTAGAGTGGGGCATCTTGTTGGGTTATACATAAATTAGTGATAGGACTATTCGATGCATATTTAAATATGTTGTCGGGTCATAAAATTGGTTCACATCATTATAGAACTCAATGAGCCCAAAATTAAGGAGTGTCTAATATTTAAACAATTAAGCATCTTGTCGGGTCATAAATTAGTTCAAGCAAACCTATTCAGGTTTACTTGAACTAACCCTTTTCATCTAGAATGATTTCTAATCAAGTCATTCGAATCAAAATAATACGTAGTTTGACTCGTGTTGGAAGATATAAGCTAGTTTGATTGTTATTGTTGTAATTATCTTTTTTTTTTTTTTTTTTTTTTTTCTATTCCTCACTCCTACTAGGGTAAAGGGTATATTTATAATATTGATACTTTTATCCTCTATAAATAAAGCTTAAGGGGGGGGTTTGGATGAGTTCCGTAACCCTAATTCTCCCCCACTCGTCCTCTCCTCTCTCTCTCAGTCGTCTTCTCTCCTTCCTTCTCCCTTCTCCTCCTCCTCTCTTCTTCTCCTCCTTTCTTCTCTTCATTCTCTCAACCTTGAAGACCTGCTTGTAATGGAGTCCTAAAAACAACATGATATCGAAGCCACCTTTTTAGGACTTCATCTAAATCTCATTCTTGTACTTGGTGGACTACTCGCTGCATGATGATTCAACAACAACCCAAGAGTCCCAATACCTGTCTTTTTTTGGTGCTTGCACCTCCATACTGAGCGTTTAATATTTAAAATTATATATGGATGAAAATAACTGTTAGGAATTAGACACCCTAATTCCAAACTAACGAGAGCAATAACAATAAACGCGTGAGGAAGGAAAAATAAACACAAAAAACAAAAAGATTTATACAGGTTTGCCTCAAGGTGTTGTCTTCCTCTACTGCATTAATTCATCTACTGTAAAGATGAAATAGTTTACAAGAGAAATCACACACACTTACAGGTGTTTTCTCTAACCTCTCTCGAGATACAACTTCAACTCCTTCTCGGTGATGATCAAACCCCAATAACGGCACCCCTCAATTATAAAGAGAAAATTAGGGTGTACCGACTCAGTGTAGGACATTGATCAGGCTCCACGACATAACAATAACTCCGAGTCTACTTTCCAACTCAAAAATAATTTTGGCAATCGGAGCTTTCTACAAAGAGAAATCAAGCATTAAAGCTGATGATTTTACAAAGTCAGTTAACTCCAAGGTTTTCTCCACTACATCTACCAAGCTAGGGATATACTATGTCTTTTCACCACCGGCATGAGGGGGAGTGTTAGAAGATATAGACAAGTTTGGGTGTTATTGTTGTAATCATCTTATGTTTTTTGTATCTTCCTCACTCCTACTAGGGTGAAGGGTATGCTTATAATATTGATACTTTTATCCTCTATAAATAAATCTTAAGGGGGAGGGTTTGGATGAGTTCCATAACCCTAATTCTTCCCCAATCCTCCTCTCCTCTCTTTCTCAACCGTCCTCTGTCCTTCCTTCCTTCTTCCTTCTCCTCCTTTGTTTTTCTCCTTCTTTCATCTCCTCTTTGTTCTCTCAACCTTGAAGACCTGCTAGTAATGGAGTCCTAAAAACAACAACTCGCACAACATGACTATATTCATGACAAGTATGCAAACGGTAGACATGGCTGAAAGTATGCAAAGTCATCACCTGAAAGATTAAGTTACGCTGGTGATAAATCCGATTAGATCAAATAAAAATAATCAAGTTGAACAAATTTTTTAAGGAGGCTATTCTTCAAAACATGGGATTGACCTTAGGATTTCCGATAATGTGTGAAACCCTTTCACCGGAACCTCCAATAAACCTTCCCTTTGACAATCCCATTTACCTTTGCTTTTGTTTTCTTCGTTAAATTGATCCGAGTGGTCACAGTTTTGCTCGATCCCCCAAAGCAGGTGTGTCACATAAACCAAGGGATTCTTCCAACTTCCAAGTTCCACGTTCAGAACATAAATTGAGAAAGCTGTCTTTTCTAATCTATTTTTTAAAAATATTAATTTATATATCTTATTTTTTCCATGCTTCTGGAATTGTAATAAAAACTAATGAAAATACCCTCTTTTTTACCTATCATATGAAATGATAAAAATACTCTTTGGGTTACTTAAAATGAATACTTTAGCCTTTGACCTATTATTTTAAAAAACATGTTAAAGGAAAACTAATAAACTTAGAAGTAATATTAAGTTACTGAATGAGATATTAGATAAAATTAAAACTAATAATTTAAAAATATTAACTAATAAAAACGTAATAAAATATCAAGTAAGTAAACACCAAGGCAATACTTATTCTCTACGATGTGAAAGCAAAGGTGTTGCTGCATTTTTCCCAGCTCATACTAATGTGTGGGGACCCATAAACATCTCTAATGTTTCATGTTCCAAATACTTTGTTAATTTGTTCATGATTTCTCTCGGGTTACATGGTTGTTCTTGTTAAAAGAAAGATCGAAGGTCTTACCCCTCTTTAACTCTTATTGTGCCATGGTGTCTACTCAGTTTAACACTACCTTGAAGATCCTTCGATCAGATAATGCCATTGAATATCTGTCAGCAGACTTCCAATCCTTTTGCAGCAATCAAGGCATCATTCACCAAACTTCATGTGTTTACACACTGCAACAAAATAGTGTGCCTGAAAGAAAAAATAGACACCTTGAGGTTGCCCATGCTCTACTCTTTCATATGCATGTGCAACATTTCGGCTGGTCATATGCCATCCTTACAGCCTGTTATCTTATTAAAAGGTTATCTTCTTTGGTGCTTGGTAATAAGACACCATACTCTCATCTCTTTCCCCGTGATGAGCATTTTTTTCTCTTCCTTTGAGAGTTTTTGGGTGTACCTATTTTATTAATGTTACTACCCATATTACTAAATTGGATCGCATGGTACTTAAATGTATTTTTTTGGCTACTCTCATACTCAGAAAGAATACGTGTGTTACATTCCTTCTCTCAAGAAGTTTTTTTTCTCTAGTGATGTAACACTCTTTAAATAACACTTCTATTCCTCCACCGGTGCCCCACCTGGTTTTTCTGTAGCAAATGAGTTTCCTAAGCCTATTGTTCGGATTGATGACTCAACAGCTTATGGCCGTGATGATGTACCTACTTCGCCTCCTAAATCATTGGTCGACACTACACCTGTGGAGTCATCATACCCCTATGAGGTAAGTTCTCCATCCTCACCTCCTATTTTTTTACCTTCGTTTGATACCCAACCAATAGCTCTTCGGAAAGAGCCGAGGGCACCCACACGTCCATTTCCTAATTCTTTATCTACCCATCGATGATCCTGGTCTTCCTCTCTCCCACTAGGGTGAAGGGTATACTTATAATATTGATACTTTTATCCTCTATCAAGAAATCTTACGGGGGAGGGTTTGGATGAGTTCCATAACCCTAATTCTCCCTCACTCATCCTCTCCTCTCTCTCAGTCGTCCTCTCCTCTCTTTCTCAGCCGTCCTCTCTCCTTCCTTCTCGTTTCTCCTCCTTTCTTCTTCTCCTTCGTTCATCTCCTCTTCGTTCTCTCAACCTTGAAGACCTGCTAGTAATGGAGTCCTAAAAACACCAACTCGCACAACCTGATTATATTCATGAAAGGTATACAAATGGTAGACATGGTTAAAAGTGTGCATAGTCATCACCTGAAAGATTGAGTTAGCTTGATGATAAATCCAATTACACCAAATAAAAATAATCAAGTAGAATAAAATTTTTAAGGAGGCTATTCTTAAAACCTTGGGATTGACCTTAGGGTTCCCGATATTGTCTGAAACCCTTTCACATGAACCTCCAATAAATCTTCCCTTTGACAAATTTAGGAAGAAAATATGTGTCAATTGAATGACAAAGCATAACTTCTAAACCGAATATGAAACACCAATATGGTTCACTCTAATGGATGATTTTCATTCATGGGGCATGATCGCAAGGGAATATTCTAATTAAAATTATGGGTTGCATATAAATTTTGATCATCCTACTTTGATACCATTATAAAACATCAAATGATTGAATAATAAATAATAGAAACACAAGCGTGGTTCAAGAACTCCCTACATCCACGGTAAGAGTTATCTCAAACAAGTAATTTTCTACGTCTAAGTATTCAATTTATAGTTCTTTAGTTACACATTGATGATCGATGGTTTGTAGTTGATCTACACAATTTATTTCATATTCAATGAGACCATTAATTTTTGTATATTGTGATTTCCTCCATGTTTGCCTCTATTTTCGGGGTCGTATTTTTCTATGTTGGAGACAATTTGTCTTCCACTAACAGGTTGACATACACCAGACTATAACTCAGAGCTTTTGAGTTTAGATACGCATTGATGACCCGATTAATTAGAAAATTCAATTAAGAATAGTTACATCTAAGAACACCAATAATCTTGTGAAGAATAAAAAATATATTATCCAAATTCAGCCAATCAGGTCCAAACTAATGATCAAAACCTGACTTTTATACAAATTTAGCATCCACGAAACACGTGGAAGAATCGGTTAGAGTCACCCAAATTATAGAGTTACCATCAAAATACAAGAAATTTAATTCAACCCAAGCAACATCGAATATCTAGCAGGGTTTCTTGAAAACTCCGTTTATGTCAGTTCAACCCAATCCATAGTTGGACTAGGGAGGATCGGATGAGACTCACCAAAAACAGAAGAGGCAAATCTGACCCCCCTACCCAACCTGTCCCAATTAAAATCTAATTTGGCTTGAGACTGGGGGTCAGAAAAAACCATGGTATCCCTGTTAAGTTGGGGAGCCTAATTAACACCTTACGCCTTACAAGGATTGTTGTGTCGCAGATATATTGACAACTTTTTTTATTAAGGGTGGTTTGGGAATTTTACTCTTGTATTACGGTTGCCCTAGTGTTCTCTTTATATTTGAGGCGCTGCTATTAGGGTTCATAATCATCGAGGAGAATCATCAGTTGCGGCTGAGAAAAGTTAGAGAAGTGATTTCATATTCATAGTGAATTACTGCAGCGACGGAAGACAGGATGTAGTTTCACCTTGAGGAAAACCTGTATAAATCTTATGTCTTTCTTCGTGCTTGTTTTTTTCTTCTTCCGCGATTATTATTATTGTTCTCGCTAGTTTTGAATTAAGGCGTCTGATTCCTAACAATCCCTGGAAATAACGTATAGAGTAGGAATAATGAAAAGTTTCCATTTGCTCCTTGAGAAATGGGAATTAAATGTATACACGCATACACCGTATCAGAGCTGGAATTGTACTTAAAAGTTCAATGATAAAAACGGACCCGACCGGTCACCAGGTCATCTTTTACCTTTTTCAAATTCAGACGTCGCGCTTTATAGGCAAGCCAGCAGTATCGTATCCGTTTTCTTTTCTGTTTTTTTTGGTAAAGCCTGCATAAACATAAATTCGCCACCTCATACACAGCTCCTCCACTCCCTCCCCAAACAGGTTTTTTCTTCTATAAAAGAGTACCCAATTCTCCCCTCATACTCGTACCATCAAATGCATTCCTCCTGTGCTGTCTTGGAGATAGAGAACAAGTTGTGGCATCAAATTTGAGAAGAGCGGGGAGGCTTAGGCAAAGGAGTTCAGTTGGCCTAAGCCTCGACGCGTCTTCTCAGTTTTGGTGCTCCAAGTTTACACGCGAATATTTCTCTGATGATGGCGAGGATTGAATCAGGTTTATGGCACAAAACACTCGTCTCCAGGTTTGTTTCTTCCCATTAACGTATTTGCTTTTCCAGTTTCTGTGGTGGATCTTTAGATTATTATTCCTTACTGCAGTATTGAAGAAGTTTGTGCTAGAGCCTGCAGGCGATCGAAGAGTTTTTTCAAGTTGGAACTACAGAGGAACTGAATCAGTTTACAGCTTCTTAGAGTTCTTCCGAACTCTAATCTACCTGGGAATAGCCTGTAGTGTTGTTCTTAATACCTGGATTTCTTCTGGGTCAAATCTTTTTGTCTCAGATAGTATGGGCAAATGGATATTTGATCACTGCAAGTCTGCAACTTCTAAGAATTTACAGTCTTCAGAATTCCGATTTACCTTTGCTTTTTATTTTCTTTTGTTCTTGATCTCTTCGTTAAATTCATCCGAGTGGTCGCAGTTTTGCCCCATCCATCAAAGCAGGAGTATCACACGAACCAACGGATTCATCCTGGCCCACAAAAAAAAAAAAAAAAAAAAATCTTCCCACTTCCAAGTTCAGAACATAAAATGAGAATTTTTGTTAAATATTAACTAATATATCATGAATATTTATTTCCTTGCTTCTAGCAACGTTATACAAACTAATGAAAATACCATTTTTATTTATTTATTTTACTTATCAAAGGAAATGATAAAAATACTCTTTAGGTTATTTAAAATGACATTTTAACCTACTTTTTGACATTAAACAAAAAATTAACCTTTAACTTTTATAATTAATTTAAAATATCCTTTAAAAAAATTAAAAATATAATTAATATTTTACAACTAAATAATTTTATAAGTATTGAAAATTTTAAGTAGAAATATTAAGTTACTCAATGAGATAATGATATAAAATTAAAGATAATAATGTTTAAATATTAAATAAAAAAATGTGATAAAATATCAAAATAATTAATATTTATAAATTAATTGTAATTCTAAAAAATAAATAACATCAAAACTAAGGAGAGATCAACTCTTCCAAGCATTTATCCAAATAGAAAAGTTGTGGAGGGTGTTGTTGCTAAGATTGCATATCCTCCGCCTAGAGTGGGGCATCTTGTTGGGTTATACATAAATTAGTGATAGGACTATTCGATGCATATTTAAATATGTTGTCGGGTCATAAAATTGGTTCACATCATTATAGAACTCAATGAGCCCAAAATTAAGGAGTGTCTAATATTTAAACAATTAAGCATCTTGTCGGGTCATAAATTAGTTCAAGCAAACCTATTCAGGTTTACTTGAACTAACCCTTTTCATCTAGAATGATTTCTAATCAAGTCATTCGAATCAAAATAATACGTAGTTTGACTCGTGTTGGAAGATATAAGCTAGTTTGGTTGTTATTGTTGTAATTATCTTTTTCTTTTTTTTTCTCTTCCTCACTCCTACTAGGGTAAAGGGTATATTTATAATATTGATACT
The DNA here is from genome assembly GCF_029961685.1 of Aristolochia californica. Taxonomy (NCBI): domain Eukaryota; kingdom Viridiplantae; phylum Streptophyta; class Magnoliopsida; order Piperales; family Aristolochiaceae; genus Aristolochia; species Aristolochia californica. The sequence continues at coordinate 32,100,947 of NW_027182290.1, read as the reverse complement.
TTTATCCTCTATAAATAAAGCTTAAGGGGGAGGGTTTGCATGAGTTCCGTAACCCTAATTCTCCCCCACTCGTCCTCTCCTCTCTCTCTCAGTCGTCTTCTCTCCTTCCTTCTCCCTTCTCCTCCTCCTCTCTTCTTCTCCTCCTTTCTTCTCTTCATTCTCTCAACCTTGAAGACCTGCTTGTAATGGAGTCCTAAAAACAACATGATATCAAAGCCACCTTTTTAGGACTTCATCTAAATCTCATTCTTGTACTTGGTGGATTACTCGCTGCATGATGATTCAACAACAACCCAAGAGTCCCAATACCTGTCTTTTTTTGGTGCTTGCACCTCCATACTGAGCGTTTAATATTTAAAATTATATATTGATGAAAATAACTGTTAGGAATTAGACACCCTAATTCCAAACTAACTAACGAGAGCAATAACAATAAACGCGTGAGGAAGGAAAAATAAACACAAAAAACAAAAAGATTTATACAGGTTTGCCTCAAGGTGTTGTCTTCCTCTACTGCATTAATTCATCTACTGTAAAGATGAAATAGTTTACAAGAGAAATCACACACACTTACAGGTGTTTTCTCTAACCTCTCTCGAGATACAACTTCAACTCCTTCTCGGTGATGATCAAACCCCAATAACGGCACCCCTCAATTATAAAAAGAAAATTAGGGTGTACCGACTCAGTGTAGGACATTGATCAGGCTCCACGACATAACAATAACTTCGAGTCTACTTTCCAACTCAAAAATAATTTTGGCAATCGGAGCTTTCTACAAAGAGAAATCAAGCATTAAAGCTGATGATTTTACAAAGTCAGTTAACTCCAAGGTTTTCTCCACTACATCTACCAAGCTAGGGATATACTATGTCTTTTCACCACCGGCATGAGGGGGAGTGTTAGAAGATATAGACAAGTTTGGGTGTTATTGTTGTAATCATCTTATGTTTTTTGTATCTTCCTCACTCCCACTAGGGTGAAGGGTATGCTTATAATATTGATACTTTTATCCTCTATAAATAAATCTTAAGGGGGGAGGGTTTGGATGAGTTCCATAACCCTAATTCTTCCCCAATCCTCCTCTCCTCTCTTTCTCAACCGTCCTCTGTCCTTCCTTCCTTCTTCCTTCTCCTCCTTTGTTTTTCTCCTTCTTTCATCTCCTCTTTGTTCTCTCAACCTTGAAGACCTGCTAGTAATGGAGTCCTAAAAACAACAACTCGCACAACATGACTATATTCATGACAAGTATGCAAACGGTAGACATGGCTGAAAGTATGCAAAGTCGTCACCTGAAAGATTAAGTTACGCTGGTGATAAATCCGATTAGATCAAATAAAAATAATCAAGTTGAACAAATTTTTTAAGGAGGCTATTCTTCAAAACATGGGATTGACCTTAGGATTTCCGATAATGTGTGAAACCCTTTCACCGGAACCTCCAATAAACCTTCCCTTTGACAATCCCATTTACCTTTGCTTTTGTTTTCTTCGTTAAATTGATCCCGAGTGGTCACAGTTTTGCTCGATCCCCCAAAGCAGGTGTGTCACATAAACCAAGGGATTCTTCCAACTTCCAAGTTCCACGTTCAGAACATAAATTGAGAAAGCTGTCTTTTCTAATCTATTTTTTAAAAATATGAATTTATATATCTTATTTTTTCCATGCTTCTGGAATTGTAATAAAAACTAATGAAAATACCCTCTTTTTTACCTATCATATGAAATGATAAAAATACTCTTTGGGTTACTTAAAATGAATACTTTAGCCTTTGACCTATTATTTTAAAAAACATGTTAAAGGAAAACTAATAAACTTAGAAGTAATATTAAGTTACTGAATGAGATATTAGATAAAATTAAAACTAATAATTTAAAAATATTAACTAATAAAAACATAATAAAATATCAAGTAAGTAAACACCAAGGCAATACTTATTCTCTACGATGTGAAAGCAAAGGTGTTGCTGCATTTTTCCCAGCTCATACTAATGTGTGGGGACCCATAAACATCTCTAATGTTTCATGTTCCAAATACTTTGTTAATTTGTTCATGATTTCTCTCGGGTTACATGGTTGTTCTTGTTAAAAGAAAGATCGAAGGTCTTACCCCTCTTTAACTCTTATTGTGCCATGGTGTCTACTCAGTTTAACACTACCTTGAAGATCCTTCGATCAGATAATGCCATTGAATATCTGTCAGCAGACTTTCAATCCTTTTGCAGCAATCAAGGCATCATTCACCAAACTTCCTGTGTTTACACACTGCAACAAAATAGTGTGCCTGAAAGAAAAAATAGACACCTTGAGGTTGCCCATGCTCTACTCTTTCATATGCATGTGCAACATTTCGGCTGGTCATATGCCATCCTTACAGCCTGTTATCTTATTAAAAGGTTATCTTCTTTGGTGCTTGGTAATAAGACACCATACTCTCATCTCTTTCCCCGTGATGGGCATTTTTTTCTCTTCCTTTGAGAGTTTTTGGGTGTACCTATTTTATTAATGTTACTACCCATATTACTAAATTGGATCGCATGGTACTTAAATGTATTTTTTTGGCTACTCTCATACTCAGAAAGAATACGTGTGTTACATTCCTTCTCTCAAGAAGTTGTTTTTCTCTAGTGATGTAACACTCTTTAAATAACACTTCTATTCCTCCACCGGTGCCCCACCTGGTTTTTCTGTAGCAAATGAGTTTCCTAAGCCTATTGTTCGGATTGATGACTCAACAGCTTATGGCCGTGATGATGTACTTACTTCGCCTCCTAAATCATTGGTCGACACTACACCTGTGGAGTCATCATACCCCTATGAGGTAAGTTCTCCATCCTCACCTCCTATTTTTTTACCTTCGTTTGATACCCAACCAATAGCTCTTCGGAAAGAGCCGAGGGCACGCACACGCACACGTCCATTTCCTAATTCTTTATCTACCCATCGATGATCCTGGTCTTGCTCTCTCCCACTAGGGTGAAGGGTATACTTATAATATCGATACTTTTATCCTCTATAAATAAATCTTAAGGGGGAGGGTTTGGATGAGTTCCATAACCCTAATTCTCCCTCACTCATCCTCTCCTCTCTCTCAGTCGTCCTCTCCTCTCTTTCTCAGCCGTCCTCTCTCCTTCCTTCTCGTTTCTCCTCCTTTCTTCTTCTCCTTCGTTCATCTCCTCTTCGTTCTCTCAACCTTGAAGACCTGCTAGTAATGGAGTCCTAAAAACAACAACTCGCACAACATGATTATATTCATGAAAGGTATACAAATGGTAGACATGGTTAAAAGTATGCATAGTCATCACCTGAAAGATTGAGTTAGCTTGATGATAAATCCAATTACACCAAATAAAAATAATCAAGTAGAATAAATTTTTTAAGGAGGCTATTCTTAAAACCTTGGGATTGACCTTAGGGTTCCCGATATTGTGTGAAACCCTTTCACATGAACCTCCAATAAATCTTCCCTTTGACAAATTTAGGAAGAAAATATGTGTCAATTGAATGACAAAGCATAACTTCTAAACCGAATATGAAAAACCTATATGGTTCACTCTAATGGATGATTTTCATTCTTGGGGCATGATCGCAATGGAATATTCTAATTACAATTATGGGTTGCATATAAGTTTTGATCATCCTACTTTGATACCATTATAAAACATCAAATGATTGAATAATAAATAATAGAAACACAAGCGTGGTTCAAGAACTCCCTACATCCACGGTAAGAGTTATCTCAAACAAGTAATTTTCTACGTCTAAGTATTAAATTTATAGTTCTTTAGTTACACATTGATGATCGATGGTTTGTAGTTGATCTACACAATTTATTTCATATTCAATGAGACCATTAATTTTTGTATATTGTGATTTCCTCCATGTTTGCCTCTATTTTCGGGGTCGTATTTTTCTATGTTGGAGACAATTTGTCTTCCACTAACAGGTTGACATACACCAGACTATAACTCAGAGCTTTTGAGTTTAGATACGCATTGATGACCCGATTAATTAGAAAATTCAATTAAGAATAGTTACATCTAAGAACACCAATAATCTTGTGAAGAATAAAAAATATATTATCCAAATTCAGCCAATCAGGTCCAAACTAATGATCAAAACCTGACTTTTATACAAATTTAGCATCCACAAAACACGTGGAAGAATCGGTTAGAGTCACCCAAATTATAGAGTTACCATCAAAATACAAGAAATTTAATTCAACCCAAGCAACATCGAATATCTAGCAGGGTTTCTTGAAAACTCCGTTTATGTCAGTTCAACCCAATCCATAGTTGGACTAGGGAGGATCGGATGAGACTCACCAAAAACAGAAGAGGCAAATCTGACCCCCCTACCCAACCTGTCCCAATTAAAATCTAATTTGGCTTGAGACTGGGGGTCAGAAAAAACCATGGTATCCCTGTTAAGTTGGGGAGCCTAATTAACACCTTACGCCTTACAAGGATTGTTGTGTCGCAGATATATTGACAATTTTTTTTATTAAGGGTGGTTTGGGAATTTTACTCTTGTATTACGGTTGCCCTAGTGTTCTCTTTATATTTGAGGCGCTGCTATTAGGGTTCATAATCATCGAGGAGAATCATCAGTTGCGGCTGAGAAAAGTTAGAGAAGTGATTTCATATTCATAGTGAATTACTGCAGCGACGGAAGACAGGATGTAGTTTCACCTTGAGGAAAACCTGTATAAATCTTATGTCTTTCTTCGTGCTTGTTTTTTTCTTCTTCCGCGATTATTATTATTGTTCTCGCTAGTTTTGAATTAAGGCGTCTGATTCCTAACAATCCCTGGAAATAACGTATAGAGTAGGAATAATGAAAAGTTTCCATTTGCTCCTTGAGAAATGGGAATTAAATGTATACACGCATACACCGTATCAGAGCCGGAATTGTACTTAAAAGTTCAATGATAAAAACGGACCCGACCGGTCACCAGGTCATCTTTTACCTTTTTCAAATTCAGACGTCGCGCTTTATAGGCAAGCCAGCAGTATCGTATCCGTTTTCTTTTCTGTTTTTTTTGGTAAAGCCTGCATAAACATAAATTCGCCACCTCATACACAGCTCCTCCACTCCCTCCCCAAACAGGTTTTTTCTTCTATAAAAGAGTACCCAATTCTCCCCTCATACTCGTACCATCAAATGCATTCCTCCTGTGCTGTCTTGGAGATAGAGAACAAGTTGTGGCATCAAATTTGAGAAGAGCGGGGAGGCTTAGGCAAAGGAGTTCAGTTGGCCTAAGCCTCGACGCGTCTTCTCAGTTTTGGTGCTCCAAGTTTACACGCGAATATTTCTCTGATGATGGCGAGGATTGAATCAGGTTTATGGCACAAAACACTCGTCTCCAGGTTTGTTTCTTCCCATTAACGTATTTGCTTTTCCAGTTTCTGTGGTGGATCTTTAGATTATTATTCCTTACTGCAGTATTGAAGAAGTTTGTGCTAGAGCCTGCAGGCGATCGAAGAGTTTTTTCAAGTTGGAACTACAGAGGAACTGAATCAGTTTACAGCTTCTTAGAGTTCTTCCGAACTCTAATCTACCTGGGAATAGCCTGTAGTGTTGTTCTTAATACCTGGATTTCTTCTGGGTCAAATCTTTTTGTCTCAGATAGTATGGGCAAATGGATATTTGATCACTGCAAGTCTGCAACTTCTAAGAATTTACAGTCTTCAGAATTCCGATTTACCTTTGCTTTTTATTTTCTTTTGTTCTTGATCTCTTCGTTAAATTCATCCGAGTGGTCGCAGTTTTGCCCCATCCATCAAAGCAGGAGTATCACACGAACCAACGGATTCATCCTGGCCCACAAAAAAAAAAAAAAAAAAAAATCTTCCCACTTCCAAGTTCAGAACATAAAATGAGAATTTTTGTTAAATATTAACTAATATATCATGAATATTTATTTCCTTGCTTCTAGCAACGTTATACAAACTAATGAAAATACCATTTTTATTTATTTATTTTACTTATCAAAGGAAATGATAAAAATACTCTTTAGGTTATTTAAAATGACATTTTAACCTACTTTTTGACATTAAACAAAAAATTAACCTTTAACTTTTATAATTAATTTAAAATATCCTTTAAAAAAATTAAAAATATAATTAATATTTTATAACTAAATAATTTTATAAGTATTGAAAATTTTAAGTAGAAATATTAAGTTACTCAATGAGATAATGATATAAAATTAAAGATAATAATGTTTAAATATTAAATAAAAAATGTGATAAAATATCAAAATAATTAATATTTATAAATTAATTGTAATTCTAAAAAATAAATAACATCAAAACTAAGGAGAGATCAACTCTTCCAAGCATTTATCCAAATAGAAAAGTTGTGGAGGGTGTTGTTGCTAAGATTGCATATCCTCCGCCTAGAGTGGGGCATCTTGTTGGGTTATACATAAATTAGTGATAGGACTATTCGATGCATATTTAAATATGTTGTCGGGTCATAAAATTGGTTCACATCATTATAGAACTCAATGAGCCCAAAATTAAGGAGTGTCTAATATTTAAACAATTAAGCATCTTGTCGGGTCATAAATTAGTTCAAGCAAACCTATTCAGGTTTACTTGAACTAACCCTTTTCATCTAGAATGATTTCTAATCAAGTCATTCGAATCAAAATAATACGTAGTTTGACTCGTGTTGGAAGATATAAGCTAGTTTGGTTGTTATTGTTGTAATTATCTTTTTCTTTTTTTTTCTCTTCCTCACTCCTACTAGGGTAAAGGGTATATTTATAATATTGATACTTTTATCCTCTATAAATAAAGCTTAAGGGGGAGGGTTTGGATGAGTTCCGTAACCCTAATTCTCCCCCACTCGTCCTCTCCTCTCTCTCTCAGTCGTCTTCTCTCCTTCCTTCTCCCTTCTCCTCCTCCTCTCTTCTTCTCCTCCTTTCTTCTCTTCATTCTCTCAACCTTGAAGACCTGCTTGTAATGGAGTCCTAAAAACAACATGATATCAAAGCCACCTTTTTAGGACTTCATCTAAATCTCATTCTTGTACTTGGTGGATTACTCGCTGCATGATGATTCAACAACAACCCAAGAGTCCCAATACCTGTCTTTTTTTGGTGCTTGCACCTCCATACTGAGCGTTTAATATTTAAAATTATATATTGATGAAAATAACTGTTAGGAATTAGACACCCTAATTCCAAACTAACGAGAGCAATAACAATAAACGCGTGAGGAAGGAAAAATAAACACAAAAAACAAAAAGATTTATACAGGTTTGCCTCAAGGTGTTGTCTTCCTCTACTGCATTAATTCATCTACTGTAAAGATGAAATAGTTTACAAGAGAAATCACACACACTTACAGGTGTTTTCTCTAACCTCTCTCGAGATACAACTTCAACTCCTTCTCGGTGATGATCAAACCCCAATAACGGCACCCCTCAATTATAAAAAGAAAATTAGGGTGTACCGACTCAGTGTAGGACATTGATTAGGCTCCACGACATAACAATAACTTCGAGTCTACTTTCCAACTCAAAAATAATTTTGGCAATCGGAGCTTTCTACAAAGAGAAATCAAGCATTAAAGCTGATGATTTTACAAAGTCAGTTAACTCCAAGGTTTTCTCCACTACATCTACCAAGCTAGGGATATACTATGTCTTTTCACCACCGGCATGAGGGGGAGTGTTAGAAGATATAGACAAGTTTGGGTGTTATTGTTGTAATCATCTTATGTTTTTTGTATCTTCCTCACTCCCACTAGGGTGAAGGGTATGCTTATAATATTGATACTTTTATCCTCTATAAATAAATCTTAAGGGGGAGGGTTTGGATGAGTTCCATAACCCTAATTCTTCCCCAATCCTCCTCTCCTCTCTTTCTCAACCGTCCTCTGTCCTTCCTTCCTTCTTCCTTCTCCTCCTTTGTTTTTCTCCTTCTTTCATCTCCTCTTTGTTCTCTCAACCTTGAAGACCTGCTAGTAATGGAGTCCTAAAAACAACAACTCGCACAACATGACTATATTCATGACAAGTATGCAAACGGTAGACATGGCTGAAAGTATGCAAAGTCATCACCTGAAAGATTAAGTTACGCTGGTGATAAATCCGATTAGATCAAATAAAAATAATCAAGTTGAACAAATTTTTTAAGGAGGCTATTCTTCAAAACATGGGATTGACCTTAGGATTTCCGATAATGTGTGAAACCCTTTCACCGGAACCTCCAATAAACCTTCCCTTTGACAATCCCATTTACCTTTGCTTTTGTTTTCTTCGTTAAATTGATCCGAGTGGTCACAGTTTTGCTCGATCCCCCAAAGCAGGTGTGTCACATAAACCAAGGGATTCTTCCAACTTCCAAGTTCCACGTTCAGAACATAAATTGAGAAAGCTGTCTTTTCTAATCTATTTTTTAAAAATATTAATTTATATATCTTATTTTTTCCATGCTTCTGGAATTGTAATAAAAACTAATGAAAATACCCTCTTTATTACCTATCATATGAAATGATAAAAATACTCTTTGGGTTACTTAAAATGAATACTTTAGCCTTTGACCTATTATTTTAAAAAACATGTTAAAGGAAAACTAATAAACTTAGAAGTAATATTAAGTTACTGAATGAGATATTAGATAAAATTAAAACTAATAATTTAAAAATATTAACTAATAAAAACGTAATAAAATATCAAGTAAGTAAACACCAAGGCAATACTCATTCTCTACGATGTGAAAGCAAAGGTGTTGCTGCATTTTTCCCAGCTCATACTAATGTGTGGGGACCCATAAACATCTCTAATGTTTCATGTTCCAAATACTTTGTTAATTTGTTCATGATTTCTCTCGGGTTACATGGTTGTTCTTGTTAAAAGAAAGATCGAAGGTCTTACCCCTCTTTAACTCTTATTGTGCCATGGTGTCTACTCAGTTTAACACTACCTTGAAGATCCTTCGATCAGATAATGCCATTGAATATCTGTCAGCAGACTTCCAATCCTTTTGCAGCAATCAAGGCATCATTCACCAAACTTCCTGTGTTTACACACTGCAACAAAATAGTGTGCCTGAAAGAAAAAATAGACACCTTGAGGTTGCCCATGCTCTACTCTTTCATATGCATGTGCAACATTTCGGCTGGTCATATGCCATCCTTACAGCCTGTTATCTTATTAAAAGGTTATCTTCTTTGGTGCTTGGTAATAAGACACCATACTCTCATCTCTTTCCCCGTGATGAGCATTTTTTTCTCTTCCTTTGAGAGTTTTTGGGTGTACCTATTTTATTAATGTTACTACCCATATTACTAAATTGGATCGCATGGTACTTAAATGTATTTTTTTGGCTACTCTCATACTCAGAAAGAATACGTGTGTTACATTCCTTCTCTCAAGAAGTTGTTTTTCTCTAGTGATGTAACACTCTTTAAATAACACTTCTATTCCTCCACCGGTGCCCCACCTGGTTTTTCTGTAGCAAATGAGTTTCCTAAGCCTATTGTTCGGATTGATGACGCAACAGCTTATGGCCGTGATGATGTACCTACTTCGCCTCCTAAATCATTGGTCGACACTACACCTGTGGAGTCATCATACCCCTATGAGGTAAGTTCTCCATCCTCACCTCCTATTTTTTTACCTTCGTTTGATACCCAACCAATAGCTCTTCGGAAAGAGCCGAGGGCACGCACACGTCCATTTCCTAATTCTTTATCTACCCATCGATGATCCTGGTCTTCCTCTCTCCCACTAGGGTGAAGGGTATACTTATAATATCGATACTTTTATCCTCTATCAAGAAATCTTACGGGGGAGGGTTTGGATGAGTTCCATAACCCTAATTCTCCCTCACTCATCCTCTCCTCTCTCTCAGTCGTCCTCTCCTCTCTTTCTCAGCCGTCCTCTCTCCTTCCTTCTCGTTTCTCCTCCTTTCTTCTTCTCCTTCGTTCATCTCCTCTTCGTTCTCTCAACCTTGAAGACCTGCTAGTAATGGAGTCCTAAAAACAACAACTCGCACAACATGATTATATTCATGAAAGGTATACAAATGGTAGACATGGTTAAAAGTATGCATAGTCATCACCTGAAAGATTGAGTTAGCTTGATGATAAATCCAATTACACCAAATAAAAATAATCAAGTAGAATAAATTTTTTAAGGAGGCTATTCTTAAAACCTTGGGATTGACCTTAGGGTTCCCGATATTGTGTGAAACCCTTTCACATGAACCTCCAATAAATCTTCCCTTTGACAAATTTAGGAAGAAAATATGTGTCAATTGAATGACAAAGCATAACTTCTAAACCGAATATGAAACACCAATATGGTTCACTCTAATGGATGATTTTCATTCATGGGGCATGATCGCAATGGAATATTCTAATTAAAATTATGGGTTGCATATAAATTTTGATCGTCCTACTTTGATACCATTATAAAACATCAAATGATTGAATAATAAATAATAGAAACACAAGCGTGGTTCAAGAACTCCCTACATCCACGGTAAGAGTTATCTCAAACAAGTAATTTTCTACGTCTAAGTATTCAATTTATAGTTCTTTAGTTACACATTGATGATCGATGGTTTGTAGTTGATCTACACAATTTATTTCATATTCAATGAGACCATTAATTTTTGTATATTGTGATTTCCTCCATGTTTGCCTCTATTTTCGGGGTCGTATTTTTCTATGTTGGAGACAATTTGTCTTCCACTAACAGGTTGACATACACCAGACTATAACTCAGAGCTTTTGAGTTTAGATACGCATTGATGACCCGATTAATTAGAAAATTCAATTAAGAATAGTTACATCTAAGAACACCAATAATCTTGTGAAGAATAAAAAAAATATTATCCAAATTCAGCCAATCAGGTCCAAACTAATGATCAAAACCTGACTTTTATACAAATTTAGCATCCACGAAACACGTGGAAGAATCGGTTAGAGTCACCCAAATTATAGAGTTACCATCAAAATACAAGAAATTTAATTCAACCCAAGCAACATCGAATATCTAGCAGGGTTTCTTGAAAACTCCGTTTATGTCAGTTCAACCCAATCCATAGTTGGACTAGGGAGGATCGGATGAGACTCACCAAAAACAGAAGAGGCAAATCTGACCCCCCTACCCAACCTGTCCCAATTAAAATCTAATTTGGCTTGAGACTGGGGGTCAGAAAAAACCATGGTATCCCTGTTAAGTTGGGGAGCCTAATTAACACGTTATGCCTTACAAGGATTGTTGTGTCGCAGATATATTGACAACTTTTTTATTAAGGGTAGTTTGGGAATTTTACTCTTGTATTACAGTTGCCCTAGTGTTCTCTTTATATTTGAGGCGCTGCTATTAGGGTTCATAATCATCGAGGAGAATCATCAGTTGCGGCTGAGAAAAGTTAGAGAAGTATAATCTATATATATAATACATGTATAAGATTGAGGCATAACCTCTTCTTAAAATTGAGTATAATCTATGTATATAATACCTGTATAAAATTCAGCATAACCTCTACTTAAAATTGGGCATAATCAATATACATAATACTTGCATAAACACTCCATAAACACTCCATAAATACTCCATAAACACTCCATATAATTATCTATACATTCCATAAACACTCCATAAAATAGTCTAAACACTTCATACACCGCATAATATTATAAATAAACTTCATACAATAATCAAACACAACAAAATTAAATGAAATATCACTATCAATTGACAATCACCCAAATAAAAATTATAAATCCATTATAAAATTACAAACTATAGTTGTTTCTCTTAATGCTAGAAAATAATATACGTCCCTGCATGAGCAAAATCTCTACCTACGACAAAAACAAAAAAATAAAATTAGTTATTGTCAGATAAAAAAATACTCTTCTCCTACTAGTTACTTAATGTCGTTAAAAATATTAAAATTACCATGATGAGAGAAACATAAAAAATCATGTAGCTGGTAGCATTATCTCTACACTCTTCTTCTCAGGGTGTAATCATAAAACAAAATTTTAATAAATAAAACTAAAAAATATCATAATAAAGAATTGATCAAAGAAATTCACCTTTTGATTTTTATTTACACCGTGAATAACCCGAATCCAATCACTGCCACAAATCAAAGCTTGAACTACACTTGGTGCCAAGGAAGAACGATATGAGTCTATTACTCTACCACCAGCACTAAATGTAGACTCTGAAGCTACTGTGGATATGGGAATTACAAGGATGTCTGCTGCCATCTTAGATAATACCCGAAATTTCATATGATTCACTTTCCACCATTCTAAAACATCAAAATCATATTGTGAAGTTTCCTCACAACTATATACGCCTTCTTCAAGATAAATTTCCAATTCTGACCTTGGTGAATTAACTACATCCTTTTGTTTCATATAACTCATTAACTTTGACCAACCTGAACTTGATGAAGGCCTACGACTTGTGGAAACACCCATAGAGCTACTAGTACTTGAAACAATCTCTTTATTTCTAATATCCACATTATATAAGGATACATATTCATCGTAGATCTCAAATAAGGTGCGTTGAACTAAATTTATATTCATTGTAGCTTCCTCCTTAGAATATATCACTGGAAAACATATTTCGATCAACTTTAACTTGACCCTTGGATCCAAAACTGAAGCAACTGCCATCAATAAATTGCATTCACCCCAATACTTCTCAAATCTCTCTTTCATTCTACTAACCATTGTCCTAATGAAATCATTTTCATTTGTAGAATGAAAATTTAGAACTTCTTTTACCCTATATACCTCACTAAGGTACAAATTAGAAGTAGGGTAGTCACTCCCAGAAATTATATTAGTAACTGCATTAAAAACTTCTAAAATCTCACACACCATGTCAACCTTTTCCCATTCATCAAAACTTGGCAAACAATCATATGTTGGTTCTCTAACTTTAAATCTAGAGAATGCATCTTTGAATTTTAATGCAGAAGACCACATGTCATAAGTGGAGTTCCAACGAGTTGGACAATCAATAACCAACCTCTTTTCACCAAGTTCTAATTGTTGTACAATTTCAGAAAAAGTGTGAAGTCTAACCTCAAACAGATTTATGAATTTGACACTTTCACGCACATTATCAATGATATCCTTAATCTGAACAAGACCATCTTGGACTAATAAGTTCAAAATATGAGCACAACAACGCACATGAAACAACTTTCCACCACACACCAAATTTTTTTTCCTTGAAAAATCTTGTTTCAAAACTCTGATACAAACATCATTATATGTAACATTATCAACTGAAATACTAAAAACATTATTTTCGATCTCCCACTCTTTCAAACACTTGTAAATAGCATCTGCTATATCAACGCCACGACGAGGAGGAGGAACATACACAAAACTTAAGACTCGTTTTTGTAGCTTCCAATTACTGTCAATAAAATGCCCAGTAATAACCATGTATTCAATTTTTTTATTTTGAGACTTCCAAAGATCCGTGGTAAGACTAATCTTGTTAATCTCTTTTAACAAAATTTTCAATTTCTTTTTTTCTGCCTCATACACCTCCATACACTCCTTCTTAATAGTCTTACGGGATATTTTCTCATAATTCATATTTGCCATCTTCATTACAAAATTAAATCCCTCCTCTTCTACTATTATGAATGGATGTTCATGCATAAGAATCCAATGAGCAATGAGTACTCTCATTTTAGCTTGGTCATATTTTCCTCCAAAATCCATAAAAGGAAGTCCAGATGGACTCTGATCAACATTAGACCCTGCTCCCATTGGTTGAAAGTTTAAGGTTTTTTGTTTTTTCATTGCCACTTTTCTACTAGTGCAACGTTTCAAATGTCGACTCATATGTGTGGTCACTCCACTACTAATAACACTCAAATTGATTTTACAATGAACACACTGAGCCTTTTTTGTACCATTAAGTGATACTTCTTTAAATTCCAACCACACATGAGACTTTTTTTGTCTTTTTGAAGTATGAGTAGAATCACCTTCATCTTCATTTATGGTAATTTCATCTGAGCCCACTTCTATAACAGAGGGTAGTGACTCTGGTGGAGTTGAGTCACTATTATTAGTCACACTAGAACTAGTGTTAATTATTGATGTCAATTGAGGAAGTGTTGACATTCTTACTTCTACAAAAAAACAAAATTACAAATTAAAAACATAAAGAAAAGAAAGTTATCCGAACAACAAAGATCCTACACATAATTTAAGATACTTGTTTATTCTTAGAGGAAGGTACATGACATTGTGACAATCGGGAACGACCATTGTCTTTCAATGCAGTGGGGTCTCTTTGAGCTAGTAACCCTGTACCCAATAGTTTCCAGTCCAATATACCGATCTTTTTTTTATATAAAAATTTTAAAACTTCTAAGAGAAGAAAATAAGCACACCAACATTCTCTTCTAATATTCTGATGAAATTCAACCTCAATACCAAGAAATTAATGATAAAAATGAAAAAAAAAAAATCAACACTTACAGAACCCGAAAGTATGTTCGCCGTTTAGGGATATCTCCAAAAGTTTTTCCAAGAATGAAGGAGCACTAGGGAAACGAAGCGAGAGTTAGAAATTTTGTAGGGTTAGGTCGGCGACAAAAAAAAAACAAAACATTAAATAAAAATCTTACCTCCTGTCGGACCGTCGCTTTCATCTCGTCAGCGAGGAAGAACTTCGGATGAAGAAATCGAAGAGGAAGGATAAAAATTGATTGTTAAAAAGAGAGATAATTTCAACGAAATATGAACATTTGACAAGGTTTAGGCATCATATATCATCCAATGAGTAAATTTAAGACATCAAAGGTTCACACACAAGATCTCAATTTCCAAAAGATAGAAAAGGAACTATCAAATCACTTTTGCTAATACATCAAGCCATATAACATTTTAGAACAGCAACAGATATAAGTTCAATGAGAATTAAGAAAGAAGGACAAAAACTAACTTTTTTTATTCTTTTTTATAATAAAGAGAAGTTGAATGCAATTAAGAAAGCTCCTGATTCCATTAACTATAATAGAGTATTATTTAACAGAATATGTTATCAACACTCAAAATCATGAAATAAAATTCCATTGCTAAAATATATCAAGTAACAATTTGAATATCATTGTTGTTTATTGCTGAAATGTATGATAAACATACAAAATTTTATAAGAAGTCAGACACCTAAAAATAAGAAGGCAAAAAAGAAACAAGATCCCACAACATAAAAATATTTGAAAGTCTAGAATAATAACTTCATTTATGAAGAACAATGGAATTTGAGCAAAAAACTCATTGACGACCAACTATTTTCCAAATATTATAGCACTTGAGCTTAGTAAGTCATTTTGAGATATACAAAAACATAACAAATGACAAGGTGGGGGATTTTTCTCCCCCACCCTTCCTTTCCTTCTTGAATGTCATAGCTCAGTATGAAATTTCCTAGCTCTCAACCAGCTAGAATGCAATTGATGGCACACTCAAGCAAAAAATTAAAAAAAATGAAAAAAAAAAAGAGAATAAAATAGGTCAACCTTATACAATCTGTATAAAATGATCTTCTTACCTTCTACCCTTAAATCAAGAACTCACCGTTTCAAAAAATCAAACAGTATCAACACTCAAAATCATGAAATAAAACTCATACCAGTTTTCTTTCAATGATTTCTTCCCGAGTGTACTTTGAACTGTCAGCTACAAATATCTGAAAAAAAAAAAAAAAACAGAGCTG